>NC_071353.1:162773717-163486217 GCF_943734655.1 Sabethes cyaneus | reverse complement strand
CCTATAAAAATGGATTTCTGTCTGCTCTATGTTCCTTATAGAATCGAAAACTATTGTACCGATCGGAGCGAAAATTTGCATATAGGGGTTTTTGGGGCCAGGGAAGGTTCTTATGATGGTTAGAGACCCCTCCTCCCACTAACAGGGGGGGCTCCCATACAAATGAAACACAAATTTCTGCATAACTCGAGAATTAATCAAGCATATGGAACAAATTTTTAAATGTGGGTATTTTTGGAGACAAGAATTTTTTTTATGGGGAATTGAGAACCCTCCCCTCTTTAGACTCCTCTCCCCTTCAAGAGGGGGACCTTCCATACAAATGAAATACAAATTTTCTCATAACTCGAGAACTAATCAAACAAATGGAACCAAATTTAGCATGTGGGTGTAAATTTTTTTTCTATGGTGAATTGAGACCCCTTTCCTCTTTAGGAGGGGAATTATGATCCCTCCCCTAAACTTGACATGAGGGGGGTTTTGGAGGCAGGATATTTTTATGATGGTTTGAGACGAGATTCAGGATTTATGTACAACACAGTTTAATTTGTGGCAATACGTAGTTCGTCGGGTCAGCTAGTAAGACATTAAATATCATTCGTACAAGTGAAACATTTTAATTTAACGCATTATTTTTAATTTATTTCCAGATTCATCCGGTCCAGCCAGTGGTAAGTGAAACATCCGTCCATTATCATGCACTAGTTGTAATTGAATTCGAAAAGTTGTTGCTACTACGACCTCAACCTTGACATTTATAAATTTGAAGCTCTGTAAAGTTTTCCCTTTATTGACACAACAATCCGTTTCGGGAGTTGACCTTCAGCGGAAATGAGTTGAGTGAAGCGCACATTCAAATAACTTTTCTTGCTGTGTAGACCAAAAAGTTTAGCTTTTCATTGTCAATGCTGGAAATTAAAGAGGAAAAAACGGTGTCGATCGGCTTCGGCAGCGGCAGCGGCATTACAGCAGCGGGAGGAGGAGACAAGCATTTATCCATCTTCATGCTTTCAACACGTATAAGCCCGCAACCCCGTCCAGAAAAACATCTAATTTCATCGAAAACGACTCATTACAGATATCTTGTTGTTATTGTAAACAAACGATTTTCCGCGCTGCCCGCCCATTGCCCTCTCTTCATCCTGGTTGTGACTCCTGGTTCTGGTGAAAATAGACACCGAAACTCTCGAGTCGATTCGAGCTCGAGCTGCTCGTCGTGTAATGATATTACGGACTATTCTTCTACCTCTACGCAGAAAAGCATCTCGTCGCTGCTCTCTTTTTTGTTCGAGCGCCACTCGCCTCGCCAGCTTCTATTCTCGCTCGCAATCGCATTTTCCTACTCGCGCCTACGGAACTTACTTGTGACTGATGAGGATGGTGGTGCAGTGGAAAGCCAAGCGAGCGACCTTGTGTCAATACGTCATCGGAAAAGCCGCGAGAAGAGAGCTCGAAGAAGAGAAGTAGGCTCTCATTTTCCACACTCTCTTGATCGTTTTGTTCGTTTTTATGTACCACCCAGCAGTCAGTCAGTCTCAGTTAGTATTGACGAACCTTCCAGTTTCAGTCTCCCGGAGGGAGTCAGTCTTCTCTTGAACGTTAGCAAGTGCGGTCGCAAAAAAAACAGTGGAACGCCCGACATTCGCGCGTTCACGTTCATTTCACATTTCTGGCTGTCCTGTTAGTGTGTATGTACGTGTACGTGCGTGCGTGCTAAATCGGCAAAAAAAAATTTTTTTTTGTTGGCGCAAAGTCGGGTAAGGCTCGTATTACCCTCGCTCATTCGAATGTTCCTGTCCGCTCCGAACAACCGTTTCTCCGTGTGTTCTTCGCACGGACGGACGGACGAACGAACGTCGGAACTCGTTAATGAATTTTGAGTGATAAGGTCAGAGACCATCGGACCAGCAGCAGCGGCAGCAGAGTAACAACCATTGCTGCGGCGGCGCAAACAGAAAAAAACAAAAAAAAAAGAGTTTAGTTGATATCGCTCGATCGCACTGTGATTCCTCGAAGCAGCAGCAGCAGCGGTCGCGTAGCAGCAGCAAAAAAAATTAAAGGATATTGTGATCAAAGTATCCGCCGACGATGCAAATTTTAAATTTATTGAGTATCATTTGTTAGTGGAGTCGATTTGAGTGAGCAGCTGAACGAGTAAAAAAAAAAAGAAAAAAAAATTCTAACAAAGTAAGCGTTTGCGGTGGCGACGACGACGACGACGACGCAAGAAGCAGCAGTGTTTGTATGTTTTACGGGATTGCACTTTTTTTTTATTACCACCCCGATCGAGTCGCGTCGTTAAACGTCGTTCCCGTCGTCGTTCCAAGTGGCTTAGTGGTGTGAGTAAGTGCCGGTATTTATTTGCCCATAAGTTGCACTGCTACAGAGTACAGAAAGAATAGCGGGTGAAGTGCTAAAACTGACGACGTGACTTTTCAAGTCACACAGCGAACGATTAAATTTACATAATTGGCAGAATAGAGTGAGGACGACGAGACAGAGGACGAGGACGAGGACCGTACAGGAAACTACACGAAAGGTTTTGCAGCGGTGGCTGGCTTCTTCGGTTCTCTGCCTACACATAAATCCACCAGATCTATCTACGTACCGTTGCTGGCTGGTGGTGGCAGCAACAGCGATCGGGATCAGGCCCCTACAGTGTTTTTGAAGGATGTGAGTAGAAGAAATTCTTGTTGTTTTTTTTTGTTTTCTGACTCGACTTTGTCTCTGTCTGTCTGTTTGTCTGTCCGGGCACGGTACAGAACAGACCGTCCCCGGCAGTTATTCGTTTATAGTCATAAAAAATTAAACATTAAATTCTGGTTGCCTACCAGCCTTCCTGCCTACAGCATACGTGCTTATGGACACAGTTCACGTTGTTCCCTTTGAGAGTTGACAATGGAAAACCGCGTCCATGAATGCGTCTTGAAGGTTTTACCGGTGTTTCTCGGTTAGTTTAGCTTAGAAAGTTTCTTTATGCATTTGTTTCGAATCGGTGTGAAAATTTTGTGCGCTGAAAAAAAAAATTCGCAAACATTTTTGTTCAGCCCATTGAGGGTGTGACTTTGTATCGTGCCCAGCAAACGGAATCCGATAAGATTTATGGGACTGTACAGTATCGCACATGTCTTGAACATTATCGTTGTACTCGGTAAAAATATTAGAGCGGCGCTGATAGCAATCTACCGGTAGATGATAGTGAAGGAACATTTCAAATCACTCTTCTACGGTGATTTTTTTTATAAATTTAGAAAATTTCTTTTTGAATTGAAACTGTAACAATGTATGAACTATGAAGTTCTTTCTAAGAATTGATTGATATGGAGAATATAATGAAAATTTATCGAGTCCCGTTTAGAATCAGGGTAAATAACAGACACTGATCAAGAATGAACGATCCGGTCAATCACATGTAAGCACGCTTTTGCTTCCCAGACTCGGTACGACAATCTTATAAAAAAGTGACAGAATCTCCCCGTTCCAACAGGTCTGGAATTATTTATTTCGATAAAACCTTGACCAAGTTGATGTCCTGAAAGTAAACAATTTTGCCAAAGTATGAAACTATCTCTTTTCGATCGATTTTGTCAGTTGTGCATTGAACCTTGACGAACTTGATGTCCTGAAAGTAAGTCGTTAAAGAAAAGAACGCAACCATCCAGCGGAAAACTGCTCCAGAATCCTATCGAGTGCGTGTCGGCGCTTACAGGGATCAAGCTTTTGGAAAATCGCAGTGCTTTGACAGGAAAACTTATTTATTGGTCCGTGTCCGTCGCTTCGACAGAACAAAGGGGTCTGACTTCACCCCTTTCCACTGCCAACGATTACCCGCTATGGCTACTACTACCAGATACTTCGTTCGTCACCATGAGTCTCTGGGTTTGCCTCTTCTATGCTTCTCTGCACATCACGTTCGCTGCTCGCTTCAAGGTGTGTCCGATCCACTTCCTCCAACGCTCCCAGAGTTTCCCCCTCAGATTATAACTGGCGATGAATAGTTGGTGTTTGGTTTTTGGTGAGCGTAAAGCTGGTGAAATCGTTAGTGTTGAACGCTACTACGAACCAATAAATGATGAATTTTAATCGAACTTTGGGTAAAAATCGACCAGAACCCCAAAAGTAACACAACGTGATTTTGTTGCAAAACCAACGGTCAAAGAAACAATTAAGTCGGTTAGTTGGGACGTTCTTTCACATGCAGCTTGCGCGCAAGATTTGGCTTCTTCCGACTACTATCTATCGATGGGCAGCACATCAATTCTGACGAAATGGCTTAATGAATGGTTTGCTTCTAAAAAGAACAGTTTCTACTGGCATTGCATCCAGTAGTCCAATGTCAAAGATATTGGAAAAATGTATTGCTATCGATGGAGAATACTGTGCATAAAATAGAGTTACTCATTTTGATGCAATATGCGTGTTTTTTTTTAATTTCGGTTGCAATCATGATGATATCTGATTATTTGTGATGAATTTTGCGGAACTTATAAGACTGACGGTTTATGAATAATCTCTGGTCTCTGAAGAAACCTTTGAACCTAACATTTTTATTTATTTATTTGTTTATTTTTCGTAACGTAAGGCTATTGCCTTTTAATTTGTTACAATTGGAGACTGATATGGTGCAATATAATTCAAATCAAAGAAAAATTTGTCTTACAAACTAATAAACTATTTCTTTTTTCGATTGAAGCTTAACTAATTCGTGCGGTTGAGCTCTGATAGTAGATTCCGTTTAAATACTAATTTTGAAGTACTATTTTTGACTGCATTCGGTAAGTGATTCCAAACTACTATACCTCTGACGAACAATGATTCGTTATAGTATGATGAGCGATGAGATGGAATAATAAAGTTAGACGTTCTAGTCTGTCTGAGTGGTATCAGCTTAGAAAATAGATAATCAGGTTTTTCTGTTTTTATTATTTTATATAAGTGAACACATGACCGAAACTTGTAGAAATCAGTGAATTTGCAACCTAATAATGAAGCTTGTAAATGTGATACACTGGAATACCTAGACAAGTTGTAGACATATCTTACCGAGGAATTTAAAGCCACTCTTAGTTTAGCTAGAGATGCCGCAGAAGCATTCGAATACGCAAAATCCCCATATAAAAAATGTGGAAGTATCAAACTTTTGAAAAGCTTGATTTTGGTATCGACTGAGAAATGACGTGTGACTAGATTCAAACGTTTAAGCGTACCATAAATTTTTCCACACTGGGCATTTATTTGGAGATCCCAGTTTAAACTTGAAGTAAAAATCATACCGAGATTGTTGACAGTGCTGGAAAAATTCACACGTTCACTATTCATGAATAACGATGGTGTCTCCATCAAAGTTCTAGATCGGCTGATCATCATTGCTTGAGTTTTGGAGGTGTTAATCGGCAAAAGGTTTCTTTGCGACCAAAGAAAAACATTGTTCAAATCATGATTGATCTTTCTTGAGATGTTTTGAGTGCTTGCATTATTTTGGGCACAGTAATAAATCTGGACATCATCTGCAAAGAGATGTATTGAGGAAAATTGCAGAACTGTGGGTAAATCATTGATAAACATTGAGAACAACAGGGGACCCAGCACGGATCCTTGAGGGACTCCAGAATCTATAGGTAGATATGAAGATATTTTACCATTATAGAACACGGCTTGGCTGCGGCCACGTAAATAAGAGCGGATTAGATTGACTGCTTGGCTGGAAAACTGGAATAAAGACGACAGTTTGTAAACCAGCTTAGAGTGAGAGACGCGATCAAAGGCTTTAGAGAAATCAATTAATAATAAGGTAGTGGCTCCACGTTTGTCGATTGATTGTGCGATATCATCGTGGACTTTCATAAGTGCTGTTTCAGTGCTGTGAGACCTTCTGAATCCGGATTGAAATTTGGTTAGGAAATTCATTTCAGTTACAAAGTGTGACATTTGGTTTTGCATGATCTTTTCAAAAGCTTTAGAGAGCGTGCTTAGCAAACTTATTGGTCTTAAATTGGTGAGATGATTGGAGTTTGCTTTCTTTTTGATGGGAATCACTTTAACAATCTTCCATGCTTTCGGAAAAATTGATGTAGCTAAAATGGTGTTGAAAAAATGGTTGATACAGTAATGACCCGATTTTATCACCCCCATGATGAATTTAGGGGTGACAAAAACGGGAAAGTGACAAAATCGGGTATTTTTTCAATTTCTATTTTTTTACAGATAACTTAGAACGAAGTACATATATTTCATTCTGATCACTTTTAGGACATTTCGCACTTTCATCTACCTCTCTGTGGACATTTGTCACCTGTTCACAGCAGTCCCACAGGTATGAAAACACGCGTTTTTTAATTGCGCCGAAATGGTTGATTATACTGGTTAACTATGTTCATAGAAATTTCATAGCGTAAAAAGCTCTTTCTTATGGTATGAACGATTCTTCGATTAACTCCCCTAAAAGTAAGATAGAAAATTTATTTTTCAAGCAGTAAGAGATAGAGCAAAACAATGTTCTACAAAATTTTTGAGAAGATGATTATAAAGAACTTTGCCAAAGAAAGTGACCTTCTAGCTATTATAGTTGTGGAGATAAGAAACAACTTTTGTGAAAACTCCACGATAATCAACACAGTTCTTTTCACAGTGTTTTAGCACATTTGACATGTTTCAAAATAATTTTCAAACGAAGCTTTTGATAAATCAAAAGCGTGACAAAATCGGGTAAAAAACGTGACAAAATCGGGGGTGACAAAATCGGGTTACCACTGTATATGGAAGAGCCAAGGGTAGCAAAATTTTCAAAAATTGTATTGGAATGTTGTCTAGACCAATTGCATTCGACTTTATAGAAAAAATTGAATTCACAACGTCATAGTCCTGAACAGGACGAAAGCGGAAGCCATCATTGTTGACGGGTATTATCGAATCAATAACTAGTTCAGTTGTGAAGTTGGAGGCAAAGTATTCGTTTATCTCTTCCTCTAAAGAATTACAAGAAGTATCAGACGCTTGGTTTTTTGTAAGACCAAGCTTCCGTATGTTATTCCAAAGCTGTTTACTAGGTAAGTTGACATTAAATTTACGCTGGTCGTAGTTGTCTTTTGCCTTTTTAATCATATTGGTGGCCAGATTTCTCTTACGTTTGTAGTTTAAATGTTGAACGGGATTTCTAGAGCGTTTCCAATTACGGTAAGCAATATTTCTTTCGATAATAGCTTTTTCAATATCACTGTTGAACCAAGCGTTTATTCTTTGCTTGCTCACGCGCAGTGGTATAAAATTATCGTGTAGCCAATTGAAATGACCATTGAGCATCTCCAGTAAAATATCTGAGTTTGTGATACTAAGAAATTCTGACCAATCAAACGAAAGAAAAGCTAACCGCAAAGCCTCCGCGTCAAAATTCTTGTAGTCACGATACTTTATTACCTGAGGTTCTACTACCGAAGAGTAATCTAATGTAGCAAATAACATATCATGATTTGAGATACCAGGCATAGACACCTGACCAAATTTAAGAATAGAATTTGGGGAATCAGATATGAACAAATCAAGCAATGAGCAACCAGATTGATGGAAGAAAGTAGGTTCAGTATTTATACATGAGTACGCGAAACTGGATAAAACATCACTAAATCTTCTAACTCTAGCAGTATTTTTGCTGAGATCTGTGTTAAAATCGCCTATGAAGTATGTTGAGTTATACTTCACAGTGAATTCATCAAGATGGTGCATAATTAAATCAGCACAGTCCACAGTTGGTGGATTATAGTAAACACCTAGCATGAAGCGGTCATTGCCACATTCGATTTCTAGCAATAAAAATTCAGTTGTGTAATGAATGTCAGTTGAATCTGGTTTTCGAACTATCCGACACCGCAGCTTCTTATTCACGTAGACACAGATTCCACCCCCATGTCTGTTTCGGTCATATCTATACAAATTATAGCCGTCTATAGAGATCATTGTATCTATCACAGTTTCATCAAGCCAAGTTTCAGTCATGCACACTATATCTATTACACTTTGATCAAAATTCTCCCTCAATTCATTAAACTTAGTAAAACCGCGAGCGCATATACTTTGCACATTCAAAAGACAAACATTCAGCTTATTATTCATTAGTGCTGAAGTGAAAACTGCTCTAGGTATGAGGTTGTTCGTGGAGGTAGATCGTATTTGGACACTATCCATAGCCATGTTTGAAAAAGACGGAAATCATTAAACAAAACCTAACTATTGAACACCCCATACACAAATTAGCAGCATCAATCGAAAAAATTAAACTACATCTAAAAAATCTATTCATTAATGCACATGTGACGCGGCTCAGTCGACAATCTATAGTCTCCGTTCTTCGATAGCAATATGCGTGAAAACCAACTAGCACAGTTATATTGAATAGTAACAGTACATCCAAAAATTACAACAGCAGCGTAATTATTATCCATCGTGATGATATCGGTAGCATCCAAATCCGATTGGAGATCAGCTGATCCAATAGCAATGGCAACAACAGCAACAACAGCAACAACAGCAGCAACGAAACTTTCAGGAGGGAATATTCATGGATAACTAAGTGATGGGAATCAAAGGATATAGAGATGCGCAGGAAATGAATATAACATGGATAGGTAATTTTTTATAACTTTTAGGAGCGGATGGATTCAAGGAAAAAAATAGGGAATGAAACGATAGGAAGCAGGGAAGGAAGTGAATATTCAATTGGATAGGTTAAGTAATTGCGAACGGTGCAGAATCCGGATGACTTTTCCGTGGCGTACAATATTAACCGTACCGTCCCGTACGATAAATTTATCGATTCGTCCATGTCGCTTAAGTCGGGTACATTCTGCAAGTATGTTTCTTGTATTCGTCGTCAAACTCTCGTTTATGTATACACGACCGGAGCTTTCACATCCAATATGCCACAGATTAAGATCTCTACGCTTGAGATAATTAACGAAAAATGCATCCCTAATACTCCGCATTCGAAACTGGCATAGAATAGGCGCGATGTACCGGCCGAGAGTGGCATTTTCGTCAGACGTCTTAGCTTAACGTTGGGCATGTCAGCGGCAGAGTAGTTAAGATGCATTCCGATTCGATTGAAGACCGTTTTAAGATTCTCGTTGGGCACAAAGGGTACGTTGCTAATAATCAAATCATTTCGCTTTTCTGTGTGTGCAATCCTCTCAATAGCAGCATCAAGGTCACAACGTAAACTAGCTATTGTAGCATCCAATTGTAAAATTTTCGCAGTGCATTCGTTTTTCTGTACATTCAACTGAGAATCTAGCTCACTTATACGCATTTCAAGCTCCTTTTTGCAGCTATTAATTGCCGTTTCAATTTGAGCATTGCGCGTACTGAAAATGTTTTGAATTCGGGTCCACAAATCGTTTAAATTCGACACAGGGCTATCACTTTGCATGACAGCATGTTTGTTTTGCTTCATAGTGACAGAGTCTTTTGTCATACACTTAGTGTTTATCATTTAGTGTATGAAGCACGAGAAGTTTCTTAAGGGGTACACTTTGTATTCACAAATCTTCAGCTTTTGCACATTTGTTGCAATTAAAATCGTAGCGGATGGATGTTCTTAGTATGTAGCTGCTGTTCTAGAAGCTATATTCACGCACTTATAATAGCATAGCTTATAGCGGATACGATAAATTGTCGAACAACCGCGAGCACATCACACTTCACACCCCAGCGTTCATCCCTTCAGAAACAATTCATTTGAAGGTCATGGAAAAGATCCTGAAGGTCGGAAAAAAGATTCAACAAGACAACAGAAAAACCGAAAAATCACATGCAAAATGCTGCTTTCCAGACACTTAAAAATCTCTGACGATTGGAATCTGGAAATATCTGTGACGATTGATAAAGATTTTATTAGCGTGTTAAACTCATTGACGATTCAGCATCGTCAACATATTTTGAAGAAAAAATAGATGCCTGAAAATTTTCACCACAGCCTCCCATAAACCACCGAAATGGGGTGGTTGTGGTGGGTTCAACTGAAAGTTGATACCAGTTCCGAAAGAATGCCTAATCGCATTCTCAGAGTACAAACTCTTGCCGAGAATTTAGAGCATTCGATTTGCAGCGCTGGACAGCTGATTTTAGCCAGCCACCAAACGGTTCAAGAGTTATGCAATATCGGTGAATCATACAGGCCTTGATAGAATAGAATGTTTTGGGGGTTCGAATCTGGTTTAAATCGGCTTGGATTCTGACCCGTTTCTATTCTGGGGATCCCCTAGCTTGGTCTAGTGCACTTCAAATGACTTTGCTGTCATCAAATTTTTCGCTCTTTCCCCATCTGGTCTTATCCAAGGCTAATGATACTATTACACCTTTTTGTTTCGTTACTTTCTTCTACGAGACGCGACCATTTGTAACAGCCTATTTGTTCTATAACAAGACAAATCGAGGTAGTCAGAAATTGTGTTCAAAAAATTATGAAGGTCTGTACCTAAAGGCACGAAAGAGCTCACGTAAGACTACGAATACAGTTTCAATTCAAAATTACACATAATTACACCTTTTCTGGTGATTGGCGACGATATCGCGTTTTGGACATTTTTGTGTGTTTTGTAGCACTACCCGGATAGAAATGCATAACGAATATTAATGTAAAAACATTACGATTACAATGAATTTTACTGTTTACAACACTTTATGCTGTAACTTCACTGTACCGTTCTTGGAAAATTTTTCATATAATTCGGCAACAATGCAAATTGTTTCGAAGCAAATGGCCGCCGGAAATCATCTCTATCGAAGGTCCAATCCTTGGCAGGTTGAGTTATTTTTAGACACAAATTGTGCCTCTTCTTCCGTCTACTATAGAAACCACTGATCGAGAAGTTTACTCTAATTCGTTTTAATGACGGGACGACACTATGCAGGCGCTTGCGACTTACGACACTGTTCGCCTGTCAGCGTGTTAACCGCGATTCTCAATGCAGGTGTTCGGGGAAAGGCTCCGTTCCTATGGAATAGACCAACCTCGTTGTTTTTATGTCTTGAACTTGAATGAGGTCAGGCATGCAATTAAGTTTTTATAACGATAGATTTTACAATTGACGACGGATGGAACGATAGAAGACAGTAATGAAACAGAGTCGATAGGATCTAACAGATTGAGACCAGGCGTTAAGGGGAAAGAGCGGAATTTGTTTATGTATGTGTACTGACCTCTAGTACTTTCCTAATATGAGCGATGAATGCGGCTCGAAAATCATAATAGTTCGAAATCTGTCAAATTCATTGTCTTCATATCAGTTTCTAAAAGTAACTTCAGTGTAACTTTTACAAAGATTTTCACTGTTTCAATGTGGTTTTTCGATGTTTTGTAACAGTGAAATTCAATGTTTCTTCGCTGTACATTTTTATTCAGGTGACACCCTGCAGTAAGACGTAGTCCTACGTCAAAAAGTCAGTTAGTCATTGTTCGTGTGGTGGAAGACAGTGAAATAATTTGTTAGACATCTAGACAATCTGTGATCTTTATCCTATAATAGGAAAAACATGGATGTTTTTAAAAAGAACCGGAAAAAGCGGTCCCAACGTACTACCATGCGGGACGATGAAGCCATTCGAGAGTGTCGCATCCAATATCCAACCGTTTGTTTTTCGAAAGCAACTCAGATTCATAAATTGTCGCGAAACTTCTCAAAAGGACCTAAGTTAAGTAGTTTTGAGAGACTCTCTTTGCACTGTGGGCCAGAAATTAAAATTCTGGGGCAAAAATATTTGCGGTTAAACGGCATGGCTCAGCTCAATGCAGTCTTCGGCAACTTTTTGAATGAAAAAAACGATGTATCTTTTGAAGGGGTCGTCCAATATTTGGGCGTTACCTTAACAACAATTCAAGTAATAACTTTTTGAGTAAATTTTTTTTCACCTTTTTGGTTTTAAAATATTAAAGATAAACCAATTTCAAGTGTTTTTTCTGACCATATCAAACTTCTACCTTTTACCCATTTTCAGCAATTGACTTTATAAACAAATATAAACGACCCCTCAAATCACATTTCTTCTTGTAACATGTTTATTTCAACAGATAGCTCAATGTAATGCTCTAGAAAACATTTTGCACATAAAAGAGGAATATTTTTGCTGAAGACTGTTTTGCTTTATCTGCAATAATCAATAAGATATAACTGATTTTAGGTCAAAAACCGTCTGATGAAAAATCTGAATATCTTAGTCATCGGCAGGTATCTGCAATTAGTTTGCATACCAATTTGTAGGAAATTGTTGAACCTATCTGCCCAAATGTCGCCTCGTCGCCTTCCATTGCGTTTTTCATCAATGGAGTTATACGACGAAAATACATTATTAAGCTATTATGCGAATATAATATGCTTTTGCATATTCATAAAATACGTCAGAATTTGATAAAAACAAATATAACCCTAGCTTATGTATCAAATTACATTCATACACTACTAGACAACAAGATCTCATGTATGTCAGTGGTTCAAGAACTGCATATGCAGCTAAAAACCTATTCTACTAAGGTGTAATAATATATAATGCTTTATCGCCAGAAATGAAAACTTTAAACATAAGATTATTTAAGAGAAGATAACGTCAACAATTGTACAATTAAAATTAAGACACCGTTAATAGCCAACTGACAATACGAGTTCGCCTTTGAGGTAGCTGATTACAGTTTGTTATAAACTTTTAGCTACAAATATAATAAATAAAGTAAAAAAAAATGTTCATTTCAGTGAATATCTGGGAATACCATGGTTGGGAATACCAGAGAAGAGACGAGACACAAGGAGAATCTCTTATCGTTAGTGAGGTCTTTTCGAAAAGTACAAATTTTAGCTCATTTCCTTGGTAAGTCCCTCGTGTGAAGGAAAATAATTTTCCCCGACTATTTTTGTGATTGTTCTCATAAAAATTAGTTGAGGTTTTGCCGTGATTGGGAGCGAGAATTAGATGAAAGGCAGGTTGCGTGCTTCAAAGTGTCGAATGTTATCGCTAAATCGCTCTTCCAGGAAATTTGCTGGTGTTCATATCATCGCAAACCATTTTGACTAAAAAAAAAAAAACATTGAAGCTTAAACCTTCGCAGTCCAGCCTATAGATGCTTACACATCCATTCGTTTTATCTGAAGGTATAAACAGTTCATTGACACCCAAGACAAAAATTATTCTCCTAAACCTCTGAACATTGGCAAAGGCAAATTATTCCTTACTCACTCTTATCATTTCAACCCATTTACCGTGCTTTAAGTTACTTTAAAAGCAGGGAGTTACTTGCAACATGCCCATGCAGTCGCGGCCAGCCTAAGCAGATTAATCGAAAACGACTCGCAACGAATCAAATAAGACATCCTTTTGTTTCCCCTTGTCAAGCGATGCTACATGCAGCTGGTTGCTGTTTAATAACTGTACCGGTTAGGCACAGGAAACCTTAAAACGACCAACACCAAAGTCCAACAGGTCCGTGACAGTCAAACCAGAATCACTGACCGACTGATTGAGCATGCATTGCTTCCGCATAGGAAACTCTCAAGCAGCGTGACTTTGTCCGCTAGAAGTGGACTTTCAAATTCTCAACCTCCTCCTGCTAGATCTCGAGAAATGTGCTTTGAATTATCATGTTTCTCAGTTTCACGCGTTCCGGAAAAGATCGGTGCTTATACCCGGTGTAAAAACCCAATCATTTAGAATTGAAAATAAATTAAAAGGCGTGTGTGGACTAGATAACAAAAATCCAATTTTTCCAGAAAACAACTCGAGATTTTTTTCGATTTTGTCGGCCATTGCCTAGTTCCAAATTCATAACTCTTGTGCCAAGCGTCTTACAGTCTAAGTTTTTCCCAGAAAAATTTCTGGACAATCAAGTAAAAATATCAGCAGTAGAAAAGTGTTTCAATTGCGTTTCACAATTGTGAAAAACCAACATAAAATGTGCACTTTTTTATAACTAAAGAATGGAAATTAGATAGGATGTTCCGCAAGGCAGGAACTGAATATTGGTTCTAATTATATAATACATTATTCATTATTCAAATCTGGATTGATGAAATGGTGCAACGTTGCACGACTAAAGAATATCTAGTAAACTGTTTAGGTATGGTAATGTTTCAACCATAATTGAACCAAAAGAACTCGCAAAATGGCATTTGATCCACATCCATCCCACATCCTCCCCCCAAAGCGATCCCTTTCTTCCAGTTCAGTACCAGAAAAGTGACTTTCTCTTGTTTGTCTCGGCCCCGGACGAGCGCAATTTGATACTGTTGGATTTTCAATTACCGCATCGCATACACGCGCATTCCATTCGAGCCGGATGGATTGGTAACCGATTTCAAACGTATCGGTGTATGATACTGAAATACTAACCTTTGGATTTTTTTTTGCTCCGCTGCTGTGTTCAATACACACACGTGCACACTGTAAAATTCTGGATCTTCGTCTCACTTGGACGATGTTTGTTTAAATACCGGGAATCACCGGAGCTGTAAGTCACGCCGAGCGCCGACGCGACGCTGGTTGGCTGGCTTGGCTGCTTGCCGCATCAATTAGTCGTCGCCTATTTAAATCCTATTAACTGTATAGTACCTTCAATAGATACCATACGATACATGATCGCCACGCGGTTAATATAGGGAGCAATACCGTGCAGCGAGCGCAAATCGAAAAGATAATTTAAGTCATGATGCCTTCGCCTCCGGTTAACTGTGTGGTTGTGTTTCCTAGAGCAAATGAATTTCGGAAGAACAAGTGAAACTTAATTTGTTGCCTGTATGTGACGTCAACTAGCAGTTTTTTTTTCAAAGCGGATTATTAAAAAATGTTTGCTATTGTTGACATTCAATTACGGATGCTTAGTTTTCTCAATCCCTGCCGATGCTTATCGTGGTCACTGTGCGTATGAGTCGTGTTCACCACGTGAGCAGTCGTACTTTTTCGCAGTTGGTTAGGGTGGTCCCGAACCCGGAGGAATACTACAAAGTAAGACCCCGCATTTGTGCGGCAGCCCTAGTTCGTTTACTCATGTAAACAAAAAAACCGTTTCACATAGCGAACAGTTAGAACAATAGCTAGTTGGTTGGAGGAGGGAATGCGGGGGGTTGTGATGCAATGGACGACCTACTACTGACTATATGATAGTACGAGATCGGTGCATTGATCTGCTTCGCTCAGTCAGTCAGCTAGCTAGCTAGCAGGCTAGCTAGATCATTGGATCAAAGCTTCGATATCGGGTAGCGATTCCAGATAATGTAATTACCCCACCCAGAAGTCTCAGTGTGTTATCGCTGAACGCTAATCGGGTGCGAACAGCCGCCGCCGCCCGGGTTTGGCCTGTGCACTACTTTATCCGTTTCGATGAGAACCGTCACATTCGGTGCATAACCGTTCCACGTTGTTTAGTTTAGCTAGATTTGCTATATATTTTATTACTTCCGCTTCCGTTTCGCTGTTTGCTGTTCAGCTGACTGATTCGCTGACGCGTTAAAGGGTTTTAGGATGTCTCAGATACTTTTGAATAACTAGGTTATATATAACATAACTTTTAGCTGATATTGAAAACACATCAGTTTTTGCATTGAACGTTCGACCACTTTCACTCCATGCTACCTTTTTCCTATACATTTACAAGTGCGTCAGTCAAATATCACACGTCAGACATAGGACGGTCTTGGTTGACAGTGATTTCAGCGGTTTCTTTCCAAAAGATGACGAAATTGATGATGACGACCTTTTTTCAACAAGACGGCGCAACATGCAATATTGCAAATGTTCAAATGTACTTATAGTGAGCAAACATTTTTGGTGCTATTTACTCAATAGTTTGGCGAACAAATATTGCTGTGTATGTGAACTTTCTCGTCTCACAGTCTCTAGAAAGTTAGTTTCATGGCTAACATCGTATCTGTTGGATAGGAACAAATCTTTCACACGATTGTGAGGAATATGCTGCTGATGCTGGATAGACCATTGCGAGATAAAATTGGTTCCTGCACGTCGAATGGTTTTCTGGGATCCCTCTAGGAAGCAACCTTGGTTCACTGTTTTTCATTCTATTTTTAATGACTTTGCTCTTTCGGTTGGGAATGTAAGCTGCTAGCTTATTTACGCAAATTATCTAAAGCTATATTTCGTTGTACGTTTTATTGGTAAATTCGCCAGTTGATGTCGAAGTTAACGCTAAGCATCGATAAATGTGTAGTGATTGCGTTTCATTGCATCTCCGTAGGTCTGCTGAGTTTGCTTTGACGAGCGAGTGGTCGTGGGTACGAATCTTAGTAGAATCAGATCATTCGATGTCAAGTGACTTTAGCATGGGCTTATTCTCAGGCCCCTCATTTGCCCTTCCTTCTTGTTGAATTCTATATTACCCGATGAAGCCTCTTGTCAGTGCACCGCTGTAAGAAGGGATAGTAGGTACTGATAGCGACGAACAAGTGGGTAAGGTAAAGCAAGCTTTGAAGCAAGGGCAAAGCCCAGTATCACATAAGCACGCAAAAAATTTTTGCGATAGCGATTATAGCAATAAGAAATACAGTGCGAGTCATACGACAAACATCCGGGCGATATCACAAAAGGTCAAGTTCTTATTCTCTCAATTCAATTATCCCCCACACGTACCATATACTCGCCTCGGTGACGTTTTTTTTTTTTGTATGGTGTTATTTGTTTCTGCCGCCGGGATGATGAACTGTTACTTACTCGGTCAGTGCGAGAGGAACAGGCAGTCTGTTGCCGGACATTGCTTCGGCAAGTTTAGTGATTTACCCCCACCGGATGTTTTTTGACGTGGGACTAAATCTTACGGCAAGGTTTGGCATAGAGTGTCATTCCGATAAATCGTAAAATGCGAGCGTCTCGGAAATATGGAAGATTTTGAGCGCTAATAGCTTAGCGGTTTCCAGGTCGATTTCGAATATTTTTACACCAAACGATCGGAAAATCTTCCAGGCATTCACACCAATCATGAAATCTATTGATTTCAAGGAAATCCTCGCTTCGTGATTGGTTGGGAAAGACACCGTTATAGTTTTAACGTGATTCTAGAAAAAAAGCGACAAAATCTCCCCATCCCAATAGGTTGAAGATTCTTTACGACGATCTAAACCTATAACAATTTGATATCTGTGCTTGGGAAGTCGTGCTTCGTCTCAACAAGACTTCTTAGCACTATACGATTAGACATTCACTTACTTGAACCTCTCCCTCTTTTAGCGAACCACCATCCTTTTGCCAACCCCCTGTGTTGAGTTACTTATGTCAAAAAACATGCACGTCAAGTTTGTGACAGAACAATCAAGACTTTTCGAAGTTATGGCGCAACACATTCACTTTTATATACTGAAATATGTTTAAATCGGTTGATTAAGTTTGAAATAACGTAGTTTTCTGTGCATAATATCAAAAATTTGGAGAGGAGACTTTTGTCTATCTCAAATAAATCAACTTTGAATATGCGGGGTTATTCAAAGGAGATTTATTTGAGATAGACAAAAATCTCCTCTCCAAATTTTTGATATTATGCACAGAAAAAAACTACGTTCTTTCAAACGTAATTAACCGATTTTGATTCTGCTTGCATTTTTCCGAGATAGTAACATTTGAAAACGGCCTATTTTTAACACAAATTTGATATAAGTGTAGAAGTAAAGTAGATAGCCAGTTTCTATTTTCACCAAAAGTTGCGTCTTATTGAGCCTCAAAAGGCATCTAAAGAAGTGTTTTGCGAGAAATGCAGAAAAAAATTACATAGAACAACCGCCAAATAGCAGAGTCACCCTAACTTAATTCAGGAAAAACGCCCTAATATGGAAACGGTTTGAGATAAACGGATTTCATCTTCTGCAATATTGCTCAAAATACTTCGAGCTATAAAATTGCTGAAGTGAATATCCCACTATCTTGTTTCGTTTTGAAGATAATTTTTGGATCTTGGTTAATTTAAGGGTCACCCTAATATAGCTGATGTCAAAAAGGCGGCATCCCAAATTAAGACTATGTTGCTAGTACGTAAATAGTCTAAAAACCAGGACTACTGAGTAAACAATTTATTCCACCTAATTTGGCTTTCTGGACCATAGTGCATTGATAACAGATGTACAAATGGTTGAGTGACCAGAGGAGGATCTACAAAGAACGAGGATGGGGTATTCATTGACAAGGGAGAGAATGAAAGAAGCAAAAAAGGCTTCGTCTATAGGGATTTCCGAAAAGAAACCTACCAGAAATACAAGTAAGTGGATGGTCGACAACCGGGAGGAAGGACTGGGTGGATGAACTAAAAAATATCGATATTTAGGCCAAAAAGGTATTGGGTCATACAAAGGCAATGGCGGGGCTCGTAACCCCCCCTCCCCCCCTTCGGTTGGTACCCGAATGTTTTGCTAACTAAACTACCGACGTACCCTTACACTAGGTAGTCTAATATCCAATTTTGTTTTATTCTCCGTCAGTTTTATGTATCACTCCACGCACCACACACTTGCCCAATATATTTTTAGCCTATGCCGACTATATCAGCCCCTCCGTGAATTTTAGGCTGATATAATTGGAAAACTGACATAATCGGAAATTTTTTTTTGGTTGAAAGTATGTCAAGTTTACTAATGCTATCTCTTATAGTTGTCGAAATATAATGATTTGTTTGTAAAAAGCACTTTTTAAAATAACTGTGAATTTTGAGGATACAATCTAGATACAGACAGTACTTACTTTTACGGTTTTTTGACGTAGGACTACGTCTTTGTTTACTATACTGGGACTGGGTAGCACTTTGTGAAAATGAAAATAGAAGTGTAACGTTTGAATGAGAGATTTCAAATGGTTATAACTACTAAACTACTGAACGAAACTGAACAATTTATATGTCGTTGGATAGATAAAATGACCAGCAATTTTATAGAGGGGTTGAAAGAGCAGTGTTTTGGAGGACGTAACAGGGGAAGCTCCAATACAAATGAAGCACAAATTTCCTCAAAACTCAAAAACTAATCAAGTAAATGAAACCAAATTTTGCATTTGGGGGTTCTAGAAGGTAGGAATTTTTTCTATGGTGTACTGAGACCCCTCCTTTTCTAAGAGGGAGGGGGGCTTCCATGCAAATGAAATACAAATTTCCTCATAACTCTAGAACTAATCAAGCAAATGGAACCAAATTTTGCATGTGGGTGTTTTAGAAGGCAGGAATTTTTTCTATGGTGTACTGGGACCTATCTGTTTTTTTTAACAAGGGACGCTTCTATACAAATGAAATACAAATTTGTATAGAACAAGTGGTTGAGTGACGAACGGGACCCCGAGTAAAATCGGGCACACAGCTCGTATTATATATTTACAGTCACAGGCGTTGGAAGTTCAACTTTGCTAATAAACTTGGGGATGAACTAAGAGCAATTTAAACCAGAAGCCATGCTGTAATTGGCCAAGGACATAGTGCCTTATTTTGCTCTCTAGAAACATAAAAAGGCACCAACTATTAAAAATATTGATTTAAATGATAGACTATTTAAAAATGAAGTCGTCTGGTTCAATAGTTGCCTAAGGCTACAGTTGTAAAATCGGGAACTGAAAAGCGCACGACCCCACACCTCCTAGCTTGGCTACTCAATGATAAAAATCGAAGTATTTTCAGATATGGCCACGCGGAAGGCTTGGAATGGACAGCGGCAACGACGGTACGGCATTTGCCATTGAGTTGGTTGACAGGTTTAAATATGGGTTCTGAACCCGCGGGAATAACTCGCGCCTGTTCTCGCGCTTTTCTTAAAAGAACGGTTTTTCGACGTGATATGTTGGAAATTTGAGCCTGCTTTTCCGTCTTCTTGGGCAGCAACAAAACAGCTGGAAGTTCGGAAAGACACTTCTCTGAGCAGTGGTGACACCGGACAGCAATTTGTTAAACTCTTCGTCGTTGCGGATGGCCAGCTGCAAGTGACGATAATTCTGGTCGTTTTGTTGTCGTGAGCAGCATATTTCCTGCCAATTCCGGAACTTCGGCAGCCAGATATTCCATCACGGCAGCGAAACGAGTGCTCCAGCTCCAACACACACTCAGCATACTTTCCTTTCGTCAGCAGCCGATGAATACGACCGACCGGGAAATGCAGACGTGCACGACTGCGGCACCGCTCGTGTTGCTCGTGTTGGTGGTACATCACAATAAGAAACTTTTAAGCCAATTAGCGATCAATTAGAAAGGGTAGGATTCCATTTAATTCTCTAGTAACTTTGTTATAGTAGAATTAAATGGAATTTTCCATCAACTTTCTTGTTGGTTCCCGAATTGTATGAAATTGGAAATTATTCCAACTACCGAGTTAGAGTTATTGTCAGTTTTTCAATGGCTCGTATTGAAATTCAATAGTTTTCCATATTTTCCAATTCGTTTTACCGATCTATTGGTGTAAATAGCTTGGAAATCTATTAGGAATTAACTGAATTATAAGCCGAAGCGTGAAAACGCATTACCACTTTAATGGCGTCTTTTCCAACAACCAATCACGAAGCTAGGATTTTTAGATGGACAAGGTTTCATTATTTCCAATTTTTCAGTACCGTCATCCGGGGTGAGATTGTGGCAAAAAAGCATATGTTTTTGTTCTTTAGCTCAGTATACACACAATTTAGGAACTATGTTGATTTCAAACCTGTCAATATATACTAAATTGTTCAATTAACAACTACCGTAGAGGTGGTTTAGTTACAATGGAACCTAATTTTACTGGAAGTGCATGAACTTTGGCACAATCTCACCCCTTCTAGGGGGTGACATTGTGCCAAAAACATAAAGTTAAGGTAAATACCTAAACGGTGAACATTAGCTTATTTATAAACAATAGACATGAATATCAGTATAAAGTAGTTTATATGGGGCCGTCCATGAACTAAGTGGACTATTAGGGGCAGGGGGTCGGCCAAAAACAACGCATCATACGAAAAGTGTGAACGAAAATAACCCGGGGAGGTCTGAAATAACTAAAAATGAGTTCGTAGTCAATGGACAGCCTTTATATAGCCAGTAGCGTTTCTAGGGTTAACAAGGGGGAGATCTATAGAGGGCGTGTATCCTAAGGGGGCATACCTATTTGATCATTCAACCAAAGGTACCATTACTTCGTTCGAGAACCCGCGGCGGCAGAACATGTGGCCCATCCCACCCCCTCCCCACTCCTTAAAACTGGCAGTTTATACACGGTATAATATATTCGTCTTATATTAGAATGTTTATTCAAAGTATCTGAAATTTCCAGAGAAAAAGTAAAAATTAGTTTAAATTATTTAGCAGACCTATGATGCTGTTTGCTCCAAAATGGATGATGCAATCTAATCTGTCAAAATATTGTGCTCAATAGTAAAGAATGTGAGTGTACTTGTGTACCGTGGACCCCCGTTCGTTTGACCGTTTTTAATCTGAACACTTTTTAATTTGAAGCCCGCTGGTTTGCACGATGTGCAAATTAAAAATGGTTCAAATGTCATTCTCAACATGGCATCATTTGCCTTCACAGACAATGCATATAAACACGATTTGTTTGTACTGATCTAGCGTATTTAATCCTAGTTTGATCAGTTTCACATTTCGTTTCTCAATGATAACGGTAGAAATCCGATCGGAGAATAACATATTCGCTGCTTGCAACTACCAACTAAACGAGACTAAATCAAACCACCAAAACAATAACAAAGAGCAGGGCGGTCAATTCATACAAGTTTCAGCATATTTAGGGTTGCTAGTTGTTCAAATTAAAAACGAACCCCGTTAGTTTGCATTAGGAATCGTTCAAACGAACGGGTGTTGACGTTTTTTTGTTGTGTATGTGAAATCCACAAATTGGCTCAATCATTATGGCTTGGCACAATCTCACCCCCGTGAAGCTCGAAAAGTACAAAGTTTCAAAAAATATTATTTTCGTAATCAAAACTTATCCAACGCTTAATAACCTTTCAATACATTGTAAATGATTAGTTTATTTATATTAGTTTAGTTGATGCGATTTCTTGTTTGGGTTAGTTTATGCGGGACATTTTTTACAAGCGTTATTTCCGAGTATTTTTGATCGCGAACTTTGAAACCCTGTTTAGGCTAAATAGTTTGCTAAAATTATCTGTGTTCCATTCTAGGTTATGAATAAATATGTTATGTTCATGATCATTTTGAATTTAGGTCACCAGTTTCTATAGATATAATAAATTTTCACAAATAAACATTTTTGGTTTTTGGCACAATCTCACCCCCGTGGCACAATCTCATCCCGGATAGCGGTAGTGCGCACTTCAAAATCAAAAGCTTTCTTTATTTGTGTAGATGCGTAGAAGATTTTCCGATCGATTGGTGCAAAAATATTTAAAATCGATCATGAAACCGCTAAGCTTTTAGCGCTGAAAATCTTTCATTTTTCGTGACGCTCGCATTTTTCGATTTTTTGGAATGACCCCCTATACCAGCTATCTTCCTGAAAGAAGCAATTCTACGTTAAAAGATCAGAACGCATTCGTTCTGCTGTACAATCGGAGGTATGACTGAGCGAACTGGTGGTTGTGCTATGCATAGCGTTTGTATTCCACCACTAAACGGACGGTGTGAATCTGAATGCGCGGTGGTGTAGCTGCGGTAGAAAAAATGGATCGGTTAAAGCCCTTAAAATTAAAATCAGGAACTGAAAAATACACGACCTAGCTTGACTACTCAATTATGCAAATTGGAGTATTTTCAGGTATGACCACGCGGAGGCGCTTAGGTAGGGGCTTGCAATTGGGAAGGACAGCGCTACATGCGTTGGGCACTTCTTTCTAGTTGCCTTCCCCATATTATCTTCAGTTGCTACTATTGGTAGCCCTGAAAAGGACTGATTCCTTTTGAATTGACTAGCGATGGCACCGGGCTTTTCGCGCCTTTCGAGGAATGACTGAGTTATAAGCGTGGAAAACGTAACCATTCTTTGTAACATTTTATTTATAGAAAGTACGGTAATTTAGGTAAATTTGCATTTGCCGTTAAGTTTAGAGGATTAAATATTGGTTCTGAACCCGCAGGAACAACTCACGCCTGTTCTCGCGCTCCGTACAAGCACCGTAAATGGTCCAAAGATTCGAGCAAAGATCGTTTGTCTATAAACAGGAATCTCTAATGATGCTTCGAATACATTCGTTTCATATTACAGCTTTCTCCAGCCTAAAGTAACAATCCTGCTCACCACTTGAAAAGTAGCAGTTTCATGATTGGTTTGCCCTATTCCCCGACTGTCATCAATCAACGTCACTCAGCAAAAATGTTGCTGCACTGGTTGATGGAAAACTTCTCTAGAACTGACATTTAGAGAAACAATCCGGCGAGGTCACATATCGCGCACCATCTCACCTTAATGTCAGGCGACGACAGCATGGAAAAACCCTCGGTAAAAATGAAACTCATTAGCCCGGCCGACCGCCGGACTGACTGACTGCCGGACTGGGACGGGAAAAGGCGTTGTTTGTTTCAGGCGGTAAAAAGTAAGCAAGCAATTTGTGCAGCTATTTAATTCAATTCATTTCGCACGCGGTCGGCAAAATTTTCCGCCTAACCAGAAGAAGCCTTTCGATCGGACCGGACCGAACCGGACCGGCCGGCTTCGTAAATCACGCTTGCCATTGTAACTCACACTACGCTGCTGCTGCTGCTGCTGTCAGATGGCCGATTTCACTCTTTCACTGTGGCACAAACATTTGCACCAATGCAATGTGTGATTGCCAGCAGGCCCCGGAGTCGGAGGGGGTAAAACAACGACGGCGAGTGACAAATTATTCCTCACTGTTTGTGCTGGTGCCATTGCTTTTTTTTGTGCTGATAATGTTTACCCAGTTCCTCGGTTGAATTAATTTTGCGCAACGCGACTCAGCGGGATTCTCCGGTACGGTTTGCTCCGCCGGCCGCTGGCCGGCCGCCGTGTTGCAGTTGAATTGTTTTCGCTTTCCAGCATTACGACAACAACTGTGAACTATAAATTGAAACTTGGCCTTTCGGTTGAATTTCCCTTCCAGGTTCGGGGTGGTTCTGGTTCTGAACTCGCTTGGCTCATTGCCACTGCACTGGTAGAAAGCACAGAACAGTATAAAAACGTTAGCTGGCAGCTCCAGCTGGTTCCACCCTAGCAGCAGGTCCCTAGCAGCAAGAAGAGTACTTTGGCACGAATTGTGCAGGGTCAGGAAAAACACAGCGCACTGACCGCGTGTTTTGCATAAATATACATACATGTGCGCCCTTCTGCGAAAATATGGTCCCGGTATGGTCCGGCACCCTTTTTGCCCTTTCTCCGTCCGTCATTTCTCAACACTGCACTGATGAAGCGCGCGTCCTTCGTCCATAATTTCGCCACAGCAGAAAAACAGGCGGCAGGGGCAAGCCCAAGGAAAAATGCATTTCTTTGTTCGCTCTTGTCCACCAGACCACCAGATTGGCTCGCTGGCAGGCCGCGCCGTTATCCGTATTCTGAATCAGCTGCACAGGGCAGGGCTTGGCAATCCACTGGAATTCTCCCGATCGGTCGGTCGGTCGGTCGGTCGTCGATGTCGCCGTCGATCGAAAGGAAATTTGATAAAGTCAAGAATAATGCGTCGTTCCCGGCCGGTCAGTCAACCGGCCAGCCAGCCAGCCAGCCAGCCAGCCAAAACAGTCAATATTATAGTTTAATGCCTTGTGTTTGATTGGCAATCGGTAAATATTTTTTGTTGATGATCGATGAAGAACGTTTGTTTAGGTTTCGGTGTTATTGTGTTACTCGACGATTGGTGTCAATGTTCTATTGGCTTTGTCTGCTAGTTATTTTGTTTTTAAATTTTAAATAACCTTTGCATCATCTTCTCAGTACTGTTATAACGCATGACTGATGACAGAAACATTAGGGTACAAACGTAGATTCATAAACATATTGAATAAATGTGTTGCAAAATGTTTCATATTTTCGTCGGACTTCTGCTTTTGTAGTCCTACGTCAGACCTGCGTTGGTGTCACTAACCAAAAGACTGAGCTTTTTTTATTCTGTTCATGACAGGGTCTGTTTTAGGTAGATATCAATCCTTTCTGAAAACTACGATGTTGAATTTAAATTTTCAAGATTTTTAATACAAAAAAGGCGCAAAATCCCCCCCCCTTCAAATTCAAAATAGCTACCATCGCGGCTCACCGAACGGGAAATCCAAATTCGCGCTAGCAAGAATTTGAATAAAACAACAACTGGTTCCGAATTTCACCTCGCAAATAAACACCTTCACACAATGGGCACGGGAAGCAAACACCGGCGGGAGGACGGCCTGCGCCCGCAAAAGAATAATGACGATGATAACAATAACACAAATAACACAAAACACACGGGACCGTTCGGCCGTAGCTGGTTGTTGTCGCTGGTTAAACCTGCTAATTATGCCCGCCCAGTCGGCGGAGTATACAATAATATGCACACTGCATCGCACCGGTCGGTCGGTCGGTCGGTCGGTACCATCGAATCGTTCGTCGTGAGGACACCTGATGATGAACAAGAACAACAACAAGAGCAGCAAAAATGCTCCCCTCACTCACCAATAAGCACAACTACTTCCATTGGTGCGTTTGGTGTGAGTTGGTTGGTGCACACTACAACAGTCCGTCAGCCGTGTGTGCCATGTGTTTGGATTTCGAATTTGCAAACTTAGCGATGTTTGTGAACATCGCGGCGAGAGCTAGCTAGCTAGCTAGCTAGTTAATACCGGGTACCGGAATAATTGAAAACAACAACAAAAATAAAAAATAAAACCTTACCTTGTTACAACATCGTTTGTACCGAAACCGAGACCAAGAGTCGGCCACCGGTGTTGTTTTGTTGTTGGAATTGGAATTGGAATTGCAAACGACTGCAATGGCTGTTGTAAGTGTTGTTATCTTCAGCTAGAGTGGCGTTCGTTATCTGCCTTAAATTTCACACCCATCGCACCGCCGCCCGAGAATAATGGTATCGGTGAATAGTGGCTTCGTTTTGCCGAGCCGACGAGAGGAGTACTTCTGGTGGTTGTATTCGACTCCGATTGCGGCAGCACTGATAGTGCGGATTGGCTTGAAATCTCATGCTGCTTTTGAAAGCAATAATGCAGATTATGTTTGGAAACCGTGTTAAATGAATGCTTTTCAATTCTTCATTAAGTGTTTGCATAATAATTAGATCGTTTAATGGATTTCTAAGCTAAAGTCTACAGTCTGTCTTACATTCTGTCAACAAATTCATATTTTTTTGTCCCAAAAATTTATTTTGGATTGAATTTGTTTAAACCCCAAATATTGCTATCATCGGCACTCACGGGAATCAGTCGCGTCTGTTCTTGCACTCCACCCGATCACGAAGAGTTAACGAATTTAATACAGCAGCTGCTTTTACGCGATGGACAGGTACATTCCGTTTGTACTTTGGAACGTCCAAGATTGAAACCAACCACAACCGATCATTTTGAGCATGATTCGGTGTTTGAAGAACACACAACTTCTCATCAGAATAGATCACTTCTCAAACTGCCGACGGAGCAGCAGTTTGTATCTTTCCTGCCGTTTTTGTTTTGATGCTTCCGTTAATCCATGGATTTTTGAATGGTTTCATATGAGTTTTTTGAATGGTTTCTGCAGATCCTTTGACGAATTTGATCTTTTCTTTTGATATTCAACTTGACGAAGAGTTTTCCTTTTGATATTCAACTGAACTGGCATTTTCCGTGCGGACCGGTCGCAAATGCGACGAATTCGTTCTCGAACAAACTTTTTGACCTCTGCAGCTCTAACACTTCGTTTTCTTCCGGTTTTTTTCAACAGATCCCGTCTCGACAAATCTTTTTAGTGTATAGTATACAAATCCTCTTTTTATGTCGTGATGTTTGAGGTCCGTTTGACAATTTATTTATTATCAACGACCGTAACTCAAACTCTGGTACGTGCACACCGAACAAGACACAATACGAAAATGAAACTACGTCAAGTAAGACTTAAGTCATGATGCCACACACACATGGTCTTAGTTTGATTGTATTAATTGTATATGTCGCTGCAAGCATAAAATGATTTTTGTTCGAATATATATGTGTCACACTGTAGTGAGTTTCTCATCGAGTGTTACTCCAGAATTCTTCACTTGGTCCACCCCGTTCAGTTTGGCTCCGGAAATTCCTTACTCAAACTCTATTGCGCTGAAAGTTGGCAACGCAATATTTCTGACGCGCTCAATAACAGCTAACCCTGCTAACACAGTTATGACTAATTCTAGTTAAGACGCTGCAAATAGAAGTACCAAAATTGTGTAGTTTAGGTACGCACCAGTCACTAACCAAGTGGTATCTTGTGGTACACCTAAGTTGCTCCAGGTTGCTCAAAAGAATAAAGTGATTAACGGTATCAAACGTGACTTTTAAGCCAGTATAAATTGCATCAACTTGAGCTCTGGCACTCATATTCTTTACGCAGAACGCTCTAAAGTTCACCAAATTTGTTTCTACCGGTCGCCCGGGAAAGAATCTATGTTCTAGTGTGCTTATAAGATTCTGATTACGTGCGAATAACGTGTCTTACATACATACATAGTCTCGAATATCTTGGATTTAGCAAACAAAGTGGTTATTCTTCTATAGTTTGAGATGTTGCATTTATCCATCTTTTACAATTTAATAATTTAATATAATTTAATGTAGCTTTTCGCTTTGTCCTGTAAAGTTATAAAACATAAACCTTGATCTGGTAAATAGTTAAATCAGTCAGCTAGCTTTGATAACTTGAAATTATATATCCGTGACCAGAAAAGTTAGTCATCCGGAGCGATTTGGTTTATAATTATCATAATTAAACATCCGATTGAATAAATAATGAATTTTCTACTGTTTCCGTTGTTGGGCAGCATAAGCGCATTAAATTTTATCGTGCATATTGGTAAATTAGGTGGCTAAAATTAACGCCCAATCGAAATTGTGCTAATGCAAGTGTAGTTTGCCGTTCGCAATAAGTAACCTATATACAACGGATTGAGACAGTCCAAAAATAGTTTCTTCGTTTTGCATTGCGGAACTCGAGGTGCAATGGAGATGAACTGCCGCCGTATCACGAACCTATGCTCTCTAGTCAACATTGACACAATCCACTGGCAGACGTACGATTGGTATAGTGTTCTTCACAAACATCCTATCTGGATGAGCCGACAGCCGGATGCTTGCTTCACGGTTGCACTTCGGAGTACCCGGCTGTTTAATCCACCTCTTAGAAGCAGGAATTACTCCCAACATGAGCCAACGTGCCGTTTCAAGCAATGCTTTCAACGATCTACAGCATATAGTGAATGGTAGCATGGCACCAGCGGATATTAAAAATAGGCTTAGCTGGCTGAGTTTTTTTTTGGAAAATGGGCTTAAAGCCTACACCTTAACAAAGCAAATAAATAAAGCAGTTGAAATGCAGTTTTTGAAAAGCAGCAAAATAAATATACTCCAGTAGTCAATCTCAATTTTTCGAAAAATCATTTTAACTGCTTTCTGTGACATAAAAACCGATTGATAATAACTTTTTGTTTGTAACTTGCGCTATGTTTTGATGGTTTTTTTGTTGAGTGAAAAAAATAGCTCGCTCGATATGTTTTGACTCATATCATTTTGGTATTGCGTAATAACATGATAAAACCAGAAGTACCGATTAATACCGCAATAAAACCTTCATTAAATTTAAATAAACGAAACGACTTTAGAATTGTTACTTAGAAGAAGGATGATTTTGTTGTAATCGCCGTACGTATCGAGTGTTTTGCCGAATAATGCAATGTTGCGAATCGAGCGAGAAGTCAAGCATGCCTACTCACACACGCGAAAGAGTATGAGAAACATTGCAGTCAACGCTTACGCCGCACAGGCAGGCGTAAAACAAACAGCCGCCGGTGCTGTGTGCAGACATTGTGCAACCCACACACTCGCGCACGTATATTCTCACTTCGTCTTCCTGCATAGGTTATTCCTGAGACGAAAAACTCGCGGGAAATCAGCTACCCGCGAGGCTGGTGGCGCATTAAGATTCAAATTTTGCATTGGTTTTTTCTTCTTCATCGACCTTGATTCTACTCACGGACGGGATTACGAGCCTTTGTGAGTGAGTAATCGGTATCAACAGGTCGGGCTGCAACGACGAACGACGAGCGACGACTGTAGCGGTTAGCTAAACACACACTCGCAAAAATTTGTTGCAGTACATGAAGAAATAAGAGCGGGATTTTTAACCCTCTAGTTCCCAACCCTGCCAATTGGCGGGCTTCAGGAAAATCGTTATAAATCTACTATGCTTATTCGTTTTATGTTGATATCCACCCATACCTTTTCATTATAGTCTATTCTAACTATTCGAGTGGTTTGTTTGTTTCATTACGTTAATTTGAAACAGATATTTCATGCCAAACTTGAAAAGTGCCAGAAAACTGGCACTTCCATGGTAGTCTCCAATACCTTGGACTTAGCACACAAACTGATTATTCCTCTATAGTTGGCGACATTACATTTATCGCTCTTTTCATGGATTGAGAACTTGCAGGAATTTTTCCCAGAAGATCTGAAGCGACAGATTGAAAATTTTGGTCAGTGGAAATATACTAGATAATCGGAGCAATGTTTTAATATAGTCGTAGAAATTATACCAACAGTAATTTCAGTTTTATTTAGTTTTATTATTATTTACAGTTTTATTATTATTATTCCTCTAAAGGTTATCATGACCAATTGCCTAAACCGCTAACAAAACTATTAGCTTCACTAGAACTTTCTGATGACCGCTGTCTAACTGCCTTCCGACCAAGTGACCCACTATTTAGAGGGTTTTTATAACCTCTTTAAGAGTCAGATTTTAAGCTAAAGTACTACAAAGCTATAAAACATAAACAAGTTTGCTCTGGTAAAAAGCTAAATCAGTCAGCTAGCTTTCGTAATTTGAAAAATATATATCCGTAAGCCTCCCAGTTGGCTTCGAGGTATGACGCTGCCCTAATAAGTCAGTCGTCGTATGTTCGAATCCCGACTGGGAGAGGCTGTTAGAGTCAATAGGATCGTAGCAACGTAGAAGGTCAAGTTTCGATAACGGAATGTAGCACCTAGACTTTGCCATATCCGTAAGTTGAAAAGTTAGTCCTCCTGATCCATTTAGTTTCTAGTCCCTATAATAAAATATCTGATTGAATAAATAATATATTTTTAGCAGTTTGCGTACTTGTGCAGCATATGCGCATTAAATTTTATCGTGCATATTGGTGTAAAATAGGTGGTTTATCCACCACACATCGACACGCCATCGGAATTTTGCCATTTTTGAAAAGCAGTTGTTTAAACAAAGTAAATATGTTCCATTAGTCAATCTCAATGTCTAGCAAAATCATTTTAATTGCTTCCTGTGACACGAAAATCGATTGATAATAACTTTCTTTTTGCAGCCCACGTTTACGTTTTGACGAATTTTCGGTTACCATATTAATAGCACTATAAAACTAGCAGATTTATTGCGGTATGCGGTTTGACAAGTAACCGCAATAAGATCAATTTTGATTGAAGCGCCATATTGTATTGCTAAACCACACTTATGACAAGTTTATAAGAAACGTGGTGCAACCAACTACTAGTTTTATCGTGGTAATATAAGCAACTACAATAAATTTGCTTTATTAACAGTTTTTTGTATGGTTTTTTGCCAGCTATAAATGTCCCTACGATAAAACTGAACCTTGTCGTGGTGTAGGGCTTTTTACAGTAAATGAACAGCGGTCACGTTTACTTCTGAATGTGGGTATATATCAAAATACTTTTGTGATTTCAAGTGGGACTCGGGGTAAAAATTTACCAAATGTGATTGTTGCGTTGTTCAGAAAGTGCTTTTATTCCGTTTAAGAATAAGGCCAGTATGGGGATCTCTGACAATAGATGAAGTTTTCTGGGATTCATCCCTATTTATCACAACTGTCACAAATATCTCCGAAAAATGTCGGATTGATTGAGTTGGTCGGGTTGGCTTATGGTTAGTAAGGGAATGTAAGCGGGATACCAGACCCGATTGGATGCCGAAGGACCACTCTGTAATGATTACGGGTAATAGCACTTCTTAGGTGCACCGGCCCCGTGGCTGTCCTGCGCTCTGATGGCCGCCCGCGGGCTCTGTCGATGGGAAGGGGTCGAGTCTTAAAGAGACGTTTAAGCCTAGACCTTTACAGCACTATGGTCTCGAGGGTTGGAAGGCGGGCGAGTCTATATTTTGAAGCTTCTGTCGACTACCGCGAACGTCCAGCTTGTGCTGCGCTCAATTTACTTTGTATCGTGGGAATGCACTGTGAATGCTAAGGGGATGAAAGATTAAATTTGCCCTGATAAGTTGATAACCACTAATGCTCCGAAATTTGTCTTACCTATTGGTCCATTTGTGGTTGTTTGTGTTGGAAAACTGAAAGCGGGCGCGCGGTTGAAGACCGGTGTCAGGCGGGGCTGACGAAACCTCCACTTCTTCACTATACCACATATTGCAACTCGAGTGGTACAAAAAGTCCAAAGCACATTTACAAATTCGATCTATTATTTTTCTTCTCATCATCATCATCGTCATCATCATCATTATCATCATCATCGTCATCATCATCATTATCATCATCATCGTCATCATCATCATTATATTTAAAATATTACATTCCGGCCTTTGGCAGAGAGATCTTAGAGTCAGTTCGTGGAGTCGGCACAGGGCCGAAACGCCTCCGCCTGCGGGTATAGGCGTGACGGCTATGCTTGGGGCTCTACCTGTGTTTTAGTGGGCGACAGTGCCTGTCTCGTCAGGTAGAACTGATGTTTGAGGTCTCCCTGACACTTTGTTGACATCACAAAAGGGCCCAGCGCAGAGTTTTATACGCTATTAAGCGACCAGTTGGATAACCCGAAAAAAAGGAAAAAAAGGTTTTTTGCCAGCTATAAATGTGGTTTGGCTCGCATCCTGTTGCTATTGTATAATAGCATAATCAAACTAGAGGTATTATTCAATGCCAGTATCGCAGTAATACCTTTATAAAATTCAAGTTAAACCAAGTGGCTTTAGAATTGTTACTTGGGTGGTCTCGATCGACTGTATCGTACGGTGCTTTGAAGTCACATCACATAAAGATGTGATGTGTGGGCATTTCGGCAAGATAAAAATTGGGTCCGTTGAATCCCACCTTGATAATTGCCTTTGATATACGGCGTAAATAGTATCTAGATTAGCTTTATATTTGTAGTTGTGCTCTTTCTGCGCAAGACGGGTTGCTGCAAAAGAAAGTGTCTCTATAATTGAGATTTGCAAACAAAAGCCTGGGTGCAATTTTCAACTAATCTAACGATCGATCTGCTTCCGCTTTGAAACGACAGCTGACTGGATTATCCAGGTTATTATGATCATCTGAATGTCAAATTTGAGAAAGAAAATCAGATCCAGATCTATGTAGGGTAACGGTACCAGTTTTCGCCAGAGCACCAAACATAGTTATGTACTGAATCAATATAATATGACTCCAAAGCCTTAATAGTTATATAACTCAAATTGGAATTATTTTTAGTTGATGTCGTCCGATTGAAATGGTTTAAATATGATCTATTTATCGCCATTGGCGAATTTCAATTTTTGACTAGAATAAGATACAAACGATGCGGCTAGGGGTGGCGAAAACTGGAACACAGAAAGGGCGAAAACTGGTGCTCCAACAGGCATCACAAATTTTACATTTACGACGACTTTTTCAAATATTTTGGCTTAAGTTTTATACTGAAAACGTAGCAAAAATGTTTCTGTCTAATGTAGGCTAAATAACTCTCATCGATGTGGAACTCTATGATGGGAATGAATCTCGGTTTTCTTCGGTTTGCTGTCTGTAAAAGTGGCGATTTCTGGTGTCGTTACCCTATGATTTGTCGTTGAATTGCTATCAGTCTTTTTGATGAAGCAGATTGTGCGAAAACTAAATATTCGCCAAGAACGAGCAACTAAAGTGTAGCAAAAACAAAACTCGTTTGTGTTAAAAAATTTGATTTTCTACCAACAGTAGCAACAACCAAGTGCTAACAAAGGCAAAACGTCGTTGGTGAAAGTTACGAAAAGAAGCGGGCCCATGTCGGTGCCTTGCGTAATTAGTGAAATTTCTCCAATTTTTTCTTCTTTATTCAATTTTGTTATTTTGATCGCTAACTCAACTAAAATTAAATCATACCAAGTAATAAATGCGCCATCCTACGTGATACAATTGTTATTTTTCGTTCCACGTGGTATCGGAATAGTCTCTAAAAATCAAACTTTGTTTCTTATTTTTCTGTTATTTTCTGTCAAAGTCTGTGCATCCCTCGCTGTATAAGCCACTTCCGAGAAACAGCATTTCCATTGGAATTAAATGATAGCTATATTCTCCGGCCTGGTGTACAATTTTTTTCCCAACCAACCATTCCATTCAAAATCGACGATCAATCTCATCCCCCCATCGCCACAAGATTTACGACTTTCGACTAATTAATATTTAAGACGGCAACTCGCGCCGCTTTTGAATGGATCGGAGGTGCAGTCGACAGTCAAGTGCATGCAAATCAACGAATCAATCGTCCTCCCATCGGAGTTCATTCATAAGTTTTGCCCCATTCAGGGGCCCCTGAAATCAAAACAACAGCGACCGTGCTCGGGACTTCTCGGGAGCAGCCCAGTCGGGACACACCCACCAATAACGAAAGCTAGCTTGTTGTCCACTTCAGCAGCGGATAAGATGTTTATCTTTGTTTGATTTCGCTGCTGCGAGTCGGACTTATCAAGTTTTTCGATTGTGTTGTGTGTTGGTGGTAATGTGCCATTCGTTTCGCGCGACACGCGTTCTCGAGGCGATGTTCAGCAGGCAAAATAAGAAAAGCTCGCGGGGCAGAAGATTCCGGCTAATGGCGAGTGAATTCCTCGAAATCACTATCTGCTCTGATCCGTTTTCTGATTCGTGCCAAGCAAGTCAAGGTGTGATAAGGTTATCCCGCGACAACCCGTGACAACTGATCTGGGATTAAGGCCAGGCGACCGGGCACAGGAACTAATTGACCACTTTGTTGGAGTGGAGTGTTTGGGTTATCAGTTTCCTGGAACTTCTTATCAGGATTGTAGCAAATTTGCGGAGATAGTGTATGTTTTCCCCCTTGGAACGTGAAACCGTGAAGTCGATTGTAGCCACTAATGGGGACACTTTTAATAAACTTCATCAGATCAAATCTTCCTTAACTTCATTCGAACGGGCTTCATTACCTAAGTGTTGAACATAATAGTTGTGCCAGCATCAGCGTAAATACAAAATGTTAGAAAAACTGCATTGCTGCACTTGCCTGCCAGCTAGTCTCAGAACTGCCACAAGCAGTGCTCGTATTTCGCACGTACTGACTTTTCAACGGAAAATCATGCCGTAATTAATTGCGATCGGTTCTACGGTTGCACTTCCTTGCACTCACTCCGCGTTCTTAGTGCTTCACCACCGGTGCACAATGGGCGAAAACGAGCTCGTAATCCCAAGAATTAGAAGCCGCTGGTTTGGAATCTAACAAGATATCTAATTCTATGTAAAAAAAATGCAGGAAATCGATTGGTGGTGGTTTCATCCTGCGCAGACTGCGGGAAGTGGTCCATTTTGCTCTATTTTCCCCAAAAATCATGTTAAAAGCTAATTAAACAGTATAAAAACTTATTTGCCGCCCGTGAATCGAACTCAAATAGCTTCCAAATGTTGTCACAATATCAGAAGTTTCAAATTCCATCCATTCCATACTGTGTGAAATGCAAGAATAGTCCATTTTGCCCAATTCACCCCCTTATACATAGATAACCTATTTAAAGCGATTAAAACTAACTCGAAGGTAAGAACGATCTTTAAAAAAGTGTATACTGAATAACTTTGGAGAACAGTTGTAAGCAATAAATTAATTGGATGCGGAGTTATTGAGCAGAATTGATTTTTAAGTGTATTTTTTAAATAAATCATTATATCTCTCAACTAGCAAAAGATAGATAATTACTATATTAAGCAAAGTTGCTAATTTTAGTGTGTTTTATAATTTTTCAGAAGAAAAACAATGGTTTGGACGTATTTTTTTACGCAATAGCGAATGAACGTGTTTTTGTAGATCTAGGGGAGAATCAGGCAAAACGAACCGATTGTGAATTCATCACGGTACTAAATCGATGACGAATCAACTCTCCTGATGTCTTTCGAGTAAATTGGTACTATTCGAGTTTATTCCCCTATCTTTGAATTAGTTTTAACCGCTCTAATTAGGTTTTACTATGTATTTAGGGGTGAATTGGGCAAAATGGACTTTAGCTGCTTTTCGCACGGAATGGAATTTGATTCTTCTGATGCTTTGACAACATTTGGAAGCTATATTTGAGTTTGTTTCACGAGCGGCAAATAAGTTTTTATACTGTTTAATTAGCTTTTAACATGATTATTGGGGAAAATAGGGCAAAATGGACCACTTTCCGAAGTCTGCGCAGGATGAAACCATCACCAGTGGATTTCCTGCATTTTTTACATAAGAATAGGTATCTTGTAAGATTCCAAACCAGCGGATTCTAATTCTTGGGATTACGAGCTCGTTTTTGCCCATTGTGCGATGGCCTATGCATTATGATGGGTGGAAACGGGTTGAATGCACCACCAGCAGTCTAGCAGTTTACAGAGTAACGCGGTATAATGACCAACAATAGCGTAGGTTTTTTTTTTCGTTCTGCCATCGCATCGCCACATAGTTGGGAGCATTCTTGCCTTGCGTGCGTGCGTGCGCGCGCGTCTCCCGGTTTAGGCCCGGTCAACCAAGAAGCTACCGCGCCGCGACGACGGAAAAGGGCATTCCAAACCGTTTTGCCCTTCAGAAAATGAGGCATAAGAATGCAGCTCGTTGGGCTCGTTGCCGCCAGCTGGTCTCCAGCGTGGGGATGTTCAAGTACTTATTCGTATGTGACAGGCAGGAAAGAGCTCTTCGATGGATTAGGTTTGATAGCAGGAGTGACAGTACTCTGACTGGTGAGTGGGGAGGTGGAGGAGTAGGGAAGGAGTCGTTCAGTAGTCGTCGGTTCGTTTCCACTTCATCGCCACATCGTAAACGATCACGCGAAGGCAGTCAACCAGTCAGAGGGAAGCCTCGCTTCCCGGGTTCCCTCTGTCATGTAGGTACTGCTGCGGTACTTCAGCAGTGCTTTTATCGGTAATCATTCCAATATACTGGTTTGTTCTTTCCATATGAAGTCACTTTGCATTGGATTGCGCGCTGTGATTTGTTCTGACGTTTTGTTTCGTTGCTTGCTTGACGTCGTTGGCCATAAAACAGGCGTTGGTATTAGGTTTCTTTGCTTTGCTCTTTCCGTTGTTTTATTTTTTTATTGTTTCAATGGGGAGAGATGGTGAGACCATGCCACAGCAGTGAAATTTCAAATTAAGTGTGAGCTCAAACTTGGGGCAAAGTTTATTTTATGGTATACATTTCAGATAACATTTCACATTAAATTGCTGTTAATTTAGGAGCACTAAAGTGCTACATTTGTGTGCCACAAAACCTAATGTCACAGGTGGGGTCACTTGTGCAGCAAATAATTTTCAGATGGTCCAAGTCCAAGAACTCCGAAGTATACAGGATATTTGCTTTCCCAATACAGTGCACTTAATCGGCATAGATCTGCAAATCCCAATCAGGTAATAAATTTCATACAAATTGCAATGCCTGACTCGAAGACGTGGTATGAACTGACACTTTCCACAAAAAAGGAACCCATCATTTTAGATTTTAGTCTGGTCATCTTTTCTGTCGATGGTTCTGGTTAATTTTTCGGTCGATGGTATCATACGCTGCTTTGAAGTTAACGAACTAATCGCGCGTGGAAGCTCTGTATTCACGGCCTTTTACGGAGGATCTACCGCAGTGTAAATATTTGATCCGTCGTTGGCCGTCCTTCAACGAAGCCGGCTTGATAACGTTCCACAACTCTGTTCACAATTGGTGCTAGTCGGCGGAAAATGATTTGGGACAGCTTTCTACAGACGGCAGTGAGAACGGTAATCACGCAACAGTTCTTGTAGAACGAGCAGATAACCTCCTCTTTCCACTCCAGTTGAGATCCTAACAATCAGCCAGTGCGACTAGTGATAGGCAGGGTGGCAACTCAACCAGGAAAAGATCAGGAATTTTATCTCACCAGGAAAAACCGGGAAAAAATCAGGAATTTTTATACAAAACCAGCAAAAGTTCTGTCAATTACTTATGCATCCATGTCCGCTACTTCGGCAAAACAAAATGTGATTTCCCAAATAATGACAGTAATCCGCCATGGCATTGATCTGTCGCCAGGAGCGTTTCGAATCAATAGTCTGAATAGAATCGATTAGGCTACACCGCCAACAGCCTCTAGATCTGCCGCTTCTGTGTTGTCCCTGCGGCTTCCAGTTGACTGTCTTTCTGTAGATTTCGTTCTCTACTCTCCTCGAAACATGTCAGACCAGGCAACGATTGACGAAGACCTGCGCGGTTGTGCCGCTGAAATACATCACATCTCGCAGGCAATAGAACGGATTTCACGTTCAAATTGAAAATTCGTGTTAGGGCCGGTAAAATGATCTGATTTGAGCGCCAAACATTTCCAAGATCCAAAAATCACAGCTGACTTGATTCATGTTTCTATATCATTCTTGGTACCACCACCTACGGTTATCTGCTACCAGGATATAAAAAATCTACCATCTCAACCTCTACTGTGAAATTGGAGGGATTGTTGATGGTCACTCCCTTCACTGAGTTAATGGTAGCGACATTGATTATGAGACCTGTTGCCTTAGAGTTATCGCAGAGACGGTCAAGTTTTCCCTGCACATCATATTGCATTTGAGAGACCAAGATAATGTCATCGGCCAGGTCGAGGTCAATTAATTGCTCATTTGTCAAAGAGTTCCAGGGTAATCCTCGGTTAAGTTTACTGTTAATGGCTCCAATTAAAATTTCGTCAATAATGATCATAATAATGATCAGTTGCAGTGAAAGTAAGTAACCCTGTCTCACTCCTGCCGGGTTGGCAGGAGGCCTCATAATGAGCGTCGATAAGATAGACTAGCTTACCAGGAATCCCTCAACTCCTCAGGGCGCCTCAGATATTTTCGTGATTTAGTCGGTCGTATGCTTTTCTTGAAATCAACAAGCACTAAAAGAAGACAGCCTTGGATTTCGATGATTTACTCGAACATTATATTGAGCGTCGTGATCCGATCCACACATGATCGGCCGGCACGGAATCCAGCTTGCTTAAAGGAGTTTACCCGTAAATTGGTTGGTAGATTGGATGGCATTCTACCCATTTTATTTCACAGAAAATCACAAATATCAGGAGACGGACGGCACTTTGTGCTTTCCTTGATATTGAAGGAGCTTTCGATTACACGTCGTTCATTTCATTTATTACGGCCCTTTTCCAACACGCAATTCACCACACTCAATGATCTAGATTCATGCAATGCTTCCGAGCAGGGGCGATCAAAGGATGTCCACAAGGAGATCTCTCCCTGCTAACCAAGCTGTTATAAGATTATTGCTTAGGCCATCAACGTAGAACTTATCGTCAGAGAAAAGTTTAACGCAGTACTGCCAAGTTGTTTGTTAGGAGCTCTAAACACCATCATCTTATAATGCTTACAAGACGGGCCTAATATAAACCCCACCAAAACAGTCGCTATATCATTAACTAGGTGAAGAAAACATGCTGTTTCTTCCCCTATACTGATTGGTGTCAGGATGAGCTTCAGTAACCGCCGCTGTGCTGTTAAGAAAGCATTCCGTTGAAATTAAGTACAGGGTTGTAGACTAAACAGTTAAACAGTTTATCTACCCAAATCCTGCAGTAGCTAAAATACTACTCAACTTAACTCGTAGTGAACTACGCACAATGACGGGATTCCTAACTGGACACTATCCCGCTTTTGATCGTTTAAAGAATATCGGATGATTCCGGAACCTGCCGCTTTTGTAACTGTGAACTTGAAAATTCAGCGCTTCTGCCCTGCAATTACGGTGCTCTTGCTTTATCTAGGCACAACTTCTTTAGACCAAATTTCCTTCCTAGAGCCCAAATCCTTGAAGTACGTTGATTTTAATAACGGAACACTGCTTTTTATATCTACCAGCTGCTATGTTATGCTGCTATAAATAACGTGGTAACAAGCAGGATAAACAAAACTAGTCATCATAAATGACCTATTGCAAGTTACTCCGTTTGACGGTACTGCAAGAATTTGTTCGGAACTGTTGTCTTGCACGGAAACAGGGCTGAAGAGATATTTGTGCATGTGACGTGACGCAGCAGTTCACAAAGCAAGGAAAATCAGTGACTGTCTTATCCGTAGATAGTTTCTGAGCGTTTTATTTGCTGCTTTGCGTTATTCTTTGTGATTCTTTATATAGTTTCAATTGTGTTTCTGTCAAGTATACAAATAGCTATAAAGTAAAGTGTCGAAAAGAACAAGTAAGATGCAGAGGACGTTAGCTAATTGATATTTCAACTGGCTGTCCACATGTTAGTTGTAAGACGAATATACTCCAAATCAATCTATCACAATGAATGTTGCTGTCAACAATTTCATAGAACTTGAATGCGAATCAGTGTTGTAAATGATAACCCAAAATAGTTATTTATTTTTTCAATTTAACCGTAGTTGTAAGGAAGCTCCTTAAGTAAGCTAACTTCGTCACCTGGATACCAGTTGAAGTTGACTAGTGCTACAAGTCATGCAAAAATTGTCAAAATGCGAAGTCATCCCCAATCATTAGAAGATGTGTAATTGTGGTTTGATGGTTCAACTCTTAGTGGAACTACAAAATCTAAGAAATTGATAAAACTGATATACAAAGTACAGACACTTAGGATATTTAAACTCAATTTCAGTTGTGTGATCGAGTAAAACCAAATTAACCGAAGAAAAGCGTTACAAAAATTATCGATATACACAGGTTAAAGTGACAGCAAATAAATGTCCACCACCTGATTCATTGGAAACACGTGCTTTTGACAGGATGCGATCAATGAAAAACATGCACGATCACATCACAGCAACTCATGGAAAACCAGGACAACGTAACATTCATTGGCTGTTGCACTAACACTGACAGATAGAAAAGCAAAATCCGTTCAGAGTGTAATTAATATTATGACCAGAGTTAATGAATTTGAGATAGAAAAAATTTATGCCCGTTCGTTCCGACAGTTTGCGGGGCTATAAAAGTCGTAAGAAATCATCACTTGCAATTAACCCCGAGAGTTTGGACCGAACGGCAGGGCGAGTATGTGTGTGTGTTGTGTGATTTAACAGGCGTTACAGGGGATGATTCTTATTTAGTGGACTGAACATTTTACGGTTACGTCAGTGAGTTGTAAAAACAGTCCTGCATCTCACGTTAGCTCACCTAGTCGAACTGATGGATTAAGTTTACAAATCCTAACAGTTCAGTCACATCGAGCTGACAAACCGGGAAATAAATCAATGCCGCCGCCCGATGACAATTTGTAACTGAGAAAGCACACACGGAGTGAAATCCGATCGGAATTCTTTCGAATTCCGTTCCGATGATGGAGTCGGCATGCTGGCGGCATGCCGCCAGAGCAGGGTGCGGTCAGGCAGGTGCTGCCGCCACCCGGTCCGGCGGCCGTATCAGGGGCACTGCTGTACTGTTGTGTTTATTCCAAGAAAGTGTCATTAAACTAGTTGGGGTGGTGGCCCTACTGGAAAGTGTTCGGTTCGCAGTCGGCTAGGATCCTTACCCGACCCACCGGGGGCGGGTAGGCGGTCTGGCTTTGGATCGATTCATAATTAAGCAGCTTAGATTTTTAATTAATAGTCATCAAAAGTGTAGCGGATTGTTTGCGATGTAAAGTAGAAAGGCAGAAAGGTAGAGTTTCCACCTTGCCGCAACTGACTTTCATGTTCATGTTTGGTTGGCGGTTCTTTTGATGCGAGTCACGATGTATCCTTTAGCTAGACGACGGTGGTTCGGTTTACTACATTGTTTTAGATTGTTCGAGTGCAGGCACTGCACTGTTGTCGGCGAGTTTATTAAAGATTAATGTCTGTTTTTCTGTTACAAACCTCTGGGCAGATGTACGAGCGTACACAATCGATCAGTCTGTTTTAAGACTTCATGACTTCAAAGCTTCAACTTACTATGTTCGTCTCGTAACGAAATGAAATTCATAATTTATGACAACAGCAAAGCTCAGTGGCATTTTCCATCCGACAGACACACGTGGAGTGTTTTTTTATCGGTTGTTGAAATACTGAAGTTATAGAAACAATGTTTAGCAAAGCAAAGAATAACATGTCCGCTCCAGAATCCGTGGGGGGACAACTTCAACAACCGATGGAAATAGCATTGCGATTTGCAGCATCTGTCTGTTGTCTATGTTTAGGCAAACGAAACGGGCAACGGGGGAAAAAAGTTGTCTACAAAGTTGACAAAATTTTCAAACATCAAACCATCAGACACAGGCAATGGCCTCTAGCGGTTGGGATACGGTTCCCCCGATACTGTGCTCAGCTCAGCGAGCACCGGAGCACCAGAGTGAGCATCATCAGCCTCGAGTTGACAATACTTGAGGACACCAGCGTGGCCAGACATAAACAACGCGACCTTTCAAGAGCATGTTTTGGCCTGATAAAATCCAGTAATCGTAGCATGGTGAATCTATTATTACTTATCACAAAAATACCGGCCGATCAGACTGAAAACTCCGGGCTTTCGGGTGCAATTGGACTTAAAATTGCCCGTTTTTTCACTTTTTGTTCTGTTTTTTCTTATTTGTACCGTTTTCCTGGGTTTTCTTGTTTTTACTTCTTCACTTTTCTTCTTTTTCCTTTGGGGATTTCCTCTTTTTCATCTTTTCTTTTTGTTTTTTTTCCACCCGATGTTTCATTGTTTCATTTTTTTTCGTTTCTAACTCTACTTTTTCTCGTTTTTTTGTCCTCGTCTGTTACGTTTCATAATTTATGTTACGTTTATTCTGTATTTTTGGCTTCCTTTTTTTCCATTTGCATTCTAGTATTTCTTTTTTATCTCCTGTTTTAGGTCTTTTTCTCTACAGTTTTACCCTTTTCTCTGGTCTGCTTTTCTTTTCTATTTTTAAGTCCCGTTTTGCCATCCCATTCCCATTTTCAATTCACTTTTTATGCCATCTTTCTCCTTTTATGTCCAATTTGACCTCTTCTTCTCGTTTTCCTCGATTTCTCCCTCGGTCTATCTTATTTCCTCTCTCGCTATTCATCTTCTTCATTTTCTTTTTCCTGTCTCGTTTTTTGTCTTCGTCGTAGCAATTCCGCCGGCAAGGGCGGAAAAGTTTTAGGAGATTTGCTGGGTGCATTCTGCTGGTCCGCTCGTAGGAGAAGACATTGGCCTTGACTTGAGCGAGTTAAGAAATGAGATTCGACAGTCATGACAACAATCCCTTGAGGACAAAGCGTCTGAGAAATCTGATAGTCTCTTTAGGACTGCGGGCTATCAAACATCTGGCTAATGAGCTATGGATTGCTTCGCTGAACGATTGCTTCAGCTTTGAGAAAGATGGTTCAAGAAGTCGTTTCACTTCGCGAGTCTAATTGAGAGCAAATCGGAGAAACGCTATGTAACGCTAATGCTATGTAACTCAATGAGGTGCAACTACGTTACTTTTGCTCGCCTTGAATGCAATCTGGTATGATTGGTTTGAGTCTTTGCTTAATGTTGGCGATTGTTACTTCAAAAATATATGGCGCCCCTCGTTTTGGCTACAGGCAAGGCTCTTATATATAGAGAAGAGATGATTTCCAATTGAATAGTTAATAAGTCATCCTTTTTACTTTAGAGCATCCAGCAAAACGGTGTAGACAGGCTTGCAGAACTTGACATTCAGCAAGATTTTCGATGCTGTAAATTTGAATTTTTAATAATTATCAGCGTAAACTAGTTCACATTTAGCATTGTATAAATTCGCTGCATCGTTGAAGAACAAAATAAACAACATAGGTCCAAGGTTGCTACCTTGTTGAACTCCGAAGCAGTTAGAAAATTCATGCGATAAAGTAGTATCAACTTTGACTTGTAGGGTTCTATTTTAGAATAGGATTCCAAGCATGAACAAAGCGGGTAGCTAAGCGGTCAAATGTCTAAGCTTTTTAATGGCAATTTTAGTCGCATTGATGATGGCGACCAAAAGCAGCTTTTAGGTCCGTATAGATCGCATCTAGCTGATGACCGTTACCGATCGCTTCACTGCATTGAGCAGTAAACTACATTAAACTAGTGTTCACTGAAGGACCAGGAATGGACCCATGTTGATCCAAAGAAATGTAACCGCGGCAGCTGAACATAATGACGTCACAGACAATCAACTCCGAAAGCTTAGGACCGGAATAGAGTGATGTAATTCCACGGTAGATTTCAATCAACTGTTTCAGTTCTTTTTGAAAGACTGACTTTTTCCAATTAGAGGGAAATTTTACCTACTTTATTGAAAGGTTGAAAATCAGTAACAATGGAATTTTTACTATAGATATGCAAGTTTTTAGAATTTCTGGAGGAACTCCATGTGGCCCTGGCGCAAAAGAAGGTTTCAATTTTCGTGTAGCTTTCGTTAACATATATTCAGTGTCAGTACAAATGTCCAGATCGATCAGATTTGCGGGTATATATTCTACACAAAAAAGCACGTTTTTTAACGAACCAGGTGGTGGACAGTTTGTTTGCTGACACTTTAATACTTTAACCTGTATGTATGATGCGTTTTGTCACGCTTTTCTTAGGGTAATTTGGTTTTTAAAATTTACTCGATCAGACAGGTTAAAAAAAAAATATAAAAAGCTTTAAATATCAACTAGCTAACGTCCTCTGCATCTTACTAGTTCTTTTCGGCACTCTACTTTACAGCTATTTGCATACTTGACAGAAATACAATTGACACTATGTAAAGAATTACAAGCAATTAACGGACGCAAAGCGGCAAACGAAACGCTCAAAAACTATTCTCGGATAGGACAGCCGCTGATATTCCTCGCTCGTCACATGCACAAATATCCCTTCGACCCTGTTTCCATGCGAGGTAACAGTTCTGAACAAATTGTTGCAGTATATGGAAGCAATCTGGCAAAAGGAAAGGCTGAACGCTCGCTTTTCTATGGCGTTTCACTTTCAGGACATCAAATTGGACTAGATTCAATGTTTAAAGATGAAATCAGTTAAAGTATGTCACGAATGACCTAAGCTGTTAAAGTGACTATAATCAAACAAAAAAAAAATCAGTTAAAGAAAAGGGGTGCTTTTGCACTCTGGCGTACTTCCCAAGCACAGATCAACTGTCGAGGGGGCAGTTTGGTACTTTTTTTATAACAGGAAATTATATTAAACAGATGGTGCGGTTTACTGCCGGTCGTCCCTGCCTGTGAAGTCCCCTGTGACCCTGCTTCACGTAGAAAATGTATGCGGAAATTTGTCCTTAACACTATTAAGTGATTGAAAATGAAGATTGTATTGCTGATTGCAAGGAAGATTGTCCAATCAATAAGGGCGCAATCGCTTATAAAAGTTCTATTTTGGCTTAAATCGTTTCGGTCTCTTCGACGCACTTATTCCTTGGAATGTAACAAAAAAGTGTGCCGAAGATATTGAAAAGATTTAATGCAGGATTGCACTTTTATGAGCGATTTCGTACTTTGGACGGTACAATTTTCCTTGCAATCAGCAATAATTAAAACCACATAATTGCTAGATCTATTATGAATCGATTGGTATTCAAACCATCAAAATTCATTAATGACCGGCAGAGCTATTAGCGTTCAAAGTCTTTCATTTTTTCGTGACGCTCGCCCTTTTGGATTTTTTTGAATGACACCCTATCTCAAACCTTGTAAGACGTAGTCCTACGTCAAAACGGGACAGAAAAAGAATAAAATTGCAGTGAAAAAATGAAAAAAGATGTATTTTTACGGATAAAACGGATAAGAAAACAAAAAGGTGATAGATAAGTAGGACGTAATAGGTGAATGAATGGAACGACAGAACAGACAGCAGCGAAAAAAGTAATAGAACAAGAATTAAAATACAAAAATGGACAAAGTCGGGACTAAAATAAGAAAAACGTCGAAACCGGACAGAAAATGAAATAAAACGAGATAAGAAAAATGTGCAATAGGTTTGAAAACACGGAAAAACAAGAAAAAAGATGAAGACCAAAACAGAAGAAAGTCAGGACTGACGAAACTAAATAGAAGATAGAGGAAATGAGGAAACAACAAGACGAGGTCTAACGGGATCTAAAAGGAGAAATATGGGACTAAAACCGAACAAATGGGACAAACAAAAAAACATGAAAAACATCAGGAATAACGGACTAAAGAACAGTGTAAACGGATGAGAAAAAGATGAAAAACGGAAAATAAAAACGCAAAATCGCAGAAGAAAGGGATAAAATGGAGTCAAAAACTGAATAAACATGACAGAAAAGACGGAAAACGGCGTATCAAAAGGTGCAAAAATGGAGTAGACAAAGACGGAAACCGAGTAGGAAAGGAGATAAAAAAAATTAGTAAAAGTACGGTAATCTATACCTATAAAAAAGGATTTCTGTCTGTCTGTCTGTCCCTATGTTCCTTATAGAATCGAAAACTACTGAACCGATCGGCATGAAAATTTGCATGTAGAGGTTTTTGGTGCTAGGGAAGGTTCTCTCGATGGCAAAAGACCCCTTCCCCCACTAAGAGGGCGGCTCCCATACAAATGAAATACAAATTTCCTCATAACTCCAGGACTAATCAAACAAATGGAACCATATTTGGCATGTGGGTGTTTTTGGAGGCATGAATTTTTTCTATGATGAATTAGGACCCCTTACCTTTTTAGAAGGAGGGGGGCTCCCATACAAAAGAAAAATAAATTTCCGCATAACTCCAGAACTAACCAAGCGAATGGAACCAAATTTAGCATGTGGGTGTTTTTGTAGGTAATTTTCTTTCTATGGTGAATTGAGATTCCTCCCCTCTATAGGAGGGGAATAATGACCCCTCTCCCTTTTAAGAGCGGGGCTTCCACACAAATGAAATACAAATTTCCTCATAGCTCGAAAACTAATCAAGCAAATGGAACCAAATTTGACATGTGGGTGTTTTTGGAGACAAAATTTTTTTCTATGGTGAATTGAAACCTCCCTCTACTTTAGGAGGGGGCTCCTATATAAATGAAATACAAATTTTCTCATAACTCTAGAAGTTGGGGGAGTTGTTTTCTACTCTACTGTGAGCAAAATTTGTATATTAAAACACCCATGAACTCCTCAGAAACTTGCAAAACTCGAGATTGTGGCAAAGGTCATCAGAGATTCACGATTTATGTACAACACAGTTTAATTTGTGGCAATACGAAGCTTGTCGGGTCAGCTAGTCTCTGATAATTAATAGTTCTAAATTAATCGGATACTTGAAAATCCTCATTCCTCATAAAAGTCTCCCAAATCCAATAATCATTTATTTGGAGAAGGCGGCTAGGAATTTAATGTTTCTAAGGGATAATGAACAAACTCTCTTGATATCCGGTTGGATACCGAAGAAAAATCTTACAATTAATTAAATTAATGATTAATATACAAATGCAAAAATTCATAGTTCATTCTAATGGTGTTCCCATTTAAGTCAAGTAAGATGTCTGCTCATGTTGATCGAAGTGTTCTAGAATGCATAAAGTCATCTCGATTAGCAAGGATATTCAGTTAAAGTCGACTAGGGAGAGGGCGTGAAGTGATAAAGTTAACCGCTGAAGAAAGCTAGGAGCAAAATTTTAAAAAGTTCAAAAGGGAGAGAACCACGTTTCGACGTCTTAACGTTGACATCGTTGGCCATTTGACCGTATTACGACCGTATTTGGCGTCTGACTCCCGTTATAATTATTGCACACTAGCTGTTTAGTCTCGAGAGTTGGGAAGCTGGTGCGACTCTATGGTTTGAAGCTTTTGTCAACTACCGCGAACGCCCAGGTCATGCTGTGCCCAATTTACTTAGTAGACCTATCTTGGGACAGTGCATAAATGCCAGGGGGATGCAAGATGAAGATTGTTCTATGGGTCAAGCCCATAGAAAACCACGGATGGGCTTCGAGATTTGTCTTCCTATTGTCTCTTTTGTGGTTGTTAGTGTTGGATAATTGATGGTGGGTGCGCGGTTGATTATGACATCCCGGCCTTTGGCAGAAAGATCTCAGAGTCAGTTCATGGAGTCCGCGCAGGGCAGGAACGCTTGTGCTGCGGGCATAGGCGTGCTGACTATGCTTGGGGCTGGGGGGTCTGTAGCCGCAAGGTTACCGCAGACTCGCATAGTCTGCTTTGACAAGCGAATGGTCGTGGGTTCGAATCTTAGTAGAATCAGGCCATTCGATGTCAAAGTGACTTTAGCATGGGTTTATTCTCAGGCCCCTCATCACCCTTCCTTCATGCTGAGTTCTACATTATCCCGAAGACGCTTCTTATGGTTAGTATACTGGTATGAGGACCTATTGAGGTAATGGTTTTGAGCCTCATGATGACTCACCAGTTTTAACTATAACGAGGCGAAACAGGTTTGGTATAGTAGGACATGCATCGAAGCAAGGGTAAAACCCTCATACACATAAACACGCATAAAAAAATATAAGCTTATCGTTTACTCAATAACGATAAAGCACAGAAATGCAGTGCAGAATACAGCATACACCCGGGCAACATTACAATAGATCAATAATGTTGTGGTCAAAGTGATAAGCCCATACACAAAAAAGTGCTTGGGGCTCTACCTGTGTTTTGGTGGGCGACTTCCCTGATAATGACGACACAAAAGGGGGCCCGGCATAGAGTTTTATACGCTGCTAAGCAACCACCTGGATATTGTTCGGGTTAGGACAAAAAATAAACTTCTGTAAAGACACCACCCTTGCAAAATTATGCATTTTTACCCATTTGCTAATATTCGTTTTTTTGCAAAAAGTTTCTTCGGGAAGTGTTAGTAAAGACTAACTACAAGTAGTCTGTCTCCAAGCCGCTCTGCAGAAAAAGCAGACAAAAAATTAAACAGAAAAAAACGATAAAGAGCACGAAAGAAAACGGGACAAAAAACGCGGCTCGAATGCGAAAGAAAAAGAGAAAAAACGCGAGAGAGAAAAAAAAGGCATGAAAAAAAAGAAAACTAAAGCATAAATATGATAGCATGGAAGGCAAAACAAAACATAAAAAGTGAAAAAATGGAAAAGAAGAAAGCGGGAGGGGGGAAACAAGGAAAGAAACGAGGCGACTAGACATAAAAAGATGAAGAACGAAAGAACACAGATGGTTGTGGTTTTTGAAACAATACGAGAAAATAGTCAGGATAAACTCTACAGAAAAGGAGAAAAAAATTGGCACGAAAATGAAGAAACGAGATCGGGAAAAGAAGTTAAACAGGACAGAAGAGGAATAAGGATGGAGAGAAAAAAAATCAAAATAAGTCAAAAGGGATAAAACGGATAAGAAAAACAAGACATGATAAAAAATTTGGAACTAGTAAGAGAATGAATGGAACGACAGAATGGACAACAAAACGGTTAAAACGCAGAAAAAAAGACAAAACCGGGACCAAAAAAAAACGTCGAAACGAAACTAAAATGAGAAAAAAAACGAGACAGGGAAAAGGAATAACAGGTTTGAGACCACGGAAAAACGAAACAAAAAGACGAAGAACAGACCAGAAGAAAATCAAGTTTCAGGAAACAGACGAACAACGAATAGAAGATAGAGAAAAAACTTATGAAACGTGGAAAATAGAAAGAGGCCTAACAGGATTTTACAGGGAAATATGGGAGTTAGATCGGGAAAACGGGACAGTAAAAAACAAGAAAAGAAAAACGGAATACGAAAAAGAAAAACCGGAGAGGAAAGGCTAAAAATGGAACCAAAAATAGAATATATATATGACACAAAAGACGAAAAAACGTATCAAAAAGTGCAAAAATGGAACAGAGAAACACGAAAAATGAAAAGGAAAGGCGATAAAAAGTTGGTAAAATACGAAAACTCAAGTAAAAAAGTGAAAAAGAAAAGAGTCAAGTTGGAACACGGGAAAGAAAACGAAAAAACCAGTGAAAACTAGAACAGTAAACGCAGAAAAACAAAACAATGAAACAGGAAACACGAAACTGAAAAAAAGGAAATGGTAAGCAACAAAACCAGACCAAAACATTTTTCTGCAATAAATAATAAAGAATAAATAACTGCTGGACTTCTGGATGATAGAAACTATTTTGTTTAAAATTAAATTTTACAGAAAAGGTGGGGTAAGTGCCCCCAGCGTGTCCCAGCCTAAGCACGCCACAGTGCCTAAAAAGAGCATCAGAAAATCTAATTTTCCTCCACTTGAATGAAATAAAACTGTTGACTGGCTGGCTGGTGGGGCAAACTTTTCATCTGTCACCGTCGTTCGCTCAGTCTCGCTCGCTCACTCGCTCTCTCGGTCCACTCCTATCTGAAAACGAAGAAAGGGAAAAAAGCGCCAGGCTTATTAAATATTCCAGAGATGAATGAAAATAAAAGCTTCAGGGCTTGAGGCGTAGTTCGTTTGTGTGCCACACAGACAAGTCAGATGCAGCAGTTGCTGCTTCTGCTGCTGCTGCTGCTTATCCGGAGCAGAAATCTGGGTTTGTTTTAAAAATGCGACCGAAAAACAGGACTCGTAAATGAGCTGAACGATTCTCTGAATTTTCGTACATTTTATCACTCTCAACTCGCCCGTAATTGGACCGAACAGTCAGTCGTTCACTTGGAGCTGCCTGAATTCGATTCGTCCCAGAAAAGCCCCGGCTCAATGAACTCTCTGATGATGATTAGTGGCATTGATAATAACCTTACGCTCGTATTTCCATTCTCCTTCTTTTCCAGAAATCTCCGGCTCCCGCGTTTCCAGGAAATTTCCACTCACCATTATTTCGCGCTGACTGAAAGATGTCGCTGTGGGCACGCGTCAGTCAGCTGCCACAGCCAGTTCTCGAGCAGCTTCGGTACATCTACGGGGAAAACTTTCCGATTGAGGTGCGTCATTACCTCGCCGAATGGATCGAAAACCGGCTTCTGTAAGTTTTGGCTTCAATTAAAACTTTTGCTCTGCCGTCCCGCCGCGTGGAATTCTGTGGAATTTTTGCTTGTCTTTTTTTTTAGAAATGTTCCCAACTATCAGCCCGACCAGGAGAGCATCTGCGAACAGGACGCGGCAAGTTTCCTCAATGAGCTAATCAACGAACTGGAACGGACCGCCATCAATCTGCCCGAGCACGATAGCATGACCATTCGCATCCGGCTGAATGATTCGGCTCGCAATCTGCGGCAGCACTTTTCGCACAACCCGGCCCAGTTGTATCTGCATTTGTACAATTGTTTGCAGCGTGAGCGGCAATGTATAGCCTACCCGGAGGAGTGCGTCAACGTGCAGGACCCGGAGATTATCGAGGTCATTAATGGGCTGCACGAGCTGCAGCGAATGGTGCTGGAAAACGGTAATGAAAACCGCAACATGGTCCGAGATTACGAACATCTCCTGCTGGAGATTCATGAAATTACCAAAAACAAAGCTCAACTGGAAGCGATCGAAAGTCCACAGCTGCGAGAGCACACGCGGACCGCCCTTGCGCAGCAAGAGCTAAAAGTCAACGACACAGTCAACCACATAACCGGTAAGCGGCTCAATCTGGTCACAAAATTCCGCCGGACCATCCAGCTTACGTCGCAGGTGCAGGACAAAGTCCTGCACAAGTACCTAACGCAGTGGAAAATCAATCAGGGTTTCGCTGGAAACGGCGCTTCCGGTATGAGCGCCAGTAATCTGGACACCATCCAGGCGTGGTGCGAAAGCCTAGCGGAAATCATCTGGAACACCAAGGACCAAATCCGGCTGGCGATGAAGAACAAATCGAAGCTCAACATCGAGGAAACCAATCTGCCCGACTACCTGCCGCAGCATCTGGTCGATGTGACCAACCTGCTGAAGACGCTGATCACGACCACGTTCATAATCGAGAAGCAACCGCCGCAGGTGATGAAAACGAACACCCGCTTCGCGGCCACCGTGCGGCTCCTGATCGGCAACACGCTCAACATCCGGATGAGCAATCCGGTGGTGCGTGTTTCAATCATTTCAGGTACGAGCTATGAGGCTGCTAGTAAGTTTTTTCGGTTGTTTTTCCGCGTGCGTTCCGTTGCATGATTGAACTGAACGTGCGCTTTCACACCATCCACGCCTGATCGGATCGATCAGGCGGAGCCTGAATGAAATGGGTCTTAATTTGAGTTTGCTTTCGTTTTTTTTTTCTATTTTGGTTTTTCTCCTGCGCTCCTTGTTGTGGTGGCACGCAATGAACAACAGAGGCCCAAGCCCAGGCGACGCAACAGTCCAACAAGGCGTCCGAGCAATCGTGCGGCGAAATTATGAACAATACAGGAAATCTAGAGTACAACGAAACCACTAAGCAGTTATCGGTTAGTTTTAGGTGAGTTTTAGCTCCTTTTTTTCTGTTCTATCAAATCCAAACGTTTGTCCTGTGTTGTTTGTCAGAAATATGCAACTTAAGAAAATCAAACGGGCAGAGAAAAAAGGCACGGAAAGTGTGATGGACGAGAAGTTTGCCCTCCTATTCCAGTCCAGCTTCGCCGTGGGCCATGGCGATTTAGTCTTCTCGGTAAGTTTTGCCCCATTTGTCCCCCGCCACCTCACAGTAGTCCAAAAGGGCGAAAAGTGGAACTTTTTTCCTAGTGTCTTTTGTTTTAATTTTATCATTTATGGTCTTCAGCACTTTTGTTCGTTCCCTCAATTTGTTTGTTGGTTGGTTTTGTTTGTTCCCTTAATCTAAAACTGTCAAAAGTTAGTCATCGCTTACTATAATAACGAAAATAAAAAAATAACTTTTTTGTGTTAGGAAATATTGACATAGTTTCTTCGGCAAAGTTGTAAATATTGTAAAAACTAGCAACTTTGCTGAAGAAATAAAATTTCTATCTTTATCGAGTGCTGAACTATAGGGCATATTCTTTAAAACTTCTTCAAAAATTGGTTTTTCATACTTAACTTTTGTTAGTTGCATTATACAAAAAAACAATGTTCTAGGTAATTATCGTAGCTCTCAAAATACACGTTTTCACAGAAGACTGCAAATCTCTTGGACCTTTACTTGCTGAGTTATCGCATATTAAAGCTTTAAATTTCCATAGCTTCACGAGCCCATGGGGTAAAATGGTGCAAGCGGATTTATGAAATCAGTGCTAGATCTTAAAGCTTAAGTCGAGTACTATAACCTTGTATGGGTTCCGCTTGACCCCAACCACCCAAATGAGAGTACGGCAAGCCTACGTTTTATGCGTTTCGCGTTCGCTAAAGGCTCGATACACGTGCAGTTTTTTTGTGTGTTCGTAGATAGACACATGGTTCCTTTGGCAAAATCATAGAAAATATAAAGGTAAACAATTTTACTAAAGAAATGACATTTCTGTCTCTATCGAGTGCAGAGCTATAGAGCATTTTCTTGGGAAATTCTTTAAAAATACGTTTTTCATATTTAGCGTATGTTGGTTGCATTTTACAAGAGTATATGGTTCTAGGCGATTATTGAAAGACTCAAAACACATGTTTTTGCAGGAGGTTGCAAATCTCTAGGACCTTTCCTTACAAAGTTATCACTTATTTAAGCTCTATTTTTCCTTAACTTCATGAGCCAAAGGCGATAACTTTGTAAAGAAAGGTCCTATAGATTTGCAATCTTTTGCAAAAACGTGTATTTTAGGTCCTTCAATAATCGCCTAGAACCATATATTGCTGAAAAATGCAACTAACATAAACTAAGTATGAAAAACTAATTTTTAAAGAATTTCCAAGGAAAATGCTGTATAGCTCTAAACTCGATAGAGATAGAAATGCCATTTCTTGAGCAAAGTTGTTTGCCTTTATTTTTTCCATAACTTTGCCGAAGAAACCATGTGTCTATCTACTAAAACAAAAAATGGACGTCTATTAAGCCTTTCGCAAACACGAAACACATAAAACATGTGCTTGCCGTACTCTCTTTTGGGTGGTTGGGGACAAGCAGAACCCATACAAGTTTATAATACTCGACTTAAGCTTTAAGTTGAAGCGCTGATTTCAAAAATCCACTTGCTCCATTTTACACCATGGGCTCGTGAATCTATGGAAATTTAAAGCTTTAATATGCGATAACTCAGCAAGTAAAGGTCCAAGTGATTTGCGGTCTTCTACAAAAACGTGTATTTTGAGAGCTTCGATAATTGCCTAGAACATTGTATTTTTGTAAAATGCAACTAAGAAAAGCTAAGTATGAAAAACCAATTTTTAAAGAAGTTTTAAAGAATATGCCCTATAGTTCAGCACTCGATAAAGATAGAAATTTTATTTCTTCAGCAAAGTTGCTTGTTTTTACAATATTTACAACTTTGCTGAAGAAACTATGTCTATATTTCCTAACACAAAAAAGTTATTTTTTTTTATTTTCATTATAGTAAGCGATGACTAACTTTTGACAGTTTTAGATTAAGAGTAATATTCATACGAACAAAAGTTCTGAAGACCATAAATGATAGAATGCAAGCAAAAGACACTAGGAAAAAAGTTCCACAAAAAGACAATTGAAAAAATCACCGACATTTGGATCGCGTGCAGGTTTGGACGATCTCACTGCCGGTGGTCGTAATCGTGCACGGCAATCAGGAACCGCAATCGTGGGCTACCATCACGTGGGATAACGCCTTTGCCGACATCAATCGGGTGCCGTTCCATGTGCCGGATAAAGTTTCCTGGAATCTGCTAGCCGAGGCGCTGAACACCAAGTTCCGCGCGTCGACCGGTCGGTCGATGACGCCGGAGAATATGCATTTCCTGTGCGAGAAAGCGTTCCGCGCTAGCCTGCAGTATCCGGTGTCGAACGATCTGACCATCACGTGGTCACAGTTCTGCAAGGAACCCCTGCCCGATCGAACGTTTACCTTCTGGGAGTGGTTCTACGCTGCGATGAAGGTTACGCGGGAGCACCTGCGGGGCCCGTGGAACGACGGCAGCATAGTCGGTTTCATTCACAAGTCGAAGGCGGAGGACTACCTGCTGAAGTGTCCCCGTGGTACGTTTCTGTTGCGGTTTTCCGACAGTGAGTTGGGTGAGTTTCGTTTCAATTTCCCCCAAAAAATCATTATCCCTATTCTAAAGTCTTTAAACCCCGTTTTTAGGTGGCATTACAATAGCTTGGGTCAACGAAACGAACGAAGGTCAGCCGCAGATTCTGCACATTCAGCCATTTACGGCGAAAGATTTCGCCACCCGGTCGCTGTCGGATCGGATTCGCGACTTCGAAGACCTGTTCTATCTGTACCCGAACAAGCCGAAGAACGAAGCCTTCGATCGGTACACGACACCGCCCGGGCAGCCGCGTAACCGCAACTACATCCCCTCGGAGGTGCGTGCCGTGCTGATGCCCAGCCCGAACAATAACAATCCGATCAGCTACCCGAATACGCCCAACTCGTACAACCACCTGCAGTCGCCGGATACGTCCCGGGATACACCGAACAGCGGGTGAGTACCTACCGCCTATTCTTACTGCCAGGAAAAAGCGTTGCTAGTCGTTGTGCTTGTGCTATTGCAAACAAACATTTCCTTCCTGACCCCTCGCTCTATGTTACTGATATCCTTAATTCACAAACAATTCACGCGGGTTTTGCGTTGGGAATCATCCGTTTTTTTTTTGTAGAAAGTTGTACAGCATATTATGGTTTTGGAAACCTCTATCATTTCCATACTGTTCATGATGATTTGAGATCTATTCGAAGGTCTGGTAGGAGTATTTTCCATTCTGAAATAATTTTTACAAACAAACCAATGGGACACCCATGAGCAACCCTCTATGTCAGATCCCTATGTCACCTATCACCAGAACGCATCTTGCTTTCATTTTGCCAATATTGAGACACATCTTTTCTTCGGCAAAGTTGTAGATAATGTAAAACCACGCGGCTTTGCTGGGTCAGTGACATTTATACCTGTATCGGGTGCAAAGTTATAGAGCATTTTCTTTGGAAACTCCTTAAAAATTAGTTTTTCGTTCTTGACTTTTGTGGGTTGCAGTTTACAAGGATTATTGTTCCAGAAAATCATCGAAGCACTTAAAACGCACGCTTTTTCGGAAGGCCGCAAATGTCTAGGTTGTTTCCTTACAAAGTTATTTAGGATAAAGATAAGGTTAATTTTTCTTTTACTTCTCGTAGAACGGAATGGGGCAAGTGGAGGTGTGAAATTAGTGAAACACGGTTGTTCCCAAGCTCGTGCAGTTAAGGAAAAATAAATATTGTGTTATAACTTTGTAAGAAAAGTTGCTAGAGATTTGCAATCTTCTGCAGAAACGTGTGTTTTAAGTGCTTCGATAATTTGTAGAACAATGCATTTTTGTAAAATGCAACTAACAAAAGTTACGTGTGAAAAATTTCTAAGGAACTTCCAAAGGAAATGCTCTGTAATAGCTCTGCCTCTTACGGAAATACAAATTTCATTTCTTCAGAAAAGTTGCTTGTTTTTACATTTTCTACTATGGGCAGAATGTCTCAAACTCATTTTCCCTTGAAATATTATCACTTTCATTAGTAACAAAACGCGCTGCGCAATTTTTTGGCAGCTTGAAACTCTTGGCTGTGAGTGAGCTACGAAAGTCTGAACAGCAAAAGGCATATTTTCGTAGGATGGAATTTGGAATTATAAAGGGAATTAAATTCCGTGCCACTGAAGACCTTACGGAGTCAAAAAAGTTGAATTCAAAAAGAATGCAGCATAGCAAAAGGCAGAATTATAAAAGAATTTATACTCAAAAAAGAGTCACGAAAGTCAGTGAATTTTAACGAGCAGAATTTCGTATGGTAGAATTATATTTGAGAAGCGCCAAATAAAATACAAACAGGGAAGATTCTTAAAGGCAGAACTCCAAAAAGGCGTCACATAAATTCGAAAAAAGATGGAATTCTCAGTAAAAGCAGATTCACGAAAGTCAGAATAGCAAATGGCAGATTTTCGAAAAATAGCGTTATAAGCAGAGTATTGAACGGCAGTAAATTTTATATTCAAATGGCATAAGATAGAACCCTGAGCAGGAGAAGTTCAAGAAGCAGAACAGTAGAAGATTGAATTCTATAAGATAGAAGTATAATAATAGGAATGAAATTCAGTATCCAGGAAGGCACTAGAAAGAATCACGAAGGCCAAGTTTTTAAGAACAAAATCTTAGGACCGAAGATTTTAGGAGACAGAAAAACAAAAGCCGAATTCAAAAGAGGTAAAAAATACCAAATTGCCAAGACAGAGTTTTGAAAGGTTAAGGCACAAAAAAGAATCATAAAAGGTGGACCGTTGAAAGGAAGAATAAAGAAATGTTCAAGAAATGCGGAACAGTAAAAGTAAAATTTCTTGAGGTAAAATCATGAAAGGCAGAATTATGGACTGAAATTCAGTAGCATAAAAAAGAATCACGGTAGGTAGAGTATTGTGAAAAACGTAATTGCAGTGGGTGAAATTATGTGTAAAAGACACGAAATAAAATACGAAGGATGGAAGTGTTTCACAAAATCCCAAAAAGAAGAATCCTAAAAATCCAGATTGCAAATAGGGAAGAGAGAATTTTTTTAGAAGTATTACGAAAGACCAGTGCTCGAAAAAATTAACAGCCCTGCATGAAGGCGAATATTATAAAACGCATTCAGCTAATACAGTATTTTACCCCTGATATTATTCTTTTATAGCCTCGCAACCCATACACATGACTACTGAACTGCTAACAGTGTTTGTCTTTCGCAGTTTTCTACCCTTCAAAACAATTTATTCATGAATTGCAGTGATAAATGATTGCCCGACCGACCTGTCAGGCAATTTTCTTGCTCTTGACTGATATTTTAGCTCTCAAAGTTTGGTTTTTTATTCTGCCTGCTTTTCGAAATAAAAATTACTGCAAAGTGTGGAATAGTCCTATAGACCACAGTTTCGGCACGAAACAAAATTGGTTTCTAGGGAACTTCCAAAGGAAATGTTCTATAACTCTGCCTCTTATGGAGATACAAATTTGATTTCTTCAGAAAAGTTACTTGTTTTAACATTTTCTACAACGAACAGAATGTCTCAATATTTAAACATACGAGATTCAGTGTTTAAGCCACTACATTTGCATCCCTCGTATTTGACAACGGAGAGAAGTCTAGAAAGGCTCAAAAAGTAGAGTTTCAGAATGCAGAATCATGAAAGTCTGTGAACAATAAAAGGCATATTTTCGTAGGATAGCACTATTTGCGAACAGAGTTTAGCATGGCAATGAATTCAGTATCAAAAAAGGTGCCAAATTGGAACATGAACGCGCGCGAATTTCGAGAAAAAGAACGTTGAACGACATGTTTCCGTAGGATAGAATTATCAAAGCAGTAAAATTCAACATCAGGAAAGTCACGAAAAAAAATCTCGCAGAGCAAATTTTGAAAGATTTAATCATGATTTCTGGAAACAGAATATCCAGGGTCAAATTAAAAAAAAAGTAAAAAAGAACGGCGCAAAAGAACATAAAACAAAAAAAATTGATAGGAAGAATGAAGGAAGTCATTCAAAACATGCAAAATAGAGAAAGGAAAAATTTCGTGACGCAAAATTATGAAAGGATTGAAATTCGAAAGTATTACGAAAGAGAATCACGACAGCAGAATTACAAAAGTGAAATTTCATAAAAGGCACGACGGAAGTCAGTATCACAAAGGTATGAAAAAGAACCACGAGAGGAGAATTTCCGAAGACAGCATTCGAAACAGGCGGAATAATGGGGAAGGCGGAGCTGTGAAAGGGATTTAATTCGGTAACATGAAAGGCATATAAGAGAATCATAAAACGGGAAATTTTTGTAGAAGGAACCAAGCAAGTCACTCAAGTCAGATTGAAAATATGCATAACAGTTAGAGGCACAATTTCGTAAAGTAAAACAATAAAAGGCAGAATTGAAAAAGGATTGGAATTACGAAAGGTGATGATAAAAGGCATGAAGGAGAAAAATTTTGGAAAGGCAAAAAGCAGAATCTCAGAAGGCGGTGGCCGGAATCGTGAACGTCAAATTTCGAAAACAGTTTAAAAAAAAGTACTCTAAGAGACATGAAAATTTATGTCTCAAAAGATGTGACATAAAACCACGAAGCGAAGGAGGGATATTTAGCAAGTAGAATCTCAGAAGACCGAATAACGAAAGTCAGAATAACCAAAGGAAGAATTTCGTAAGAATATGGATTATGCAGACAGAGTCTCAAATGGAATTAATTTCAATATCACAAAATAGCAATACATATGTGCACAATAGGATAATGAAAAGCAGACTTTTTAGAAGCAGAATGTCAGAAGGCAAAACTCTCTATAAAATAAAATTACAAAGCAAATAGTAACGAAAGGTATGATCTCCAAGGGAAAATTTCGAAAGATTAACCGTTAGGGCGAAAATTTTAGGAGACAGAATAAGAAAAGTTGACTTAAAAGGAAATGGATAAACAAGACCGATTTCGCAGGGCGGTAGAACTATGAAATGCAAAATTATAAATAAAATTAAATTCTGTATCAGTAAAGGCTGAAAAAAAATCTTAAAAGTGGCAATATTGAGAAAAAAAATACAAGAACGTCAGATAAAAGAAAAGAAAATCATAAAAAACAGAACTTCGTACGGTAGTGTCATGAAAGACATAATTATGAAACGAATGAAATGCAGTATTGTTGCTACAGGCAAAAAATTTGAAAGACAGAATCACAAACTAATTTCCAGCAGGGAGGAATAATGAAAGTCGGATTCAAAAAGGGACAGAATAGGACTGAATTCAATGTCGCAAAAGGCACAATAAAGAGAAACATAAAAGGGGGATTTTGAAATGAAGAAAAACATTAGAAAAACACGAATAAATAGGTATCAATAAAGTAGAATCATAAAAAGCAGAATTATGATAGGCAGAATCAAGAAAGTCACGAAAAGCAGGTTTTTAAAAGTAACCGAATTTTGAATGTCGCAAGGGTCCTGTAGTCGTAGTGGTCATGGGTTCGAATCTTAGTAGAATCAGGCCACTCGATGTTAAGCGACTTTCGCTTGGATTTATCCTCAAGGCAGGCCCTCCATATTTTTCCTTCATTCTGAATTTTAAGTACTGGTCTTGCCAGTAAAACTGGTACTGGGTCGAGGTGCGTAATGAAGCCTCTTGTGTAAGGGTAAATCATAACTAGTCGTTCTGGCTTTTAAGAGTGCGAGATTGGTTGAAAAGCAGTAAAAACCATATAAAAAAGTGAAAACACTGTCACGAAGCACGGATAATATAAATGGTTCAGTCATCCTACAGCGATACTGCAAAAAGAACGAAGTGTGGAATACAGAAAAAACTCCTGGACGATATCACAGCAGATCAAAATAATGGTCACAGTGAAGGTGTGCATACAAAAGAAATGAAGGTTGGATGCGGATAAAACGAAAGACACCCCATGGGAGTCAAAAGCAAGCAGAAAGCAGGGGGTTTCAGCAAAAACAGTCACGAAAACTAGAATAACTAAGGCAGATTTCCGTAGAATACCGTTATCGAAAACATAGTTTTAAGCTGAATTAATTTCAGTATCGTAAGTGGCACAAAATAGAAAACTCATGGGTAAAATTCCGACGGAATAAGGGCAGTCTGTTTCAGTATCACTAGAGGCACAAAGAGTATTATAAAAGCTGATATGAAGAATCTAAAAAATAGAATTTAAAAAGGCAGAGTCAAAAAATGACACGAAATGGATTTGGCGCTAGTGATGAGTTTTGAAAGATAGACTGCCAAAAAGCAAAATCCAGAAGACAACGATGAAGATCGGATTAAGAAAAAACAGAATCATAAAAGGCACAATTTCATAAGACAGAAATGCATAGGTAAAGAAAAATTGAAAGTGTAATAAAGGTAAAGAACTGTGATAGGCAAAAGAAACATGTCGTAGAAGCCAGGATGGTTCCGTAAGTCAGAATCACGAAAATCACAATAGTAGAAAAAGCAGCATAAGAAGAGAGATAGATACGACAGTACTTGACAGGGGAAGTTCAGTGTCGCAAAAGACTCGACCAGTGCTTAGAAATTTCATATTCTCTCATCTCAATTTATGCTCATTCTTTGCTGTTTCTAGTACTGATGAAATGCCGGAAACCAACGATTTGCACGAATCACTTGCGTTCGAGTGTTGTTCTCTACATTCATTCATTCTCGGTGATAGTGAATGAAATCAAATGTGAATCGTTTATTCATTTTAAATTGCCGACAACGGCTAACGGAATTACAATAAACGTAAACATTGCCAGTTTTAATTGATTACCTTCAGTCAGGTTTTGGTTGATTTTCGAGTAATCCATCAGCACTGCAATTCATGAATGAATTGTTTTGAAGTGTAGAAAGTAACGAAAGACAAACACTGTCAGCAGTTCAGTAGTCATGTCTTTGGGCAGACAATAAAAAAGTATACTAGCAGAAGTAAAACCACGTTTTATATTCGCCTTCATGCAGGGCTGTCAATTTTTTCGAGCGCTGGACACGATTGACATCCCGGAAGAATAGAAGGCTCAACGAGTAGATTCTCAGAAAGCCGAATCACGAAAGATAGAAAGAATTAAGTAAAATTTCAAAACGCAGGATGTCAAAAGGCAGAATCCAGTAAGAGAGAAATGTAAAAGGAATGAAATTCAGTATTACAAAAGCTACGAAAATAATCACAAGAGAATTTCGGAAACCAACATCGCAAAAGGCGAAATACTAGTACATGGAGTAACAAATTCAGTATTAGAAAATTATGGAAGAGAGGATAAAAGGAGGCACGAAAGAGAGTCACGAAAAACAGGGGATTCTGAAAAGCAGAATTTCGCGCAGTGTAGAATTTTAAAACGTCACAAAATAAAATACGAGGGAGGAACAATTTTTGAAGCGGCCAAAAAAAGCCAAACCAAAACCAGCAGAATTTCTGAAGTCAGAATCAGAGTCCAAATAGGGAACAATAATAGGTGACTGAATTCCTTAAGGTAGTATTATAAAAGTATTAGAAATGACGTAAAATTCACTGTCTCAAAAGAATCACGAAGAAGGGGAATTCACAACGGCTCGAAAAGTTGATTTCCAGAAAACAGAATCACGATAATCAGAATGATGCCTGGCAAGCGGACGGTGGAGTTGTTCATTTCCTCCGTTGAAAAAAGAATGAAGTCATGCTGGGGATCATCACCACACCTCCACCAGTGACAAATCGACCAGTCTGACGAGGTAACTTTGTTAGTTCTATAACGTGGATAACAATATAATATCATCTGGCAATGTCGCTAGACACGAGTGAGGAGCCAGGGATAAGAGCTCTTCACTGGAGGTGAAAAGTTATTAGGTACGTTGTTAACCAGAACAAAAAAAAAACGCTAATTGCAGCCAAATCTTTACCAGCTAATCGTCGGATAATGTAGAAGTCACTGAACGGTTTAGGGATGCGAGTAACAGATGCCGCCAAACCATCCGTAATGCAAAAAGGACTTGGTGGGAGGTTTTTTTAGATGGAATTCTCAAAGATCAGTTCTCGAGCGAACGGTGTAAATGTAAACCTATTAACTCCTTGTATGGTAACAGATAGTTCAACGGACGGAATCTGTACCAGCTATAGTCAACTAACCAGCAACTTCATCATTCTAAGGGCCACAAAGAACTGCGATTCCATCAATCGTCATGGTACCTAAGGCTCAATAAAGACCAACAGTAAATCAGCTTGGATGCTTAAGCAGCTTCTGACGAACCATGTCATGCTGCAGCTGGGAAGAAACGCATGCTAAGATTAATAAACCGCGACAGGACGCATACTAGTCAAACAGAATGGAATAATCTCGTCAAATGCTCTAAACACAGGCCAATATCATTGACAAGTGCATTGTACAAGTCTATGGAACGGATGATTAACCACCGTTTGAGCGAGAATTTTAAAAGGCAGAAACATGATCCTATCAAGTAGGATTTCGACTGAAGCAAAACTGAGAAGGAGAATCATAAGAGAGGTAGAATCACAAACAAGCAGAATGAAATAATAGAATTGGATTGAAAGGCGGAATCATAAGCGATTTCGTCGAAATTGACAAAAACTGGAATGGCAGATTCAAAAAGTCTGAAAGGCTGGCAGAAACTTAAACGTGGGAAGAAAAAAAATTAAACGCACATAAACAATGAATTGAAAACCGAGTTATTCTCGTTAGGCTAACAAATGTTATGAAACGGTTTCAAATGCATACAAGAATATGAGTCTCGTTTCCAACTATTTACAATGTTCCGCTGCACTCAATCGGCTCCAATTCGATACCATCTCATCTGAATGATTAGGGTGTTTTGGAGTAAACAAGATCTGCGGTGCTGATGCGAATTTTGTAGCAAAAGTTACATAGCAATGGAAGTCACCACGTTTAGGTTTTCTGACAATCTTTCCGAGGAACATGAAAATCGAATCCAAATTAGTATTTTATATCGTGAAAATTTATCTTCAAATATGCTACAACAACGGATGACCCCATTCACTGTGGTTTTCGACAACCGAAAATTTTAATTTAAAGATTTCAAAGATATTGCAAATTTAAAAAATTAAATTTGGCATAATTTAAATGCAGAATAATGAAAGCTATGTACAGGCAGAATCTTAATCTAATCTAATCTCATACTAACACAGCCAATTCTCGAAAGCATTCTGGAACATGAATCGTCCACATGAATCAATAATTTTTCTCGTCAACAACCCGGCCAATTGCGCTATGGCAGAGAGAATTTCAAGGAAACGAGTAGAACCAGAAATAATACTTAATTTGATTCAACTTCTTGAAACCAAGGGAAAGGAAGAAAGCGTGGACGTCCCGTACCAAACGCTTCCCATATAGATAATGATATATTTACAGTCGTTGGGAGTATCTTTGTCAACACAGGTTAAGTGAAATAATGGCATTTAAACCAGAAGCCAGGCTTCAATACATGGAAATAAAGTCGTGTGGTTCAATGGTTGCCTAAAACTACAGTTGTAAGATCAAGAACTAAAAACCACACGACCCTGCACCGCCTGTAGCTTGGAGACTCAATTATACAAATTGGAGCATTTCCAGGTATGGCCACATCAAGGTGCTAGATAGGGACTTGGGCGCTTCTTCCTAGTTGCCTTCCCCATTTCGTACCCTATGTAGGTACAGGCAGAATCTTAAATGATGAAATTTTGAAGGACAGAATATCTCTCTTCGCCTTTGGTTATTCTGTCTTATCGCTATTAGCGCTATTTGCTAACGAGAGGAATTCAGAGACGGAAAATAGCGTATTTTGAATAATTTTCTAAGTTACGTCGGTGCAGCATAAGAAAATAGCGACGAAGCCCACGCTTTAAAAAACTCAAAACCATTAAAATGGCTCACGTTTTATTCTTAACACATAAAATAACTATTATAAATGGTTTCCGAGCGTCTTAGTAGAATTCACGGTAAAAATCGTTGCAAAAAAACCCAAATTTTTTTTTAATATGAATTATTGGCTGATCCTTCGAAATATAAGGCATTAAATGGCTTCTAGCAGAGAAGTAAGGAAACAGTTCTCTCTGTTAAAAAAAATAAATTCGAATAGAACTCAAATCATTATGACAATAGTTTCACTTTGTGCAGTTTTCTGGCTTTATTTCATGCAAAATTCAACCATGCATTATCATTAGGAGCACATCCGCAATCGAGGTGTAATTATATGAAGGTAATTCCTTCCAAGTTTCCTTGTTCCAGGTTCTACTTCCATACCGGTCCTTATTCCACCTTCACACATTACCCTGTAGTTAAATGTAATATACTTAATTTTTTTTCTAAGCGCTAACAAAACATAACCAACGAACGTTTTTTTTTTCTTCCATTGCGTTTGTTTCTAACTTCTTTTTTCTACCCCGGTTTTGAACCGCGCAGCTATCAGAATAGCACTATAATGCATCTCTAGTCACTAAATTGGTACCACTAACACCGCTAACACACGTCTCAACCGAGCTCTTAGCTGTTGTATACGCTAACACACACACACACACACTCACTAACTGTAGCCAATTTTGTCCGAGAATTAAATTCAAGTTACAAAAAAAAAATGAGAGTCTCACTATGCAGTTGAGATGAGATCTCGAAATCGAGGGAGTGGAAAAAACAATGATGATGAAATTATTACAGGGTAAAGAGAAGAATCTGAGCTGAAATTATCTAGTCAAATTATAGACCTAAAGTACCAAAACAACGTATACGTAAACCAAAAAGGTGTGATTGATTGTTTCCCACTTTGCACAGATCCTCAAAAAAAAAAGAAAGAGAGAAGTACCTAATGTTAAATAGCTAAATCTGTAGATCCTTCCTACAAAAAGATTTCCGAGCGCTGAGGGGGGAGGATGGGTCGTTCAAAGTGTTGAGCCAAAATTGATAGTGTGTAAAACAACATAACCGGTATCGAATTGGTGTCCGTCCTCGCTGTGTGCGTGTGTGCCGTCCGTTCCATTGTTTTTTCGTTCGTTTGTTTTTGTTTGAGGGTGTGTTTTGGTTTTTGTTCGGGACTCATTGTGCCAGAATTCATCTGCATTGCCACCCCTACATAAACTTCATGCCGCATTCGATTCATTCAACCCGCGTTGCTGCTGCTGCTGTTTGTTGCTGATGCCACGCTGCTGCTACCTCGTCATAGCCTCGCCGTCACTCTTCATATGCTATTCAGAAGATTTCAATTTTCCTGCCTTCGGTTTTTACTGATAATTACTTTCCCTTTTGTGTGTTGTTTCGCCCGGGAAATTGACCACCGTCCGCCGAAGGTTCTCCGAGGTGACTTACCGGCATCGAACCGAGCCCCGCCCAACGGTACTCGGCGAGTTCCGTTACGGGATGTCGCTGGATGCTGGCGGTGGGAACGGCAGCAGCAACAGCAGTCCGGCCTACAGCGGTGGCAATGTCTATTCCTGCGTAGGATCTCCCGCCACGTCGGATGTGTCGCCCCAAGGGCCGGCACAGAAATTTCCGCGTGTCACTAGTCCACTGCAACCGACCCAGCAGCAGCAGCAGCTACCGACCAGCGTAGACCAGTTCAACAATGGTGGTGAAATGGCCGCGGCGACGACGACGACGACGACGGTGCTGGACGGTGATCAACTGATGGATAGTAGTGGCAGCGGCGAATCGACAAGAATCAACTCCTTAACCCTGCGTTCGTCCGCCAACGAGGAAACGTTAAAAACCTTGGTGGATACCATGCTGGCGGACTACCAGGGTCGACCGGTCGATGAAGACCTCATCAATCAGTTGAACAATAATTACTTTAGTAGTGCTTCGGCAGCCAATGGGCTCTAAGAGAGACGTGTCATTAGACACGCACGCAAACCCAAGCATATGAGTGAGAGTTTTAGCTTTAAGATTTTGAAATATTTTCACGATTAGGTTTACCGACCAAAAACTATCCTCTTCTTCAGTAATTTTGTTTCCTATCCTGGGGATTTTTTTCTTTCGGAAAAAAATCTTTCCAAGTAGAGTATTCAGCTGCTTCCTCACTACTTAGTAGAAGGTCTAAGGAAAAATCAGTTGTTAATTTAAAAAATGCAAATGTTATACGAATTAATACACGACTGTGATGCGTTTGTGCTGCACGGACGCAGCGCTGCTGCTCCAATTTGCTGTATTGGTCGGTGAATCGGTTTTATTTTACTATGGCAGTCAAACGCTACTTATTTTTATTTGTTAGGAATTAGCTCCTTTCCTATTAGGGGGGGTTTTATTTTAAACTTCTTTCAACATACAATTGTTAGGTTTTTGTTTTCTAAACAGTCATTAGATTTTATTTTTTGTTGTGTTTAAAGTAAAATAAACCTTTTAAAAACTAATTTTTTATCGTTTGATTTTGTTCTTATTTGGCTTTGAAAAACGGTTAAATTTTTTCGGGGGATTTCAAATGCACATAGATAAGTCTCGTTTCCAATTATGTGTGTGTAACGTTCCGCTGAACTCAGTCGGCACCAATTCGATACCGTAATCTGAATGATTAGGGTGCTAGTTACAGCAGAACTTGCCAGGCAATAGAAGTTGGGTCTTAATTTTCTGAAACTAGTTTCGGGAAGATGAAAGTTTAAAAATCAAGTTAGAACAAATCTGTAGTATGGCAGAAAACCCAACAATGTGGGGTTTCGCGCTTATCCGTAACTCAAAATATTTAAAGTTAGTTTGCAAAAACTAATTACACACTACCGATCGAGCCCGTTTGGGATCAGATGGCGCAACACTTTGGCAGGATCCTTTCTTTGTAGCACTTCACTCTTGATGAATGTTATTCTTCACCAAAAAATGACATTTTTTAGACAATTGAACACTGTTTGTAGCTATAAAAAGAACCTATACCTAGTTAAATCTTTAGCCAATTTTTTATCCCTAACCTGACAAGCAGAGAGACAGACAGAGAAAGAGGAGCTTCTTCTAATATATACATAGATAGATTAAAAAGAAAAGATCATTCATATAAAATAGGTGATAAAGCTTTCTGTTGCTCAATAAGAGAGAGAGAGAGAAAAAAAAACAAACTAATGGAATCTAAATGTGATGTAACTAAACGATGTGTTGTGTATAACTTAAACAAAAAAACAAATCGGTAGACACGACTTGTGTGCACCATGCACCTAGCCATAATGTCGCAATGAATTTTTTTTTAATAAGTAAGCACATTAGTAGACAGTAAGATAGGCTGAGATAGTTTCTCAGAGCCACGTCCCGTCGATTAGCAGCAAGTACATATTTGCTTATTTTTTATAACTTTATATTGTCTGTTGCCCTGTTTATCGGTGCTATGATCAACTTGAAACTACTCAGATGTTTTCTCAATCTATATGTGCAATGTGCATGCATGCTTCCTTTCTTGAGTTTTTCTACACTTTTATTCCGATTTTTTGCTAATTTTAATTACCAGAACCGTTATAAGTGTATAATAAAACTTTTTTATGTTGTTTGGGTTTGCAGCCTGATTACCGACAAGACAACTGCGAATAGCAATAAACGTTTGAATGCCAGTTTGCTGTGGCAGTCAAAAAGCTAAATGTGCAGTAAAGATACCACAAACTCCCAATGAAGAGTTGGTTTACTGCTTTTGTTGACACTTATTGGTTACCTGGGTGTGGTTGTTTAACTGAGTGGTAGTTCAACATTTTCATATCGAGAGAATTGTCTATAACATTGCAATATATTTGATATTCAGTAGAATTTTGATGTAATTATAAAAAAAATGTTTCCGTTGCCTATTTTTCTATGTATCTCGTGCTTGTTATTGTGACTTTAGCTTGAATATTGTTTCGTATTGCAATGACGGTGAGCTCCAATTTGCATGAAAAACTCCAACTTTTATAACCGTTTTTGTCGCACTGCAAATTATTGAAAGTGATTTACTCGAATCTGAACTTCGCAGTTGAATTTCGTTTTGGAAACCGCCTGGCACTAAAAACCGTATGCAAAACAAACCCTCCATCTTGAGTTTAGAATGCAGTTTTGCGGTTTTCAATGTTATAGAATTTAAAGTTGAAATGCATTCTAAAATTTATATATTTATTGTAATCAGAGATTACATGTTTTATTATTGGAGTGCTATTATCTGCATTATCGGCCGCAGCTAATATCGTTTGATTGAATCGTACGTCGCCTTGAAGTCCACAAACAGATGAGTTTTGTACTCCCGGAACTGGTGGTAGTAACGAACGTTACAGCGACCCTCACGCACGGAAACCAGCTTGATACACGCCAACGAAGGTCTCCGCTAACAGTCTCAGTCTACAGAATAGTATATGAGAGAACCACTCGATAGGAAGATTTTTTACACGTGTAAAAATGGGATGAATGAAGTCATCCAATCACTCCTCCGGTATTTCTGCTTTCGCAGAGATCCTTGATCTGGATCGCTATGTACAGCCGCTCGCTCCCCGCTTTTAGAAATTCAATCGTCAAAGGTTCAAGGTCGAAATACCGACTTTCTTTGCAGTAAAACCCTCAAAATTTGAAAATTGAGTGTATCTATAGAGCATGAAATAAGTCTGAGATTAGCATTTTTTGAATCCACCCTTATGTCCGGGAGGGAATCAAGATTGATTGATTATAAAATATGAGATTCGAAAGTTTAGCATATCCTTTTTTTCAGTGTAATGTAAAAAAAATCTATGTTGAAATTTAACTCAGAGAAATGTATTTAGTATAATTTTGAGGAAGTCAAATTTAGTATGTATCAGTAAAGCTGGTTGATATCGGCTCACATCTTTTATCGTACACGGAAAAATGCGGTTGTTTCTCTTTCTATTTATGAGAGTCTCACCTGCAGTTTCTTAATTTGGACTTCATGTGAAACTCTTTAAGACAATCTTTGATGCTTGGATCTGTGTCCATGTCTGCCAGTCCGGCAGGAATAAAGGGATGAAATCAGAGATCTTCACTACCGACGGTTACCCGTGATGGCTTTTATCTGTCGTCGGGACAGGTTCTAGTCTACAGCCTGGATGTCGTTAGCTAAGCTGTGTCACCATGAGCTTCTGGGTCTGCTTCTTCTACGCTGTTCTTGCGGATTCCAGTCGAATACTTCTCTGCAGACTTCCTCAAAGTGTGACCGATCCTCTTCCACCTACGTTAACGAATTTCTGTTGCTATCGGCCGTTAATGACCTCGACGATGGAGTTCCTCATTGGATATCCTGTTGTCAGGCCACCAGGCACGAGGCTAGGTCGAGGTCATTTAGCTGCTCCATCGTTAGAGGATTCCCTAAGAAAATCCCCGATTTGGTTTACTGTCAATTGCTCCATCTAATATCTCATCCATAATGATGAGAAACAGAAGCGGTGTTAAAATGCAGCCCTGCCTCACGCCAGCAGTAACCCTTATGGGGTCGGACAAGACGTCGTCGTGCAAAACCTTGCACGAGAACGCCTCGTACTGAGTCCCGATGAGATGAACTAGCTTATCTGGAACTCCTCTACGCCTAAGTGCGCCCCAGATGTTTTCGTGGTTGAGTCGGTCGAACGCCTTTTCGAAGTCAACGAACACTAGCAGAAGAAACTCCTAAAAAACGTTGATCTGCTCCAATATAATGCGAAGCGTTATGCACATGATCGGCCAGCACGGAATCCAGCTTGCTGCCACCGGAGAGTAGCGTCAATCTTCTCCTGGATCCGGTTGAGGATTACCTTACACTCTTACAGAGCACTTTGAGAATAATACAGAGCAACATGATGCCACGCTAGTAACCACATTCAGTTAGGTCTCCTTTCTTAGGGACGTTAACCAATATGCCCTGCATCCCGTCCACCGGAGAAGTTGCGGTTGAAATACAGTATATCCCTAGTGCTCTATAGGATTTCATACTCTTGATGGCTGCTACAATTTCACCCAGCGATGGCGCCTCTGAGTTGACGCGATAAATTCGACGAACTTTAGGTGTCATACGCTGGTGGTTTTGTTGGTCTCTGACACTTTGGCGTAAGACATTCTCAACGGCTTTCCCCTTGGCTCATACCCTCATGAAGGAGTTGAGTCGAATAGTTGTAATCTTGTGCCCCAATTCAGTACTAACATGGTTAATAAAATCAACGACCGTTTTGGGATTTAGGCTCCATACTTGATATGAAGTAAGAAGGAAACTTCCGAAGAAGTTGTGCCTTGATAATGCAAGAGGCCGGCAATTACAGAACAGATGCGCTGAACTTTCCGGTTCGGAGTTACAATTGCTGAGTCGATTCTTATTTTGCTAGGTTGTCAGCAAAGTCACTGCCCTCGATTCCACAGTGACCGGGCACCCAAAGAAATAAAACTTTGTTTTTGCGGCATCTGAAAAGATGATGGGACCAGATGAAAGATCGGGCCCTCCATTATTCCACATTGAGCGATCTGTTTCAATCACCTTGTCTGAAACGTTCATATTGGGCCTAGCTTTCACGCAGTCAGAGACTGAAGTTAGAAGAAGGGTCTCAGATTGAACTCCCAAAGTTTGCGAAGATGACCGATTTGGTCACTTTCGAGTATATTTTTTTTTGTTTGTAGCCATAGTGCACCTAGCTCTGCTTGTTACTTCACATGAAGATGCAAAGGCAATAACCATATCCATGGCTGCAGTAGGTGTTGCACGCATGGCACTGGTAACTGAGGGACAGGCCAGGCGCTGAACTTTGTTTAGTTATTCTAGGTCGTGCAATAGTAGTGTATGACCGAAAGGGTAGTTGAGGCTCCAATCCCCAGGTTTTGGCAAACTAGCAGTGAGCTGCATGTCCAGATAGCCGAAGTTACTTTCTTAACAGCATAATACGTAGGTGGGCAGCCCAGTTCAGTTTTTTATTGAGAATTATTCCGAGCTGTTTGACTTCATTACTGAAGCTCAGTCTGACACCATTCAGTATATGGAGAGTAATAGTATGTTTCTTAGCCTAGTGAATGGCATAACGACTGTTTTGGTGGGGTTTACATTAAGTCCATTTTGTGAGCACCATAACATGGTGGTGTTTAGGGTTTCTTGCAAACGATTGGACAGTAACAGTACTGCGTCAAACTGTTCTCTTACGACAAGTACAACATCGTCAGCGTAAACGATGGTCTCATGATAGCTTGTGAACGATTCCGTCGGCTACCAGTGACCGGAAATCGTGACCGACGTATCTCCCATCCCATCTCCCATGATGCTGTATTTCTCTGTTCGAAAGCATTGCCTTTTCAAGCCCTGATCAGGGTGAACCTCTGATCCGTTGTGGATCGTGACCCTCACGCACGGAAACCAGCTTGGCCAACTTGCCGACGAAGGACTGCGCTAGCAGTCCCAGTCTACAGAACAGGATACGAGAAACCACCATATAGGAAGAATTGGGTAATATAAGGCCTCGAGAGTTCTTACACTAGAGTCGATGTTCTATTTTAAAAATAGGGCAAATGAGGTCATCACTCCTTCGGCATTCGTTTTTTTTTCGCACGGATTCTCACGATGGCTCGGCATAGGAATGGTAGAATGCATCATACCGCCGCCACTCGTTCCCCGCTTTTATTCGAAAATAAATGTTTATTTAGTGTACTTTTGAGCGAATTTAATTTAGTATGTACCATAGTTAAGCTGTTTGATATCGGCTCACATCCTCTATCGTACACGGAAAAATGAGGTAGTTTCTCTGACCTGTAATAGAACTGAATTCCGGGCAACAGTTTTTGAAATTAAAGAAAATTTTGGTAATTTGGAATTCCTGTAGAACCCCGCTGCACATAAGTTGAGCTGCTGCAAAATGTTCGGGGCATCGCCATCGATTTCACCGAACAAAATTTTCCCAATAAATACGGTTTGTGCTTCGAATCTTCTTTATTTTTCTTTATCTATGTTTATATTCCGAGCAGTTGGCAGCGATCCGCGTATTCTGGCAACTGGAGTTCGTTAAGCATACCGTACAAATCTTCGTTGCACGGCTTCAATCTTTGAGATCCAACTAGCGTTAAATGGACACCAAACCACTGAGTTGGTTGCAAGAATAGAACGCACAATACAGTAATTGAAAACAAATAGGATCCCGAAATTCTCCAGTGATCTTGCAGATAAATCCGAGCTGTCTATTAGTCTTGATCATTATTTCTTTGTAGTGTGGTCTAAAAGTGATTGGTATGTGCAAAGTTACACCCAGATCACGAGCCGTATCTACTCTAGCTACAATCTGACTACACAAAGTATAGTTGAATATAACGGTTAGTAATTGGAACACCATTGCAAAAAAAACGTTAACTAAGTGTTGGACATCTAAACAATCAGCAGTATTTCTGACCATTTTAAATAGTTTGATATCGACTACAAAAAGCATGCGGTAATAATCTGGAAGCATGAGCGCTATGTCGTTGATAAACATCATGAGCAGCGATCCTAAATTGGTGCCCTGTGGAATGCCGGAGAGATTCGAGAAATACTCGGATTGCATCTTACCCAACTTCACCTAGAGCATTCGATCCAACAGATAGGATCAAAAACATCGTACAAGGCTCGAGTCTATACCAAGTTTGTCCAGTTTAGTCATGTTTTGTAAACATTTTGTTGTGAATTTCACAGGGTTTGTAGCAATGGAACGTTGATCCAATGAGACGTAGTGCCTACAGCTGGCGAGGAGCGCATCATGTATAATTATTTCAAACACTTTTGAACATGCGCAAAGAGATGTGCTGCCTCTGTAGTTTTTTTTACATTTTGTTTGTCATCTTTTTTATGCACTGGAAACATAACTGAAAGTTCCAAATTGTAGAAAACAGGCTCTGTTGAAGTGATCCGCAATTCGGGCTGATTATAATCTGCAAATAGCAACGACAAATCATTAGGCTGCAAACTGTTCGGCGATCCGGGAGCAAATACTTTCACCGACATCATTGTCAGATTGGTGAAGGTTTACTGATGAATGCCTGCAAGGTGCGGGGAGATCAGGTACCGAATTACTTTTGAAAGGAATATACTTGCCCATAGTAGCAAGCTTAAGGACCCTTTCTCCGTACTCAAACACAGATCCAGATCCAGAATCCAAAATTAGTTGAATCAGTGACGGTGGGCGGGGAATTGATAATGGCAATTAGTTTACACAATTAGTTTTAAATGACGGCTCGTTAAGGACTGCGCTGCGATTGGACTGAATAACACAAATAACTCGAACTCATCGCCGCTGACTGTTCCTGTACTGTCCGGGCGGCGTCGGTCGGCCTCGTTTCCACTGGCCGTCATGTACATTGTTTTAAACGTATTTACCGTTAATTCATTCTTCTCTGCTTGGTGCTTTAGTCTGGTGTACTGTTCAGCCACTGCCACAGATTTTCTGCCGTTAATCTGCATGTCATTGGCAAAGCAGACCAAAACACTAGATTTGTTGATTGAACATGCCCCCATGTTTATATCGCTACGTTTAACAGCAGACATGAGAGACCGTTACCTTGACGAAGCCTGATTTGCCTGATTCAAATTAACTCGATAATTCGCCCGAAGTTTGATGCATCGTGCGAAACCATTCTCGTCTATGATTTTTCATAGCTCTTTTCGGTCGATGGTATCTTATGCTGCTTTGAAGTCGACATGGTGCGTGGGAACTCAGCATTAACAACCTTCTTAAAAGGTTCTGCCGTAAAGTAAATATTTGATCCATCGTTGAACTTCCATTAATGAAGCCGGCCTTATAACTTCCCACAAATTTGATGGGAATCGATGATAGCCGGTAGAAAATGATTTGGGATAGTACTTTTTACTTCTTTGTTGTTCTTTGGCTGTATTATGGCTTCCTTAACTTCGTCTATCATTGGGGATGGCACCGTCGAAATCACCTTCCACGCCACCGTGGTTTTCGACCTGGGCGCTATTCAGGTGGTTAATGCAGGGTTAACGATATCCCGTGATTCCTGCGACTATGTGGTTGGTGTTGTGGATCGGCCAGTTCTCTCGGTAATGGTAACAGGTCATGGAGTTTTTTCGTTCTCAACGCGTCAATATCGTTCTCAGCTATAGTAATTTAAGACCCCAACCCAAAAAAATAACACCCAAATCATACGGTGTTGAGATAATTGTAACAAATAAGCATCCCACCACTGAGCCAGTGATTTCTGCGTTTGAGGCTCGACTGCCACGTTTCTCATAGAGCCACTGACGCTTGTTGCCTTCCAAAATCCGACCTGGAAATTTGTTTTCGCAGGCATTTTGGATGCAGAAAATTGTGGCTTCTTTCGAAATTTTTTGAAAAGGAACTTCTGCTGTATGATTGTGTTTTGCCACATTTTATTGTTTTGTCAAACTTTCTCATTCATCTCAAACACTCGTTCTTTTGCCTTAATCGCTTTTGTCAGGTTATAGGCAATTCTATGGCTGACTTTCTTTGGAGACTTTCAGTTACATTTTTTCAGTTTAAGTTTATTGTCAATTACTGAACGAGTCCGAAAGTTTGGTTTCAATAATTGCCTGAAATTCAAGATTGGAAGAGATAGGGTGATTGATCTCTTCTGATTTCTGATTTAGAAACCAGGGCCTTCAAGGAACCATAAACGGCTAACCTAGAGAGGGACAAATTAATTAAACGAATGTTATATATTTTGGTATGATTTTTCTTATTAACATTTTTAGTAATAAGGTTGATATCTCAAATTTTGCATGTTTTTAAAGTTATTTCGTGTTAGCTGCTAAGCAAATATTTACGTATGCCTTTTATTTTCGGTAAGGTTCCTAATGGTTCGTAAGATACGAATGTTTAGTTAATCTTTAACCAGTGTTGCAAATAGCTCAGTAACTAGACGTGTTTCCCTAACTTAGATAAGCTTTCGCTTAATTTACTTTTCGCAATTCTCAGCACCTCTTTGCACTGCTAAATGTAGCACGTACTAACAGTAGGATTCAAAGAACTTGTAAAAATTATATTCCATGCATCCACCCTTGTCCTTTCTCTGCTTTTTTTCTGCTGCCAAGCCGATCGCTATTCTCAGAAAATCAACGATTATTTTATTTTTTCTGTTTTATTTATTTGTTTATTTTTTTTTTCAATTGTTCGTCTTGTGTGGCAAATCGAAAAACGAACACACGAACATCTACATTTACACACAATCACGCTCATCCATCACACCACGTTGAATCGGCAGTTTCAATTTGGAAACCGAGCAGGTGGTGAACCATCTGCCCTACCAACCGTTGGCCGATCTGGAGCTGGAAAACATCGACATGTTTGCGTCGTCGTACACTTAGAAGTTAGGAGGAACCGACGCAAACTTAAGAAAAAAACAGTAAAAAAGACGGCCCCAATCGTGGTGGTGGTGGTGATGGTGTCGTCACCATCACCTCCCGCCATCTACCTGCAATCACTGGAACGAACAATCAAAATTTGCTGCGCTGTTTTTGCACTACGTTTTACGTCATCTTTTTTTTCGGCTTGAAGAAGCCTAGCCCGTAAGTAAGTGTACTTGTTTTAAGTTTCCGTGACCGTGAAGAGAATAATGTTGGGTGTGTTTCTGGTGGAACCTCGAATGCGAATGCATGCGGATGCGAATGCGAATGTTACACACACTCCTACACGTCTAAGCTAGCTAGCTGTTCAGTTTTTAATTTAAGTGACTTTTTGTTAGATGAGGGAAAACGAAACAGCTGAGAATTTTCGCTGACGCGTTTAAAGTGATGATTAATGTTAGTTGATTGATTACGTCCTTTTTCTTTGTAGAGTTTTAGCTTTAGTTCAGCAAAAATCAAAATTTATGTTTAAGATAACGCTTGAAACTCCCTTCTCCCGATAAGTTAGCATGCGTGTTGTTGTATCTTAACATTGTATTACATGCATAAACACAGATGCAGAAAACAGGTCAGCAGTTAGTTTCATAGTCAGACGAGAGTAGAAAGGATAATATACATTTATTTTTTTTCTTTTATGGTAATACAGATACGATCAGTTTAAAATTGTGAATATTTTTCTTTCTCATTGTGATAAATTTAATGGCGGGATCGAACAAAAATTTACTAAAGTGGTCTACTAAACAATAAATACTAAAAAAAAGCTGAAGTAACTAACAGTGTTTTGCAAGTGCAAAAAGTGAAAAACAAAAGCGACAACGGTTTCGAAACTGGTTACAAGTGTAGATTAAACAAAACAAAAATTGATGTTTAAAAACCGATTAACAGGGACATATTCTCATACAACGAAATACACATTTGAATGGTTGGAGATAAATAAAATCGCTAGAAAAAGAAGGTGTCAACTTTGAAATTTTTGTAAATTGATGTGAATCTAAGAAAAAAAAAACGATGTAATTTTCAGCTACTGAAAATGGTGCAATGTATATTTACTCAGATGAAAGCATTTTGATTTTTCTAAAAAAATGTTGAAGAAAAAAATTCAGCACTTTGTCTTTCCGTCGTTAATGTCTGTGCTCTGTGCACCATCAACCGTGCGTGGTGGTGATCGGCTCACATCTCTTACCATAGATCGGAAAAGACCATTTTTTGTTGTTCTTTTTACGGTTCTTTACTTTGTGTAGAATTGTAAAACAATTACAAGCGAGACTTTTAAATGGAAAATTTTCTACCATGAAGTCAGCTAGCTTTTATTTCCGTCATCAAATGTTGTCGAAAAAATAAGGAGGGCAGACCCCCAAAACATACAAATATTCAGCATCCTTTTGTATTTTACTGTTTCCCATTCTCAAAACAATATTTAGCTGTAAGAATATAAAAAAAGCGAGTGAGATGGATGTTCTATATGTATATTTTCCTACTTTTTATGAAAAAAAAACAAACCTACGAATTTCAACTATTCCAAGAATAGTGCCATAACCGAATGGAGCTCTGTGACCAGAGCGGCGACTCGATACAGTTTGACTACAATATGTTTCAAAGCGATTCGAAACGCTTTCAGAGATATCATTATATAACTCAATGTGCTTTAAAATTTTGGTATCAAGAGTATCAAACCAATTTGTGAAGAAGATGAAATGTTTTTGATTTTCTTATACATATGATATAAAATATATCATTCAATTCCAAGCAAAGGTAGTTAGGTCAAAAGATGAAAACGGATGAATTTTTACAAAAACTTATTTTGATTAAATCAAATTTATATTTCTCGTAGAACATTGATATACTCAGAATAGTAAAGCGATTCCCCAGACACGATGTTACGAAGCAGGTTTCAATAATTTTATAAAGAAAATCATATGCATCCTGGAGATATACTACTAATCGATATACTAAAAACTATTACAATTGTCGGTACTTATTGAAAACAAACTGAAACTGAAGTTGACTTATTTAGTGCAGATCAATTCTACTGGATCTAATTAGAGTGTCAATTTGGAACGACCAACCTACGGTCCCGTATTACCAACCATTGCAATTGAATTAAAATCAATAGACGCTCGTTGTTGAACTCTAGTAAGGAAATAGTAAATTGCATACCTGATAAAAAGACGATAAAACATTATAAAGCATTATTATTCACATAACCGATAGTCTCTTGGTTGGACGCTAACGTGATTTGACGCTCGGTCGATTAGCAGAGGACATTTTGTAGAAGTGTCAATAGTCAACAAGCGACTCTGAAGCTTGTGCACATCCAAACAAAACAATGAATTACAAACTCTTGTCAAATTCAGTGATGTAAAAGATATACGTCCAAAGAATTCTTAATTATACACGAAAACAGTAACGGATCTTAAGAACTACATCAGTCCTACTCTTGAAATACACAAACACACACACATACGCGCGCGCATGCACCACACCCACAAAATAACACGAGAATGCCTTTGTTGAGTTGATGAAAGAAACCGAAACCAAACTGAAGCGGTCGGTCGGTCGGTCGTGAACAGCGGAGTAGGATCGTCGCGCCGCCCGCACAGTCCAAATGTGAAATACAAAGAAAACCGTAAGCCATCGCTACCCACATCTCTATCTATCGATACAAAATAAACACAAATTACATTTAATTACTACAAAGAGAAACTAAACTAATAATGGAAGAAAACAGACAAATGACTCATAATAAATGTTGTTGATATGAGAGAAACTTTAACTAGAAAGCAAACCAAAACGCGCGTCCCGTCGCTCCCCAAACACACACACAGTCTCACACATTTCTGAGGTGTGTGATCATAAAAGAAGAACGTAATTAGGGAGGAGCATTTCCGACGATATCGGTTCCTTCCGTTCCGGAACGGAATCGTACGCGCAGAAGAAGATAAAACAAATGAAAATACAGCATGCAACGTGTAAGATTAAATGTACTGTGCTTATATATACATATATAAAACAAAAACAAAACTTTGAACAAAGAAAATTCCCAAAAACCAAAGTGCGGTGAATGTTGTTTTATTTTCCGTGGTTGGGTGGCGAAATGCCGACCGGTCACCCTCTGTTCGGTTGTTTTGTTCAGTGGTCATCGATGACGTTCTTACCCTTACCTACCCTTTTAACCAACATTTAAGAAAAGTGGAAGGCAAAAATTGATAATTTGCAAGGTCACATTGCCTATAAAAGAACGCCCTGGCAGCTTCTAGTCAGTCAATTCATGAAATACGGTAGTCATTGCGCTTACTCTAGTGGTAACTTAACTGCTTAACGGTAAAAGTCGTGTAAAAAGTTTGCTTATTCAAAGTTTTATAGCAAAAACCTGCCTTGCGCAGTCCTACGTCAACCATGCGGTTGTGTTTTTAATGCAAAACTTCGAATTTTTAGCCTTTTCCGGCGTTTAGAAGTGCTAATTTTCAGATTTTAGGCTAAAGTTTCATTTTTTCATCCTTTGCATTGTCTTTTTTTGATCTTCAAAACATTTTCGGTGATTTTGGCTTAGTTTCAGGACACTATTCATTCATTTAGGCCTTCAAAAAGCTGTTTCGATGATTCTAATAATCTTTATTTGAGACCTTTTGATGAGTCCACACAAGAAAAAAAAAAATAGCAAGAGTCTGGCAGGTCTGGGAAAAGTCAAGTTCTTGCATTTCTTCTATCCCGTCAATTCATCATCATCATCATCAACTCATTTTGGCGCTAGAGATGGTCCGCACGGACTATCGCCATTATCGCCTAACTCTTTCTCTCAGCCTTGGACAGACTTGGGTCTAACTGACCCACCTCGTGCTGCAAACTGAAACGGAATTTTATGTTTAATTTAGTCTTCAAAAAAGCCTTTTATGCCTTTTAAAGCATTATTTGGGATCATTTTCGTTTAACCATTTTGTAAACCTTTTCGGTTGGATTTTCGGAAATTTTAGGCTTAATTTGAGGACATTTTCGCACCTTCGTTCTTTTATGGACAGCTTCAAATCCTTTTTGGGCGACTCTTGGTTTATTTTGGGACTACTTTCAACCTTTTCTAGCTTGTTAGAAGCATTTCTCAGCGGTTTTTAGATTCATTTAGTATTTTTTCAATGTTTTCCGATTTTCAGCTGTGTTCTTTGACTTCATTTTTCATTTTATTTTTCGTCTGTTTTCTGCTTCAGGAAGGGGTTCAATTTGGTATGTTCCTTTGACAACCTTTACGGCCTTTTGAAGCATATTTCAATTTGGTATTAGGTTTAGGTTTTTTGGCCAGAGAAGCAGAATAAATGACAAAAAGAAAAGTTTCGAGTTGATTACAGTAAGTTCATACTTTCTTCGATCCAAACTTGGACCCCACCAGTGGTAGTCCGACTTAGATATCGTCGTTTGAAAATTTATTGTACAAGCTTCACTCTCGATCAAGTTTTATTGCTTGCTATCAAAGTTAATCCTAGGTGTTACATTCCGATTCCGATTTGGAAACTTGATCTTTCTATTTTAGTCAGCAGTAAAAGTTCAGGGCAATTGAAGGGCCCAGTGCAACGATTCTATTGACTCTATCAGCCTCTTCCAGTAGAGATTCGAACATGTGATATCTGGCTTGTTAGATCAGTGTCGTACCTCGAGGCAGACTAAGAGGCTCGGGCTTTTTACTTGCTACATAACGCTACAAACAGGCGACTTATGTAGTCATGGACTGGCTAATGTAAATCAATTTTCGTGGCTTGACTGTCCTGATTCTAAAGGTGGGCAAAATGGCTCTTGTGTGTGAGTGGCTTTGAACCGTCCATTTTCTGCCCCGAACCGATTCATAGGTCCGGTCGGTGTCAAGTCAGGCAGAACCGAGTGACAAAATTCTGACTTCGAGAAAAACGCATTCAAAGTTTGCTGCTCTGTATGATTTAGAGCTATCAATCGTTCGAAATCATCTTATAACTCTGGCTGATTGAGTTGACCAGGAGAATCGAGCAGTCGAATCAAGCAGTTGGGTCGAGCAGTTGAGTCGAGCAGTCTAGTCGAGCAGTTAAATCAAGCAGTTGAGTCGAGCAGTTCGGTCGAGCAGCTAAGTCGATCAGTACAATAGAGCAGTCAAGTTGAGTAGTTTAATCCAGTACTCCAGCCAAACAGTTTAATCGAGCAGTTGAGTCGAGTAGCCCAGTCGAGCAGTTGAATCGAGCTGTTCAGTTAAACAGTCAAATCAATCTGTCCAATCAAGCAGTTAAGTTGAGTAGTCGATTCGAACAGTTTAGTTGAGCAGTCCAGTCGAGCAGTCTATTCAACCAGTTGAGCAGTCCAGCAGTCGACCAGGTGACTGAGAATAGAACTCATTGCTACGAAAACAGGCCTGATGTTAATTACCGATAAGCCTTTTATGACGTCCTGTCAGAGACCTGGTTTTCGGTACAGACATAAGCCTGTTATATAAATAGAAGATCATGTTACTTGACTTAGTCCTTCATTTTTTCCGTTTCCGAGCTCAGCTCAGATTTTTTGGCAATATTAAGCTTAATTTAGAACCATTTTTGTGGTCATTTCTGGTTCTTAGAAAGTTTATAATCAATTGTATGTTTCATTTCGGCACCAATTTTTCAAAAGGGTTTAACTGCAAAACTGTATACAAACCCAGTGGAGGTTTCGTTCCGTTTGCTAGTCCAGCAGAAAGTAACCCTCACTCGATTTGTTTGTATTTTACAGTTAAGCCTTTTCTGACCTTCAAAGGATTTTTCCGAATTTCAACCTTTCTAGAAATATTTTTCAGCGGCTTTAAATTTCATTCAGGATTTTTCGGTGTTTTCCGACCGTCAGTTGTGTTCTTTTTTGACTGAATTTTTCATTTCATTTTTCGGGAGTTTTCTGTTTTTTTTTGTCACCACGACATTTAACTGTAAGAGTGACTTTTTGTACTGTCAAGAGTGCTTTTATGGGGGTCATATAGAATTCAGCATGAAGGAAGGGTAATGAGGGGCCTGAGAATAAACCCATCCTAAAGTCACTTGACCTCTAATGGCCAGCTCCTACTAAGATTGGAACCCACGACCACTCGCTTGTCAAAGCAGACTCGGTAACCTTGCAGTTATAGAGCCCACCTCCAAGTTTTCTGTTTCTAAAAGGAGTTCAATTTGTTATATTTCTTTGTCAATCTTTTCGGTCTTTTGAAGCATAGCTTGTAGATTTTAAACTTAATTTGGGATCATCGAACGTTTTTAATGCGTTTTCTGGCTATTTTTAAATGGTTTTAGGTTCAATTTGGGATCGCCTCTTTATCTTTCAAACAGCTTTTTGGCAATTTTCGATGTAATTTAAGTTAATTTCCCTTTCGGAAAATTTAGGTTTTTTGGCGTTACTTAGAATAAACTGTAAAACCTTTACCGTCCTTCAAAAATTCTTCCAGAGCATTTTTTTTCGGATTTTCTGGCTTTAAAAAAGAATTTTTCTGTGATGTTATACTTACATTTCTCGTACTTTCATGGCCCTCAAATCCGTTTTTGTTGATTCTAGACTAAACATCTATTTATATAAGAGGCTTATGTCTGTACCGAAAACCCGGTCTCTGACAGGATGTCGTCAGAGGCTTATCGGTAACTAAAAACAGGTCCCTGACAGGACGTCATGCTTTCGTAGCAATGGATTGTATTCTCAGTCACCTCTCTGGTCGACTGCTGGACTGCTCGATTGCTCAACTGGTTGACTAGACTGCTCGACTGGACTGGTCGATTAGACTGCTCGATTTGATTGCTTGACTGGACTGCTTAACTGAACTGTTCGATTCGACTGCTTGATTGGACAGATCGACTTGACTGCTTGACTGAACAGCTCGAGTGGACTACTCGATTTAACTACTCGATTCGGCTGCTTGACTTACTACTCGACCCGACTGCTCGACTTAACTCCACGATGGAACTGCTCAACTGGACTGTTCGATTCGACTGCTCGACTGGACTGCTTGACTGGACAGCATGATTCATCTGCTCGACTAGATTTCTCGACTCAACTGTTCGACTCGACGCTCGACTCAACTGCTTGACCCGACTGCTCGACTGGACTGCTCAACTCAAGTGCTCGGCTAGTTTACTCGACTCAACTGCTCGACCGGACTACTCGACTCGCCTGCTCAACTCGATTGCTTGTCGCGATATCATATGGTCGGTGTTAAATCAGACCGGACTAAGTCGCAAAATTTTAAAAAATGGGTTAATGATAGCAAACGATCAAGAATTTTCTTAGCAACATTTTACTCTAATCAGACTACATAAATGTTGCCAGAAGTTTTTATGCAGTTAAATAAAATCCAATGCGACCATACAAACTAATTGTTTCAGTTTCCGGTTATGACTCTTCTATGTACAACATCTTAGAGCTATATTATGCAATATAAGAACTCACAGAACTAATACAAAGATTAAACATCTTCGCAAACACTGGTCAGTTTTCTGAATTCTGAACAGACATTTATATTTTCCGGATCGTAAGATTCGGGCTCAACTAGTATGCTATATATTTATATACTATATTATTTTAATGCAAGCTAAGTTTTTGGCGAATCCCTAGGAGTTCGTGAACTCCCATTTGGAAAACGCTGATTAAGGATATTGTTTTTCCAGCCGTCAACGGCTATTCTCGGCCCATTTTATGCGTAATTTGGAAACATTTTCTGTCGCGGTTTTAGTCTTGTTCTGCTAGTTTTTCAAGCTTCAAAGGTTTTTGATGATTTTAAGCTTAATTTGAAATTACTTTTGTGGCCCGCCCAGTTTGCTCCGGCCAGTTGATGCTGGCTTTCGTACGTTCGAATCTCGACTGGGCGGTGCCGCTACAGAGTTAATAGGATCTTTGCACTAGCCCCGTAATTTTCCTGTACTCTCTAAAAACCGGCTGCGAAGTCTGTCGATAAAGAAGGGTCAAGTTCTGAAGGACGTTAATACCCATGGCTTTGCCTTTTTATGTGGTCATTTCTACCTTTTAGAAAGTTTTTGAGTGATTGTAAGTTTTTAGCATAATTTTTTGACATTTTCCAACCTTCAGCGTCGGTCTACGACGGCTGTTTGTTCTGGGAATTTGACTTGTTTTCGGGTGTTGTTTGTTTTAGAAACGAGTTTTGTATGGTATCTTTGTCAACTTTTTTCGTCCTTTCGAAGCATTCGTTGGCGACTTCAAGATTTTAACTTGGGATCATATTCTTTATCGACCTTTTCTGGTCATTTGGTACGTTTTTCGACATTAAAATATTTTCAAGCTATTTTTCGTTCGATCTCAAGTTTAATAGTTCCTGTAGAACACGATCAATGTCTTTTTCCCTGATAGACATTCGTTTAGCTGCATCCCCGAGTATCAGCGAAAAAATAAATGTTTTGCTGGAAATTTCAAATCCAATCCGAAATTAATATTTAGTATGCCTGCCATTTACAGGGTGTCGATTTCCTGGAAAATTAGAGAATATCAGGGAATTTCGAAATTCAATCAGGGAAATTTTATTCAGTCGGTAATATTGTTTATCTACTTCGGAATCGAGGTAATTTCCGTGTAAAATATACGCAGCTTGATCGGTTGGATTAGAACCTACCCCATCTGTGGTGGCGATTTGATTATCTTTCAATTTGGTGTAGATTTTTGGATTTTGTTTTGCGCCGCACAATTGTCAGACTTCACTCATTGTGCTCGAAATCTGCTGTATCAGACTTCATGTATTCCACGGTACCGAGAGAATTCGCAGAATTCGAGTTGATGTCCTCTTTTGAAAATGGCAAATGAGGTCCGCCAAGCACTCCTCTGGCATTTGTTCTTCCTTCCAGATTCTGATGATCCGGTAGATTAATTCGTATAGCCGCTTGCTTCCCACGTTTAGAAGTTCAGACGGGATACCGTTCTTCTCTGCAGCTTTACCGTTCTTTACGTCACTAATTATCTACTTATTCTCCTCCTGTATTAGAGGCACAACTTGACCATAGCTCAAAATTCTTATCCTGTTCCTATCTGGAAGTGCTGTTTCCACCAGGCTGCTACCAGTATGGAAGTGGCCACAGGCAAGCACTATCATTGCACAACACAGGCATGGCTATTCCTCACCGTTTTGTAGATATTCCGTGTATCTTTTGTATGTGTTCGTGAAACGTGAAAAATCTGGCTTTAGTTTTCAGAAGGTCGCATAAGCCACGCGAAATATGCTTTTTAAGCGAGACCCTCAAGGTCAGGGAAAAACATTTGATGCATCAGGGAAAGTCTGAGAATTTTATTTCTGAATTTGAGTCGACACCCAGATTTAGGATCACTTCGAAAATTCGACTGGAAATTGAATCCGACGGATTTTCCAGTGTTGCCATGTCCGTTATGGACCAGCCCGCCTTACGGCTGCAAAGGCTATTAAACTGTTCCTGTTGACTGCTACGTAGACCATCCCAGCCAAGATTCCCCAACAAAGGTTCTTTATTGGATTGCGGAAAGGTTCTTATGGGGATTGGAAAGTATTGCTTAAATAACCATATCTTGTATGAACAGTTTGACAGTTTTCCCACGGGTTTACTGTCAAATTGACGCTGACGGATGCGTTAACGCAGCATTCTGTTTGGCCCTTTAGTTCGGGATGCGTGCTAATTGCTTATGCGTAATCAGAATAATGTGTTGTTGCTTAATTTATGACTATAACCGTGTCAGGCATGTCAGATATGACCTTTTAGACCCAAAGACGATATGGTAGGACGTATTGTACCCCCTATTTTGAGCCTTTCTTCAGGGAATTTCGTACCACTTCTTCAAATCGACCAATTTGAGTCGCTAATGAGCTATCTAAATATCGCTTGCTCTTTAACGATCTTATTCTACTACATTTTTCCTCCGTAAATCGAGTGCCTGTCCACTCTCTGCCGAGTTCAACCCTAATCACTGATCTAACCCAATGTACCTAGCAAATTGACTAATCTGAATTAACAACCTACCCATAAAATCACCGTTACTACTATTCTGAGTCAGTTTTGAGTACGGAGTACCTGCGGCTCGGTAAAAAATGACCCTTCCATGATAACCTGATGTGTGTGAGTAAGTGTGGCTTACCTATTTTTCATAAAAATAGATTAAATCATTACCTATAGAACCTATAGAGTATTTAATCGGGATACTACTTCTAGGAATCATACTTCTAGCGTTTTTTTACAAATAATTTCGCATTTTATCAGGTGCAAATAAACGAACTCGGGTTGTAGGTCTTTTATTCACAGGCATATTATCGCATTGTTGCCATCTATGTGTGAATTTACGGAACGATATGAAATAATATCGGCTCGCAACTCTTTCACGTTTCATTTTTGTCACTCTGTGATGCGCGTGATTTCACATTATTGTTTACCACCCATCTGTCAAACCAGCCATACCCAAAACAAAAACGTATTTAAGCAGCATCTTGTTAAACTAGTGATTAAAACTGCTGTAGAGATTATCATAATAAAACACAATTAAGTCCTGTGCATTTGATAAAGTTTTCGGTGCAGAATGGTTCAAGTAGTGCTCGGAAAACAAACCTATCAAGTGGAGGAAGAAGAATTGCGCGCTGGAAATTTCCATCAATGGATCAAAAGTAAAACGGTAAGAGTAAAAAAAAATGTAATTACTTACTGTAAACAAACATTAACCCAATCAATTTTATTTTTAGGGCCTTCTCCCATCGGAATACTACCTTACGCAGAATGGCAAACGCCTCCAGGATGGCTGTTACGACAAATTACTACCATCCGTTCCCGTTCGTCTGCACGAACGCCTTCCCGGAGGGAAGGGTGGTTTCGGTTCGATGTTGCGAGCCATTGGGGCACAGATCGAAAAGACCACCAATCGGGAGGCGTGCCGTGATTTGAGCGGTCGCCGATTGCGCGATATCAACGAGGAGAAACGCTTGAAGGCTTATTTGGAAAAGCAGAAAGACGCTCCCGCCGATGAGGCCGCCAAGCTGCAGCAAAAAATCGATAAACTGCTGGCCAAACCGAAGCACGAGTTTCACGACGAAGAGTACAACCGGGTGCGGAGTGATTTGACGCAGAATATCGACGAAGCCGTGCAGGAGGGTTTCCGGAAGGCGCTGGAAGCGGAGAAAGCGGCCGGTTTCGCCGCTGCAGTGGGGGCTGGTGGTGTTAAGCGAAAGAGTGATGTGACCAAAGGTGGTGGGATAAAAAAGAAGAAGGCCAAAGGTGCTCTTTGGTTGGGAGCGGACGATTTGGGCTCGTCTTCGTCTTCCTCGGACAGTGAGTCCGATTCCGCAGGATCGGATTCGGTTGGTTCGTCTAGCGGGGGCGGGACGTCAGCGTCGGTGGGTTCTAGTGAGAAGGGTCAGTTGGTGCAAAAAACTGATGCACAAGAGCAAGAGAGGATGGTGGAATTGGCGGGTAATAGTTAGATGTTCAAGTCCATACATCGCTCAGTTTTTGAAACTAAGTCGAATACCATTCTTATTCAGCCCTCCGAACCTCAAATCGGTTTCCCGTCTAGCGACCGTCTTTGGTACCTTTCCTTATTGTGTTACATGTAAACAAATCATGTGCCTAAATTATTTTCAAATAAAATCATTTTACTAGATCATTAGCTGATACAACCATTTGTTATGTTTTCCTACAAATTGTTGACAAACATCCCTTAAAGCATTAGAGAAAACGTTTTCTTAGCTGCTTTTCATATTTATCAAATTTGATGAATGTTGAAGCTTGGAATCAATAAGAGCAAAACGTATAAATTTACTTTCAATGATCTACAAAATCTGGTCATAGTGACGATCAGAATGGATTGGAAGCTATCATCATGGCAACAGCAGGGAAGTGTCGCGCGTTAGAAAAAATGTAAAATGCAAATAACAAAGCAACCCATGACGTTTATCTAGCTACATATAAGGTACGAATAGAAAGTAAATTACTTCATTGGTATTTTAAGTTTTGACGACTAAACGAAACGCACGCATATTTTAATTTTAATTCACGAAGAAAAATATTCAAGTAGATCCGAGGTTCAAGCGAATGCAGTCCCACAGAATCATTCCCCAAGTAACAATCCAATAGCAAATTGGTCTTATTCATTTCTTATAGTAGTTTTATCAGAGTATTTAAAGTCTGTTAGGTTTTATAATGTTCCTCCTCAAGTGAATTTTATCTTATTTGACTAACATTTCTGAAGTATGACTAAAGGAGACTTGAAGAATCACCCATAAAACTAAATTATCAATAAGTGTAATTCGCCTTATAAGGGGTTTTAAAGAATACTTCATTTTTGCTTAAAAACGACGCTCCTTAAAACTTAACAGTAGTTTTGACAAAAACTTATGACATTCTTCTGCCAGATTCGTTTATCTTAACAATACCGCCATAAAACTCTCTTAAAATCGTATATTTTTGAAAGAGAAATTATACTCTTGAATAAGAGCATTCTAACGTAAACAACTAATCAGTCAAAATGGGCGTCTGAACCTGGAGAAAATTGAAGAATACAGATCTTTTAAACGAAAATTAAGCGAAAATCTATGTAATATTTTGAAAACTCTTTCATATAAACAATCAGCGAAGTCACAAAACAATAAAGATATCAGGACTAACTGAACTGGGGAAGGACAGTGCCGGTAATGATGCATTTGCCGGAGGCGGTGCGGGTTTCCTCTAGAGCTTTTCGTATTTTTTTAAACTAAATATAGAGTTCATAAGTCAGATGTCTTTGTATGGAAAATGTTTGAAGGCACTGAAGCAGTTGAAGCATAATTTTTAAAAACAATTGTACCAATACCAGTTGTAAACTAAATGCTTGGAACTGTCGTGCAGTCCAAACAACACAAACAACACGTTACGTCGATACTTCGTTGTTTTTATCACCATTTTTATGTTCAACTTTCATTTATGCCCATTTCGAAATAGCAATATCTGTGAATGCTTATAGCTTATAGCTCTTGGTCAATTTAAAACATTAAAGGCTGTGAAAAGTGTATGATGTCTCATTTTTCGCACAATGAGAATCTAAAGTTTGTTTATATTTCTCTTTATTTTTGGTCTGTTTGTGGCAGCAGTTCTGCTCATTGTGTTGAATGAAAAAAGTTGCACTTTTTGCACAATGAGTGAGGAAATGGCAAGCCTGCTCTCTGGTTACGACAATGATCTAACAAGCGACTTGCAAGGTACCGCGCGTGACGCTGCTCGTGTCAGCGTGTTAGCCACGACTCTCAACGCGGGTTTTCGGAGAAAGGCGAAAGGGCCTGCATAGTGTCGTCGTCCTGACAGTAAAAACAAATTAGATTAAAACTTCTCGGTCGATGGTTTCTACAGTAGACGAAGGAAGAGGCACAATTCGTGTGTCTAAAAATAACCCAACCGGATACGTCGCTACCTTAATAAGGAGGGTTTTGCAGTCTCCTTTTGTCCAGCGCCTCTGCGGTTCAAAGGTACACGGGTACCAGCGAGCCACATGCCCTGGCGGGTGTTGTGGGTGGGTTCAAATCCGGTTATAATCTTAGATTATAGCTTGGTTCGACCCATGCACCTTCCAGCGTTCGACTAAAGGTAGGAGTCATAACGACTACTTATTAAACGTAGCTACAAAACAAAGTGAATTTTTTAATCGAGAAAAAAAAACTTGGGTTTAAGCATTTTCATTTAAAGTTTAAAAGTGAAAACCGAATCTATTCTTGCGTATAATATATACATTATTATTTTCTATGCAAAAATCTACGAAAAAAAGACAAAAACGAAGGAAATTTTTTTGGACGACTTTCGGAAATTCCATTGTTCGAATTTCCATTTCTGTTTCGTGCTAGAAGCGTTAACTCAACTTGTACATTCATTTTTCGAGTTTTTCAGACTGTAGAGCCCACAGACAATTGAAAGAACCGAAATGGCTCCCCAGTGGAATTCCTGAATGAGCAGTGAACGAATCCTTCAGCAACGGTTCACCTACGCCAAGCTTATCCAGTTTGGCAATGGCAATTTGATAGTTCAATTTGTCGAAAGCTTCAGAAAGATCAGTAGAAATGATCTCTGTTTGCGACCGGTCATCGAATCTATTTATTACGTAGGATGTGAGATTAAAAAAATTGGTAGTTGTGGAGCACTTAAGCATAAACCCATGTTGGTTATCAGAGATGTAGTAGATGTTTGAAAAATGCAAATATTGGCTCAAATACGATAAGCCCAAACAGTTTCAAAATCGAATTTAGAGAAGCTATTTCTCAATGAGGGTAGACGGTCATCTTTCCGTTGTTCGTTGACTAAATTCCAAAATCATCTAGGGTTTTGTTACAATCTTCGTTAGACATTTTACATGTAGTTTCGAAAGCAAGAACGTCTGTATCTCGTGTTGATCGACAGGCAGTGGTTGCAGAACGTGGCGATCGATAGCGTAAATATTAGCGAAGGTCACAGCGGCAGTGTTTATATCATCACTAGCTGACCTGTCAAACTTCGTATTGCCACAAAAAAACCTGTGTTGTACATAAATCATGAATCTCGGATGATCTTTGTCACAATCTCGAGTTTTGCAAGTTTCTGAGGAGTTCAACCTTAGATGATTCGTTTTGGCAGTTACGTAACTATTAGAGCATCCCAGGTAACCAATAAGCATCACCAATGCTATTCAAATTAGGCCAATAAGCATTTAAGTCGCCTTAAATGCTACTTAAATGCTATTTTGGCAAAATATACAGCTACTTTACTGATAACCTTCTTACAGTGCTGACAATGCTAATTTACAGCTAATTACCGACACGAAGAATTTGAATACAATTTTGGATGCCAATTTACAACACCTATGTAATCAAAAAGCTAACATACAATAACGTGCAGTATAAAATGCCAGATACGCTGATTTGCTGCTTACGTTAAGGCTTATTAGTTTTTTTTTGTATGGGCTTATCACTTTGACCACAACATTATTGATCTATTGTAATGTTGCCCGGGTGTACGCTGTATTATGCACTGCATTTCTGTGCTTTATCGTTATTGAGTAAACGATAAGCTTATATTTTTTATGCGTGCTTACGTGTTGAGGGTTTTACCCATGCTTCGATGCATGTCCTACTATACCAAACCTGTTTCGCCTCGTTATAGTTAGCACTGGTGAGTCCTCCTGAGGTTCAAAACCATTATCTCATTAGGTCCTCATACCAGTATACTAACCATAAGAAGCGTCTTCGGGATAATGTAGAACTCAGCATGAAGGAAGGGTGATGGGGGACAAGAGAATAAACTCATGCTAAAGTCACTTTGACATCGAATGGCCTGATTCTACTAAGATTCGAACCCACGATCATTCGCTTGTCAAAGCAGACTCGGTAACCTTGCGGCTACAGAGCCCCCCTGGCTTATTAGTTACCTGGAATGGGTAGTTTAATATACAAATTTGCAATTTTACCTCACAGTAAAGTAGAAAACAACTCCCCCGTCCCCTCATTGCATAGCCAGAAAGCGGATAGTAATATTCATTTTGCGAAAAACCTTAAGCGGAATGTACCATTTCACGGAAAACTTTTTTGTGGAAAGTACCATTTCGCAATCCTCTCCTTACTCGCTGTCGCTCGTTCCAGGAAACCCAGGTAGACCTAGGAAAATAAATAAACCTAGACAGTAGTGATTTCTGCGGGGAGTTGCCTCCCCCCAGTGGGAGGCGCTTTCGACGGCGGGTCGCCGGCAACACTCGCGGCCGTCTTGTCCTGAATGATCTAGAGTTACTATAGATATTTTTTGTGGTCTTGTTATTGACTAATGTTTTACGGAAGAGTCTCGAATTTCTCGAGTTCGATTAGTTTTTGAGTTTCGCAAAAATTTTGTTTTATTTGTATGAGAGTCCATATCCGCCTACCACAGGGGTGAGAGGTCCCTAACTATCACAAAATAAATTCAAGACTCCAAAATCTCCCACATGCCAAATTTGGTTCCATTTGCTTGATTAGTTCTAGAGTTATGAGGAAATTTGTATTTCATTTGTATAGGAGCCCCCCCTCCTAAAGTGGGGAGAGGTCCTAATTCATCATAGAAAGAATTCTTGCCTCCAAAAACACCTACATGAGAAATTTGGTTCCATTTGCTTGATTAGTTCTCGAGTTATCAGGAAATTTGTATTTCGTTTGTATGTGAGCCCCCCTCTTAAAGTGGGGAGGGGTCTCAATTCATCATAGAAAAAAATTTTGTCTCCAGAAACACACACATGCCAAATTTGGTTCCATTTGCTTGATTAGTTTTCGGGTTATGAGGAAATTTGTATGGAAGCCCCCCCTCTTAAAGGGGAGAGGAGTTATAATTCCCCTTATAAAGAGGGGAGGGGTCTCAATTTATCATAGAATAAATTCTTGTCACCGAAAACACCCACATGCCAAATTTTGTTCTATTTGCTTGATTAGTTCTCGAGTTATGCAGAAATTTGTGTTTCATTTGTATGGGAGCCCCCCCTCTTAAAGTGGGGAGGGGTCCTAATTCACCACAGAAAATTTTCTTGCCCTTGAAAACCTTCACATGCCAAATTTGGTTCTATTTGCTTGATTAGTTCTCGAGTTATGAGGAAATTTGTATGGAAGCCCCCCCTCTTAAAGGGGAGAGGAGTTATAATTCCCCTTATAAAGAGGGGAGGGGTCTCAATTTATCATAGAATAAATTCTTGTCACCGAAAACACCCACATGCCAAATTTTGTTCTATTTGCTTGATTAGTTCTCGAGTTATGCAGAAATTTGTGTTTCATTTGTATGGGAGCCCCCCCTCTTAGTGGGGGGAGGGGTCTCTAACCATAACTAAAATCTTTTCTGGCTCCAAAAACCTCTACATGTAAATTTTCATGCCGATTGGTTCAGTAGTTTTCGATTCTATAAGGAACATACGGACAGACAGACAGACAGAAATCCTTTTTTATAGGTATAGATTGTCTGAAAGCTTGAAAAGGATCGGTCAATTAGGTAATTTTCTACACCGTTTGATCCGTGATGCAATTTGATGTGGGACACCCTTTATGCAGCTAATAATGTCGATTTCGTGCCAAAAAAGATAAACTCTCCAAATTGTTCGGAGCTTCGACTCATTGAAAAATTTTGTCAAACAACGGCTTTAAAGAAGCGGGGGACAGTCAATAGTGCTAATGAAATGCGTTCTAAGTGGAAGAAACATGCTGACTCAGTCGCATCTTCAACGCACTAGTCCCGAATTATTGATAGTGCTATACGTCTAGATTAACGCTTAACCAGGCTTTATTTCCTATGATTTGTCCATTTCCTATCATAGTTGTTCAACAATCAACGAAATTGACTCTAAATCAGTTTTTCTAGGAACAAACCTGTTCCAGAAGAATCAAATATACAGCATTCGCAGAAATTTAATTTATTTTCTGTTTTCAAAAATGACCAAATTTACATGTGGAGTGGTGACACCATTAGTTCCGCTCAAATACCGACCGAACCATCTCCATTCGAGGGGTCAATCTCTGCGTCGCGCAATCACATGTTGTCGCTTTCCTTTGACATATACGTAAATGTATGCGATGATCCTGGCAGGCCTTGCGCTGCGCATGCATGCGCCGAATCGTGCTTCTTTGATGAAGTCAACGCCGCCGCCGCCGGCGGGTCTACGGATGCAGCTTTGCTGCACACCGCAAGCTTGAGAGCTTGAGAAAATCCGATATTGGCCAGAGCCAGCAGATCATAATTTCCTGCTAAGAGGATTATCTAAGAGGATAGGTTTTATAGGTTTCTTTTCTTTTGTGGTGGGCGGCATCTCAGGAAGGACCATGTTTTTGTAGTGAGACCATGTTTGCTTTGGAAATGATCTCTTCTCACCGCTCGCAAAAATAGGAGCATCCGAAATTATCAGGCGCAAAAAGAGGTGAGGAATGAGATAATCGGGATCAGGTCGCCGTCCTTCGAATGGGAGATAACAATAACTCTGCGTATTGTTAGTGTGTTTTTCTTTTAGACGGGAAAACAAAGAACGGTAGCCCACCTTCGTTTCGTAGGGATTGGTTCCTTTTTTCCGCTTTGATGTACATTGAATACAAAGCGACACATGTGGGTCCTAGCAACGCACAATATGTAGGTACAAAGGTAGGTAGGCAAGGTATCAATGAAGCAAAGATCGTAGCTTTCTAGGGCTTATCATTATTACTGTTTAGTTTTGGTTTATAATGGTTATAAACTTCTTTCTTTACCTGATCAATGGGAAAATGATTCGATCCACAAAGGGCACGTTTGTGTGGGATGCCGGCCGCAGCCGGCATTTTCTTTCTTTTCAATTTTGAGGATCACCGACAGGCTCCGTCCTCCGGTGAAGAGGGTCAAATGAAACAATGAGGTTACAAATTAGTTATCAAAATATTTGTTTTGCATTGTGAATGGTGGTGCTTGCCCGCCTTAGGCGGGCATCTCATCGTTGTTGAGGTTAGAAATTGACTGAATAAATTAGAATTCTAAACAAGTTTATTTACAATTTTATAATTCTAATAGCACATTGCTCTTCTTACAACTATCGAAAGTGGAGGTTTCATCTCAATGCCCGGCAGAGGATCTGCCGGGTGCTGTTTCCTTATCTAAACTACGTCACCTCGAAGCTTCTCCGATCAGGCCGGTAGTGGAGTCGTACTCGGTGATCTCATCGCGGTCGGAAGCGGCTTCGAACGGTTCTAGTCAATTGCAGCACTCGTTCGGATCGTGAGTGCTCTGGCGAATCCAACCGAAGAAGTAATACCCAATGGCAGCTCCGGAAACGACGGCCAAACACAGCCACAGGTTGAACGTCATAACGATCAGCATCAGGATGTAGGAGACCGAAACCTGGATCAGATGCAGCGCCGATTGCATAATGTGGAATTTACTCGTGTAATGTTGTCTAGAATAAAGCAAAACGTTAGCAAAATCCGTGTAAAGACCCTATGCCGCCTGTCACATTTGCCTAAAATCGTTAAGCAGAACCTCCCACCCAGGGCTATAAATCCAACTCGCATCCTGTCATCGCTTTGTTCATTTGAACGCTTTTACTTGCTGCCATGCAGGGACAGAACACACATCAAAAAAGGGTTCAGTTCAAAGGGAAAAACCACCACGCATTCGCATTCGTTCAAACGTAGGTACGTACACTCCAGCTCGAGAGGAAAAACTGCGAACCCAAGCAGGCGTGGACGATCCGTAACATCTTGCCAAGCAAGGATGCTGTTACGACCGACAGTCGTAGAACCGCACAACGCACAGGAAGATGAAAGAATTCAAATTTCCTGCCCGGCACGAGAAAGAGGAACAATTATAATTCCTCCCACTGCACTGTAGGTACTGGCAAGGATCCACGTCGGCTGACTAAGCCGACAAGTGGTCCCACCGTTTGCCACTTGCTTTGCGCTGGATTGCTCATTAGAGAGAAGCACTTACTTTTCTTTTCCTCCCATCGTTCCTAATCTCCACTGCATCGCCAACAAGCAGACGGCGTCGACGACGCCAGCGGAAAAAGAAAGGATAAAAAGGAAATTAATAATCGTTTTATTTGATAAATATCCATCCATCTCAGCGCAAGAGCGCAATATTATTACACATTCCACATCGGCTAACCCCCAGCAGCGACCTTTGACATTGACGTCGTCGGCGTCGCCTACACGGAGATCGCAGTAGGCTCGGAACTCTATAGTCAGCCGTTCCTCAGACTTTCGTAATGAAAAGCTTTTTTTAATTTTACGACACGTGACCTCACATCCGGCGCCCACTCGACGACGTCGTCGTCGTCGCTTACACCCGGTGCCGGTATACGGGATGGGACGGGACGTCCTTTCGTTTTTATTTTTCTTCCTGCAATCGATTCCGGATGCTTGAACGGAACGAGAAATTCGCTTTGATTCTTTGTTCGCGACGGTACTACTGGGTAAACTCTCTGGCACTCGGCTTTTGGAGTTCAGTGCTTCATTTTTTTCATCTTCCGACTGTGATAAGATCTTTTTCACCCGCTGCAGCAGCAGCAGCAGTAAAAAAGGGTGTCGAAAAGTGAGCTCAAATCCAATTGAGGTTATCGCGTGATGATGACTTTGATCCGGTGCGGTGCAACGGAGAGGGAATCGTAGTTAACTTCAGCCGCATTATTGGCTAGGTTCTGGTTCTTGATAAGTTTGATTGCTTTTCTTTGTGTAATTGATTTTTATTCATTATATTATTTATTTCACAGAATTCAACTATTTGTGTGTAATATTCTGTCATGATTTTATGAAATTTTGGGCATGTGTAGACTTTATTTCTTGAAGAAATGCCCTTAAAAATCAAACTTTGATTTATTTTGTAAATCAAAAATAGTTCTGCTGTTTTTTTGACATACTGACTATGTGGCATAGAAAATACAGAGACACCGAGAGAATTATTCGTAGGTTTGTTTCTAATTCCCGTCGTAGTAAGTAAAGCCATTCTAATTTTAATCATTTATTGGATGGATTTAATGAATACTCCAAAAGTTCTTGTGCTGATTTGACTAAAACACACTTACCTTCCAATCCGTGAACTTCGAAATCACCGAAAAGCGATTATTGAAGCATATTATTGAAATTACGCAACTGACTTTATTTCTTAAATTCGTCGTACCGTTTTAAAATCCGTCCATCAAAATTTTTCATCGTCCAAACTAAAAATCACAACAATGTTTACGAAGCTAACGCGCATGTATTTGTGTAGGATGGTATGACAAATGTTATTCTGCAAAATTTCTGCAGGTCAGGCAAGTTTTCCTGGCTGTAGAATAACAACAATACCTTGCGTGAGTTATTTTCATTTATGAATGACGGAAATTAAAACGATTAGTCGACTTTTTCTTCGTCACACGAAAAAACGTAGGAAATTTGGCTGGTAGGACTTCTTTAATGATAAAAAGCATTTAAATAGATCTCAGCTCACTTTGATTGATCATGTATGATAGACAACAAACTAAAATATTAGGGAATAACTAGTTTTGCATTGTGTGCCATAAAATGCTGATATTTTTAATGATTTGTGTTGGATAGGACAATTACGAATTGGCAATTACGACGAAGCAGCAACATACCCTATATTGTTAAGCAACATATCGAAGTTATCGTAACCATAAGACCAATACCTATAATCGTAATCAGGTTTGTTGATTTTCGCTTTAGACGGCCTTTCCTTCCTTTTGGAGATTTACGCAAAGGTATGGTGGCTAAAAAAACTTGAAGCCGGACATGAAATTCTTATTCGAGTAAAATTAAGCGTGTTGTTAGACCATTGTTTCAGCCAAGGATTGTCCTTTACAATCGGTCAAGCTTCGGGGTATTGATTCGATTCGAGTTCTTTAAAACTACTGTGATGCCATTGTCGTTGTACCACTATTCGATCGCATTTGAATGGTGACAGATTATCATGTCGGACTACTGAACTTCTGATTGCACTCTTTTTGATCAATTTTGTACTTTGTTCGTCTGGAAGTTACGAAAGCGTCGCTTTTCAATCCACCGCGTAAAACGAGAAGTTTATTCGGATACTCCGACCTAAAGATGGGATGGGCAATTCGGTCCTGTTCCATGTAAAAGATTCGGATCCGTAAAAACAGTGACTGATTCTCGTGGATCTTTTCTTTCAAGATATTATTTTCAGTCTATTGAAAAATGTTAATCAATTTCAATTTCGCCGATGATAGTTTTACCTTCGTTTTCTATCTTGTCTCGCTCCCTCCACTCTATTTTGTAGGTTTCCGACCTCTGTTTTATATTGCAGTCTTCCGGAGACTAACGAACGAGGTATGAAATTCTTGTTCAGGAACTTGTATGAAGGGTCGATGGTTCAATCGTGGCTAGCAGGTTACCCACTATGGAAGAACTGCCACAAACGTATAGAACAGCATGTACGCCGAAATGAATCCCTGTATCTCAACCAATAAGATACAGTGGCTATAGCAGGTGATAATGAGGTCGAAGATGACCTTGTTGAAACCTACTTGAAGGTTCGACAACATCGTACTCCGAGTCTCAGCTCAACCTTAATTGCCCTGATATCCAAATTCCTGACAACATCCCCTACCTTAATAACACACTTGTTATAAACTAGTTGAGTTGACTGTTATATTACTAATTTGAGTTGTGAAAAAGTTGATATAACTGAAAGTATCGTAAATGTTTTACTAGGGTATCGACCTAGTTCCAGCTCTTCCCAAGCAACAATATAAGTTTTATTGTACTCTTATGGCGGTCTTCATGGCCAATTTTGGTTTTAAATTCCATCATAAAAGTGTAACAAAACCCAAATTTTTACTTGGGTTGTCCAACTTCAGCTCTATGCAACGGCAGAAACCAATGACAAATCCAGTGGAACATAAATGGGATCTTTAATAACCTAATCCTCCCAGTTGGCCTCTTGGTTTGATGCTGGCCTAATAAGCCAGTCGTCGTATGTCAATTGGCCACAGTTTATCGCATGAAAAAATTTCTACAAGGTGAGCCTAAACAGCGGAAGCTGGGAAGTGGAGGTCCGCGGCTTGCATGTACACCAAACATGATCAAATCGATTCGTGTAAAGATTGCTCACAACCAGGTACGTTCCATAAGGAAACTTGCCAAAGAAGGAACGGTCTTCAAAGAAGACTGGCACGTATTTTCCAGGACTAGGTGAAACGCCACTTGATTGCGGGACAGCTAAAGAAAATACGAGTGATTCGTAGGAATTACGAGTAAATTCGTTTGGAAAGTCCTAATAATGATATCTCAACTCGAAAATGTTAATATCATTGCTTAACATAGTTGGAGTGAAATTGAAAGTAATACTGAAAGTAAACTGCAACAAGCGGGTAGGGTCGACAGTTGCTGGTGCCGAAATGTATCCCTGTTCCTAAATCAACAAGATGAATTCGTTGGTAGTACCTTTGCTGTCATAAATAAAGGTGGATTATTGGTCCTCTGCTACAGCAGACTAACGTATGGATTAATAATAATAGTTACGGCGAAAACAGTCAAGCAACTACGGTCGATGCTTTGTTCGTACTGCAAGCTCCACTCTGAAGCATAAAAGCTGAACATCGCGAGGAACTTCGTACCCACCGGATAGAGCTGCAATCACCCAGAAGGAGCGGCTGAAGGTGAAAAAGATCTTTACGGCGAAGCGCGACCGTACTCGTGGTCATAATGGATGACGAGACCTACGAGAGGAGCTGGACGGTAACGACTGGCAGGAGACCGGAGTTCTTTACATATCCCTCCAAGGAGGTAAGCGATAACGTCAAATATATCTCCCACACCAAGTTCCTCAAGAAGGTGCTCCTGTGGCTAACGTCAGCAAGAAGGTAACGTTTAAGAAACCACTGTCGTTTTCTTCGGAGCTTACGGTGAACTGTTGCGTGAAATTTCCGCCTTCATTAAGATATGTCACACGAAGGCGGAGCCTCGGCACATTATACCAAGGGATCACTGACTGAGGAACGTGAACCGGCTGAAGATAAACATGGTTCCGAAGACCGTCAATCGTCGAATGCGCCCCAACTGCGACCGATAAATTTTTTTTTGCGACCTTAAATGGACGGCCTACTCCTAAAATTTCGTGGCCAAAATGAAGAAGCGACTAGTCACCAAGCCCACGAAAGAGCTGAAGAACATGTCGACATCTATCTTTCCATAGACCATGGCTAAATTTCTTTTCTTTCAAACGCATACGTTACTTTGCCTTTACTGCAGTGACTTTGAGATCGGAGAGTGGTCACCTAGCTCGTTCTGCACTGGGTTCTCCAAGAAAAGCAAAATCGGTAGTTAGACTGTGGTCTGCCGGATTCGAAGATCCGATATTTGGGATAACAGGGACGCACAAAGCATTTTAATTCTATCCCCCTGCGCAGAAGATTGGACGTCAGCCACTATGAGTTAGCTAAGACAAGAGCATGATCATTCGCCTGTCAAAACAGACTTGGTAACCTTGCGGCGACGAAGCCTCATGAATGCGCGGCCCAGTTTCTCGAAGGGCGCGCGCAGAGCATCAATTCGTTCGAGCCCTCCGCTCAGCTGCTTGCGAATGAACTCGCGCGGAAAAGAGAATGGAAAAAGAACAATGGGCACGGTATGGCACTTCGTGAGGACCAAAATAGGACAAAACTATTCTCATAAGGAGAAATCGTTTGGGGACATAGAACAGGTGAGGAAGCTTCCTTTTTCGTAAGACTAGGTTAAGACTCAATCTTCGATACAGAATGAACGCTTGCCCGAGATTGTCCGTTGACCATTAAGGTTCTGGCTGGCAGATGGTTATCTAGTTTGTTTTTCTCTTCAGTTTAGTTGTAAGTTGGGGGAAACCCCTACAAAATAGTGCCCAAGCTAAGATAAAGTGCGACTTTTTAGAAACATAGGACTTGGTATGGAAAAACAAGACATAGCACTTATAGTTCTTACATAAAAATTGTAAAAACTATAAGTGTTATGTCTTGTATGTTATTCCGTGCTAAGTGTTCTTACGATAAGCAAAAAATCAATTTATGAGTTGATAGGACTTAGTCTTACTCAGAAAATAATCCGTTGTCATTATGATTTCCGGCATATGGCTATCCCAGCTGGGTCAGTGGAAATCCAATGTTCGAGCACCTTTCGCAACCATTGAGACCGTATATTATTGATAACGAGGCGGATACAGGATTTGGCATGTTACGTCGTCCTGTTGAAACCACACCTACTCCACAGTAATATCAGTCAATTGTGTTACAAAAAAGTCGGTGATCATTAACACTGTAGCGGTCATCATTAACTGCTACGTTATGGCTGGCAAGTACATTTGAGTTGTAAAATAGCTCGGAAAACGCTTGTTTCACCGGCATATACATTTCACAAAGTAGCGACATTTTTAGCAAGAAACTGTGTTTCGACAATGCACAGTGGTCCAGAGGCGAAAATTACGTGGAAAGTTTTTAGTGGTTAAAAATAGCTTCCCACGATGTTCAGCAAAGTTGTTTAACTCTAAAAGACAATTAATGTGAAATCGATGACCAAGTTCCAGTTTGGCTTGTAAACACATAACACATAATAACTTTTCATATAAAAGAGATAGAAGAATAATTTCTTCGACAAAGTTGTAGGTAAAGAATATACAAATAATTTTGTCAAAGGTATAGTAGGCGTATTTTTCATAGTTTTTGACTCACACTCACAAGGTGTTTTATATAAAGACCTTCCCAACATCACTTTTATGTTAATTACTTCAAATTTAATGGTTTTATCGCATCTTAACGTTTTACAAAGTTGTTTCTCTTTACAAAAGATATATTTTTGTAGAACATTATATGTTGAAAACTCGTACGTATAACGAGTTCTAACGTTTTTCCAGCGTTTTTAGTCTTTTTCAGAACAGAATAACTCGAAAAGGGGCAAACGAAAAAAATCAAACTTGGCCGTTTATGAAAGGTTGAAGTTTTATCTCAGACATATGTGAATATAAAAAACTGGTTTTTTCTCTAACTCGAGTAATTTCAGTTTAATTATTCCATGTTTGACCATTTTCTCCTATGCAGCATTTTCTAATATCTTCTTGAAAACGATTAGAGCCAACATGTAATAGTCATAAGAGGGCTACCAGTAAAGTAGCCGCATATTTTGCCAAAATAGCATTTAGGTTGGCTTGCATTTTAATTGCATTGGAAATGCTTATTGGTTATCTGGGTCTTTTTACGTCCTTCCAAAGAAACAGCTATTAATTTAAGCCGTGCAGTTGAAGAGATAATCCTCCATCTGTCTTTATCACCAACAGGGACAAATCCAATCAATGACCTTGCTGATTGCGTGGTCTGAGGATATTAAGAAGATAGTAAAGGCACGGAAAATATACCGTATTTGAACCAAATATGCTGATGAAGTACAAACGGAAAGCGGAGAGTGGCGCAGGCACTATTTGGAAAGATCCCTTTCGTATATCTGACGAAAGTCGGAAGGCTACGATGGGCTGGCTACGTCGCAAGGATGTCGGACGGCTGTGCAGTGAAATCTATTTTCTACAAGAACCACACTGGCACCAGGAGGGGCCCAGCATGCTAGATGGTTTGACTAGGTTGAAACCGACCTGCGTGTCGGTCAAGACGCTCAACGAATTGGTCACGAGTAGCCCAGAACCGAATGCAGTGGAGACATCTTGTTGATACAGAATAAGGAAAGGCCCTGAAAGGGGCTGAGCGACTAACCAATCCAGGATGGAATTGGTCTATTTCTGAAGAAATATGGTTCCATGCAGCAGACCCTATTGCAGACACTTCTTTCAACCTACTAGAATGGTAGTAAACGCAAGTAGTTATACGGTGGAGGCCCATAGAGGACCGTATATAGGTGTTGATAATTAAGGACAAATTCTTCAACTACAGCCTAATCAACGTCTACGCTCCGATAAATGATAAATCCGATAGCGCTAAGGACGAGTTTTGTGACAGGTTCTAGAAAAGCTAACGAGAGTGCTCAAAACATGAGGTGAAAATCATCAACGGAAATGCAAATTCGCCGATCGGGAGGGAGGAATTCTTCCGTTCTGTCATTGTTAGACATAACCTTCATCTGTCAACTAATGTCAACGGTTTGAGGCTCATAAATTTCGGCGCAGCCAGAAGAATGGCCATTTGGTGCAGCTACTTTCCACGTTTGAATATTCAGAAACACACCTGGAGGGATACTCAAATGGAGACTCTAGCTCTCAAATCGATTATGTCTTGATTAATGGTCAACACTTTTCGGATGTCATCGATTTACGATCTTTTTGGGGACCAAATATCGATTTGACCACTATCCCGTCGTGTGTAAGATTCGTGCAAGGTTGTCGATTACGGCAACGGCTCGCACGGAGAGACGCATTGTCAGGATCTGGGCGGAAGAACAAATGCAGGAGTGGTTGGATAGCCTTATTTGCTCTAAAAAAATTGCAGAATTCTGCCTAGAAGGTGCTCTCCCATATCCTATTCTGGAGACTGAGACCGCTGTCCTTCGGCGGCGAGTATCAAGCTGGTTTTCGTAAGGGGCGCTCCACGACGGATCGGATGTTTACCCTGCGTCAGTTACTAAACAAATTCCGGAAGTGCAACTTGCAGACTCATCTGGTCTGTTTGTTGACTTGAAGGCGGTGTATGATTCAGTCAAACGAAGTGAGCTGTGACAAAGGTAAATGCTAGAACTTGGTTTTCCGACGAAACCAGTTCAGGTGATTCTTACGATGCTAGATGGCGAGTCAAATAGCGTGTTGGATACGTAGGATAGGCATTACCTTCGAATACATAGACCAGAAATTATTTCTACGAATATTTTAAGACCAATAGAATTAGAATTGGACAATGGCTTCTACTGTTGCAGGGATATAAGTTCAAAGTGGAGATTTATATACGTTCTATTTTGGCAAATTTGCTCTGCGCTGCCAATAAAAGTCAGAATGAATTTCTTTACGATACCGGGATTGAGTTATTGTGCGCTTGTCAGGAAAACTGTCGATTAATGGAACGACGGAAACTACCGGATCACATTGAGAGCAAGTTAATGTCAAAATCAATCTTAAAGTGATTGAAAATCTGTAATTCTTGAGTATTAAGATTAGAAGGCAAAACTAAACAATGATTATTTCATCCTATGATATAATATTAACTTTTGAAGTGTAACTGGACAAGCACCAATTGAGTTGCTCCCAAATCGAAAGTTGAGTTTTCTAAAACACCGACGACGACCCGATCTCAATGTAGTTTTAATTTCAAGTATTTTCCACTGATGTCTAAACCGCCTTTACAGTACACATTTGAGATTAGCACAATCACATCACATTGATCACATTATTCGAGTACAATTATTTTTTTCCATTCAAAGATAACAGCAAAAAGTCCACTCACTACGCGTGGAAAACGTTACTTTGTTGCATATCAACTCGAACGAGGTCATGATAGCGATAGATCCACAAACGTTTTTTTTTACAACAACTGTCAATAACCCAATCACACTCACCTCAACGTCTTCGTCACACCGGGCGTTGTAGCGTTGAGTTCCTTCTTACGGAGCACTTCGCGGTAAAACTTGAGTCCCTCGTACAGCAGCGCCAGTAGGAAGAATCCGAACCAGGCACCCACGAATTGGCCCACTTCGGTGGTGGCCCACGAAGGAAACAGAATGATCTCGCAGCTCCCTCCGTGGAACTGTAATTTATCAAACAAAAAGTTAAAGTTCGATGAACTCCGGTGCTCGTCTTCGGACTCCAGTGGTTGGTCTTCCAAAAAACGTACCGACATCTGCATCGGGCAGAGCATTTCCATGTCGTCCGGTCCACCATGGTTGTGGTCCATTTTCTCCTCCGTAATGCACTACTTTTCTCCGTGAAACTTATTCTACTAAGCCAAACTCGCAAACTGTCTGGATGACCCTTCCGTGCGACATGGTTTTATAGAATTGAAGCCGATGATTGCTGATAACGGCCCAAACACCTGTATATAAGTGTGAATTGGAAATTGATAAGACGATTCGTCGTTAGACTCATATCGATGTAAATTTCTTACCTTCAACGCATGGGAAAGTTGATCCGTTAGGTTGGAAGAAACTGTTCGTTTTATCGCGCGGAATGCATATCACGGTTGAGAAAGGGCCACTCGCTTATCTTGTCCAATCAGGCTCAACGCGAGTACCCAATACAGCTAACAATTCCAAGACTCTACTGCTCCAAGTCTCCTTCTTATCTATCTTATCTGTGCAATAGCGAAAGCAAACGACGAATACACAACCAGACCAGATCAGCGAGAAGCCCGGGAGGAGTGCACCCGCCGACGATGACCACAACCGAAGACTGCTGACAGTAATCAATGAAGCCCAACTCACCGGATCGATAACCGGAGGATACCCACCCGCACGGGCGCGGGGGTTGCACCACTCACTGTGGTGCCGTGTGCCGTGCAACATTCGGGCCGTGTGCAAAATTGCCCGTTCGGACTCATGATAGCGGCATGAAGAGCGCGGATTCATTTCGACTTCAATTGTTGTCAAGTACATACCAATCAAGTAAATAGAAAACGGAACGCGGTGCGGCCATTGTTTGGCTGCCACGGGCGCTAATGTTTAGGTTAATCAGGGCACTTTGATCAGTGCCAATTCCGTGCTGAATTGGGGCTTATCAAAAGCTGATGTCGATGATGTGACGGAACGTCACAGTCAATTTAATAATAAAAAACAATTGACGGTTTATTGAGATGAATTAAAATTAGCGGGAATAATTAAAATTAACATCTATGGGATTAAACGGCAAACAAAATTTGAGATTTGAAACAAAAAAGGAAATGGAAAGTTAATCTCTTCAATCTGGTTTGTTCAGACTTGCAAAATTCTGTTTTTGCCCTACCTTCGTTTCATACACGACCCGACTTCGTCGTTGAGTGACAATTTCCAATTAAAAGTGCAAGTTTTTGGCCTTTAGATACAATTTCTGTGGTGTTGGCTGAACTTGGGCAGCCTTTGGGAACCACAGTGACGCCATTGTCGTTGTACCACCTAGTTTAGTGGACTTTGAATAGTGACAGCTTGCACAAATTGATTCAGAAAAGACCATCTACACGAATAAAGAATGCTACGCTTTCTCGTTGATTACTAATTGTCTTGATAATTCCATATTGTGATGTCCCACCAACGGCAACACGAGCGGTGTCCGCCGTGAACAAGTGATAGCAATTAAAACCAGGTTAACACCAAATTAAACACCAGTTCACCGCAACAAATGCGCAGGGATGCGCAAGAATTTGTTCATTCTTAAAAGAACGGTTTTCGGTAATTGATGAAACTTAGTAAACTTGGAACTTGGGGCTTTTCACTAAGTTTTCTTTAGCAACACAAATCTATCCATCACCAGTGCTACAGTAACACGTAGCGTAATTTTTCTTTGGCAGCAAAAGGTGAACGGCTCACTGGTAGCTTTGCTCTTTTGTTCAGACTGAAATTGAAATGCTCCAGTTTCTTCAACGTAGATGATGGAATGACGGACCACGAAAAATAGACGGGACCGATTGTTGTCGCTTGCTCTGGTACATAACACGAGGTAAGCCCCAGCGAACAGCATTATTCAATCGCTAGCTGAGTTGGCTACTGCCAACATCTTACTGGCATGTCTGAACGCGACAAAGGAGAAAGCATCAAGGGCAAGCGAAAGTCACGCTCGAATCGTGCACGTCTGCAGTTCCCGGTCGGTCGTATTCGTCGGCTCACGACAACAAAACGACCGGAATTATCCCGCGTCGCTTGCAGCTGGCCACCTGGACTGGTATTTCATCGTGACTCATGACTATACACGAGTGACTTTCCGGTTGGTTCGTTGCAACAAGCCGTGCCTGGTTTGCGGTTATCGGTACTTCAATTTACCGAAAAGAAAATTACGTTAAGTGCGTTAGTGCAAGTCTATTGCAAGCTGGAGTTATGATAATCAAACAATCGGTTCTTTTAAGGACCACGCAACAATTGAAGAGTTTTCTATATTTTCTTGTCCAGTTAATACGATAATAAAACAGGCAACGAGGGAAAAGTTGAATTTTTCGCCGTTGCGGACGACCAACACATGGCGGGAATTCAGTTTTCTGGTCACGGATGACATTTTCTACCACTTCCAGAACGTCTGCAGCTTGTAAATCAGCCGTTTCACAACAGGGTACAATCCCCTAACTCAATGAGGTGCAACCACGATACTTGTGCTCGTTTTAAATGCAATTTGATGGTATGATTGGTTTGAGTCTTTGCTTAATGTGGGTGATTGTTACCACGAAAATATATTGCGCCCGTCGTTTTGGCTACAGACAAGGCTCTTATATATAGATAGATTATCGACACTCTACGACCTTCAATTTAACAGCGAAAATAATTGGTCAATTTCATGCTCAAATATTTACGTTGGCATCACTCCATATAAACGTCCGTTCCCTTGGCAACGTACAACAACGACGGTCGCGGATTCGGAATTGCAATCGAAACGAAGTGAAGTTTTTCCTATCAATTCAAGTGAACAGTTGAAACTATATTTATTCGAGACAAGATTTTTTACTAGTTGATAAAATAATATTTACTGAATATCGGCGTGTATTTTGGTCTTAATAAAACGCTGCTGAATTTGAGTTATAGTCGCGAGAAATGATGAAGTCGCTGCGGCTAAATTGAGCCCATTTTCTATAGTGGTGTCCGTGTTTTTTTAAATCCGACAGGCCGAAATAGCACAGCGATTAAATGCTTTCCAAAAACAAATCTAAAGAGACGAGAAAAGAGAGACCGATGGATAACTTCTCGCTATTGCCTACATTCCGTGCTCATTGAAGATAATTAGTTTTGCAGTGACAACAGCAGCGTACTGTCGGCGCTAGTGTATCATTGAATCGTTCATATACAGTAGCGCCAGTTCACTCAAATACCAGATATGTCAGCACATATATTGGTAGTAGTGTAAATAACGCACCATATGTTGGAATTAAAAACAAAATGCTGCTATTGGCTAGTGAATGAAAATTGATTTATATTTACATGTCAGAGGGTAATTTTGACGTAGGACTACGTCTTACGGCAAGTTCTGAGATAGGGTGTCATTCCAAAAAATCGAAAAATGCGAGCGTCACGAAAAATGAAAGGTTTTGAGCGCTAATAGCTCAGCGGTTTTTCTATCGATTTTTAATATTCTTACACCAATCGATCGGAAAATCTTCTAAGAATTGACCCAAATGAAGAAAAGTATGGATTCTTGATGTTGAACTATTGAAAAATTGAAAATAATGAACCTATGTTTTACCCAAATTCTCGCTTCGTGATTGGTTGGAAGATTCTTTACGATGATCTAAACCTATACCAATTTGATATCTGTGCTTGGGAAGTAAGCCAAAACAAGTGACCAAGTTTCCTCATTTCAACAAAATTTCTTAACACCGCGGTTAAACCTAGACCATTTTGATGTCCTTGCTTGGGAAGTACGCCAGAAAGAGTGACAAAGCCCCCTCGTGCCAACAGATTTCTTACGAACGCGATTAAACCTAGTCCAATTTGATGTCTGTGTTAGGGAAGTGTGCCAGAAAAAATGACACAAGCTCGTTGTCCCAACAGATCGCAAATTCTGTACTGCGAGACGATTAAACCTCGGCGAATTTGATATCTGTGTTGGAAAAATGTGCTATAGCTGTAGTGTTCGATTATAATACGACTCTGTATGAAGGTGAAATTAGTCATCATCGATTCTGCCAATTTCAAAAGCAGTTTTTTTTGTTTGAAACAAAAATTCGGTTTATGAAAATATATTCGCTGTATTCAGATTGGCAAGAAGAATGCAGTATATACATTTTTATAAACACAATCCCGCTTTTGGGCCGAAAAGCTGCTTCCGAAATTGGGCTTTTCGACGAAAAGTCAAATACTGCTAGTTTCCCGTGAATACGCATGCTTACCGACCGTTTCATTAGAAGTGTATTGAAAAGATGTGCTGTTGATAAAATAGGATTGAATTGGTAAAATCCCTTCAACGTGGGGAACCATGGATAATAAAAACAATCTTTAATTTCAATAAGGTAGCAGGAAAGCAATAGTTTGTGTTCTTGATTTTGTTAAATTGTTTTCAAATGCACAATCTTTTGAGAATTGAACGTATGCAATGTTACTACTTTGATAAATGTTACATGCAACGCATGTAGCATGTATATAAGTTGCATATAGCATGTATACATGAAGAATCGAATGATTACAAGCATGAATACATGCTACTATCACTACAAAAAGACTTACGTAGTCCTGCGTCACCTATATATGCGGTCGTGTCTTGTACACAACCCCTCCGATTTTTTGTGTTCTTCCGTGATAAAAAGAAGTAGAATTGTTCTGTGATAGCATATTCACAGCTGTTTAGTTTCTACAATAAGTAAACGTGATCATAATTGTGTGTTTTCCAAACCATCATCAAGAGCGGATACGCGTAAGCGATTCCTGCTGGTTTTTTAGCCTGGTTACGTGCTAGTGGAAAAACAGTGGTTTTGGTGTTTATTGAATAAAATTAAGCAAATTACTTACATTTTTATGAAAATAGTTATAACACATTGAGTGCTACATTCGTTTCAGTATTGTTAAATAGCGGCAAAGTTTTTATTTGGGAAAGTGTAGCCAAAAAAGGTAATGTATGCCGAAATTAGTAGCGTGATGGAAATACCCTCCCGTACCCTAGATTGGATTTTCGACTCTGAATTTCGACTCTTCGTTTTATTTGTATAAAGATCTTGTAGAGCTAGGGCACCCTCGAAGCGTAGTCAACAGCGTGATGGTTGCCAACAACAGGGGGATGACCGTGATGGCTAGGAGTTAACTGCAAATAGAAACTGATGTAAGAGGTGAATCTATTATGATCAAGATTGTGGATCCCAAGTAACAATTTTAAGTTTTATTACGTTCAACTAGTGGTTTTCATAACCAATTCCATAAAACCGCTAATAAAACTATGAGTTCCACCAGAACTTTCTGATGACCGCTATAAAACTGCCTTCCGACGGAGTGCCCCACTCTTCAGAAGGTTTTCATAAGCTCTTTAAGAATCAGCTCATAAGCTGAAGTAGTCTCATCACGCTGTGCTGAAAGCAGCTATAAAACCGATTATGCTTCTCGCTGCCTGACAGCCTAATAATTAATAATAATTAAAGCTTTTCGCTACAAAGCTATAAAGCATACAGCTTGCTGAAAAGCTAAATTCGTCCGCGAACTTTGTTAACTTGAAAATATATCCGTGAGCAGAAAAGTTAAAGTTTTACTGTCAGATCATCCTGATAGATTTGTTTTGCAACGACCATAACAAAATATCCCATAGAATAATTAATAAATAAATAAATTTTTGATTTGCAGCTCATGCGCATAAAATTTTATCGTGCATATTGACATGATAGGTGGATAAATACAACGCGCCATCGAAAACTGGTTTCTAGCTAAATCAATTTAGTTGCTTCCCGTGACAGGAAGACCGAGTGATAATAACTTTCTTTCTGAAAAACACTTTGTTTTGATAAATTTTTCTTTGGGAACAAACAGAATACTAGAACGTGGCAATATGGCTTCGCATAAAAAATGATTTCAGTGCTGAACTCTAATCTTCTTTATAATAGCAGCAATAAATTTCATTGGTCAGGATATTACCTAAAAATTAAAAAAGAAGAAAACTTATTCAATTTAATTCTACTATGTATATTTTATTCACGGCAGATACGTATTTCGCCTACGACTTGCAGGCTTCCTCAGTATCTGTTTTCGAACTCTACTAAGACGCTCCAAAAACTTCAGTCAGGATATTACCGTTTAATTGGCTCAATAAACTAACAGATTTATAGCGGTTTGACAAGCAACCATAATAAGATCAATTTTAGTTGGTGCGCCATATTGTATTGCCACACGTATGGTAAGTTTATAAGAGACGTGGTGCACGTGCAATCAACTAATTTTAGTATAAGCAATCACAATAAATTTACTTTACTAACAGTTTTATTATGGTTTTCTAGCTAGCTGGTGTTTGGACTCGGATCCGCAGGGTATTGCGCAATACCACAATAAAACCAGAGTTAATGAATAATCCTGCAATAAAACCTTTATAAAATTCATGTAAGACCAAGTTCCGCCTGGCGACGTGATAGCGTTTGAAGAGCAACAAGGTGGATTGAACAAGCTGCCCCAAAAAGGTAAAAATGTTTCGTGTGTGACAAAGTCATCGGATGATCTGGAGCTTCTGTGCTTGCTTGCTTGCATAACAGCAAAGCAAAGCGGACAAGAGAGTCTAGAATCGGTTGAGCAAAAATTGATAGAGTTTCCGTTAACAGAATATGATGTTGCAGACTCAGTTGTTGCATTCCAAACTGATGGAAGACGATGTGACTGAGCGGGCTGAAATTGGTGCTAAGCCAGAGGAACCTCTGGAGGACAACGTATGCGAACCAGAAACAGCAGCATCATCATCTGCGCGGTTGGCGGAACCACTTCTCAAAAGCCTTCTGTGTCTCAGGTGCAAACAAAAAGTAAGTCTATTACGTACCCCAAGGCGAAGCGGCTTGACGGCAGAGACTAGTGGCCATGCTGGCGGAAATCAAATCCTTAAATGACAGCGGAATGTGGGAGCTCACGGACATGCCCCAGAGAGGAAAGCGCTCAAGTCGAAGTGGGTCTACAAGATCGAAACGAATGTAGACGGATCGCTGGGGAGATACAAGTTTGATTTGTCATCTAGGGCTGGCTATCAGAAAAATAAAGCGTAGATTGCCAGAAAACTTACGCACCGGGGGCCAAGCTGGATTTGAAGGTGTACCAGCTAGTTGCAGTGATTCAGTTGACGAAGAAATCTATATGGAACAACCCGAAGGTTTTGTTACAGACGATGGAAAAGTATGCCGATTAAAAAAGTCGTTATACGGACTAAAGCGAGTATGTCGCGTATGGAATACTAAGCTTGACAAAAAGCTGTGGAAAATTGGGCATACGAGATCGAAACTAGATACCTGTGTATATTTCCTGATTGACGACGAAATGATCGTTGCGGTTTATGTCGAAGACCTGATAATTTTGAACGACTTAATTAGTCGATAATTAGTGATGATTCGCAACTGAAGTTGGAGATCGTCGACCCCTAGATGCAATATTTGGGGTATTGACCTTACTGGGTCACCCACAGTGACGCCATTGTTATTGTACCAGTGCTTAGCCGAAATTGAATAGTAGCAGCTTACCAAGTTGAACCAGAAAGACGATCAACCTCTACTAAAGGCACTCGTTTCGATAAATTTCCTGGTTTATGGTTCCAATTGTCACAAAAGCGTTTGGTTATCAGTACGCAGCTTCAGATTGCTCGCCAAAGGAGTAATTTTTCGGAAACTTCGACCTCTTTTGCAGTCTTTTGGCGAGCTCTGCCGTTTGACACGGTCTTGCTTGTCCTATATTTCATCAAACTTCCCAAGCGTATTTTGTCAGCGCCATTTTAGTGCTGCTCAGTAGTTCCTTGAGCAGTTACTTTCTGCCAGCTTTTGCTGTTGACGTTGACGTGCTTGACTTTCGGATCGACATGCTCAACATGTTCGGCCCAATTCATCAGAAGTTTAAAGGGGGTGGAGAATATCGCCGAGTATCCAGAGGCCGCAGCTGTATTCCTCAATCCACACTACGTCGATGATTGTGTCTAAAAGAGGATTTGAATAAAAAACTGGGCTTACAACTCGCCTGAGGTTCTTAGAAGACAAAATTGAGCTTATTGCCGGCCAATAAACCAATACTATTTAAAAAATTTCCGAAAACAAACAGCGCGCAAGGTTTGGAAAAAATTGGAATTTCTATAGTATGTCCTTTTTTAAAGGAATTGCTGATCACTCAACACATTTTCCGAGAAATTCTGCACATACCGTTTGTTTTAGGACGGTACCGCTTGTTACGCTTACGGGATAGTTCGCCCCGCTAGGAATTAAATTACCGTTTCATTAGTGGTCCCGTGTAATTCGGTGAACCACTTTTCCGGCCAGCTCAATACATGGACCACCGCACACGGGCGTAATTCTATTTCGACAATTCTCAACTAGCAGTGCAGGGTGATCCCGCACCACAGCAGTGGACAACCTCTCCTTGTTGGGCCGCACCCGAACGAGAGTGCTGCTGTGCCTGTTGTGGGATTTACCGGTAAAACTCCGGGCGGTACGCGCAAAGCCATTATGATTACTATTATTATTGAGTTATTTTCTGCGCTGATTGCAGCCGGTTCCGAAGAAAGAAAAAAAGACTGTCGCCGCTTGTAACGAGCAGCAGGAGGAAAGATCCATTTTTGTCCTGCGTTGTTATCGCTTGTCCATAATCAGGAATATCGTTTCGATTATGCTTTTATTGCCTCCATCGCCACGGGAACACCCTCCGTTAGCCGGCACAGCCGGCCGGCTGGCCGGGGAAAGATTCCGATCTAATCCGGACACGGTTTCTGCACCGTCGGAATCGAACAGGAGCACGAAACCTGTTCGATTCGAATTGAAAAGGTTAAAAATATCTCTTCCTTACGCACGTTTTACGTTCGTTCGAACGAACACCATGGTAGTAGGCGCTATGTGATTGCTATTTTCACTGCCAGCGTCGCCGGTCGCTTGGCAACCTTGGCAGGCAGGAATTGTGTTCGTCGAATTCGAACCAAATTATAACGGGCCCGTCGTCTCATTGATCAAAGTAGGTGTGGTAAGAGGTGTTCCGCACGTGCACTCAACTCAACTCAACTCAACTCAACGCAATTCAGGCTATCACTTTGTTCTTCAAACGCATGGTGCTGCTGTGTTCGCTCAGGTGGCGATAAGCGTCTCCGGCGGGGTTTCAGCAAGCGGAAGAAGATACGCCTTTTTCCCATGTATGTATCAACCGAAGGCACACAGGAATATGGTTATTATAATTGAGTGGTATTTCCGATGGCGAATTGATTGTGTGTGGAGAGTGAGAATATTGGTACTTATTGCAGCGGAGCATGATCTTGCGTTTTGGTGCGTGTTGCCATGACAGAAAATCTCATCCAGTTGCCCCTCTTTGATGAGAACAGCAGCGATTGACAAACTATTGCTGCCGGCTGCGAAAACGACAGGTGCTTCACAGGCATTTCGTCGTTATTAACGTCGAGGGACCCGCCGCTGGCAACCAACCGTAACTAGTTGTCTAAGGGTGAGGTCTTGTTTTTGATCACAGACAAAAGATAATCTAGATAATAATATGTATTGTATGATAAATTTCTAGTTTAGTAACAGGCCTAATTTAAGCTTAAATTCAAACCCGAATTCAATTCTAATTGCATGCCCTATTTCAACACTGATTTCAGGTTTGAGTCTAGTTTCAACTCAAATTCCAAAGTGCAATGCTGAAACGAAACACAGAAAAGGAGGATATGGTGAGAGAAAGAGATGAGACAGCTCATATAGGAAAACAAAAAATAGGAGAGGTGTTGTTAACGGAACAGACGAGGCAGAAAAACAAGAGGAAAATCTAGAATAAAAAGGCGAAAAATGGGACAGGATCACAAGCGAAAAGGGAAACAGCGAGTAGAAAGATGTTAAAACTAGAGAGAAAAGAGAAAAGTAAGACAGGAAAAGCGTCTCAGAAAAAGAAAAAAAATGTGACAGAAAGGGTGGAAAAAGGGGAAAGAAAAAGATAGAAAACAAGGCAAGAAAAAGAAAAGAAAATGGCTCATAAAAAGAAAAACAAGAAAACGTACCTAAAAATGCATAAAGAAAAAAGTTGAAAACGGGAGTTAGAAAAGGAAAAACGGAGAGTGAAAAAAGGGCATAAAAATAGCATAAACGTGACGGAAAAGAAAACATCGAGGCATCTGAAAGTGGAAAACCGCAATACATGAAGATGAAAAACGAGAAGGAAAGGAGGAGATAAAAACGCCAGAAGATGACGAAACCTTTAGGACCTTTAGGATTTAGAAAAAAAAAACGAAGGAAACCCCGTGCAGAATGGGAAGAAACTGGGACAAAAAAAACGTTGAAAGGTCGAAAACGGAAGGGGAAACAAGCCAAAAAATGAGGAAACTGACAGAAAAATATGATGAACGGAAGAGAAAAGAAGAAAAACGAGAGGAAAGTAAGAAAAACAATAAAGAAAATAAAGAAAAATAGGATTAACTGGACAGAAAATGGAGAAAACTGGAAAACATTATAAAAACGGCGTAGAAAAGGAGAAAATGCGGCAGTGGAGAAACGAGAACAGAAAAGAAGAAACTTTGGAGAGAAAAGGGAAAACAAAAAGCGATTAAAAAAGAAAAAGAGCTTGACAGAACAGGAGAAAAGGCAGGAATATAATAAAAGAAAACAAAAGAGTGGAAAAGCAGTAAGACACGAAAATCAGAACCGAAGAAAAGAAAACAGTCGAAACGGGACAGTAAATGACGAAAATTTAGTTGGCGAACGGCTCGATAATGCGTAAAATGGACCCTACAGTGGTCTTTATCTCCTTATCCTACCTCCTCGTGGTGTCCGCTGGAATACGAGCAACCTTAGCGGAGATCGGATAACCAAATCTCGTAGAAACTGAGGTCGTAAACCGACGGGGAAGAAGGCACTCTTGCGAACGCTGTGTGTCCAGCAACGGGAAATAGTCTTGTCAGGCTTGAGCGTCTGCTCCCATGTCAGAGGCGGCTCTTGGTGGATTGACGATTCCTCTACCAAGTGCGCCGTTGTACGCTAGGTTCGGAGCGGCTTACGACAGCGCCTGATTCGGAGCTGACGGCCGAATTAAGAAATGTGTTGTCTCGGCACTACACCTAGGATGGCAGCCCCATGACGAGACTCGGTAGCGTGGCTTACCTAAACCTATCATACTACAAACATTCTAGAAAATACGGATCCGAATATTCGGCATTGACTTAGTGCATATGCGCTCCAAACTATCAACCATATACCAGACCACGTCAAAGCTGTCCTCCTCTCAATCTGCCGAGAAACACGCTCGAATACTGAATGAGGCACTGTCTTCTTCCAAGAAGTTAGTTACCTCGAAGACGGTTGGAATAGAAAACACTCGACCATCGAAGAGGCCCCTACCCGCGGTAACGAAGGCCGAGAAACGTTGGCAGTGGCTCAACAGTTGGTCATTTCTAGGAGGAGAATTTGGGAGGAGGAAACGCTCCCGGAGAAATGGATCGAAGGAGTTGTTTGCCCCATCTACAAAACGGATGATCGTCTCAATTGCTGCAACTATCACGGCATAATGCTGATAAACGCCGCCTACGAGGTTCCCGCCTCGCACTCACCAAATTTTTTCTATCCGACAGATCTTTCCGTAATGTCGGAAGTACAACGTGCCCACGCTTCACATATTTATTGATTTCAAAGCAGCATACTATACAGTCGATCGAGGTCGTCTATAACAGACGCGACTGATCAGAGCAACATTGAATCCTGGTCGTCAGTGACTTTGAAAAGGCATTTGACCGACTTAACCAGGAAAACATCTGCGGCGCATTTAGGCGTGAAGAGTTCCATCTAAGCTATTCTATTTCATCGAGACTCATTACGAGGCATTCTCGTGCAAGCTGTTGTCCTTGTCTTGTCCGACAATATAAGGGTTACTGCTGGGATGAGATACTAGTCGGAGCTATTGACAGTAGACCAAATCGAGGGTTTCCTTGAATGTCTCTAACGGTAGAGCAGCTAACTGATCTCGACCAGGCCGGCGACATTGTCTTGCTCGCACGACGAAGAATCGAGCAAGTTAGATAACCTCTCCGAGAGCTTCTAAGCAGCAGGTCTCATAGGCGAACGTTAAATCCATATTGACATCCGGGCTGTTGACGAAATCGTCGCGTCGGCGGCTTTGGATGACTGTCCAACGCTTTGCGGTAATCCTCGGCGTGGTTTAGACTGATTCGAGAGTGTCCTTCTAAATACGCACGAAACTCCCAAGCAGCACACTTATCATTTCGGGTTACTGTAACCTATTAATGACTGAAATTAGTCATTAATCGGTTATCACAACTAGTTTATAACAACTGTGCTAGTAGGAACATTGATCAGTCGCGTCAGTTTGTCCGGAAAACTGTACTCGTGCATTATCTGCCATTGCTGTTCTCGTTCAACTGTATCGTATGCTGCCCTGAAATCCACGAAAATATGTTGCGTGGGCACGTTGTATTCTGAACATTTCTGGTGGTTTTTTAGAAGTCTGAAAAATTGTCCTCATAGTTTCTTCTTTTCCCAAATCCTTGAAATAGTCCAGTGAAGTATCTACTGTTGCTAGTGGTTCCTTACCATTTTTGTAAAATTCTCCCAGAAATCGGTCCGTTCCCGGCGGTTTTATTTGTCCGACCTCTCGAGTTCGCGAGCTTGAATGCTGTTATCGTTTGTGGTGGACACTCCTAGGTTCGCTTTTCGCGTTATCGAGAATAAAATATTTGAAATAAGGCAAAAAATATGGTGTAAAAAGTACTATGCCCCCTTAACTGCAGCGCCTCAACGAAACAGAATTCGAAAAAGTAGTGTAGACGGCAATTGTAGAGTTAACTATTATTTACATCATTGTTGAAGAAAGTATAGTTCTAACTTTTGTATTTACGGCGCTATGGGACTGCCAAATGAGCGATCTTTTTGCTACCAATAATGTAGATAATAGTTAGCTCTACAATCGCCCTTTACACTGCTTTTTCGAACTATGTTTCGTTTAGGCGCTGCAGTCAAATGAGCATCAACTGAGCAAAAAACCGAGAAGGAATCCTGGAGTTAACCGAACCGTGCCGAAGGTGATTTCCTGAACCGATTTCAGAAAGAAGCTCCAAGGGAATAGTAGAAAAGTTCTCAAAACTACGGATTTCGCAGTTGATCTGGCAGCTCTACATGACAAATCCAAGCACGCAGTCGAACGGGAATGAATTATAAAAAATATGCGAATAAGGTCAAGTCAAAGATATTCAGTTGTGAATTCAAGACGCAGCCATTCATGCGCCAGCGCAGAAGTAAGGTTATGTTTCAATTTGAATTGGCCAACCGGCGGTACTCTAAAACGGTACTAGAGTGCACAGTGGTCCAAAAGGGCGAAAAGTGGAACTTTTTTCCTAGTGTCTTGCTTTCATTTTAGATATTTTTGGTCTTCAGCACTTTTGTTCGTATGAATATCCCCCTTAATCTAAAATTGTCAAAAGTTCGTCATTGCTCACTATAATGAAAATAAAAAAATAACTTTTTTGTGTTAGGAAATATAGACATAGTTTTTTCGGCAAAGTTGTAAATATTGTAAAAACAAGCACCTTTGCTGAAGAAATAAAATTTCTATCTTTATCGAGTGCTGAACTATAGGGCATATTCTTTAAAACTTCTTTAAAAATTGGTTTTTCTTACTTAGCTTTTGTTAGTTGCATTTTACAAGAATATAATGTTCTAGGCAATTATTGAAGCTCTCAAAATACACGTTTTTGCAGAAGACCGCAAATCTCTTGGACCTTTACTTGCTAAGTTATCGCATGTTCAAGCTTTAAATTTCCATAGCTTCACGAGCCCATAAGGGAAAATGAGGCAAGCGGATTTATGAAATCAGCGCTTTTATTTTCATTATAGAAAGCGATGACTAACTTTTGACAGATTTAGATTAAGGGGGATGTTCATACGAATAAAAGTGCTGAAGACCATAAATGATAAAATGAAAAGAAGAGACACTAGGAAAAAAGTTCCGCTTTTCGCCCTTTTGGACTACTGTGGAGTGGTATGCAGCTAATAAAGTTGATATCGTGCCAAAGGTGGATAAACCCTCCAAATTAATATGCTGGGAAAAAGTCAGCTTCGGCGAAGCGGTAGGTCAATCAACGTCAGAAAATGCGTTCGAACGGGAAGAATTTCGGACATTTTCGGTAACATCCAAAGCCAAAGAAAACAACAGAGCCCGGTCATAAGTTTTTCATCGATACAGGATCTCGCTTTTTATATTTTCTATATGTTTAATTCAAGGACTTAAAATAGAATATATTCACATTAAACTAAATTAGATATAAATTACATTGTATCAAAAAACATTCAAAATGTTGTTGCTTATCCGCTCGTTTCTTTCCCAAATCTTTTCTTCTTCTTCTTCTCCGTCCGTCTCTGCTCTTCTCTACCTTTTTTGCTCTTTTGTTTTTTTACTTATTTACTCACTCGCTTTCTACAGTTTCACGTTTTTAGTTTGCCAATGTTTTTTTTTACAATCACCTACTTACACAGCTGCAGCTTTTACACGATTGCTCTGCTCTACTTTCTCTCTCTCTCTTTCTCTGTCTCTAATGCTACTTACTTGCTAGATAATTGCCTACTTATCGATTTTTTGAGTGATGCATTTTTTTTTCATTTCAACTGGTTTTCTCCTGGGTTTTTTTCCTGTTAAAGTCATTTCCATCATTATCATCGTGTAATGCTATGCTTTTTTTTTACTTTGTTTTATTTTTGTTTAAAATAGATTCTTTTATTCATTTATCTTAAATGGTTTCAATTGATTTAAGTGGTTTGTTTGTTCTTTTGTTTGCATTTCTGTTGAAGCTCTTTCTTTCGTCCTGTCCCGTCGTGTTGTTTGTTTGTTTTTTTTTTCATTTCATTTCTTTTTTTTTTCGCTAACAAATAATACAAATTTACAAATGTTATGCTTCGACAGCATTCGACCACTACACCACAGCACAGCGCACAGAGTGCGCCTGTGTCTGTGCACGTGTGTGTCTGGGTTTCCTTTTCTGTTTATCTCGCAAACTACACTTACAACTAATATTAACAATTTGTTTTGAGAAACGTGAGAATTTCCAATAGCACTGGTATTTTTTTTTGCTTCGCATGACTTCTGTCATCTGGGTGTATTTGTTTTGTTTTTTTACAGTTTACTAAAAACTAGAAAACCGAACGAGTACTGAATCGAAACAGGAACAATACTGGGATTTGTTTTCTGCTGATAAAAAAAACGTGGAAACAAAAAAGGAAAAAATCAAACACTGTAAATTAGTCAACTAATTACGGTCACCATGGCTACCGTCGGTGCGACGCGACGTGGTCAGCAGCGAGGACGCAGCGGCGACGGGGCCGATAGGCGCGAAAAGAAGTCACGTATAATTGCGTTTGCCGCCTTCGGTTGCTTTGATTTGCTCGTTGCATCTCATCGCTTCGCGCCAAGCGGCCGGCGGGGGGCAGCCCAGATGGTGGCAGTAGGTTTTTTCCCCCATTCCTGTTCTATCCATGACTTTTTGCCTATTTAGTAGCCGCGTTTAGTTGACGGTGACTATGTTGCCAGGGGGCTGCGGCTGTTGCGATTAGTACTCTTTCTCACATTGTTTTTTGTTGATTGTTTTGTTTTTCTATGTACAAGTTTGCCGGTTGCTTTGTTTTTTTTGTCCTCTGTGTAAATGTTATAGAAAAAGGCACACATCTGGGGATATTTATTACATTTTCTCCACTTTTTTTTCTGTTATGCATAGTTTAATTAAATGTGTATTTCTGATGTACCAGTTTCTGTACAGGTTAAAAATAGTCCTTTGCTATATCTGTTTTTTATGTTTATTTTTATTTTTACTTTTACTTTTACTTTCTTCACGTCCAGTACTGATGGTTCTGTTTGTGGGTTAATGTATGCTTAGTAAAATATTGCTTTTCTCTTCAACTACTTATTTTCGAGCCTTTCGCTCGATCGACCGATCAGAAGATCGTCTATTTTCCGTTTGAACGTTTGATATAGGTATTGTACTTGCTTTTAGTTTTTATCTTTTATCTTTCGCTGAAAAATAGGTTTTTAATTTGGTGGTACTAGATTTTTGAGAGTTTTTTTAGTTTGTTATTAATTTACAACCGTTTGAGCATTGGATTTTTTTCTTTCGCTGTCATACAATAGCCATGGGAGATGCGTTTTTCTTCTGTTTGTTTGTCTTCTACCAATCGAATCTCCGCATGTGTATTATCATCTTTGTTTTGTACTGTCAGTTGTTTTCTATAAGCTGTTCGGTATTATTTTATTTCAATTAGTTTCCTGAATCGGTAGTTGTTTTTTCTTCTGGATGTGTGCAGTATAAGTAGTGTTTCGTATTTACCCCCCGTGGGACTGGGGGAAGTTTACACTGTATGGCAAACGTTCCAACATTAGTGGTAAAATGAAACCGGCGGAATTGATTTTCCAGCTGACTACAAACGAGCAAAAAGAAAATAATCATACTCTAACTAAACGCAGGCTTCCGCAACCTTGACATATTCACACACAATATTGCACTGGTTGGACACTCTTTCATTCTTTCCGTTCGTCGCCACCACACGCAATTTTGACCTTTCATAAAAAACCAGTTTTCCCCCCTAGCCGCAGTTAGCAGGGTATCATTAGCAGTAGTAGTAGTAGTGATAATAATAGTAATGGTAGTAGTAAGCTCTCAAAGGAGAAAATAAACGAACTCTAACAATACACACTGTAATTGAACCGGCTAGTAGCAGCGCGACGCCGCCGTTGTCCTCCCCTTGGTTGTTGTTCGGTTGTTGATGCGCGAAACTTTGACGCCCCCCGTTCGTCGTCTAAAATAGCACACTCTGGGTAGCCGCCGCCATCATGGGAGGCCACGACGACGATGGTGGCTCCTATAAGCCACTGGCGCTGGCCAGCCCGCCGTGGTGCATTCCGCCGCTCTGCTGCAGATACATGTAGTAGTTGTACGAATTGGGCGTCTGGTGGGTTGTGTCCTGCATCTGGTGCTGCATGTTGCTGGCCATGTTCGGAATGACCGAACCGAGCGACGGGGGCGGTGGAGTGGTGTGACACTGCGAGCCCGGGTTGCCATTCCGTAGCGCGGCCACGGCCGCCTGGTGGTGAACGTTCGCCAGGATGTCCGTTACCGAGTGCGACGAGGGCCAACAGTGAGCGTGGTGGTGGTGGGGCGATCGCATCGGTGTGGCTCCCGTCGGAGGGGACGGACTGCCGCCGCAGGAAATTTCCGATTTGAGCGAACTGGTCGTGTACGGATAGGAGGGATAGATCGAGTTGTACAGATGGGTGGTGTGCGGTGTGTGGCTGCCACTGTGATGATGCGTAATGTTCCCCAGCTTGTTCCGCAGGATCCGTGAGATGGAACTGACGCTAGGCACATTGTTCTTATCGCAAACTCCGTCCGATAGTAGCCGATCGCGGATTTCCCACGCGAAGATGCCCGGATCTTTCTGCTTGAGCTCTCGGATGTACGTCACCACTTTGGGGGTGGTGACACGCGGCTTGGAGCCACCGATGGCTCCCGGGAGAATCGATCCGGTTTCGTGATAGCGTGCTAGTATCTTCGACACACAACCGTGGCTGACTCGAAGCTGCCGGGAAATGTCACATGGTCGGATTCCCAGCCGTGCCAGTTCCACGATCCGCATGCGGGTGCTGTTTGGCAGGGGACGCCCATTAACGAACACTCCACCCAGCTGGTTCACTTCGCCGTACTGCTGGGCTTGGTTTTCTGCAAGGGAAGGAAAAGAAAAAACAAAGAAGGCCAGTTAGAGATGGAGGTTTGTTTTGAAAATAAACATAATTGGTTGTGCTGCTGTTGGACACTGCCGCTATTGCGGCAGCTTAAGCAGCAGCAATAGTACATAGTAAGAAATCTGATTCCTTCCGGGCTGAGATTCTGGGTTAGTAGTGAGACTAGCGACCGTTGCGCTATTGCAGCACAAGCGGATGTTTGGACAGGATTGTGTACCAAACATCGTACCGTACCGAGCGAAAGGCAAAACAAATGCAGTTTCAATCGAACGAAAAATAATACGCGGCTCATTCATAGAAATTTAATTGTTTTATTATTGTAAGCAAAAGTTGTGTTATCAAATTTGTAACATTTTCTTTCTTTTTCTTTTTTCTTTCAGGTAAGTGATGGCTATCAATTGAGACGAGTAGAACTAAGGATGTTTTTGTTTTACAACAGAATAAAAACAAATTTCTAAAATTTATCCCAAAAACTTAGAAGTAAAGTGAGTGTGTTGTATTTAGTGATTAGCTCTTCGGATCCAGTCCTAGATGTGATTGCTTCTTAATCCAGTGGTAAGCTACTTATTCTGGATCAATTTGTTACGTTTTTCTAAAACAAAACCTGAATTTTCATTGGATAACTTTTTCATTCAAAAACCCCAGTTTTCTATTAGATTCCAATTAAATGACTGCGACGATCTTCTGTTTTTGTTCACTTCAGTAATGACATGGACCGAATCTCCGAAGAATTTACAGGACAGTTCCATTTTTACTGTCTAAAAATTGAATCAAAATGGTTATTATTCTTTATTTAAGAGGTTTTCAGCCTACGGCTGGTTCACCTCAAAATGGTTGAAATATTGCAGATCTCATTTTTAATTTGTAAAGGTAATGACGGCAGAACAAGCATTTTCTCTACATTGATTTGGATTTCTCTGCTTTAAAGTGCTTTAAATGAATTTGTCCTAACTTAGTTTCTAGTCTGCAACTGAGACTTCTGTTGAAGCTGATCTCCAGGATCTTACCAATCGTAATGTCGGCTAGCATCATCAAAGATCTGTTGCTGCGTACCGTCATTCGGGGATACTTGCAACACCGGGGTTACTTGCAACACTTTGGCGCATCGCGCTTCTGACAACTCTAACGCATTTGTTTGTTAACATAACTATTTGTACCCAATGTCATTTTAAAGAAGGGATGTTTATCTATTGTTTAGTTAAGTTTAATCCATTGCATCATTGTTTTGCTTGTTTTTATACGATTGGAAAGTAATGTCACTTTCAGAGTCGGAAAAATGGATGTGCAAAGTTGCGTCAGTTCATTGACATGGAATTATTATTTATTGTTTGGTTTCTGTACACAAGAAGTGCATCATATAAGCTAACAAATAGCAACTTTGAGCTTTGTTTATATTTTGAACTTGGAGAAGAAACGATGAATTCGTGTTGTTACTTCCAATATGGCGCGGTTTGCAGCACTTGTAAAAATGAAAATTATCGTAATAGACAGTATGTACAAAGCAAATTTGCATCTGTAAGATGTTATTTTGTCTACCACCATCTCCAAAAAAATTAAAATTGTGAAAAATTCCACGTGCCTTGAAACGGCAATTTGGAGTTCGCCGACATGCTGCATTTTCACCGAATATCTTGAAAAAAGCGATAGACGAAATTGGGAAACAAAAAACGCCTCCAGTATCTCTTGTTTTACTACAAATACATTCAAAATATCTCAAAATAGTCATTCGCGATTTGAAATCAGATATAAAATCATAAGAAACGCAAAATCAGAAAAGTGTTGCAAGTAACCCCGTTTACTGGGTAACTTGCAACACCCCTATTTTCGGTTCATTCTGCAGATTCATTTAGTTTATATTTTTTTTCATAATCATAAATCAAAAGTACTCACCACTATACAAGTTTTGGCTACTTACATTTGGATCTAAACGGTATACTTCGAAAGTTATACTAAGTCAAAGTTCAAAAGTGTTGCAAGTATCCCCGGATGACGGTACATAATCTTTTGTCAAGTTCAGTTCAGACAGAAGTTCAGATCTCAATCATTGTAAGTGAAAGTTCACGGAAGCGTGTTCGCCATTCTATCGAAGAATATGGATACCAATGAAAATGATGTTCTTCAGACGAATTCCTGGCCAGACCCAAGTCGCTAAAAGAATTTTTACTGATTGTGAATTAAATCTTTGGTAAATAAAAATTGCCGAACACATGCAAGAGTTTGAACGACTAAACGGGAGATAAGTTTACGACAAACATGCAGGACTCCCTTAATCAGTTCCACGCTAAGATGATAACCGAGAAGGATCGGCCGCTTCCTGCTGAAGAACGGTACAGCTGAACGCTTGCTAGCATTAAGCACCATTCGTTATAATCGATAGCACAAAACTGACAGTCCTTGGAATACCTGGCGTAATAATAAACTCGCTGGATATTGTTACTCCGGTATCAACAGCTAGATGTTGATCAGCCAAGTAGGACATCAGCAAAAGCAGTAAATGGAAGAAGACTTATCGTAGTTTTCTTATGAACTGGAAACAAACTCCGTTTTCCATTGCGCCGATAGGGGGGCTCTGTAGCCGCAAGGTTACCGAGTCTGCTTTGACAAGCGAATGGTCATGGGTTCGAATCTTAGTAGAATCAGGCCATTCGATGTCAAAGTGACTTTAGCATGGGTTTATTCTCAGGCCTCTCATCGCCCTTCCTTCATGCTGAGTTCTATATTATCCCGATATGGCCTATTGACAGTGCAAAAATGAGACCCTTATAGTAAAAATGCACTGGTTTGCTACGCCAGGGATGACTATAATTGGGGACTGTGCGCTGTCATGTGGAACGAGGTGGATAAAGTAGAGTAAAGCATTGAAAGAAGGGTACCCAATTACACACAAGCACGCATAAAAAAAAAAAAGAAATTCAATAAGCATATCGCTCACTCAATAGCGACTATAGCTAAAATAAATGCAGTGCGGGTTATACAACAAACACCCGGGCGATATCACAATAGATCTAACTTACTGGTCGCAGTGATGAGTCCATACAGGAAAAAAAAAAAAAATTGCGCCGATAGACAGGAGCAAATCTGTCGTGCATTTAGGTTAGAATGGCATTCTAATAGCACAGTTGGAGGCTGGCAGAACGGAATATGTTACTAGATGAAATCACACCGATACCGATGAACGCATATCACACAATACTTGCCTGAGAAGAGCGGCTGGAAGCCCGCTTTCCGATCCTCTAGTTCAGAGCCGGAACTACTGAGATGGTTCGAACAAGTTTCACGAATTTGTCAATAGACGAGATACGGGGTTTTGCTCGACTGAAGCAGCGGAGAATAGACTGCGATTCGGCAGGAGGAAAATAAATGTTGGTGAAGTTGCATGCATAACTGCAATTAGCTTTGGGAATCGAATGAGAGACTGCTTAAACTTGTCCTGGAGGGCCGGAATCTGGCTCTGCCAGACAAAGAGTTAGAAGCCGTAAAAGACTTAACACTTTTGGTTATTTAAGTTGTGAACATACTTGTCATTCATGGCGGTTTGCTAGCGCCTTTCACCGCTTCCACGCATGACCAGGACAATAGTATCTGCTAATTTTTTATAATGGTAGTTATTATCGACGGAGCACACGGTAGAAGAAAATAATGAAATAGTGTTTATAGTACTTAAGGGAGGCAAGACGTGAGGGAGTGTCGTTAAAGCAACGCTTAGTAAGAATGTATACCACTCCTCTTTACCCATGGTGGTGGACCCGACATAAGCTCGATATAAGATTGCCTTCTAGTTCGGAAGCATAAATAACATCCGTCAGAATGTGAACGACCTTTTCTGTTGGCTTTTCTCTCAGCTTTTAGTCACTTCTCAGCAAACGCTGCCTTGCAGTTCTGCAATGGATGACCCGCCAGGCTTTCCACAAGTGTAGCAAACAATATTTTGGTGTTGATTATTATCGATTTTTAATACCTGCTCTTTCGATACGCCTTTCGCAGCTATTTGCTAGGTCTACGAGTTTCACCTGTATCAATTTCTTTCCGAAAGTCTATTCTATTATCACGAATAATATAATACGAATATCACAAATTTAACTGAAAACTTAAACAATGAGAATGCAGGAAAGTAGTAACAGTCGAGGAAAAAAAAGCGTACAGTTGCGTGTAGCTTAGTTTGATCCATATCAGCCTCAACTCAGTTTACAGCGAATTCATTTATTCGCGCTGTTTTGCAGGCGAGTTACGAAGTGCTGCAAAAAAAAAAGACCACAATTTGTTCCTCTGGCCGAAATCAGGCTGAGTGGACTAAATAAATTGAAGTTTAAGACCATAAAAATAGACCGTAACAACTATCTTTTGATGCTATATTTTTATAAAGCTGAACGTTCATCTCGTTCTATCGAATTGCGAACCCTTCCTAACGAAAGGAAAACAATTTCGAACATTCCACGAGCAACACAATCAAGGACGAATCATCCGAATTTCACACTACCGCGCCTGCCTCTGTTCGCTCGTTCGCTCGCTCGACAAAGCATACAATTTATTAAATAATTTGCGGTCGAAAGAATTCCGTTTGAAGTGCCTTCAAAAAAACGAAACGAACGGCGAAAGCTGATGTTGTGCATTCCTCTCGGAATGAAACTGACAGCAGTCAGCACAGTATCAGCGGCGCCGGAAAAGGGGTGATCCGCCGTGCGTCCCGTAAATTCTTTTCGAGCTGGTGCTGCCGTAAAAAAGCCCGTCAATGTGGGGTCCAGCCCAGCAGCGTGTGCAACAATAGAACTAGAGCGCCGAACAGTTTCGCCGCCCCTCGATTGCATTGTTACGCAAGCGAGCGAGAAAATGAAGAAGGAAATTGATGGTTTTGATTTAAATTTCATAATTGGCATTGTGGTGCGTTGCTCTGCGGCAACCGCCGGGAACGGAGTAATTGGTTTTGAAAGTTCCGAGGCAACAAAAAGTGAACAATACTTCCTCGTTTTCCAAACGAGGGTGGAACTGGGTGGAAATCGGCATCTAATTTTCTTTACCCAATTGAGACAGTGAGACAGCAAGCGAGCGAGCGGGTGGCTTTTGTCACCTTCGCCTGCGGTCTTGGCGGTGGCGCATGTGGCTGGGTTGGATGGAACTCAAAACCCGAAATTACCTCGTCACAGCGGAGCGGAGCCATTGTGTTTCTGTGGCACACAAAAAACCGCAGAAAGCTGACCGCAATTACGATTTGTACAACGTGCAGAGTAGTAGGCTGAGAACATCAGCCAGCAGCACAAAAAAAAAAGGCGCGAAGTGATGATGTTTCGTCAGCCGATCGAATCGCAGCGTAGCATGCCTTGCGGTGGCGATGGCGACTGGCAACGACGACGACGACGACGTGACGAGTTTGAGTGCTGATGCTTCTGCGTTGTTCTGTGTTTCTTTGCAGCGGTACGCTGCCGGTGCGGATGGGTGTGAGTGTGTAGCAGCCAAGACGGCACTACATCAGCCTGCGTTACGCAACTGAATCGAGTAATTGTCTCCTCGGGTCGGGTTGGGGTAATTACTTAGCGCACAGCGCTAATTAAATCATTCAGCGACTCAAAATTATTACACAGGCTAATGAATCCTTTTGTTTGGTGGTGCGCGCGCCCCCAAACAAACCATCAACAGCCAGCTTCTCGGATCGGAGAGGAAACGAAGAAGACAGAATATGCAAATGAGCCAAAAGGTCGGACCCTGCAGAGTCCGGAACAGCAGGGAGATGCATTTGTGGGGGGAGACAGAGGGAGCACGGTATGCGAAGGACGGCAGAGTCCGGCCAGACCAGATGAACGACCTACGACTACGACGGACCCGGTTCGTTCGTTCCTTCGTTCGTTCGTAACACAGTAGCAGGCATTGTTTTTTAGCCTTCGGTACACTTGAGTGCAGAATCAGAAGCATTTAATCTTTTGCTGCTACTGTTTGTTGGTGATGGATTGACGGACCGTTGGAGACCGGAGCGCTGTCTCTGTCTCCACGAGATGATATCTAATATCCCTCGTCAAGTTTCATGAGTTTGCTCCGGCTGGGGGAGAGACGGGGACGGGATGGCGTCGGGAAGAAGCGATCCCTTCGTGGAACGGAGCAGCCGAGAATGAGAAGTGGTTTCTGTCTCGATGTCTCGCAGATTTTGATGCGGGACACGCAGATATACTTTATTAGCCAATGTGTGTATATATGAAATGTGGAATCCAGGAGCCAAGTGCGTTCGCAGAAGACGAGAATCGGCGAGAACAGGTTTCTCGATTCAATGGCACCATCCGCTGGAAGGGCCGGCCAGCCGGCGGCAGTGGCTGAGGTCAGGGCACCACCGATAATTAGACGAAGATTAATTCAATTGTTTTATAAATACTTTACGGTTCGTCGTTGGTTGGCTGTTTTCGGCAGAAGCCAACCCCGAAGGTAACCTGACTCGGGCGAAACGCAACCGAGTGTACCTGCTGCTGCATGACTTTCTCGGACGGCCGGTCGGCCGTATTGCCATTTTATTTAGGCGCCGGCTACAGTACGAGTCCAGCCAAATAGCTAGTGCCAAACATCTGAAGAGAAAGGCAAAGAATCCTCCTCGCCTCGGTGTGTAATTCGAGATTTATGGTGATATTATTTCCACTTCACTCACTTAACCTTCTTCGAATTCTTGCGCCGCGTTCTACGACATTGGAAACGACTTAATTAACTTTCCCGTCGCCGATTGTCTGGCTGTTGTTAGAAGAAAACCGTCTTAGAAGTGACGTTTGTCAATCGAATGGCACCCCTGCCCTGGTTCAATGGTTCGGGCACGTGTTCGCCATCCCCCCGGTCTCTTCCGTGGTGCGCACTAATTACCTTGGCTCGAGCTCTGATTGATTTCGCTCTTCTGGACCCCAACAACACCGACAAAAACATAGATCCTTGGTTGAATTTACTGCTTAGCAACCGGGTGCGTTATGTGTTAGCATGTGAGTGAGTGTGTCTGTGTGAAGCACTGGCATTAGCCAGCAATCAAAGCCACGCGCCCGAAATTAAACGAAAGGATCGATCAAAGTAAGCGACAACGACGTCGTCGTCGTCGTCGTTGGTGGTGTAGCTTCTGACCGTTTTAAGCTGTCTAGGAACTCTACTGCTGGTAGGAGGGGGTGAAGAACTGTTCCTATAAATAACCGGGTCAGACTCTGCCAGCGGCAGCAGTAGCAGCGGCGGCCGCGGTGGAGAACAGAGAATCGTTTCACCGAATATTGTAACGAGATAATTAATGATTATTGGGTGCTTGAGGGAATGTTTCGTTTCCGCTTGATTGACCGAGGAAGGTGCCGAACACGTTGGTTGGTTGGTTGGCTAGTTCGAAGGGTGGCGCCCTTCACTACTAAGTTTACCATCGTCGCCGCAACCCGGTTAAGTGATTTGCGTCAATTTCCTTTACGACCCACGCGTGGGCTGGGGCTTGCTTGCTTTGGCCACATTCCAATCGATGCTGATGATGATCGGATTGGACTCGGATCGGATGTGCACTGCAGTGCACCTAACAGCGTTTCCTTTGTAAAAGCTATGGAAAATTAACTGCGTCACAGGTTGACAGCTAGCGGGAGGAAGATGTATAGAAAGAAAATTGCTCGCAGTGATTTCACTGTCTACTTTGATGGAAGTTCAAATTATGGAAACGTACTGTAGTTAGAGCAGCATACTTGCATAAGGTTAAAATTAAGGATGGCGATTCGTAACAAAATTACTTCTGATGATAAGTTCATTATCAACTCGTGTTTATCGATCAAAGGATCGACTAATTATCGTCTATTTTATCGATAGATGTTATTATTAATAGAAGTAAGCTGCGGGCGCAAATTCGACGCTTATTTCGTAGCTGTCAATATTTTTCTGCATTGTTCTTGGGTCCCAACAAAGCTGAACATCGCTGGCGATGCAACGAAATGGCAAAAGCTGCCGGATCTCTTTCCTAGTTCCGTGGCTCTGACTTCCTGTGGAGATCGAAAAAGGAATGGCCTGTCGAACCCAAATTCGAACACACCACAGGCGAGAGCCGATCACATGGATTGCACCATTCCGTCGAACGTGCCCTATTCCGGTGGGAAGATTTCTCAAAGTGAAAACTACTGTTGCGATATGTAGCATTCGTTCAACGATTTCTGTCGAATCTACTCCGGTGGTGTCAAAGAAGACCGTCGGTGCAAGATGCGGAGTTTGATAAAGAGAAAACCATGCTGCAGAAGTCGTTGGCGTGAAAGAACGTGTTGCTGAAGAGTAGTTCATCGTATAAACTTACCCATTCATCACTGGAGATGAACTGTTGCGAATGAAAGGTCGCATAGAAGAATGCGCACATGTAGAGGAGGACACAAGGAGTCCAATCCAGTTGCCCAAACGATATCCGGTCACGGACAGAAGACGGAAGACACCAGATGTGACAGAAACATGAATCATCAGACAACGCTCAACAAAATCCGGCACAGATTATACGTTCCGAGATTGAAATCAACCTACAAGCGTGTTAGAGAACGTCTGAATGTTTACAATCCTTCTGAAGCCCTTTCACCAACTTCGACATCGACTACTTCGGGCCACCTGCCCGGTACAGATAGTGGACGATCGCTGTATCAGCTTCATCGGACCTAGTCGCCAGCTGAAGGAAGTCTTACAGCAAGTGAATCAGGACGAACTGATGGAATATTTCGCCACCGCTGATACGAAATGATCATTCATTCGGCCCGCATCACCGCATTGTGGCGGAGTCTGGGAACGCCTCGTTCAATCCGTGCAGAAAGCCCTAAAACACCTATCAGCCCGTCATGCAAAACAGTTTATTAAGCCAAATGCCTCAATCAAGCAAAAGCTGTTGAATCTTTCAAAGAAAAATTTGAGTACTCTTAGCGGAATGGTTACTGGTCATTGTCCAAGTGAAAAATACCATCTGAAGGTACTAGAAAAACGACGAAAGATGTCGTTTCTGCAATCTACAGTGTAAAAATGCTTTTCATATACTGTGCGATTGCACGGCGTTATTCAATAAAAAATGCAAATTCCTTGATATAGCGGTCTTATAGCCTTCGGAAATATGAGCTAGTTCTCCTTAGAAAGTAGTACAATTTATTCTCAACATGTTGAGATGATGTTGGGATGATGCTGTTGTTCATAAGTAAAGGCATACAGCAAAAGAGAACACACCACAATAGATCGTAGAATTGGTCGCAGTGGTTCAATGTCCCCTCAGGTTTATGCCAATTGATTTTGGCGTCGCAGGATAGCTGAGTTCCTGCTCATACTTATAAGGAACGGAGGAGGAAGTGGTTCAACCGAAGCAAACCGATCGCCGAAGGAGACATCGTTGTCATCGTAGACGACACACTAGCAAGAAACTGTTAACCGACAGGTCGTGTGTTCTGTGGCAATCTGTTCCAAGGATGGGTAGATGCGACGTGCGGTTGACGTGCAGACTGAACGTGGAGTTTTCGAAACACCCACAGTGAAGCTGATGTCGGTGCAAATCTATGTACATCGTCGGGCCGTTGACCTCGAGGTACCGGGGGGAGTGTCACAATTTTCCATTTCTGACGCACCTTCGTCAACATTACGTTGAAGCCGCAATTTGTCCGTTATGTCAGCGGAACCGGTGGGATGAAGTTGAAGGTGAAAAAATGACAGTAGAAAGAAAACAACAAAACTAGCGTTTGGTGAACACGAGTGAAAAGTTGAGCCTTAAAAACTAGTAAAATTGCGTCTGCAGCTGCAGTAAATAAGAATATTACGTTAAAGAATCGGAAAATTGTCTGCTGCGATAGCTTTCTATCCAATCCAATCTTCATCGTGTTCATTGGTTCATCGTGTGTGGAAGCAGAGTCGCATTACCCTGAATTAGGAAGAAGAAGCGCGAAAAATGAAGTTTTTTTTCCGAAAAAATAAGATCTAAAATAGACCTAACCTAAACTAAGATCAAACCCATCGGCAGGGATTGTCTGATGAAACGAAGCACAACAGAGAATATACAGTCGTAAATGCCACCGTAGTGGAAAAGATTTCGTTTAGATTCGAATCGAATTGCTAGGACAATTACGTCTGAAAACAAGTAATGCCATTTACCATAGGGAACCTATGTAGATAACGACTTGCGGTTGTTTCACAGCTCGACTTGATAACGGTATTACGATCTCTCTTGACGAGACCCGAGCTGATTATACTCTATTCTTCATATTAATAAGACAGTTTACATTTAGCAATTGGAATGATCGCACGTTGATCCTCCGCAATCCGAAAGGCGTCCGGTTAATTGTTACATTTTACAAAAGGCTCAAGTCACTCATAGATCTTCGGGATCATACCAGTCTCAATTATACGAAACCCTAGAATGGATATTGAAACAGATCAGCGCCTTATCCAAACGTTTGGCACAATTAACGAAATAATAAATATAGAATATTCTAACGAAGATACAGATGAGATCTGTCTTCTGGAATGATAAATTTCCAGCTGGTTGCAAAGCGAAGAACGAACGGATATGGAAAAATCGGTGTTATGGTCGGTCTCACCTGACATGTGTAGGGACGAGGGATGGAATCTAATCATAAACGAGCGCGAGATGGTCGACAGATGGGAGCATTTCTTCGATCAACACCTCAATGGCGAAGTCGCAGAACGGAAATTAACCTAGGACCTAGGCGCCCATGAAAGATAGTAATGTCCTAGGACTGATCTCCAAGAAGTCAAACGAGAAATCGGGCTGCTGAAGACCAATAAAGCCGCTGGGAAGGACCGCCTATCGGCAGAGCTTTATAAACACGGCGGAGAAACGCTAGCAAAGGCTCTACACTGGGTTATTTCGAGGATTTGATAGGAGGAAAAGCTACCGAAGGAATGGATGGAAGGAGTGGTTTGTCCCATCTACAAGAAGGGTGATCGGCTAGACTGCTGCAACTATCGTGGTAATACGCTGGTAAACGCCGCCTACAAGGTACTCTCCCAGATCCTGTTACGCCGGTTGTCACCGATATACCGAATTATCAGGCGGGTGTCATGGGGGCTCGCGCAACTGAGGACTAAATTTTTACTAGCCGACAGATCTTGCAGAAATGTCGGGAGTACAACGTGCCTACGCATCACATCTTTTCTGATTTCAAAGCAGCATACGATACAGTCGATTGAGACATGCTATGGAAGATAATGCACGAACACGGTTTTCCGGAAAAACTGACGCGACTGACGTGTTTCGTGCGCATCTTTGGGACACTCGAGTCCCTTCGAGACGCGGCGAGGGTTGAAGCAAGGTGACGGTTTATCCTGCATGCTGTTCAACATCGCTCTTGAGGGGGTGATCCGACGAGCGGGCATCGAAACGAGAGACACGATTTTCACCAATTTCTAGACTTTGCAGATGACTTCGATATCATAGCCAGGAACTTTGCGACGGCGGAGGCAGTCTACGCCAGAATGAAAGCGAAGTCTAGGAGAATTGGGCTAAAAATAAATGCGTCGAAGACCAAATACATGAAAGGAAGCGGCTCAAAGGAAACAAACGCGCATCTCCCACGGACGGTAACCGTTGACGGCAACGAATTAGAAGTGGTAGAGGATTTCGTGTATTTGGGATCGCTGGTGACCGCGGACAACAACACTAGTAAGGAGATTCAGCGGCGCATCCAAGCGGGAAATCGGGCCTACTTTGCCTTTCGTAAAACGCTACGATCAGGAAGCGTACGCCGCCGCACGAAGCTAACAATGTACAAAACCCTTATTAGACCGCTAGTCCTTTACGGAATTGAAGCTGTGACGCGGAGGACATACGCGCCCTTGCCGTGTTCGAGCGGAAAGTGCTGCGCACGATATTTGGTGGAGTACAAACTGAAAGCGGAGAGTGGCGGAGGCGTATGAATCACGAGCTACAGGCACTGCTTGGGAAGACTTCCATCGTACATCTAGCGAAAGTTAGCAGGTTACGGTGGGCCGGACACGTCGTAAGGATGCCGGACGACAGTGCGACGAAAATAGTCCTCTTCAACAACCCCACCGGCACCAGGACAGGGGGGCCCAACATGCACGATGGCTCGACCGGGTCGAAAGCGATTTGCGACTTCTGAGACGACTAGGAAATTGACCCAAGACCGAGTTGAATGGAGACGAGTGCTTGAAACTGCACGAGCCACCCCGGTTCTATGCTGAAGAAGAAGGAGAACAAGGTCGGTCTCACAATCATGTCATGTGTAAAAGAATCTCAGACTTTGATTTCATTGAGATAGTTGATTTTCATGTTAAAATATTTTTGCATCAAACCTTGTTGGAATCAAGGCGTCGAACTGCCTATTCCTTCTGTATATTTGAAAGACATACGATTCAGTTGATCAGTCAAGATTGGTGGAGGTATTCGTCTTGAACAGAATTATAGGGAGAGTTACATGATTAAAATTAAAAGACCAGAATTGAAAAGAAGCGCTGGTTTAAATCCGCTCTCACATAAATTATCAAAAATGTGGCAGAGTCTTCTCACTCTTTGCTTTGATGTAAGTAAAAGCAAGTAAATTTTCTGAGCAATCCATTCATCATAAGATTTTCACAAAATTTTCTGCAGTGTGAGAATAGTTCAGAGCAAACAAAGGCACAATTTTTTTCTTCAAGAAAAATGCTCAATTATTTCTTCTGTGAGACTTTTTTTCTTGCGAGCATCTTAAACAAAATTATTATCATAAATCCTACATAAACTTCCAGACCTGTCCCCATCCTCCTTGCCAGCCACTGCCTCAGTAATAAACAAAAAACAAACTTCAAAGACTTGCCAACCAGTCGTAATCTTAGCAAGTTTCGCTCCTTATTATTAATATTGTTATTATGTACGAATAATATGTAAAACGAACGCTTTAAAATGAACTTTTTGCTCACTTTTCGTCCTTCATTTTCTTCACTGCACCACACACCGGTGCGGTGCGTAGGGTTTTCGCTGAATAATGCACTTGAAGCCCGATGGATGACGGTGGGCGTGGGGTGGAGTGGGCTGAATGGAGCATACTCCGAAAAGGGTAATACACGCCAATGATGGCGGCCGAGCAAAGTGTCGCAAAAAACGTGTTGAGTTTCCTTCATCTTCTCCGTCGATCGAGCGAGCGAGCGAACGAGTGAGAGTTAAGCTGAATGCTCGGGCAGGCAGACAGCCTACTTTGATGACGGCCACCGTCGGTTCGCGATGCGTCGCATCGCCGTCGTCGTCGTCGGTCCGTCCTGCCGTTTTCATATGTGACTTGAGCTAAAACATGCGTCGCACATTTAATTTCCACAGCTTTCATTACCGAAATTGATTTATGGCGATACACACAGACAGCAGCAGCAGACCGACCGCGCCGCGCGGCCTGCTGCGACGAATCTCGGCTGTCGGCTGCTGCTGAAAGTCACTTGTGAGGATCTCACAGAACGAGCGAGCGATTTTCCGCAGACGGGCGGGAAATTGCTTTGGGTTTAATCTTTTAAATTATCATGAATATTACCCGATGGGTGAATGAGGCGTAAGAAGTAGAAGCCGACGGGAGCAGTTTTCTTCGAAAAGTACATCTTGACTCCCCTGGAAGGAAACGTTCCAGGTGTAAACAAGAAGGATCCAAAATGGATCAGTGGGAGAGTGGGTGAAATTTCATTTTCTGTGGAAATTGGATTTCACAGAAACAGTTCTGATTGCTACGTGAGTCGGCGTGGCGAGGGGGAACGAAGTAGAGCGAGAAAAATATTGCGTGTATAAGGGATTTTTTTCCTTACCCCACAGGAGCCAGCCCACAGTGCAGCAGTGGCGTGATGGAAAGTAAAAATCCTGACAAGAATAACAAAAAATTCGGGGAAGAAAATGGGAAGCAATATAGCCAACGAAGTTGGCCCGGCAGCTCGAGGGGATGGGAACAAAATGGCGGACAGATATTAAACAACTCCACATCATCGCGACAGGCGATGCGACGCGGCGGCAAGGCAGGAAATTTCTGCCCGAAAAATATGAAGCCAACCCCTGGGGGAAAAAACCTAAAATGTTTATATATTTACCGCCAGCCTGCGATTGCTCGACGAGCAGCATTGCGGCAGTGTGGAAAAAACAGGGTCCCCGGGAAAGGGGGAAACAAGCGAAAACGAGATTTCCATAAAATTGTTGAGAAATGATGATGATGTGATCGTCAGCGAAGGGAGAATTATTGTGATATTAAGGGGGAGAAGGACCATCACCAGCAGAATTGTCGACTGCTGCTGCTGAGAAAGAACGGCTTTTTTATATTCGAAGCCTACCTAGATTGGCGCACGCGAATTGTGTGCGATTCGCGTCTTTCTCTCTGTGTGTGTCTGTCAAACATTAAAATCTGAAATTAAGGCAAATATTTAACTGCTTCAATTCTCCGCTCCGGGAGTTCTGGCGAGGTTTGGCGTGGCGCCGGATATCTGGCTGCTTTCCGGCTGCGTGCTGGAAGACTTTACCGGTCTGATGAGTGGAATCTCTAATGAGCTGCTGCTTCTGCTACTGCTGTTTGGCGAACTTTTCGGCCCATTTTGTTTGACTTTAATTAGGGGATTGGGCGTGAGTATTTTCTTATACCGAATGAAAATTCCCAATGTTTGCCGTTAGTACACAATTTTCAGTTGAAGGTAATGTCAGATGAGAAGTTAAAGTATGATTCGAAATTTAGATAACCATGTTGAAAAACTAAATAGAAGGTAGCAAACTAAACGCGACTAACATAGTAAATGATTTGGAAAGCGGAGGAGCTCACTAATCTAAATTGATTGTAGGAATAATTTAATAATTCATATTAAATTGTTAAACCTATCGGAAACGAACGTGCTACTAATTCGTTGGTTGGAGAACCAACCAAAAGCAGTTTAGTGTAGTTTGAAACGTGTTCAAAAGAGTAGTTGAGTTTAAGTTTATTTGAATCCAGAACCTGCCGCTTTGTAATGCGGGAGCAAGAAAGCCCAGCACAGATTCTGTATGCGAGTGAAACATAAGAGAGTTCTTAATTATTTCTCCGCCGAACACAATAAGGATAGACAATCATGAAAATGAGAAGCGGTCAACAAGTACAAGATAAGTTAGATGAGGCCTCTTCCACTACTGTGGTGGTCACGACTGTCTTCTCTGTTCGTTACGTTCGTACTCATAATTATCAAAAAGCAAAATCGTCGTTTAAATGTCATTATCGGGCCATTTTATCGTCTTTCGGGTTGGTTAAACGTATGCTATCCGGTTGTTTCCTTACTCCCCATACCCTGGACTACTCAAAGGTTGCTACCGTCATGGCACGAACATCGATTCACAATAGCAAGTCCATGACGTGATTTGAAACCGTCAAGTGAAAAAGACGATCAAATCCAAAGCTTGTACAGTAATTTTCCAAACAACGATATCTAAGTCAGCTTTCAACTGACTGTTTGTTGTAGTCCAAGCTCGAGGATCGCAGAGAAAAGTCTTGCTAAACAACTCCGAAGTCGAGCAGCAAATGAATGATGGTAATGACTAAAGATTGGTAAAAGCTGCTCGTAATTTATGCAAAAGATCCGAGCCCGTAAAAACAAAGAAAGATTCATGGATCTTTTCCTTTGGGATTTGCCCGTTCTAGTTTCAGTTCAGTATGACTCCGGAGATTTGGCCGACGCTCGCATCAGTATCATCGTCAAGTAAGACACTTGCATCGCGTTTTGTTCAGTACCTGGCAGTACAGTTTACGAGGCCAGATTCTGACCACTGTCTGTTGTTTGAGGCTTCGATTGGGCTCTTACCTGCAGCCTTTACGGAGACGGATTTGCCGCACAGTAAAGCGGTTAGTATTTACAGCTTCTTCGCCGTGATGGCGGGATCAGCCTTGACTTTCCAAATGATATACTTCCTACTTTGTTAGAGGGTTAGAAAATATTGGAATAGTTCATGAGTGGTGTAGTGGTAAGAACTTGTAAAATTTCACCTTTGCAACTACAATTTCTTTGGCAATGAACAGTAAAACCCCGTAATTGCTATCAGGAAAACTTTGAATTTAACGACCAATCTTACACCTATTTCAAGATTTGAATTTGAATATCTCTCAAGATTCTTATTTATCGCATATCTCTACACAATTAAGTCATATTCACGAAACTGAGAATTACTCCACAGAACAGGAGTCGACGATCAAAAAGTGGTGGCAGACCCTCTTACAATTTTGCCTTTCTTTTGGAAAGTTTTCGCATAGAAACAAATACCAACAATTATGGGGAGAACGCTCGCTTCTTTTCGCTGCTGTGTACTTTCATGTGCTAACTTCTCAACTTCTCTTCGCGATAACATAATGCCGAATGCAGAGTAGGCTTAGCACTCGCTTTACGCACCTATCCTGGTGCGGTGTTCTCTAGAATTTGACCTGCCATAGTATTGTTCCGCCAATAAACTCGGTCCATGGCTGTCGTTTTCCAATTTCTCGACTGTCCCACACTTTCCAGGTCTTGTTCCACTTGGTCTAACCATCGAGAACACTGCGCACCTCTGCGTCTGGTACCAACCGGATTCGACACGAACATTTCCCGCCTATTGTACCCTTTCAGCTTTAGCACACGATGTTCGAAATCGACCATTGCTTTCAAGTCCCCGTCGAGCATTATCCACATTTCGTGCCCGTAGAGAACTATCGGTCTTATGAGCGTTTTGCTCAAAATACATTTGGTATGGGGGTGAAGCTTACCAAATTCAACGGTCTTGTGGAGTCCGACGTCGAAGTTATCCGACGTCATCAACGACCCGAAGTATACAAATTTGTCCACCAGCTCGAACTTGTTCCCGTCGACTGCGACACTTGCCTATGCGAGCTCGATCGCGCTTGGATCCTCCTGCTACCAGATACTTGGTTTTGGACGTATTCACCACTAATCCGACCTTCACTGCTTACGTTTCAACATCCTACAATGTACACGGCGTCAGCGAAACCGTTAACGTGCCCTTAACATTCCCACATCCACACGTTTCATAACACCTGGCGCGATATTGAATAGGAGACAGAAATATTATCGCTTTGTTGAAGCCTCTTCGTGTTTCAAACGGACTTGATAACGCGCCAGATATCCTCACACGGCACTGTGTACCATCCAACATGGTCTTAATCAGTCTTGTCAGCTTCCCGGGAAAGCCGTTTCCGTCCATAATTTTCTGTAGCTTTTTACGGTCGATAGTACCGTAGACTGCCTTGAACTCTATCAATAGATGGTTCGTAGGGTCTTGGCAGTCTCGACACTTTTGGATGATCTGTCGCAGCGCAAAGTTTCGGTCCGTTGTTGATGGCCCGTCCACAAATCCGGCTTAATAACTTCCCACGAATCTACTTACTAGCGGTGATAGACGGAGTAAGATGGTATGAGAAAGCACTTTATAGACGGCTTTGAGGTAGTCAACCTATCCGGGTCCATCTTGATGAGTCCTGCGATGCCATTTTTGCTAGCTGCCTTGTTCTTGAGCTGCTCAATAGCTTTGATCACTTTTGGGGGTCGACACATCACCGTCATCCGCCGTACTGATGTAGTCATTACTCCTGCTGCTTCCTCCTTTCGATTACCTCACGTTCATCCGACAAGATCTGTTCGTCTTTATCCCAACATGGTTCGGCTCGCGGCACAGAGCCTTTGCAGAATGCGTTCAGTTTCTCGTAGAATTTATGCGTCTAGGCGGTGCTTCTTATCCCGGGAAAACTGGGTTTGCTGTCTTCGTTTCTGTCTATATTGTTTCACGTTTTGACGGGTCCCCTGACGCAGCATCGGTGCGCTTGAGCCCTCGGAGGATCCACTTGTTATCTCGGAGGGCTAGAAACTCGACGAACAAACAGACGAAAGGTAAAATTTCGGTACGTGTTAGGTCAAAAATGGACAATATTTGATAGTCGACAGACCGGTAGTCAACGGACCGATGGCCAGGCTGTTAGAAAAATATTAGATTGTATACAATATCAAAGTTTCACGTATGAAAAGATCCTTATCGACGAGAAATCAACAGAACAAAAGTCGAAGATTAGACTGGACTGGTTCGTTATGGTCAGTCCGATCAAACGCTGCTTTCTAATTCGTGTTGAATTGTTGATTACATCAACGTAAGACTTTCATTCTATGTTCGGAATATACGACGGTGTTTACGTAAGATCTAGAAGACTTATGGCATCTGAATGACTTGATACAAATATCGATTGGCCAATGCAAATATTGCTTTGATGTTGGACTCAAAATAGAAAATGAAATTGGAATTGATATTGAACTTAAGTGGGGCTTGCAATTGCATTTGAAATCAGACTTGAAATTGGGTTTGGAAATAGACTTGTAATCGGATTGAATTGGTCTAAATCGGAAGCGACTCTAAATTGGTTTTATAATGGAACATTATAGGGTGACTTATTTATTTTCATTCGATTTTGCCGTAAATTTCCAAAATAGATATTTGTTTTTTTTGGACCTCAACTCTGTTGGATTGGTATCTATTAGGATTTATTCAATCTTTTCGCATGAATTTATGATTTCGATGTCGATGTCTGATCAAATCCGTGACAGCAAGGAATCCCACCAGGAGATTCTCCAGGAAATCGACAGGTTATGGTAGTTTTTCTTTGAGCTAATGCCGGTAACAGAAGCTATCGGTTCGAGTCGAACTGAGACAGGACTATTAGCAGTTGGGAGCGGCCGCCGCCTCTCACACCAGCCTCGTCTCAGGCTTCTTCAAACAGGTTATGATGCCGGCTTGATTTGAATCGCTTCTGTTAAGTGAAACAATATTCGCGGCCTTGATCAACGGTCAAATACGAAGCAGCCGGGTCCGGCGTTCAAGTTCAAACTCCTTGACGATGTATGAGGTATACAACGGTAAACTGTGTGAAATCATCTACAAACCAAACGAGAAGACAGACCTTGAACCATCCTTGGCAACAAGAGTGATCGGGTCGCACACGTCGGAGTGGAGCAAAAATGGCTCGAAAATGATTCAAAGTCGATAGGAAATAAGTCTGAAGTGACTCGGTAATGGTCATAAAATGACCCTAACGTGAGGCGGAAATGGTCTTGAAGTAGCGTCGGAAGTAGCGTGAGTCCTGAAATGGTACCAAAAATGGCTCGAAAATCATCCTGAAGTGACTCGGAAATGGTCCTAAAATTAATTGGAATTAGTCCTGAAGTAACTTGAAAGTGGTTCTAAAGTGGCTTGTAAATGGCCCTGAAATGGTTCGGAAATCCTGAAGTAGTTCTGAAATAGTCCTAAAATGGCCCTGAAGTGGTTTGCAAATAATCCTTAAGTGACCCGGAAACGGTCTTGAAATGGCTCTAAAGTGGCTTGCAAATGATCTAGAAGTGGTTCAAAAATGGCCCCAAAATGTCTCGGTAATGGTCGGGGAATCGGCAATTGTCCTGAAGTGCTTTGAAAAAGGGTTCTAAAATGTCTCGGATATAATATTGAAGTGGCACAGAAATGGTCCTGAAAGTGATTCGTAAGTGATTCGTAAATGGTCCTGAAATGGACATGAAGTGGCCCTGAAATGACAGGGAAGTGGTCTTGCAATGGCTCAGCAATGGTCCTGAATTGACTGAAAAATGGTTCAGAAATGATTCTGAAGTGGCTTGAAATGGCTCGAAAATGGTCTCGAAGTGACTCGGAAATGGTCTCGAAGTGGCTCTGAAGTGGCTCGAAAGTAATCTTGAATTAGTTCGGAAACAGTCTTGAACTGACCCCAAGCGGCTTAGAAATGGTCCGGAAGTGGCTCGGAAATAATCTTGAATTGGTTTGGAAATGGTCCTAAAGTTACTTGGAATTGGTCCTGAAGTGGCTTGGAAGTGGTTCTAAAGTGACTCGGAAATGGCCCTGCAATGGCTCGGTCCTGAAGTAGTTCGGAAATGGTCCTCAAATAGCTCTAAAGTGGCCCTGAAGTAGCTCGCAAATAATCGGGACGTAGCTCGGAAATGGTCCTGAAGTGGCCCTAAAGTGGTTCGTAAATGGTCCTGAAATGACCATGTAGTGGCCCTGAAGTGGCTCGGAAATGGCCCTAACGTGGTCCTGAAGTGACTAAAAAATCGTTCTGAAATGATTCAGAAATGAATCTGAAGTGGCTCGGAAATGGTCATGAAATGGCCCGAAAGTGAATCGGAAATGGTCGTAAAGTGGCTCAGAAATGGTTTGAAAATAATCTTGAAACAGTTCGGAAGTAGTCCTAAAACGGTCCCAAAGTAGCTCGGAAATAGACCTGAAGTGACATGGAAATGGTCCTGAAGTGGCTTGGAAATGGTTCTGAAATGATGGCCCTAAGTGGCTCAAAAATGGTCCGGAAGTGGCTCGAAAATAATACTGAAGTGGCTCGGAAATGGTTCTAAAGTTACTTGGAATTGATCCTGAAGTGGCTTGGAAAAGATTTTAAAGTGGCTTGGAAATGGCTCGGAAATGGTCCTCAAATGGTTCTAAAGTGACCCTGAAGTGGTTTGCAAATGATTCTGAAGTGACCCGCAAATGGTCCTGAAATGGCCCTAAGTGGCCCAGAAATGATCCTGCAGTGGCTCAAAAATAGTTCGGAAATGGTCGGGGCTTTTGTCCTGAAGTGGTTCGGAACAGGGTCCTGAAATGACTCGAAAATAATCCTAAAGTGGTTCAGAAATGATTCTGAAATGGCCCTGAAGTGGCTCGGAAATGGTCCTGAAATGACCATGTAGTGGCCCTGAAGTGGCTCAGAAATGGCCCTACCAATGGCCCTGAAGTCGAAGTGACTAGAAAATGATTCTGAAGTGGCTCGGAAATGGTCATGAAATGGCCCGGAAGTGGGTCGGGAATGGTCGTAAAGTAGCTCGGAAATGGCTCGAAAATTATCTTAGTAGTTCGGAAGTAGTCCTAAAACGGCCCCAAAATAGCTCGGAAATAGTCCTGAAGTGACATGGAAATGGTCCTGAAGTGGCTTGAAAGTGGTTTGGAAACGGCCCTGAAATGACATGGAAATGGTCCTGAAGTAGTTCGGAAATGGTTCTAAAGTGGCTCTGAAGTGGTTTGAAAATGATCTTGAAGTGGCCCGAAAATGGTTCTAAAATGGTCCCAAAGTGACCCAGAAATGGTCCTGCAGTGGCTCAAACATGGCCCTGAAGTGGTTCGTAAATGGTCCTGAAATTACCATGTAGTGGCCCTGAAGTGTCTCGGAAATTATTCTGAAATGGCTCAGAAATGGCCCTAACGTGCTCCTGAAGTGGCTAAAATATGATTCAGAAATGATTCTGAAGTGGCTTGGAAATGGTCATGAAATGGCCCGAAAGTGGGTCTGAATTAGTCGGAAAGTAGCTCAGAAATGGTTCGAAAATAACCTTGAAGTAGTCCTAAAACGGCCCCAAAGTAGCTCGGAAATAGTCCTGAAGTGACAAGGAAATGGACCTGAAGTGACTTTAAAGTGGCACTGAAGTAGCTCACAAATGATCTCGAAGTGGCTCGGAAATGGTCCTGAAATGACTTGGAAATGTTCCTCAAATGAATCGGAAATGGTCCTGAAATGGTCATAAAGTGACCCGGAAATTACTTGCCGCATTTCTTATTTTTCTCTTTTTAAGCTATTGCTGCACTTTGCCGGAGACAATTATGGTTTTATCTCACACTTATTATTGTTCTGGAGACCAAAATTGATCATAAAATTCGTAATAAGAGTGTAATATGATTCAAACTACTACTTGGTTAGTCTAAAATTGTTCCATGATGCCAAGCCGTCATTGATCGGTCGTTCTTTGCCGCACTGATTATCATGGGTTGTTTTAGCATCTGTCAGTGTCATGAAACACTTCTTATCTTTCACCAAGTGTCCCGAAATCTAGCTTCAACGTAACTTTGCTCTGATTGGCCCAACCGCAGGTAGCTTCAGCTTGCTGTTTGACCCGATAAACTTACTTTTGCAAAACGGCCCTTGGCCGTGAATTTCTTCGGCATCGGCTTGAATTCAGCGATTATGGTCCTTGCCTCTATCAACTATTCGATCGGTTTTCTTTAGTTATTTGACCGGCAAGCGTTTTCGAGCGACATCCACGGTAAACTGTTCTTCGCCGAGATTTTCCAATATCGTTACTAATGGGTCATAGGACCATGCTTTTTTCTTGAACTTTCGCACCAGCAGACTTAAGTTTCCGAGCGAATGAGTTCGTCGAATATCTTGAGGCGTGCGACCTTCCTGACTTCTTTGCGCAGACAGTCTAGAGATTCTTTTCGCACAAATTTTTGCCCGGTCCAGAAGGTAATGTCAAACCATCCCAACGCTGTCGAACACGGAACACGAAGACTGGCTGGACCCATCATAGCTGGCAACCGCTCTAATGTCACTAATCTTCCGAAATCACTTACATTACTCCTCTTAACCCGTAAACGTCAAAAGTCAAACCACTAAAACCGAACACAATACTAACGGATAAAACACATGTCATGTCTGTCGTTTAGAGTTTAGACAGAAGTATATCTGAAACACAGTAGGCTATGTGCAACAAAAGCATCAAACAAACAAACAAAAAAACACGAAAGAAAACGTGTAAATCAATGACAAGCGTCGTCGGTAGAATGTGATCTTCGCATTCATCTTCTCGCGGCCGCGCCGCGCCGCGGTTCTCGGCATCACGGATTTCTTCTAGTGTGTGCTGCTGGTCTGGTGGGGGATGAGCAATTTGTTGCGCGCCTCAGGACACGTCGTTGTCGTCGTCGTCGTCGGCACAATCCAGAATCAAATGACAAACTGCGCGACAGGTTAATTTTTATGCGTTTGACATTTTTTTCTTTCTCTTCTCTCTGTTTTCCACATAGATTCGGCCGCGAATATTTATTAGTTCGTCGTTTGTTATGTCAAGATTTGTACGAGTCGTCTGGCTGCTGCTGCCGCGGCTTCGCCGCGTTGTGTTTCGAATCTTGTGGGTTGATGATGTTTTACAAGACAGTTTATTAATTGATTTACCTACCTCTACCCGACACGGTTAATGTGGGGCGGGGAGGGGACAGACAGTGGTTTGAGTCATGAATGAATTAACCGATGAATGGCGATCGATCAATGAGCTGTCGAGTGATTTTACATTAATTAAATCAATATTAGATGTGTGCTCCCCCTCGTCTCGCAGTTCCCGGTTCGCTTCATTTGTTTGCTTCCAGGCTCGCTCGAAGAAGAAAAAGAAGGAGCAAAGCCTACTGCTCTTGCTTGAGCTTGACGATGCGGATGATGGAGCAAAACCCCAAAAAGAAAAACAAATTGCGACTGCAGCGCAGTCGTTGCATCAAATGCAGCAAGAAGGCCGGTTGGATGTCGGCCATATTTTTCCCTGCTGCTGCTGTTGCATGTGCACTACCAGTCTCTTTCGTTTAATTAATTCAATTTGTAAATCACGTTCTTCAATTTGTACCAAGATCGACGAGAGCTGCTGCGCAGCGAGGAAAAACGATGAACAGAAATGGCAAGCAAAAGCGCGACATAAATTTATGGCCATTTTCCAGTCCTTTTGCTCGCCGTTTGCCGCGATTTCTTTTTTGTTTTTGCCTGCGCTTTTTTTTCTCTACTTCTTTGAATTGCTGCTGTTTACGGCATGTTGCGGTTATGTTCATGCAGAAGGGGTTATCTTTTCATCGCTTGCTCGACTCATTTTCACCGTAATTTGTGCGTCTCCGGTCTGCTCGTCGGGGCAATCGAGCATCATCATGGCACGGCATGGTATGGCATGGCAACTCCGGGCAAGAAGATGGTGGCTTTAAAATTAAAGATACCTGCCATTTTTAGAACGTATACGCGTCCATGTACATGGCCTACTGTTCTCGAGCCGGTTGGTTTGCACCGCTAGTGATGAGGAGTACGTGCGTGAAAATTAAATTCCTGTCCTCGTCCTTCTTCTGTGCTCCATTCGCGGACGGACGGAGGTCGGTTCGTTGGTACGTTATCTCGTGCAGCGAGTACTCGTCATCATCATCGTCGTCGTCGGGCGGTTGGTCGGCCGGCACCAAATCAGGACGAGACGAAACGAGACGAGATTAGATGCGATGAGTGTTTTGCCGGCCAACTTGCACCCGTCCGCCATGCCTCATTTTTAACTCAATCTGGCTACTGGCTGCGACAGCAGCTAGTGCAGCGGTCGGGGGGTTTTCTCGAGCGAATTTCAATTTATTTAGCTCCTGAAAAATAGCTGGCGAGGGCCGCCGAGAGAGAGAGAGACGGCGGGCCGGTTTCGGGGAACAGATTTATTTGATAAAGCTAATAAATCAGCTTCATTTGCGCACGGTTTGCTTCCGCCCAGTCGAAAACCGGCGGAATTTTTTGGCTACTTGGCACTGGGTCTCTAAACTATCATCTCACGGTTTGGTACACAGGCAAACCCATACCTGCACACACGGTTTGTTCGTATCTTGTCCTCTCCTCCGCGCTCGGCGGCGGCGGCGGTTCAATCTTCACGATCCATTAGTGCCCAACCGGGGGGCGTCCATCGGAAAGGTAAAACCGTCGGTATTTGGCTACATTGTGGCGGCCGGGGTCGGTGTGGCCGTGCGATTTTACCGATTCGTTTGATCTCTCTCACCGGACGTGTCAAAGTGCAACCAAACCAGCGTATAAAATGGTAATAATTCATGTTAAACAGCGCATCCTGGCCCTGCCCTAGGATGGGATGTGCCCTTCGATGCAGCAGCAGCTTTGCTGCATTTCCTCTCCGGTTCCGACCGACGGTAATGACGGGAACCGCTTTTAGTTTTGACAATTTTATTACCAATTTGGGACAGTTTCTTCGGCGTTTTTTTTTTTTGTGGGTTTCGCCGACCGACGGAAGTAGGGTGAGCGAGTATTTATTTTGTGTCACTTTTAATGTTTTTTTTTCGGTCGAGTATTACACCGTACAATAATAACGATTTGTTGTTTAATTAGAAATGATTTTCTATTTTTTTCGGAGGGAGAAACCTATTATTACTTCACTATTTTTTCCGATATCGACAGCAGCGAGCGACTGTCAATCGAAGCAACCGTTTCTGCTCTACCTGTGCGTTGCGTGCTATGGCGGCTACGGCAGAAAAATGGAGTCCGCCGACCGTTAAGGTGTGGTTAAAAGCTTGGCTGAATGAATTGACCCTGCGAGCAGAAAAAAAAGAACGGTAGAGGAGGGTTCGTCGTAGCGAATAAAAGTACGCAAAGGAATGGGTACAGCAGAAGCAGATTCACCCAGACACTAGGAGATAGAAGGCGAGACAGAGACGGAACAAAAGGGTGAGTGATGTCACAAACACATTCAGCCGCATTTGCACCTCTGCTTCGATATTGCTTGCTTTGCTTTTACTAGCTAGCTAGCAAACCGCAACGCAAGCAACCGATGAATGGTGAAGGTGAAGCGAAACAATTTCCATGCAGGCAGGCAGCTCGCTCTCTCCCGCTGGCAAATTGTTTGTAAACAAACGCACAACTGTCAGACGCAGACGCAAAAAAACCAGATGGGAAATTATTTCGATCGTACGTAGCAGGCCTAGGCTGCTAGTAGATTAGAGGTTTTAATCCGTCCATTCAGGCAGTTCGATGGCCCCTCGCTCGCTAGCTCGCCAGCTAGGCTCGGTTTCGATTGCCGTCGGTATCCGACGGTACTCCCTGGTTCGGGGCTCGGAGGAATCGATCGATTCGAGTGAGCCTTGACGCGGGTTTGCTTGAAGTTGGAAGTACGAAAGAAAAATCCACCGATGCGTGAAGGTTTTTCTACCCTCCTCTCGGCTGTGCTGTTGTTGTTGTTGTGAATCCGCTGGGAAAAGATTTCCTCCTGACGAAGCAGAAGCGCAATTCCTCTTAAGACGGATCTCCTAGAGTCAGTCGAACAATGCGTAAAAGGAAATGCTTATGTCTCCTGTGGATGGGAAGTTGGAGAAGACGATGCTCTAAGACTAAGGCTTTGGGTGTGCATCGGTGCGTAAAGGATCAATCGGAATGTTTTACTTTGCCAAATTCAAGCTCAAGCAAGCTACCAACTTTTCCGATTATCGAAAACCAGCGAATGTTAAACGGAATGCTTTCCAAACATTCAACAGTGCAGCGGGGCAAGAAGGAATTCGCACAAATCGAACGAAACTGCCAAAAAGCTGCTGCTAAAAAGCGTATCAGTTTCATACCCCTCCGGTTTCGTTGCGTTGTTGTCGACCTCCATCCTGCGGTTATGCAATCATGCATTTACACCGACCGACGACGACGACGACGACCAAATTTGTCAAATTCGATAAAACGAACGGCTTTTCGTCACAGTAGGCGGTCTAATTCCAAACAATTGGCACCTTTTTCGGGTTTCGTCCTCCGTTTCCACCACCCAAACCTGAACCGAACCGAACAGAACAGAACTGAAAGGCGACGGCTATTGTGTATCGTTTTAATCCGTGCCACAGTTGGCTGGCCCAGCCAGCCAGCCCAGAAGGATGCGCCCGGGAGGAACCGTGAAGCAGCAGCAGTATCTATTAAATCGAAATGTCGTTCGTTCGTTCGTTTTTTTGCGACGTCAACTGCAGCTTTTCATTTAACCGTTCCGTCCGTCCGTCCGTCCGTAGGACGACGATGCAATGAAAACGGAACAAAAGGCTCATCGCCAAGCCGGATCGGACGGAAAGTGTGTTTTTGTGCATGTAAAAGAACCGTTTTTATCCACCGTGGTGTGTAATTCCACTATTTAACCACGTCGCTCATGCATGTCCAGCCCGCGCCAGCCACTGCCAGCCTGGCAAAGCCAGGCCAGGCCAGGGTAATAAGCTTGTTTCGTCCTTTTGCTCAACTAACTCTACATAGGAGATTAGTCGTTGCTGGCTGAAGGCAGCCCTGGCACTGGCAGTCAGCGCCGTGCTGCTTTTTTACCCTACTAATTCGGGCAACAATTTGATTACATTTACACGCACTCCCCCCGTCTTCCCATGGCAGCAGCAGCCATCCATAGCACCACAAGGCGCGTAATGCATTTCAATTCGAATCACGAGAGAGAGAGCGTAATAAAACAGGACGAAAAAATACTGAAACAAAACAAGGATTAAAATGAACCGATTTGATAAATTTTCCTCCTTTTTACGGGGTTGTCCTCCATACGTCTGTGCGTGTCTGTGTGAGTAAGTGTGCGTATTTCTGTTTTCCTCCTGTCAACTTTACAAACAGAAACAGACACGTCGTAAGTGACGTCGAAACGAAAAAACACCGTCGGCCCTGTTCTGTTGGTAACGCGGCGGTTGGTCGGGGGAGTAATCTAAAACAATATGCGTGTAGGAAAACTGCCCCGCGGGGGGGGGGGGGGTGGGGGAAACAGCTGCCCAAACCAAAATGGCGCACAGGGACGGACCGGGCGGACGGACGGACGAACGCAGGCGCGTAATTTTCGTTACGCACACTGCACAAACAAAAGAAATCGATTTTTTTTGCGTGTGCAGTCGTCGTCCCCGTCCCGTTTTTGGGGCACCACAGTTTGCGAAACCGCCAGTAAATAAGCGCGCGCCCCAAGGCCGCCGTAACTGGCTGCACAATCAGTGCTGCGAGTCAGTGACTTAATCCGGGCGAACAAGCGTGCGAGCAGCAGCAGCAGCATCAATTATCAGTTCGATTCGAGGCGGACAGGAAAAGACCGGTCGATCGGCGGTCAGATTCAATGTCCGAGCCAAGAGCGATAATGGTTTCAAGGGTCAACGAGATTATTATACACAATCCGAAGCGCGAAAGCTTTCCGTGCGATGTTTGCGCCGCGCCGGTTCTGTGCACAACAAATGAGATGATTTTTATTGAAAAAAAAAGCGAACGAAAAAAAAAATACATAACACAGTCGGCGGTGAACGAAATGATTCGCCGTGTTTGGAACGGAACTTTAAAATAAAACAATGAGCTGTCAAATTGAGTCATTTTAGTGCCTTTCTTTGTCATTGACGCTAAGAATCACTTCACCGATTGGCTTTGTTAAATGTCTGAAAAATATCTTACAGAAACCATAGCGGGTGAAAGATTGCAGATCAAAATGTGAATAGGAATACGACAACTTCATCTGGTATAACCAGAAGTATCAAAAATTTTCGTTTGAATTCATTAAAACTATCAACATCATCTGTTTTCATTCACTTTTTTCTTAGAGTTTTTCAAGATGAATTCGTTTATTCAATCTGGGCTGAAACTGGATGAACTTTATCTGTCGAATGGGCAGTGGTTGGAGAATTCGCGAAAAAGTGATCATTTGAATCGATGAACATCCCTCATGAACATACACTATTCGCCTGCCTCGCCGATAATGCACGCATCAGCTTTGAATTTTATCACGAACAGAACCTCAATGTGAACATCAGAATTCGTTCAAAAATTGAATATTGAACATTGAGTGTGTTCGATTTTTTGGATACAGAATGCCCGGGGACGTCGGAAATTATTCAAAATAATATTACCACGTACAGAGAATAGTTTAAAGTAGTGTTAGTGGCTTTACAAGCAGCCAAAAGCGTCCAATCGCACTTTTGCGTTGCTCACGATATTCGTATATTCAGCGATGCTACGAAGCGTGAGTGTATGTTGCTCATTGTTATAGGCGAATTGAACCACTCGCGTAGCTGTTTTATCATGATAAAAACCGTTTGCCGATGCTCGGCGTATCTATTCATTTTGCGAGTTTTCCAACCTCTGCGAATGGGGCAAATGAACACAAAACCCAAAGCCAAAAGCCTTTCTTCTTTACGAAGATTTCTCTCTTTTTTTAAAAGCTGTTGCGATTTGCTTGTTGCTTTTACACATTTGGTTACTTCCAAGCTATGGAATATGACCGGATTTATTTTACATTGCCCGATATGTTAATCGACCACATCAATCGTCGAATACTGCTTGACAAAATCTTACGCCAGGGCTGTTGCTTTGCAACAGTTTGTCACATAGCTACGGCTCGTATTTGTGCCATAGGGTTCTGCAAGTTGCTGTTCCAACATGAATCTGGTGTACCGCAAGGCAGTAACCTGGGTTCCTTTTTTTGTTTATTTTATTCTTCAACGACGCTGCTTCTTCTCCAGGAACTGGTTGCAGACTTGCATATGCTGATGATCCTATGATTTACTTGACTTTATTTCGTTGCATCGAGGATTGTCGTCGTCTTCAGATACTTTGGAGACAATAATTGTGAGTTGGTGTAAATCGAATTACATGACTATCAGCATTCCTAAATGTGAGGTAATGACATTTGCCGATCGTATTGGACTATAGAATTGATGGTCAGGTATTAAAAAGAGTCGTTTGCTTTAACAATCTTGGTGTCACACTGGACCCAAAAATGGCGTTTGATCAGCATCGAGCAATGATAATTTCAAAAGTAACGCGCAAGTTAGGATTTTCGCCAAAATTGAACGAGATTTCAATGATTCGAATTGTTTTAAAGCACTCTATTGCGTACCAATCTATTGCTTCTCGAAAACGTATGTCTAATTCGGACTCCGAACCAGCTCTGTTGGAACCTTCGAATTGAACAACTAGCCCAAAAAAGGTTTATACGATTGGCGTATTTACAAATTTAGATGTTAAATCTTATATTATTTGATAGTTTTAGGGCTTTTCTTTAGCTCCCTCCTCTGTCACATGCTCACATCTGGTGTACCTCAGGGTAGTTATCTGGGGCCGTACATCTTTCTCCTTCACTTATCGTTCAACACTTGGGAGTTCTACTAGATTCCAAGCTAACATTTAAAGAGTATGTAGCTTTTTGTTCCGGTTAACTAAATATTTCAGAAGAAATATCCAGTGTTTAAAATCGCTATATTGTTCGTTAGATGGTCGATATTAGAATATGCAGCTCTAGTACAACCAATATAGCATTCAATAAATTGAGTCTATTCTACAAAAATTTGCTCGTTTCATCTTACGACTGCTTCCCCTCATGACCCCATGACCTACGCATACCGCTGAAATCTAATTGGGTTATACGGTGGAGAGTTCTAAAAGAGTAGGGGAGTGTCGTCGTGGTTGGGCCACGTTTTGGAATTCGCCCATAACTTTTGTTTCAACAAGAATTTTGGAAATCTAAATACATCGTTGCAAAGGTCTAAGAAAAAGGTATATATTTCCGGAAAGTTTCGAACTGATATCTTGAAAAATAAAAAAGTTATAGGCATTTTCGTGAAGACAAAAAATGTTGCCATAGTCGGGCCATGTTGTACAGGTTAGGCCACCGCAGAAAATCTAAGACATACGTATTGAAATTCTATATAGAGACATGGAAAGAATGAATTCCGTGAACAACGGCTCATTTAGGTACAAATGCCCTATTTTTAATTGCATTTTTGCGAAATTTTGGCGATCTTATAAAATCAATATTGCTACAATCGCCTTTTCCGAAGTGTACAACTGCAATGGAAAAAACAACAAAAATCTAGGTTTTTATCGTATTAATTTTGCTTTATTTCATCACATTTTACGTGACCGACTTTCTCTAGCGATTATTGCGCTTCTGCGCTTAAAATTATGGTGGCCCAACCATGACTACACAAGTGGCCCGACCTTTACAAATAGCACTTTTCTAGTATTTCATCTTAGCCTTCCCAAACACCTTACTGGAGGGGATTTTTCTATAGTCCTCGAGTGCAGCACAACACACTTCATACGTTTTCAAAATTTATCTCGATAATTGCATTTCATGAATCATTTCTGAAAAGTTCATTGCGTCTAGAAAACTTTGTTTGTAAGATTTAGTTACTAAATTCAGAACGGGTGTTTTGAATACAGGATTGAAACTCACAATATTGTGAAAAGTTTGCTATCACAGTAAGATGTTTTACAATGGTTGTATCATAGTTATCATGTGTTACCAAAACTGTAAAATCGTGATGGCCCGACCATAACAGTGGCCCGACGATAACGGCAATACCCTATTAATTTCACTCAATCTTCCCGCATCACACACCAAATATAAGTCAACATTTTCAGGTCAAAATGAACCTCTCCCTGGTTTGGTTTGTGTGTTCAACCGTTGTTTTCATGTAGAGTATGTTACTTCGTCGTAATTACCTATTTCCGTCCTATCCAACACAAATTATTAAAAATATTAGCATTTTTATGACACTCAATGCAAAACTAGTTATTCCCCAGTATTTTAGTTTGTTCAATCAACGTGGGCTGAGATCTATTTAAATGCTTTTTATCATTAAAGAAGTCCTACCAGCCAAATTTCCTACGTTTTTTCGTGCGACGAAGAAGAAAATGTCGACTAATCGTTTTAATTTCCGTCATTCATAAATGAAAATAACTCATGCAAGGTATTGTCGTTATTCTACAGCCAGGAAAGTTTGCCTGACCTGCATGCCTGCATGACTGTCATGCCGTCCTACATGAACGATGACGGTGGCGATGAAAAATTTTGATGAACGGATTTTAAAACGGTACGACGAATTTAAGAAATAAAGTCAGTTACGTAATTTCAATAATATGCTTTAATAATCGCTTTTCAGTGATTTCAAAGTTCACGGATCGGAAGGTAAGTGTGTTTTAGTCAAATCAGCACAAGAACTTTTGGAGTATTCATTAAATCCATCCAACAAATGATGAAAATTAGAATGGTTTTACTTACTACGACGGGAATTAGAAATAATTTTTTTTTGAAACGATGGTTTTACAATTGATGGAGGGACGGTAGGGGAAATTAATGAAATTTTTTTTGGGAAATGAGGGGAAAGAGTGGAAAGGAAGGGTGGGGGGTAATAGGTAGCTACGCTTAACAAGTTGTCGTTGTGACTCCTATCTTTTGTCCACTGCTGGAAGTTGCATGGATCGAACCAAGTTATAATCAGAGAGGTCAGATCAGAGGTTATATTAGAAATAAACCCTATTTGATTTTTATTTGTCCTGATCTATTCATAGAAACAGCTTTCTTGCGGGCCATAAAGTAAATAATGTCAGTGAACATGTATAGTGTTAGTTGGCATATCGATAACAGTTTGTAGTACGTGTAATAATTTTAAATTTAAGGTGATAATTTAGTTGCCAAAAAAATGTCGAAGGGCTTGGAACCGACGTTTCAGAGGTAGTCAGGATGCTTACAAGTTAGCTCGCATAGCTTACAAGAAAGCGCTCCGGACCTCTGAGAGAACTGGGTGGAAAAACTTATGTTCTATTGTCTCGAGTGTAAACGAGGCATCCAGAATCAATAAAATTCTTTCTAGGACGAAGGATTTTCAAGTAAATTCACTTAAAACTACAAACGGTGAATACTTGTCAAATGAAGATGAAGTGCTTAAATGTTTATTTGACACTCATTTTCCAGGTTGTTCAGAACCAATGCCGTCAAGTGATTCTGAATTCTTTTCAGCAAATTACGATTCTTAGACGCTAGCCAAAAGACTTGTAACAAAGAGATGCGAATTTTTATATTGCTGAAGACAACAAAGCTCCACGTAGCATATCAAAGAAGCTATGAGGTTTTGTCCGAGCGCCGGGTCAATCTGCCCCACTGTGAAACGTGGGAAATCTAGTGTAACTCTATTACACAACGTTGCGTACAAGATTGAGAAGGCATTTTCTAACAAAAATTCCAGTTTAGGAGTATTTCTCGATATCGAAGGAGCTTTTGATAACGTATCTTTCCATTCTGTACTGGAAGCAGCACAATACCACGGAGTTCCATCTACTATAATAAGTTGGATACACGCAATGCTTAGCAACCGAATTCTTTGCTCATCATTAAGACAGTCAGGAATAAGAAAGCTAAGTATCTGTGGCTGCCCTCAGGATGGTGTTTTGTCACCACTCTTATGGGATCTAGTGGCGAATAGTTTACTAAGCAAGTTGAATGATCAGGGCTATCCCACCTATGGCTTTGCGGATGATTATCATATATTGATCTCCGGTCTTTGTCTTTGTCTTGTCTTGAAAGCACATTATTTGTCGTAATGCAAGAAGCTTCGCGAGTTGTTGACAATGGTGTCGGCAGATTAGACTCTCAGTTAATCCAGGCAAGACATCAATGGTACTTTTTACGAATAAAAGACAAATAACCGGTATTCGCCCTCTGAAATTTTTCGACTTGTTGTTACAGATCAAGTTAAATACGTTGGGGTCATTCTTGACTCGAAGTTGAATTGGTCTGCCCACATTAATTCCAGAGTCAAAAAAGCATCCATGGCATTTGAACAGTGCAGACGAGTTTTTGGGAAAACTTGGGGTCTAAAACCCAAGTATATCCATTGGATATATACGAGTATTGTTCGACCCATATTAACGTACGGCTGTCTTGTATGGTGATAGAAAGGAGAAGTTAAACCACCTTCATAGAATGGTACTTATGGCAATGACTGGTGCTTTCACTACAACTCCAACTGCTGCCCTCGAGGCACTTTTGAATATCAAAACTCTTCATGTTTTTCTGAAACAAGAGACACGGTTCCCAAGTAACAATTTGGGTTTTATTACACTCTTATGATGGAATTTAAGACCAAAATTTGTCATGAAAACCGCCATAAGAGTACAATAAAACTCACATTGTTGCTTGGGTTATGTGCATACCGTTTGCAAGTCACAGTATATTGGAGTAGCAATCCGGTATCTTGAAATACGAGTCATACTCACGTATGGCCTCAATTGCTATCCCGGGACAAATTTATTCTTGCTCCCAGTGATATTACACTAAATTATAGTTTTCTGTACAAAACCTTTTATACGAAAATTCCTGTCCGTGACGAATGACAGTCTGGCTACTTAGAAAGAGAAGTAGAACAACATATTGTTTGTTACACCTATGGGTCACTTTTGGACGGTCGAGCAGGTGCTGGTGTTTATTGTCAAAAATTGCGGCTGGAAGAGTCGTATCCACTTGGCAGGTACTGCACTGTATTCCAAGCTGAAATTTTTGCGATCATGGGCGGAGTACAGTCAGCACTTCAGCAAAACCTGTCTGGTAAAATAATTTATTTATGTTCTGATAGCCAGGTTGCTATCAAAGCATTAAACGCGACAAATTCCAAGTCAAAAATAGTAATTGAATGTCGTACCCAATTGGAAGTTTTAAGCATCTTAAATGCAGTACACCTTATATGGGTTTTTGGTCATTCTGGTATAACTGAAAATGAATGGGCTGACGAATTGGTTAGAGTGGGTGTAGCAGTCGACTTCATTGGCCCTGAACCGGCTTTGCCTATCTCCAGCTGTTGGATAAAGCAAAAGTTTCGATGCTGGGCTTCGACAGAACATGCCACCTATTGGGGTAATTCTAAAGCATACCGTCAAACTAAAGCGTTTCAGCAGCCATGTTTGTAAAGCTCTGCTGGTGGTGGTGCTCTTCAGCAACCCGATTTTTCGTTTGACCTCTTGCAGATCAGGTGCTGGGACTACTATCTTCCAATGGCATTCCTAGGGTTGACTTAGGCTACTTCGCCATTGACGTGATCGTCGAAGAAATGCTGAATCCATCCCACGACCACCTCATGCTTGTTTGTGATCAGATTCGCTTCCTCCTTCCTACGCATGTTAAGTTTCGGTGTGTAGCCCTTACGAGACAAGTAGATAGGCAGAATCGTTGTTGCGCGTGTCGTACGCTCGGAATAGCTATTCTCCTTCAAGGGATGTATTTTGCACAGGATCGTGTTCTACTGTTACCATGTTCTCCTTAATGGCAATGTGTAGATAGTTTTTCTAAGCTCCTTTTTTCATCTCCAACGCTTGGTCACATTCCCCGTCAAACCAATGATTTCATCCACTCTGAGGTTCTTCTCCTAGTAGCTCCGATGATCGAGCGTATTCTGTTCCAAATTTACTACCAGTATCGCTATCAGGCGAGGGTCAGAGTTAATATCTGAGGGCTGCGATTTTTCAACCTAATTATGGTGAACTACGATGTCACCTACAGGTGACGAAATGCGAGCTGTTGAGGAGTCTCGAAAACATTTTTGTTCTGGATACGGTCGATTCATTGAAATTGAAATCATTTGCGGCGTTCCAATTTGGAGAATGATCGTTGAATGCAATGAAAGACTGGATCCGGCTGAACGTTCCACCGGGTTCAACAGTCCCGACTTTCTTCAGCTCCCGGAGGAATTTTAATTTGCGCAAAAGCATTTGCCATTGGAACGCTGATAACTGTAATGAGAATCTCTCGCTAGCAAGGGTTTTGCTAACAGTTTGTGTGGTAAACATCTTCATTTTGAATTGCTATTGACCTGCACAGGGACGAATGACTAAATCGATCTAGATTCTAACTAGGCTGCAAGGCATTGCAGCCTGTGTGGGTCAGCTTCGACAGTCGTTCTGTTGAAATAGCAGAAGTGCGAAATGGCTGAGCTTGCGCTATGGACGCAGACACAAAAAAGGTCTTTCCCATGTGATCCTTTCCCGAAACACCAAGTATTATAATTGAAGGAACAATGGTCAACGATGGAAGTTACCGAGTTCTTGATTAACTAATACAAATACTTCCTGCATTATGGCAATTCGACGTTTTGTCCGGAAACGGGATCCCTCAATTACTATTCTTTGACATTTGTCTCTTATATGTGCGGCGTGTGGGAGCGCGTGGCGCACTCCGTCAAACAAATGATGGTTTCGGTGATCACCGTAGAACGACTCCGTCATCGCGGATGTAGAGACGATAGTTCATGCTCGACCATAAATCTACGAAGCGTTGAACCCCACCCAGGGTTGTTAAGGGTAAATCTATCAAGGGTAGAATCGATTCACAGAAAACAATTTTGACATTCCTTCTTGCTCGCTCTGCTGCAACCGTGGATCGTAACATACTATTGCAAAGTACCGCAAGGCAGCAAGTAGTGTTCTATTTCCTTTTTTTTTCTACGAAAAGAAAGTCAAAAACTGTTGCAAGCATTTTACATTCGACTGGTTCAGTCTGCTGTGGTGAAAATCAGGTTGCTATCCGTCCGTGTCCACTTACTCAGTCAACCTAGCCAAATGACACTTTATTTACCAAACAATAATCTACCTAACGGCGCTGAAGCTCGACGTCCTCTAACCTTCCGCAGCGGCTGCAGTGCAGCAGCAGTGACTTGAATATTTGGTTAGATTGTGAGAAGCACAGAGAAAAAAAAATACAATCATCCTCATGAAAAGTAATAAGAAACAACGAGAAAAAATGTATGTAATGTATTCCAATGTGCTCCGAGGCGGAAAAAGAGCTACATTCATTTGAAATAATCTGTGCCAAGTCGAGAGCAGCAGCACCGGTCGTCCCGGCAGCCATGTCTGCCGTGCCGCGTCCGACTGTCGAATTGCAGTCACGTTGGTGTGTGTTTTCTTGATTAAGCCGCACTAGGAACAGAGCTCACATAGTTTGATGATAGTCAGAGTCACACAAGGAAAGCGGGTTGCAATTAAAAACAAAAAAAGAATTTCTGTTCCTCTCTAGCTCTGGTTCTGGCTCTGGGATGATGTGATGAGTCGTCTTCTTCGTTTTTTTCCCCCGTTCCTCGCTCGATGATGACCAGTTGAGCCTCATCGATTATCATTATTCCATATAATTATTTGTTTTCACATTTTTTTGCCCTCCACCGGGCGAGAGCCCGGCCCGGTTGTTGTGAATGTATCGCTCATGAACCATTCAATTTATATTGCTTGCTTAATGTGATTGGATGTTTACTGTTTTTTTCTTGTTTCGCGAGGTTTTAAATGCTGCGGAGCAGCAGCTCAGGCTTTTAGGTGAAATTCCTAACGAGCGACGAAGTCGCTTTCTTTGAGGGAGCACTTAAGCGATATTTCAATAATCAACATTACACCGACGAACCGGACTGGGTTCGTTTGTTTTTGTTTTTTTACTGCTTGCTGTCATCAAGCATCAAGCAGGCGGGGGAGCCTCGAACGAAAGGAATCTGATTCTGGTTCTGTTGTTTGCTGGGTTGTCAAAAACGACAGTTTTGCTGTGTGGTTCCGTTACAAACCTGAAAAAGGAAAGGAGAAGAAAAATTGTCCGAATTAGTGAAAGAAAATCCTAAAACAACGACGACGACGTCGTCGTCGTCACATTGTCGTCGGTTGCTAGCAAGGCGTCGTCGCTCTGTGCTTACTTTGATTGATTATCAAACGAGCGAGAAAATAAACCCACAAATTTGCGAATGATTTTGCATAAAGCTTCTTTACAAAAAAAAGAAAGGAAACAGCGCAGCAGATGACTTTCAAATGATCGATAATACTTCACCATTAGTCATCACGCGAGTCTGCGAAGCAGACTGACTGCTGTTATCATTCACTTGATTTTCCAACGGCCGGTGTTTTTTCTTTCTTTCGAAAGTACCCTCCAGTTCCAGTTCGATGCATTGCGCACACACACTTCTTCGTCCGAACGTTGATAACCGGATCCAATCGCTTGCTGCTTGCCAGCGTTCTAACAACAACGGTGCGACGGCGGCATCAGAATCCGGGGGTTCCAACTTGAACCAAACCCTACCGATTGAACTATCCCTGCCCTGCCTCTGGTGAGGGTGGGTTGGTAGGCGGATGGAATGGATTTCCAAAAGAGAGCCTCCGTGGATAATCGTGACGACGCAGCGCACCGTGCTGCGGGGTTGGGAACTAATCGGGCACACGCACGGTGAATCGAAACCGAACGTCAAGGATTTTGTTGTGCCCATTTGTTCCCCGGTTTCAAACGTTCGAATTTCGAATTGAGCTCGAAGGACGCGTCGTACTTGACGTTTCGCGGGGGCTTTGTTGGCAAGTGTGCCTGCCTACTGCGATTGCAGGCAGTGCAGTGCAGTGCCAGGGGTATGCCGCAGCGCGGCGTCAAGTGTGTAATCGATTTATTTTCAAGCAATAATTGTTCGATCGGAGTCGCTCCGCGTCGGATGAAGAGTATGACCGAAGAGGGATCTTAATTAATCATTGGGAGATGAGGATTTTTTCTCGTTTTTCTTTCGTTGTTGCATTCGAAAATTAGACTACGATTACCAACGGCGCTCAGCTCGGAATTAAGACAATTAGATAGGACGTGTTGGAGGTGAAAATTTGCACTGTGCTAATTTTCGTTCGACTGTGCTAAAATGTGCACATGCAGAAATGCACAAGGTTATCGAAAGGTTGAAATTTTTAATCAATTTCAAAATGGCGATAATCGACAGCTTCGGTCTAAAAATATCACGAATTAGAATGGCTTAATTTCCAAACGAAGGTCAATCCGGATGTGACCCAAAACCAAACCGTCGCGTCGTCGTTGTCGGAATCCTCTTTTCGATACCTGAGAATGTTGTTGTTGATCGCCTAACCTGGGAAGTTTCAGGAAGTTGGAAGGCATTGGATTGCGTAACCAACCGTTCTCGATTGGGCTTCCCCTGCGTGTCCTTATTCAACTCGTGTCAGTTTCCTTGAAATCCAAGCGTCCAGCTGTCTAGCATGTGCTGCAGCAGTGGTCAAATTTGTTCTAATCCACACGATTACCAGACGCATTAGAAGGATATGCTGGTCGTTCCGAACGGAACGGTAAAGCAGAGTATTAACTTTCATTACCGTTAATGATGGGTCTTCAAAATTGGGCATCAATCGCTCTGTCGGCTTTTGTGTGCACGTACAGCGCCAAACTCAGAAAACGTTAGGGGACTGGTCAATGGCATTCTCCGAAATGAACCGTTAATTATGGATAAGATTTTTTTTTCTTTTCGAGCTCTTGGTCTTACATTCATAATTCTACTAATTCAGGTAGCGCACCGCAAACAACGCACGAGCGGTCGACGAAAACCGAGAGGATTTGTCAATAAATCGGAATGGAGAATTAAAAAATTCAACCAAACAACGAAAAGCATGGCCTATTTCGGTAGCAACCGAAATGTTTACTCACTTTCCGCTTAGCCCCCGCTCCGGTAATGTACCACGACGGAGTCGTCAGAAGTTGGCAAACATTGTAAAAGCATTTTAGTCGGAAATCTATAAAACAAGAGAAAAAACGCGGTTGTCACCCGCAAAAGGTAAACATCGCAACAAGAGCTACGAACGTGATTGTATTTCTGTTTTTGCTCGGCGTCTCTGCTGTCTCTCGTGCCGCACTCCAGCGAATGAATTGTTTGAAAAATAGCGTAAGCCCCGGATATCATCATCCGAACGGAACGGATGATGATGACTCAAAGCTATAGACCATCATAGCAACCCTGGAACACGCCACGCCACCAACGATGACAACCTTTCAGCCGCGTGGCTTTTCGACATTTGAACTGTCAACACCAACCATCGGATCAAAATCCGATCGATAGCACCAGCCAACTTGAATGAAAGAAAGGACACAGACAATAACATGGCTAAAGACTTCCAATCGCAGCAAACAATGAACGTTCAACATTCGACATGATAGCGATCTCATCGAATGAAAAGAACCATCAAATAATGACGCACTTATCTGCTTGTCCTATCATCCATCGGTCCGAGGGGTTAAAATGTTGTTTTCAACGTTTAGTTTAGAGGAACCGACTCCCTGTCCGTCCCTGCCTGTGCAATCTGTGGTGGGTGAAATAAACCAGATTTTTCGCAGCATCATCACGGCGAAGCCGTGCCACGTGCCGTCGGCCGAACCGAACTCTGGGAACTCTCTCTCTGGCATCCCATCATACGACAACCGAATTGTCACATGCCAAATTACATTCAAATAATAATCTCGACAGGACGCTCGCGCGTTATGATCCGTTATTAGGATCTGCACTACGTATAATTAATGGTGTAAGCAGCCGGCCGCCCGGCCGGCACTTAGACGCGGCGGAACACGAAAAACGCATTGTCCCTCTCTCTCTCCCGCTTCCCCTACAGACCGACCGTTCGTTGCGCGAATGGAAACTCTTCAAAAACCACAGTTCAGTTTCGAAGTCGCGTGCCGGCGATATTTCTATTAGTTTGCGCGTCCGTCCCGTCGCCGTCAATCGGGTAATGATTCCCATTAAGAGCGGATGATAGTACACACACACACGGTACGCATATTCGCATCCTCCTATCTGTCCGGGTCTGCTGCTTAATGTCTTCATTGGAACAAGCCACTTCAGCACTGGCAAACGCTCGAAAAAGGACTTCCAAACGGTGGAGTATGCCGGAGTGCCGGAGCACTGCATGCGGTCTAATCCTTGCTGATGAAGTGGTTTTTTTTGTCTTAATTATTGCCGATAATGCTGTGTGTGGTTGGAAGGACATATGCAATTGGGAAGTGCTCAACAGTAAGTTGAGTGCTTGCTTTGGGCTATGTCGTTTTTTCTTTTGGAAACAAGGCGAAAATTTCATGTTTCTGACGAAAAACTCCAAAAAAGTTCACCATTTTTTGCACGGCATGAAATCAGAGTCAGTTTTACCCTGCGTCAGTTACTGGACAGGTTCCGGAAGTACATTATCATCTGTTCGTGGACTTTACGGCAGCGTACGATTCAGTCAAACGAACAAAAGCAACTGAGTCCGTTGTGTTCGTTGAAGATCAGGTAAGCGGCGTAAAATGAGTGCTTCCAAAAACTCGAATACTGTTGACAATCCGAAAGCTGAAAATAGGTCAGAAACCTGAAATAGGACGGAATAGGACGGAAAGCTTTGAATGAAAATTACGAAGTGAAACTGTTAAAACCGTTGCATCCCAGAATAAAGATTCTTGTGGTCTCCGAAGACGTCTTGAATAATGAAATGCTTGAAAAAATCAAGATGCAAAACACACTGCCGGTGACCGCCAGTCTTAAACTGGTTAGAGTACTTAACAACGCTAAGAATAGTACGAAGAACTTGATAATTGAGACTGATGCTTTGTCTTGCAATCATTTAATGCAATCTAAGCGTGTTAATATTGGCTTAGAGCGGTTTAAGGGTTTCGAATATGCCGATGTAATAAGATGCTTCCAGTGCTCCCAGTATGGGCACAAAGCAATTAATTGCAACAACTCTGTGTGCTGTCCTAAGTGTGCTGAAGGACATCCTGTCGGTGAAGCAAACACTGCGTTTCTCTGAATGAACAGTAAAAACTATCGCTCGCTGAGCAGCTAGATGTAAATCATGCATGCTGGAGTACGCAATGCCCACTGTATCAAAAGCGTCTCAAAAAATCAAGGCTCAAAATTGACTATCCTGCGTAGCAGTCAGTTCAAACTTCACCGTGGATTGATGCCAAGCCCTGGACCTTTGGCTCAAAACGACGAGTATGATGGACCATTTACTTTATCAGGCCAATTCGACGCAGTTACTAATCCAACAGAAGATCGGACCTCGCGCCGCTCCAACGACCTCCACACTCCCAATTACTGAGGACAACGTATGATTAAGTCTACGCCGTCAGGACGCATCTCCTACGGTATCAACCCTACTAGCACAGTTGTTATTAACTAGTTGTGGTAACCGATTAATGACTAAATTCAGTCATAAATAGGTTGCAGCAACCAGAAATGACCAGTGGGCTACTTGGGAGGGAGTCCCTGAGCCACCCGACCAAGTCGTGCTTGCTGATAGTTCATCTGTACATATTCGACAATCTTCCGACAGTTCCTGCCGATAAAGTCGTCCTGGCCCTTCGGTCGTGGTTGGTGACGGGATCTCCCGACAATCAATCTCGGGCAAGTATGATGCTGTTTTGAACTTGACTTCTCCTGATCCGTCGATTGCTTCCAGTTTGTCTCAACCAGTTGGCCCTCGTCGATTATCACCTGTCACGCTCACGCGGGACGCATTGAAGTTGGTATTAAGGAGGCCCTGGATCTCTCAGCCACAGTCGTGCAATTCCTGCCAGCGGCCAGCAGTCGTCCCTGGCCTGTTTGCTGGTCAGGTGACAGGGTCTTCCAACCCAGTTATGCAGGCAAGACAACTGCAGTTGTAATCCGGACATTCCTTCCGCTGATGTATATCCCGCTTCCAGCTTTAAATCTCCACGTGCAGGGAGTTTTGTTTCGGAACTTTCTGCACACGCCAATGACGTGGATGGTATTTGTGCATACTATCAGAATGTGCGAGGTTTAAGGCCTAAAGTGGACGACCTATTCCTTGCATCTAATTACTGCAACAGGTTTGGACGGCTGCATCGATTCGCTGCAGCTGTTTGGATCCGCCTTCAACGTGCATCGTTGTGATCGTAGCTCGAAGAATAGTGACAAAAGTAGTTCTGGTGGCGTATTGATTGCCGTTGCTCAACAGTTCCCTAGTTCGCTGGTCAACTTAAGACATGGAAATTGTCTAGAACAAGTCTGTGTTTCTGCTGTCATCAAAGGAATGAAGCTTTTGCTTGCTGCAGTTTACATCCCACCTGACAGAAGTAAAGTTGTCAAGTTTATCGATGAGCATATTCTCTCAATCCGTGAATTACGTTACAAGGGGTCTTCAGAAGAAAGAGTTTTCATTTGTGGTGATCATAACCAACCGCAAATTTCTTGGTTTAATGGAGAGGATGGATTACAGTACAACAATTCTTTCCCGCTTCCTGCAAACAAACTGGACTGGACCTCGATTACTGCCTCGGGCCATTCCTCCGCTACTTTCTGTTGATCTTCCCCATCCTCCATTGAATTTATTCTTGCCTATACTGGCATGCCCCGTTGAAGTTCCAGCTGTCAGTTTCGAAATTGCGCCTCTGAACAACTATCGTCGTATTAACTTTGATGTTCTTGTGGACCACCTTTTGTCTCTGGATTGGGCTAGTTTATTCGACGAGATCGATGTGGATGATATGGCATTGCGGTTTTGCGATGCTACTTGCACCTGGCTGAACAAGAATCTTCCCAGAATTAGACCTCCTTCAAAACCGGTCTGGAGTAAGTGTGAGTTGCACAGACTGAAGCGGCATCGAAACGCAAAGCAGAAACTACTTCGTAAGTAAGCAACGAACACCGCAGAATAATGGCGCTTTCAATTCAGATTGCGAACTAATCCAAAAAGCTTTTGGACATTCGTAAACTCTACGAGGAAAGGATCTTCTATTCCTTCTAGTGTGTACTGAATCTTGCGAATTGTTTGCTGATAATGCTGATCATTTTACTTCTGTGTTTACCAGTAGATGTATCACGCAGTCTGATGCTGCGTTACTGCTCTTGCCGTGCCTCTAAGTCGAGTTTTCACCAAATCGTTTAAGCAACGGAAGTTTCCAAAGCTGTGGAAACAGTCCCGTATGTTTCCCGTATTTAAAAAGGGAGAAAAGCGGGCTGTAAGGAACTACAGAGGCATTACCAGTCTTTCTGCTGGATCAAAGCTCTTTGAAATCATCGTAAGTGGTATAATTCTGAACTTGATGGATTTCACTAGTACCTCCATCTCACAGTTAGAAGCTGGAACTCAAATTGACGCTTTGTACACAGATTTGAAGGCCGCTTTCGACATAGCAGATCATCGAATACTCTTGCACAAGCTCTCTAAACACGGTGTATCTGACAGATTGACTTCATGGTTGAGCTCATATCTAACAGACCGTACTTTACGTGTCGAGCTGGATTCCACAGTTTCACGTGCATTCAGTAATACTTCTGGTGTTCCGCAAGGCAGTAACCTGGGGCCTTTGCTATTCGCTTTGTACTTTAACGACATTGCCATTCAGCTTGGTTCCGGATGCACACTGGTATATGTCGACGATCTAAAGATCTACTTCGTTGTGCTGAAATCTATCGCTGATTGCTACCGATTGCAAGCGCTGTTGGACACCTTTGCTGATTGATCTACTATAATAGAAACAAGCTCACAATAAGCATTGCCAAATGTGTGGTTATAACATTCCACCGATGTAATACGCCCATCTCGTTTGAAGACCACGCTACGAAGAGTAAACATGGAAAGGAACTGTCATCCCGAAATCTCACATGCTTCTTGGTTTTGCGGATGACGTCGATATCATCGGAATCAACCGTAAAGCAGTGGAAGAGGCATTTGGGACTTTTAAACGGGAAGGTGCGAGTTTGTAACTTATCGTTAACACCGCCAAAACGAAGTACATGGTTGCTGGTAGGGAATGTGGGACTCCCAATATGAAGTAGTGGAGGAATTCATATTCTTTGGTACGATCGAGACATGTGACAACGACGTGACCGGCGAAATAAAACGATGCATTGCAGCTGTGAATCAGATTTTCTACGAAATACGTAGTCAACTGAAGTCCGGCAGTTAGCAAATTCCAACAATACTGGCGCTCTACAGAAAATTAATCTTTACGGTAACCCTTTAGCGATACGGACATGAATCATATACGCTAAAAGTAGCTGATCGACAAGTACAATGTGGTAGGCTGGGCACGTGGTCATAATGCCCGAGGAAAGAGTAGCCAAACTATTTCCAGCAGTGAACCAGTTAGAGGGCGTAGTCTTCGAGGGAGAACTCGCACCCGATTAAGGACGACGCTCGTTCAGCTTCAGGTGTTCGAGGGAATGGAAATCCGCAGCCCAGAACCGACACTACTGGAGGACCATAATTCGTTCGGCGCTGTCTGTTTAAACAAATCTCGACGATTTCGAATGAGGAAAAAGGTCAACCGGGGTTTTTGCTACATTGAACACAATTATCCAGCTAGTAAAATAGTAAGTCTGTTGTCAGAGCATCTTGAGCTTTCATTTGAGGGCACGTTTGACGCGATCCGTGTGTGTGTGTGTCGTCCGCAAACTGTGACAAAACCATCCCCGGTGAGAGGAGGGATGTTGGATGTATGTATTATGTTAAACAGAATGGGACCTAGAATACTTCCTTGTGGTACAACTGCAAGGAAGTCAAATTTTTGCGAACAAACACTTTTCAGAGATTCCAGCAATATTCTGTTAGACAAATGCTGCTTTGATCAAAGCCTTTTCGATGTCCAAGAGTGCAACTGCTGTCGTCTTGGATACAGACCTGTTCCATTGGATGTTCCGCTGGTAACTCGATGGATGGTGGGCCTTCCCTTGCGGAACTTAAACTGGTCCCTCAGAACGGCACCATTCTTATCAGCGAAAAAAAGAATTCGGTTTTGAATTGACTTCTCAAACAGCTTGAAAAAGACAAAGAGCAAGCTGATGGCTCGACAGGTCTTGGAAATAAAAAGGGGCAGTTCCCGGCTTCAGCACTGGGACGACTTTAGCTAACTTCCCCATTGAGGGTAAAAAGCCAAACGTCCAGCATCTGTCAAATGAGTCGTAGCTTACGTGCTTGCGCTCGATGTTAAATATGCTTTCGAAGCCGGAAGCCTTCATAAGAAAGCTGGCTGGTCAGTGTGCTTCTGAGAGCCTCCCCTCGAGTTACGAAACAAATGAAGGGATGCTTCAAATGTATATGCTTCGGTAATTTGGTGAGAGTCTGCGAAGACCCTGACAAAAGTGTCAGTGCCAAGGTGGCTGCTCTACAGAAAAAACAATGGTAGGTAACAACCATATGACGGGAGGTTTTCATTGCCAGACGTTCAAGGCGTTGGCTGACCAGCATTGGTGAGGGTAACCAAAATTAACCTCAACCATTGCGATACAGCACAGCAACTGTTGTAGCAGTCGACAACGGAAGAAACAAAGAGCGGCGTAGCAATAATCGCAAAACCGTATCGAGTCCCACCGAAAAACGGAACCTGGGGTACGGATAGTAGAACAATAGCTGCCCACCATACATGTTATGGGAAGATTTCCCATCCATGAGGTGATTTTCGACGCGTATGAAGGTTTCATGATCGCCAAAATCAACGGGGTCTATACATCCAGTTGTTACGCGCCTCCTAGGCCTCCAAGGAGGACAAAAAGAATTGGGCGGAAATGGAAGACGAAAGACTTCGACAGCAATCTTTTCGTCGAGGCACTTAGAACGGAAGGCGAGCCTCTGAGCCGAAGTGCTGTCGAAGGGCTTACGAATACGCTGGTAAGGGCATGTGACGCGACCCCAAGGCCAAGGAAGCTGGAACCCAGGAACCAACGTCGATCAGTGTATTGGTAGAATGAGTAACTCAGCAACCTCCGCAGTAGTTGCCTGTGAGCCAGATGACGAGAACAGAGAGCGAGAATTACGTCAGGCCGAGAAGAGCGTAGGTTGGTGTTTCAAGTTCCGTGACGTTGAAGTTGACTCCTGGGGCACAGCTTACAGTATTATCATGGCAAAGGTCAAAGAACCAAAGATAACGATGGAGTCATCTTCAGAAAAGTTGAAGGTCGTCTCGGAGAGACTTTTTCCTGCACACAACCCAACAACATGGCCACCACCTTCATCTACCAAAGCCGGGAAAGCCCCCTGAAAATCCAGCATCGTACAGACCAGTCTGCCTGCTGGATACACTCGAGAAACTTTTAGAAAGGATGCATCCTCAATAAAGTGTGACAAAATGCACGGGGAGCGCACACGATCTGCCTAAGATGTAATTTGGTTTTCGGAAAGGCACGTCAAGTGTTGATACCATTCGTATTGTAGTGGAAAAGGCCGTAAACCACTGCAGTCACTGCACAGAATGAGGGTCTCTGATGGCTACCTGTGCAAGATCTTGAAGAGCTACTTCCAGAACAGAGTGCTAGTCTACGAGACTGCCAAGGGGCAGAGATCGACAAACATCACGGCCGGAGCTCCTCAAGGTTCCATCCTCGGACCGATGCTCTTGGACGGAAAGTAAAGGGTGTCCCACATCAAAATGCACCATGGAAGAAACGCTGTAGAAAATTACCCATTGGGTATTTTCTCTTGAAAATTTGAGTAGAAGTAGTTTAAAGTCAGTCGATCAGTTTTTCGAAAATTGGAAAAAATGGCGTCACTCGAAAAGCAACGTCGCGAATTTATTTTGCGCAAACACCTGGAAAATCCGCAATTCTCTTATCATGAATGATGAGACCTACGTCAAGGCGGACCTCCGGCAGTTTCCGGGGCTACTGTACTTCACCGCCCAGCACAAGTTTGATGTTCCGGAGGAAGTAAATATGCAGAAACTTACATAGTTTGCAAAGAAATACATCATGTGGCAAACGGAGTCCGCCGTTCGTGACTGCCGGGACTGTAAACGGGCAGATCTACCTCAAGGAGTGTTTACAGAAGCATCTGGCTGCTCTGTTGAAGCAACACGAGGGCCCTACGATTTTCTGTCCGGATCTATCTTCGTGCCAATATTCAAAGAATGTATTGGAGTGGTACGAAGCCCACGGAGTCGCTTTCGTACCTAAGGACATGAACGCCTCCAACGCACCGGAACTAAGCCCCATCGAAAAATACTAGGCTATTATGAAGCAGGCCCTACGGAAGCATCCCAAGGAGGTCAAGTCTGAGGAAGACATGAGGAAAAAGTGGATTTCCGTACAGATGAAGCTGTAGCTAGGTTGTACAAAACTTTTTAAGTGGAGTTAAGCGTAAAGTGCGAGCATACGGTTATGGTATTGAAGTTGAATGAAACAAATGTGCCAAAAGCTTACTAATCGGTTATATTTTGTTGTTTGAAAGGTTGAAAAGGATCGGTCAATTAGGTAATTTTCCACAGCGTTTCTTCCGTGGTGCAATTTGATGTGGGACACCCTTTATAATGGTGTGCTGACGCTGAAGGGGGTAATGATCGTTGGTTTTGCGGACGACATAGGCGACAATTAATCCAATTAGCTATGGAGAGGACTTCATGATCCACGAAGCGTAAACTCAACGCTCAAGAGAGCGACCCACGAGCTTTTGGTATTTTTGAGTTTAAGATCTTGGTGGACGACCGACCAGCGAAAGCAATATTCAACAAAGAACCCGACTCAGGCTGTCTACTTTGAGGCCGTCTCCGTACCCGTTGGATAATCGCTGTTGACGAGGATGCTAGAACAGCGGGTGTTAGGGGCGATTGGCGGAGAGTGGCAGCCCAAGGCCGAGAAGCGTGGAGACGACTCCGAAGTTCGGCTCAGATTCGATAAGCGGATTGTCGAAAAAGTAAAGTAAAGTAAGTAAGACGAAGCGCTAGGGGTTGACCCCAACTTTCCGGTTGACGGTCACGGTTACAATGAAAATTCAAGTCACAAGTCATTCAAGTCATAGGTACAAATAGCCTTCCAAACCAAATAGTTTTTTTAGCGAACTACGACAGTTTCAAATGGTTGAAAATGTCTGCCACCGGATCCTTCCTGTTGTCGGATAAAATGCCTGTCTTCACTGTCTGAAGTCTGCCTTGACGTAGGTTTCCTTACACTTTACCATACAATCGAACTTGATCAGCTTAGTAACGTACAGTTTCTGGGAAAGTGTTTTAGCCGTCTTGTTTTGTCCTTCTTAAAGGCTAATTTCGACGATTTCATTTGATGCGTCGAACCTCTTTTTCGGACACCATGTTGGAAATTGAAGAGTAAATGTCAAAATCATAATACAGGCAGCATTCTGCACGCACACACTTACAAGATGAGGGGTTATTTCGATTCGCGGTTACACGAAATGCTTTTCCGTAAGATAAATTGTTGATAAAACCGAATAGAAAAAAGAAACTAGTGGCGCATTTGCTGGTGCATCCTCTGATCAACCTCCTCTTGTAATATATGTCAACTGAATAGCAAAAAGGACAGTCCTGGTAAAAACAATGGAACTTCAACCGTCCAGCTTCGCCTCATTTGGGGGGAGCTCGGGAGAGACTTGCTCATGAAGAACAAAACAAAAATATCATTTCAATGTGTGGTTTGCCCAGTGAGTCTAAAGGAGCAGCTGTAAAATTTTCACATTATTTGTTCCAAAGCATCGATTGAATCTCTTGCCATGTCTCAAGTTTGCCGTATTAACACTGATGCATTACTTTTTCTAACGGTAAAATTTCACATTTCACGCAGTTTATAACATCGTGCGTAATTTCATTTCTAGGCGGCATCATCGGAAAAACCACTTTACGCTAATCGCATCCCCACAAATCGGAGCTCGGAGTTTATTCCCTCCGGTCTGGTCCGGTTCGGGTGATAAGGTAAAGGAGATTAGTTTTATTGTTTTTTTTTTCGTTCGTTCGTTCGTTTGTCAGTATACTGGCATCCATATGCTCTCATTCGGTCCCTTTTTCCAAGACTTGACGATGGCAACAAGTGAAGCAAGTGCTCTGCTGCTGCTGCTGCTGCCGTCGATGGAAAAGTGGGAGATTTAATCTGAAATGGATTTTTGATGAAGTGAAAACCCTTTTTGTCGCTCCTAAACCGTAATGACATTACGTATAAGCACAAGCGAGGACAAATTGCTACTCTCCAGGGGCTCTCGGCAGAGGCAGAGCACTGCACGACCGGGTGGGACGGAGTTTAATCACTTTGGACGTCGATGAGGTTAGTTTGATTCGCGTTCAATCAATGTTGGTCTCCCCCCATGTGCATGCGTATAGTGTTGTTTGCTTGCTGCTTTGCAGCAGCAGCAGCAGCAAAAATCGTAACTTCATCGATCGAAGCAACCGGTTGCATAAAGGTTGGCACCGAGTGGTGCCACATGGTTGTTATCGCAGGGGGAGCAGAAAAAAATGAAAACAGACGACGACGGTTAGACCGCCTACTACTCTGATACTATAACCCTGCAACGGTGACGTTGCGAATGCGCAGGTCCCTGATGGCAGAGAGCTTTTCCCTGTTTAAAAGATGTGATCCTTGCTGTGGGGAACCGTTTGCTGTGATTATTTGCGGGAGCAAATTATTCAGAACCCCTGCGGGGTTTCCCAATCCACTTGTGAAAGCACTCTTGAAGTCACCGATAAAAAAAGATATATTATCTGCTAAATATGATTATGTTCTCGACTCTTGAAACTCGAAATGTTATTTGAAAATAATAATCCGCTACAAATGGAACGGTTGCTGAAGGATATTATATTCGGAGATAGTAATCAGTGAGGAACCCCTTCGGGCTTCCGCACCCGAAGGCAGAGATAGCAGAAGTACATGTATCAGCAGGGTTGCAATAACCACTCGAGTCAAGTGCTTTTTCCTCCCGCTGCTGTCACAGTCATCGTCGTCCTCATCGTCGCAGTCGATTATGTTCCGGGTGTAAATTATTATTTTCACTGCTGTAATAATCTGCCGTCGAGCCGTGGAGAGTGGCTCACGGTAAAAGGGCGAGATGAAACATAAATTTTACCTCTTTCCTCCGGCGCCGCGCACGCACACACCACCGTGCCGCCGCTGTCGAAGTGTTTCAAATTTTTTACTCTTCCGCTGCTCTGGAGGGCAGCCGTTTTTTCACGCTCGCTTAGTCCGTTTTGTTCCACGTGCGAATCGTTCGTTTCCGTTCCGTGCACGGTCAGGACTCGCAACGCAAGTAATCCTCCGGGCCGTGTATTCGCGCCCGATGTGAATTTTCACACTTACACAGACTGCTCCGTCTGTCCGTCCGTCCGTCTCTCGGCACTCTCGGCAGGCGGCAGCATGGCGAATCGGATTCGTTGTGAGCTTTTGTATGAATGAGGATTACATTTTGCTTTCCTTTAAAAAATACGTCACGGTTGATAGTGTTTGATTGACTACCTAACCTTACTTTTTCTTCCCCCTGCAACTGCTCCCGCGGCGCACGGAGCGCACCACGGACCGCGAGAGTGTGACAAATCGAGCACTTGTCATTTGTGGGAAATGAAACAACAAGAACACTGTGATTGTGCAGCGAGAAAACAAACAATCGCTGAAAATGTGATGTCACGAACCATTTGCACAGGCTGCTGTGATTTTGACCGCATTTCTCTCATAGGTGAGATTGAATTGGACAATAAGATGCAGATGATGAACGTTTGATGACTGCGCTGACAGTTTAGTGACAACGTTTTGGCAAGTGGCATGTGTGCAAACACACATTTGCGCTATCCGGGGCCCTAGCAGACCAGAGACCGTTTGCTGTCCCAGAATCAGCCGCAGCGAACCGTGCTAATAAATGTTTAATTAAAACTTAATTATAATGCAAAACTGCACAAATCTTATTTCATGCCAAATTTGCTTTCAATCTGCTTCGTTGGATCGTCGGTGCCCGGCTTGCGGCGCAACGAAGCATGCCCTGCCAGTGATGTTACTGCTGCTGCTGCTGCAACCACGACGACACGGTATGACACAGACAGGACAGCAGGACAGCATCAGAGCATACGTTGACAAAATTAAACGATTGCATTGAGGAATGGCCGGCCAGCTCCAGCTGAAAGGGACGCTTTGTTGCGAGTTTGCGTGTTCCAAATTCTGAGACTGCCTCTGAGTGCGTAAATTGCTTCTAACTGGCTCAAAAGGTCCGACCTTTTCCCCGGTAGTCGGACCCAATTAGTACCCGAATCATAATGATTTGGGAATTTTAATGAAGCGTACTGCAGCCGTCCTGCCATCCCGCAGCTACCGGCGGTGTGGTGCGGCGCTTGCAAGAGTGCGACATTCAACGACTCTATTCAGGTGCGCGTTGTGGTGTTGCACGTGTCATGTTGGTGCATTGCGGGGCGCGCAAACGCGCTCCCCAAATACGACGATGCAACAGCAGCAGCAGAGGCAACGGTGGTCGTTGTTTGACAATTAACACACCGCGAAATGGCTTGCTTTGGTTCGAGTAAACTTCAATTTGGGCTGTCCGGTTCAGTAGGGTAAATAGACGTTTAAGAATGTAACCGGTAATTTTACTTCGAAAGCTTCGTGAACTACAAGTAGGCTTTGACAGCAGCAGCAGTAGCAGAGCAGTATACTAACAAAAGTGCCGCACACTTATTGTGCTAAGTGGTGACAGCCGGTGTGCAAGAGTGCGTAGGTGAAAGTGTTTTTATTTTGCAATGTTCTTTTGCGTGGTTTGCTTGGATTCCAATTCCGAATCGAGCAACCAATTGCCATCAAAATGAAGAACCTTATTTTGTTTGGTTATTTAGTAGCAAAAATATAGTTCTCATTGATAAAGAACGAAGCAGTGCAAATTTTCTGGTGAGAACCATATAAGTTTGGGGTAAACAGTATACTTTTCAAGCCGAAATTCAATAATTTTGCCGTTAAACAACCGAGAAATACGTTTTTCTTCGTCTTGTTCACGCTTATTGTAATTTTACACAAAATCGGTTTACAGCACATTCCGCCCTTTTCGCTCACAAAAAGTTCGAGAGAATTGACAGCACTCTTTTTGTCCATCTTCGTTCAACTGTCCCGGAATAAGCCCCAAGCCAGGTCTAAAAAATCGTGTCCCAAAACAGGTCCCAAACCAAGTCGCACATTAGTGTCAAAAAATTTCAAAATCATGTCCCAAACTAAGTCTCAAATGAAGTCCGAAATAATGTTCAAGATAAGTTTTATATCAGGTCCAACTCAAGTCCCAAAGCAGCTCCCAAATCAGGCCCATAGTAAGTCTCAAATCAAGTCACAATTCATAACCAAAACAAGTCCAAATTCATGTCTCAAACTAGGTCTCAAATCCAAGCCCAAAACAAGTCCCAAACCAGGAATGAAATCAAGTCCTAAATGAGGTCCAAAGTAAGTTCTAACTCAGGTCCAAGACCTGGTCTAACTCAAATCGCAGAGCAGCTTCCAAGTCGAGCTGGCAAAACAGGCCCAAATTAGATTCAAAGGAAGTCCCAAACCAAGTTACAAATCAGAGTCAAAACAAGTCCAAAACCAAGTCCCAAATCAAGTCGCAAATCGGGTCCAAAACCAGCTCGCCAGGGGTCGCAAATCGGGTCCAAAACCAGGGTCCAAATCAGGTCCAAAACAAGTACCAAACCAAGCTACAAATCAGAGCCAAAATAAGTCGCATATCATGTCCTAAACTAAGTCTCAATTGAAGTACCAAAACAAGTCCCAGATCGTGTCCGAAACGGGTCCTGAATCAGGTCTGTAATCAAGTTCTTAATGAAGTCCAAAATAATCTCTCAAATCGGGGCCAAAACAAGACTCAGATTATGTCCTCAAGCAGGTCTCAAATCAAGTTCAAAAATAAATCCCAAATCAGGTTTGAAATTAGGTCCTAAATCAAGTCCTAAATGAGGTTTAAAATAAGTTCTAACTCAGGTTCAAAACCAAGTCCAATTCAAGTCTTAAATCAAATGCCAAATTAGAGTCAAAACAAATCCCAAATAGTGTCTCAAATCAAGTCCAAAAGAAGTGCTAATGCAAGTTCAAACCAAGTCCAAATCACGTCGCAAAGCAGCTCCCAAATCAGGGCCAAAACAAGACTCAATTCATGTCCCAAGTTCATGTCTCAAATTAGAGGTCCAAAATAATTCTAATTCAGGGTCTAAAGCCAACTCAAGGCTCAAATCAGATCGAAAACAAGCATCAAACCAAGCTACAAATCAGAGCCAAAATAAGTCCCATATCATATCCCAAACCAAGTCTCAAATGCAGTCCCAAAACAAGCACCAAATCGTATCCGAAGCGGGTCCTGAATCAGGTTACGTGTCTAATCAAGTTCTAAGCGAAGTCCAAAGTAACCTAAATCGGGTCTGAAACAAGTCTCAGATTGTGTCCGAAACCAGGGGTGACATTGCGATTCTCGTTTCGAGTGATTTTGGTTCGTTTCGACCACGTTAAACGAACGGGCGGAACGAACCAAAATCACTCGAAACGAGAATCGCAATGTCCCCCCAGGTCTCAAATCAAGTCCGAAAGTAAGTCCCAAATAATGTCCGAAATAAATCCTAAATCAGGTTTGAAATTAGGTCCTAAATCGAGTCCTAAATGAGGTTCAAAATCAAGTCCAATTCAAGCCTTAAATCAAATCCCAAATTAGAGTCAAAACAAATCCCAAATAGTGTCTCAAATCAGGTCCAAAAGAAGTGCTAATTCAAGTTCAAATCACGTCGCAAAGCAGCTCCCAAATCAGGGCCAAAACAAGTCTCAATTCATGTCCCAAACTAGGTCTCAAATCTGGTCCAAAACAACTCCCAAATCTAGTCCAAATCAGTCCCAAATTAGAGCCAATGCAAGTCCAAACTCATGTCCCAAACCAGAACTTAAATCAAGCCATAAATCAGGTTCAAAACAGGTCAAGTTGGTTGTGGTAGATCGTTTGGGCATAAATCCGTGTTGATCCGACGGAATGTAGTGATTGTATCTACAGTTGTCAAAGCAGCTCAGTCCAAAACAGGACTCGAATCATGTCCCAAACCTGAGCTCATATTAAATCCTAAATCGGAAATAAGTCCGTTCAAATAAATAAATATTAAAATATTTATTAGCTAAAATAAACATTAGCTCAGGTCCAAAGCAAATCCCAAATCAGAGTCAAAACAAGTCTAAAATTATGTTTCGATTCAGGTCCAAATAAAGTCTCAAATCAGACCTAAAATAAATGCTAATTCAGATCCAAAAACAAGCTCAAGTCAAGTCCGATATCATAACCAAAACAAGTCCAAAACCAGGGCTCAAATCAAGTCAGGAACAAATCCCAAATCTAGGTCAAAACAAGTCCCATATCAAGTCACAAATCAGGTCCAAAATTAATGCTAATTCAAGTCTGAAACCAAGGCCAAATCAAGTCGCAAATCAGAGTTATAACAAGTTCCAAATCATGTTTGAAACCATGGCTCAAATCAAGTCCTAAACCAGGACCAAATGATGCCCCAAATCAGGTCCAAAACAATTTCCAAATCAAGTCCAAAATAAACCCAAGCCCAAGTAAAGTCGCCAACAAGTTCCAACAAGGTCCAAAGTAAATGCTAATTCAGACCCAAAACCAAGGCCTCATCAACTCACAAATCAGGTCCACAAATCAGCCTTAATCACGTTGCAAAACATGTCCTAAATTAGGGCTCAAATCAAGTCCCAAATTGAGCCCCAAACGATAAAATCTATACCTCAAATCAATTTTTAAAGCAAATAAAGCATCATGTGTTATTTACACCTTCTAGAAAGTTGCGTATTTTGATAGTATCCAAAAGTTTGTAGAACATGTCGAACCTGTTGGATGAGGTTTTGTGTACAAAAAGTTTAAAAAACTGATTTTATGGGAGTCTCGACAGAAAGTCAGTTATATCTCGCAATCCATATGATGCGGATACTTAGTATCTTCGGCAAAGTTTAATGAAATTCAAAGTTCTACAACTTTGCCAAACACATGACCATGCTATCTAGTTCCTATAAAAAATTAATTTTTTCAAATTTGTTATCCCCTTAATATCTAATTATATGAAAATGTCGTTAGATGTAGAATACTTTTTTATGAAACTTCTTTTAAGACATCTGAGGACGAAACCATCAGGAAAAGCGAGAAAAGACTTTTGACCGCCTTTTTCCAGAATGGTTCCACTGTGGGGCGTTGACGTATAGTTTTCTCTTTTATTGGAACGTAAAAATAGAGATGCCGGAGTAGTTCCGGTGAATCGAATTCCGAAGTAATAATCTTAGCAGCAATGAGAGTTTGTGCAAATGAATCTTCCACGATCACTAGCGGCGATTATTGTAGGAAGGCAAGATCACGCCGCATGGCAGCCAACGAACTGGGTATCAAACAAACTACACAAACTAGCATACTTGTTACGGCATAAACCATACCACACTGCTAAAGAACTTAAAAGTCAAGAACCGCGAAGACTATCGAGCAATACAGCGGCTCGTGGACCAGCAAAACAGAAAGTTCGTTGGTATATAGCGAGAACAAAAGAGGTTCTGCATTACTCCCCCGGGTGACGTCGGGAGCATGCTTTAACACTTCAGAACGAGAAGCTTTGGTCTTAATGCAAAGCGATCGATTTGTCAAATACGGGCAGAACCAGGCGATAAATGATCCGTAGACCCTAGTCAAGTTTCTCTAGTTTGCCTAACGGAATTTTGTGATCCACTGGATCAAATGCCGCCTTGAGATCAATGAAGACAGCACCAACTGGTTCGCCATTGTCCATTGTGCGAACGCAGAGTCACGTGAATTCAGTTAAAAATTTCTCGCAACAGACCGCTTTGGTTAGAATCCCCGCTGAACTGAGAACATAACTCAGGATTGCTACAGTTTAGAGAAATTTCTTGGACGGGGCTAGGACCCTATTTGCAAGGGTTCCATGACTGTCTCTGTCGAAACAGTGAAAAAATCTTCAAAAGATACACGAGATGATTCGAGTTGACGGAACCAGCTCGCCACTTTGACGGTCGTCTCCCAGAAATCGCCGAAGTGTGGTGCTCTCTATGGATTTAGCAACTTAGTAAACAATTTTCTCGATCAGATTACGAAGATGTGCTGAAGACTGGCGTTGTTCCAGGCCGTCAAAACCGGTTTAAAATAATTGTTCTTGCTCGTAACATCATACATTAGGTCGTATGGATAAAGGAGTACTTCTCCCATAAGATTAACATGGGAAAAGCAAAGAAAAATGTTTTATTCATACGGCCTATTGCTACAAAAGACGATTGTTAAGACTGTCGCAGTGGATCTTTTAACCCATTGCAATAGGAATTAATTAGAATTCAGATATTCTTTAGAATACATCAGCCAAAATCATTGTGCTTTGCCTCTTGTGTAATTCCAAACTTTTCTGCAAAGTGTCGCAGTGATGCGTAATGCAACACGATTTTAGATTTCTAAACTAATTAATTTCATGATCTTTTTCAGTTTAACACCCCTTGCTTAAGGTGAAGGTCGTCAGAGGCCAGCTGCTTTTTTACTGATTTCAGTACTTGTTTCCACTATCGCTATGTTTATGCTAAGTTGCTAGTAGTAGGTAATAATCTGTTGTGAACAATTATGAAACGTAGAATCGCGTGTCTATTTTTGCTGTCGAATTAGATCCGACAGTAATTCTATCACATAAAATGTTGTTTAACGTGAATTTTATTATCAGAGAATTTTATAAGTACTATATTTTCGACACTTTACGATCGTTAATTTAATAGTGAAAATTAATGGCCAATTTCACGCTCAACGTAAATATGGCATCACTCCCGCTTCCTTGGTAACGTATCAACAACGACGGTCGCGGATTCGGAATTGCAATCGAAAGGAAGTAAAGTTTTTCATATTAATTTAAGTGAACAGTTTGGGCAAAATCATTATAATATCTTACCATATAACTGTTCGGGTGGTAAATTAAAGTTTTCTGTGTTTCAAGTTAAGTTTCGCGAGTGATGTGATGAGTGGAACGGCCGAAAAAAATTAAAGAAAAATCGACGGCGAAAAAGTGAAAATATAGTGATGAATTTTAATTGGGCAGAAATCTCAGAATTTAGTGTAAGTTATGCCCCAAAAAGTAAGGGAACCTGTAGAATGCAATGTTTAGTGCTTCGAGTTGCAAGATCTTATTACGGCTAGCAGGTTAGTTGAACTAATTTTATTTTTTTGTGATGGTTTCTCGAGTCTATGGGAGCATGTTGGCACACTGAAGAAGGGAAGGGAAGGGTGATATTCGGTGCCAAGCTGACTGCCATAAATGTACTCTGACGACCTTGTCGTGACAAATTTTAAATGTCAAAACAATAATAAACAAGGGGTTCGTCGAAGCTACGTATTTCATCCAATTCCGCTCCAATCTTTTCAGAATTCAATTTGATAATGTTTATGGATTTGCAATAATTTCGCCGTTTTCCAATGGTTTTCCAACCATTGACACCTATCAGGGTCTAGTTAAAACAATTAAAAAGAACCGAAAAAGTGGTCATTTGCATCCAAACACACAAAGCAAGTAGGCCGTCACCAACGCCACCGCCGTTGCTTCCGAATATCTAACCTATAGACAAACCAAAGTTTCTTCGGCAAGCAAAATAAATACAATTAGCTGCCATCATCCGGCAGGAAAAAAAAACGCAGTAGCTCGGTACGTTGTTTGTTTTGCATTTGTCAAGAGAAAAGATTTTAGGTTCTGACGTAACTGAAAGTTTGTCTATCCAGTCATACCCAAGCCACGGCACAGAGTAAGCTTCAATTGAGCTTGCACTGCAACTGAACCGGTCCAAGGCGCGCGGGGCTTTACCCGAATTGTCCAGAAGTTTTTTTTTCTTCGTCCGTTGTTGATGGAAATGTTTGTTTTTCTTCGTCTACAAAGACCACAAAGAGCGCGGCGCGCGGTACGCGCTAGATTTATGCTTCCAATTTCCACTCCGTTCATTCTTTTCTCGGCTTTTTCATTGTACATAGGTAGGCTTTCGCGCTTTTTGTTTCCATTCAGTCAGTCGATCTACACCGCAAGCTAGCAAAGCGCTAACAGCCAGCGGGACTGATGTTTACCAACTAATAATACTTGAGCCTTGAAGAGTTCAGTTTTGTTTGACTTCGGCTTGGCGGCTTCTGTCTGCCGGCCTGCCCGGGTGGGACCGGTTTCGGATCTTCCGCCGCCGATTAGGCTTAACACAGTGACCGGGCGAGGGACACCACACACACACCGAGACGGAGATCTATGACTTCAAAGTAAGCCACCGGTCCGGACCCCGGCAGGTCGCCGCGCGGTGGTGGGTGCTTTCGAGCCCAATTTTTACCATAGCATAAATTCATTACCGGCTCGGCTCGGCTCGGTAAACATGCGGATGCGTCGGTAGCCTGTTTGCTCAGCCACTTACTCGAACTCGAGCCGACGATGACAACGACGACGACGATGATGCTAGAGCCCGATGATGCCCTGGCTCTGAGTGAGCTGGAAGAGGAAATTTTGATCCCGCCAAGTCGTAGCAGTCGCGCAGCAGATGTGACAGGAAGTTTGACAGCAAGCGGAGCTTGCTTCGATCTTCCCGTCGTCGTCTGCGTCGACAACCAACCAACGGTGTGACGATTCGCCGATTGTTTACCAATTGGAGACTAATCTCCTAATCTCCTCTCTGTCCTTCCGAATGCGAGGATCATTATTGGCAATTTGTTTGACGGTCGGTTCGGTAGCTTCTGTTTTTTGTTCGGTTCGGTTCGGTTTTGAGGCTAAGAGGTACTGGAGTTAGGAGCGAGAGAGAGAGAGTAAAAAACGGGAAAAATAAAACAACAAGCCTAGGGTCTTCGACTGCTTCCGGTTATTTGCCGAAGCCATCAAGCTTCAATCTGGCGGCAGCCAGATTGAGATGTCGGCGCAGAGTTGTGACAACAACAATGGTGACAACTGTTAGTTTTTGCTGCTTGTGTTGTACTGTGTATGGTATAGTAGTTTCAGTTACCTTTTCAGCTTCTCCGGCATTTACAAAAGCTTAGGAGGAGTGCAAATTGCTGTTGCTTATTGATTTGGTTGTGCCGAAGGAAGGCAGGAAGGAAGGAAGCGAGGAAGACAAGCAAATCTGTCATCTCAGCTGGCTGTGACCGACCCGGGCACACAGGTAATCCGATTAATTTATACAGGAAAAGATGTTTATCCTGCAATTAATGGAATGTAAATAGTTTTTAACGGTACGTCTGTGGTACGGGAAAAGAGTCACAGTAGGCGCCGCAGGCGCTTTATTTCGGCTGTCTGCGATAACGTGTAATCAGTTTCAGTTTCACTGGTCATTAGCTGGTGTCATTGAAATGTGACAGACGAGGAAGAAACGGAACGGCTGCAGGAGATAATCGACTCTGAAGCTGCAATTTAATGGCTGATTGAAGTGAGTTCTCATCTACACACGCACATACGATGATAACGACGATTTCCACATGGAACGTCCCTCGGAAAATTGAATTAGACAAACTAATAACGATCTGGCGGTCGAAGAAAGACCGGCACACGATTAAACCCCGAAAGTCATTTAGTGCGAGAACATTAACTTTTATCGTTCGGATGTTGTTACAAACCCGCTGGTGCTTGAACTGTCCAACAAGTGAGCGACCCTTCGGTCGCTACCGGTACGTACCTCGGAGGGTGGTGAGGGTGAAAAGTCATTTACGTTGTCCCAACTTCCAACAACAAAAGCAGCAGAGGTGAAACTTTATCTTACAGGACGACGACGACGAGTGTGCTTAATGGAAATAATTATTACCCTTGAATGGATCACCCGTTTAAGGTGTTTGAGGTTAGCGACCGATCCTAGTAAGCCATACATTCTAACGGAAAACAATAGACAATTGTCTGTGGAAAGGGTTTCTAGCTGGAGGTTATTTTTAAACCGACAGAAGGAATCAATCGGAATCCTTTCAGACACAGAAAAATCACCAAAAAGTCAAAGACTGCTACAGAAAAAACGACGTAAAATCCCAACATTTGTTCCCAATCTGCCGGATCGTCGGTCGGTCGATTGTTCGGACGAACCCTCACACATTTTATTCGCCACCGGCGGAAATTTTCTCCGGGGGCAATTGTGTTGCGCAAAATGTTACATCCAATCGAACGCATACGAATCGCATCTGTTCCTGTTCGAGTTCGAATACAATTTACTGTCGGTTTTGAGGCCAATTGCAGCGCAAACAATAGCCAAGCCCCTTCGGCAAGTACCGCATCGCTCCGCACCGCACACGCACGGTTCCCGTTACAAACCGGGGAAAAGCATTTCAGGAATGAATAATTAGTACCATTCCGGATGACTACCACGCGCGGAACGCGCACAGATCACTCGTTCCATTCCACTTGGGGTCGCTTTGGAGAGCAACGCAACCGGCACCCGTGATAGAAGCCAGGAATGTCACGGGTTGACGCTAAAGCCTAATTAACGCCGGCACGGACGGATTGCTTGGCGACCGCTTCTTCGGGTTTGGGGAACCTTTGAGTTGAAGAAAAAAAAACTGTCCCCAAAAAAGTCGTTCATCTTTGAAGCGCGCCACGCACTCAGCCCGGACTTCAATGGAACGCGCGGCGCGCAGGTGTCAAAACATGACTCTGCGTGTGGTCCCCTGTCTGCCGGTCGGTCGCTCGGTCTCTCTTCCGCGTACACTTTTTCAATGTACCACTTTGTGGTGGATCTTACGACACGGTGTCACACAGTAGGCCGCGATTCATCATAAACGCACACACTTCGTCTTCGTCTTCGTTTCAGGCCATTTCTCGCTCGACCTGACCGAGCGACCACGAGTGACCACGAGATCCAAGCAAGCAGGCGGTGAAAGATATAAAATGTAAATTTTAATTATGACAAGCACACGGGCTTCGCAACCAACCGAACCGAACCAAGGATGATGCACCGAAGGTGAACAATTGAGCGAGCCATGACGGATGGTACTTTGTTCTTCTAATTAATGCCGACTAAGTTGGTGATGTTTTTCTCTTCGTCTTTTTCTTCTTATTTTCAATTTTTTATTATCCCAGTTTAGTGACAATATTTTCAAACAAGTTAATTACGTAGGAAAAAGCAAACAGTGTGCCAACCCCTAGATGTGAAGTCAACCTAACCTAAAAATATCGCTTTCCTTATTAGTTGATTAAGGACCCTCGTCGTCGTTATTGTCGTCGTCGATCGAAGTGGAAATGTTTTCCTCTTCACCAACTGCACCCGAACATGATTAGCCAGCGGAGAGAAACACTCGTCCGTCCTTGCTGTTGCTGTTGATTGTGTCGTACTTGTTTCGCTGTGTAAATGTTTGTTGACACACTGTTTTTGTTGTAGTTCCCCCAGCCAGACTTGGTCGAAGAAATATGAGCTCCCTAGGTTAGGTACGCACGCTGGCTGGAAGCTGGTCCGGGTCGGCCGGTCGGTTCGGTCGTCGTAATGATCATAATTGTGAGCAATAAATTGTTGTCCCTCAATCGTCCCCGGATTGTTTACCAATTTTGACAGCGCTCAGCGCTTTGTCAACAAATATTGACACTAAGGATTTCGTACGTTTCGTTCGCTCTGAAGTATGCTAATCTCAGCAACCCGCGCCGTCATCGTCATCCTCCTCGTGTAGGTATGTAATACAATATTTTTCCACTTCCCAATCGCAGCAAGCCCGTGTGTACGAGGCAGAAAAATTCCTCGAAATCGATACGTTCAATATCCCGGCATGTACGTTACTGCTGTTGCTGCTGCAGTACGCAACCGGGGAAAAAAGATTCCGTTTTGTTGCCTACTTTCTTAGAGAGAGACCCTGTCTAATCCTCTAATCGTAAGTAAATCGCGGCAGTAGGTTACGCGTGCCTCTTCCTTGCTCACTGGCTCGCACAAAAAGGCGGCTCAAATGTCACCCGGTGGTTGCGTGTGATGCCCAAAAAATGTGGAAGGGCATCCAATCCCCGCACCCAACTAATGAGACACAAACCAGAACACCTACCCCGAACCGGGGCGGGGGAGGAGGGTCGTAATCAGATTCCGAAAATTTGACTCACTGCGATAAGACCGCGCGCACGAACGTAATCAAATTATTGTAATATGATTTGACTTAATCGTGTAACGATTCGATTGCCGGGGCTGCTACGTACGATTGTGTTCTCCGGCTCCGGAGGAGCGAGAACAAACCATTGTTTCTGACAGCTGCCGCTTGCTTTGATGAAAGCATGCTTTCATTACTTACTACACAAGACGCAAAAGGCAAACCAGACTGACAGACAGAGGTGCCAAATTTGCGTGAAAAAATCAACCTCACTCACTACGTTGCTGGAATCTGCTGCTGCTTCGCCCCTGGAAGGTGGTCCGGGGTGCGGATCAGCACCCGGCGGAAGGGGGTGGATTGTTATAATGGAAAATCATACGAGGGTGAAATATTGCTCCATTGTTCCGCCGTACTGAGCACGGATGCCAGATACAGCTCAATCCGAATGGCAGCAGCAGCCGCAGCAGAAGCAGCAGCAGTCGAGCAAATGTAATTTATCCGTCCTAATTCAACAATACACAGAGCTGAACTACCACCCTTCCACCACCACCCTTGGGTGAACGACAAAACTTTTATAGCTATTCCGTTTATTTAATTACAAGCAATATAAAAATATACAAAAGCGACGAGAGTCGTCGGGCTCGGGGTCGGGTTCGGGGCTGCGACGACGTCGTCATGTTCTACAATAAAAATCAACTTCCACGGTTTGGAGAGCAGCAAGCAACCCCTTCTTCTTCGTCTACCACTGCGAATGCGAACTGCAAGGCGACTTTTGATTCCGTCCTGTGTGTGGGTTGCCTACCCCTACGCGTAGGTACCTTCCTACCTATCAAACTGCGGATGATGATGATGATGATACAAAATAGTGGCAGTAGGCGCTATTGTTGTTCAACTGTCGCGAAGGGAAGCAACGCGGAGTTGATTTAAAGTTCAGAGTCTTTATTATTGCACATCCCGAAAGTGACAGAGAGTCATTTCGGAAGATTTATTTCGGTAGTTGTGAAGCAAGCAAGCACTCGAAGGTCGAAGCTCGATGACATTTCCAGGCGGTACACAGGAGGAACTACAGGAGTCGTCCGTCGATCTGATCCGACAGTCAGAATGTACGAAATGTCACACTGTTTAGCTGGAACGAATTGTCAAGTGTTTGTGTGTTTTTTTTGTTTGATTGCAGTCAGATAAGCTACTGCTTGCTTATTGACTCTCGACGTGGGGGCAGGAATTGATTCGATCCAATGACGACGGTTCATATATTAATTCTAGAACTGGTTTTTAAAAGTGCGCTCGTGAACTATATGAATTACACCGATGATATAATTTATCTTTTTCATTTCCGTCGCTTCCGTAGAAAGGCGGGGACTATGGTGAATTTTTTTTTTTTATCAAAGGTATCATAATTCGGATAAAATATGTAGATTTAGTTTTACAAGTGTTATGTTTTTTGATTTTTGATCCAAAACTACTATTTGTTAATTTGAAGTTTAGAAATTTTAAATCACAATCGATTTTCACACAAATGTGAGCAGACTACCTCTGAATCCAATTAAATTTACTTTGACTGAAGTTTTTGGAGCGTCTTAGTAGAATACGAAACCTGAAAATTAAATAAAAAGAAAACTAATCCATTTTAATTGTACTATGTATATTTATTCTTGACAGATACGTATTTCGCCTACGACTTGCAGGCTTCCTCGGTGTCTGTTTTCGAACTGAATGGCAACCAGCGCTAGGAGACGGTATTGGAAAATTACGAACATCAAACCCTACATTGCCCAGAATAAAAGGACAACCTAAAATACACAAACCAGGATTGGAACTGCGGGAAATAATCACGGCAAACGGATCACCCACGGAAATGGTTGCCAAGTGGTTGGTAACCGAGTTCCAAAGAATGCCAATAAAATTCCCGAGCCGTTCTGTCAGCAGCACACGAGAATTCGTCGAGCACCCAAAAACATCGGGAGAACTAGCAGAAGACGACATAATGGTCTCTTTCGATGTTACGGCCTTATTCCCAAGTGTACCCGGGAAAGAATCAATAAGCCTCTTGGAAGACTGGCTATTGAAACAGCCTGAGGACAACGCATGGAAAAAAAGGTGGGAGGATACTTGAAGCTGACACGGTTGTGTATGGAGGAGACTGTACATTCAGAAACAACTATTACAAACAGTTAAAAGGTGCACCGATGGGTAACCCATTATCACCGTTCCTGTGTGAGCTGTTCATGGGTACCATTGAAAGTAAGCTAAAACAGAACAAGGTGCTCCCAACAAGATGGTGGCGATACGTCGACGACGTTTGCAGCATAGTCAAAAATGGTGAACTGGAAACTATTCTAGCAGCCATGAATGACACACATAGGAACATACACTTTACATACGATATAGAAAAAGACGGAAAACTTCCTTTTTTGGGTATCGTAACAAGACAAATCGAATGCACAAAAACAGAAATTGAAATTTACAAAAAACCAACAAACACCAAACGAGTTATACCTAGCTTATCTAACCAATCCCACCTACACAAAATGGCAGCTTTCCATCACATGATACATAGGATGGAAACATTACCGTTGAGTGAGCTAGGAAAACGAAAAGAATTAACACTCACCCTTGAAATTGCAAAATTGAACGGTTATAAAGAAACGACAATCCAGAACAATGTTTCCAAGAAAAGAAGAGACGCATACAAAAAATCACTCACAACACTAACACCAATAACACCAGAACTTAAGAGAGTGGTAGTAGAATATAAAAAATGACAAAATTTGGAATTGACATAGTCTAAACCAGCTCAACAATAAGTTGGGATCAACAAAAGACCCGACAGAAGAACACAGGAAATCCGGGGCTTATGAAATCAGTTTCCCACATTGCGAAAAGGTTTACATCGGCCAGACTAGAAGGAATCTGGAAACGCGTACTAAAGTACACTTGGCAGAGGTAACAAAAGCATCAAGAGATGCCGAGAAGGGTCTAACGCACCATTTTAGATCAAAAGTGGCAGAGCATATCTTCACCGACAACCATCCGCTGACCATTGACAACGCAAAAGTAGTAAACAACTGCTCTGCGTGGAAGATGGATGTAACGGAAAGTTTAGAGATTTACGAGAGGTGCTCCTCCACTTTACTAAACAAAGACCCTGGAAACGGCTACTCCTGGCTTTTTAAATATGTTTTTCCTTAATCTAACTATTTTTTTAGTTTTCAGACTCCTGCAAGAGAATTAGTTCACCAATAGAATGTAGTTTACAATTACACAGGTAGTCTTCAGCAAACATTGTATCCCTTTACCTACACTAAATCTGTATACCCGCACATAACTCACAGAACCTTAAGCTCCTATAAAAACCGGTAAATTGCTTTGGCTAATTTAGTTCGAAAACAGACACTGATTCTTGACTGATTCTGTATTCTTGACAGATACGTATTTCGTCTACGACTTGCAGGCTTCAGTCGTAGGCGAAATACGTATCTGTCAAGAATAAATATACATAGTAGAATTAAATTGGATAAGTTTTCTTTTTATTTAATTTCCAACTTTACTTTGCTTCAAAAACAAAACAAGATTTCAATTGATTGATCTTTCAACTAATTGACTTCCTGCGAGTTTGAAATGAATATTTTCATTCTTTCATATGGTTGTTCAAAATGCTGGGAAAACTAGAAAAAATCTTCCACAAAACTTCCAAACGTCCTCTTCTGTTTTGTTCTTCTTGTGCTCTCCTCTTTCTCTTTTACTCTTCTCTCTCTCTTCCTCTTTCTGTCTTCTCGCTCTTTTATCCCTCTCGTCTCTTTCTCTTTCGTTCTTCTCTTTTTCTTTTCCACGCTTCTCTCTCTCTCATTTTCCTCTCTCTTTCTCAATTGAACATTGAGAAATAACAAAGTAACATTGAGAGACTCTCTTTAGTGTCACACTCTTCCGATTTTTCAACGAAAATTTTTTTAGTGGCACCAACAATTGATTAGTTAAAGTTAAAGTATATTTGCATCGCGATGACAAGCGGAAGAGAAAAAGCACTAAGATAATCTCATCTCTCATTGTCTTTTTGAAAAGTTACGCGAATGGAAGTTGTACTCTTAAATTACCAACCTGTTTATTACCAATTCCAATTGTTATTTACACTATTTCGTTAAATGACCATCGCCGACTACGACAGTCCGTACATTACCTGAAAAGGAAAACGAAATACGAAAATAAAAATTAATATTTAAATTAATATTAACATATATTTATTATTTGTTTAAAACCATCCGATCTGTTCGATCTCAATGGATTGGAATGGGGAAAAGTCTAGTAGAGGCCATCCTCTAGGAGGCATAAAAACCCCACAATTTTTTATAATTGCTAATTACGTCATTTAAACTTTAACGTAAACATTTCATGGTCAATCACTTAATTCTAATTAAACTAAATACCAACGTCATTAAAATATAACGAGAAAAGCAATGGGCCCATATTGCTACCTTGTGCTACCCCTCATCTATTTGTAAATGGGGAGGAGATACATGAATTGAGCTGCACGTATAGTGTGCGACCACCTTAATAAGAATATAACCACTCAACAAAGTATTGTGATGCGCCAAGTCTGGAAAGTTTACGTAAAAGTATTTGATGATCTATACGATCAAACGCGGCCTTCAAATCTGTGCAAATTACGTCAACTTGAGGCTTCTGCTCTAAATGCGAGCTGCAACTCGATGTGAAATCCAGAAGATTTGTATGAATAGATCGACTTGCCAGAAATACGTGCTGATCGAAGGAAGTGTAGCTTTTTGTATGAGCAAGAACAGCAGTGCTCACAATTATTTCAACGCAGAGAGGTTAGTTATGCCACGATAATTTTTTATATTTTGCCGGTTACCAGTTTTGTAAACTGCGAAGGTATAAGATTGCTTCCAAATCGCCGAAAATTGTAGTGGGTTCGAATCTTAGTAGAATTAGGCCATTCGATGTCAAACTGACCTTAGCATGGGTTTATTCTCAGGCCCCTCATCACCCTTCCTTCATGCTAAATTCTATATTATTCCGATAAGGCCTATTGGGAGTGCAAAAATGACTCTTATAGTTAAATGGGCTAGTTAGCTGCGCCAGGGATGGGACTATAATTGGGCACAGCGCGGTTATGTGGAACAAGGTGGGTAAAGTAGAGAAAGCATTGAAGGAAGGGTACCCAACAATATACAAGCACGCATAAAATTCAATAAGCATATCGTTCACTCAATAGCGATTGTAGTAAAAAGAAAACCAATGCGGGTTATACAGCAAACATCCGACCGTTATTACAATAGATCAACGATACTGGTCGTAGTGATGAGTCCAATGGCTGGAATCCCGTCCGGGCCAGCGGAAAACGAAGCCTTTAGTTTTTTTTTGCGAAGTTTGTTTTAGTCGAACGGAACATAACTCTTGAATAAACTAGCATTCAGCCGTCAATAGTTAGCACTTGTCCGTTTAAAATTGCATCTAGTCTCATCAGTACGAAATTTTCGATATTTCCGCTGAGTAGTTCTCGCTGAAACGGGGCCACTACTGAGGTCTTCAAATATTGGAACTTTTCCGCTTAATTGGTTGAAATGGTTAAAAATAAGAATTACACTTTTGATACCTTGAAATAGTGGACCCCTCGTGCGCCAAGGGTCTCACAGGTTCAAAAAAAGTTGAATTTTGAACAAACCTTGAGATCTATATCATGTGAAATTTCATAAATTTGCCATGAAACAACTAGTAAATGGTCCGGTTTTGTAAAGAAGAAGAACAGGGCTTTCAAATGGCGAAAAAAAAATTTTGGCGGCCATCTTGAATTTGGTGGCCATATTGGATTTTATAAAAAAATCGTCATTTTCACCATGAGCCCCTCAACCGATTTTCATTTCAAGACCACCATTGGAAAGCTGAGAAAAAATTCTACAAGAAATACTTATAAAATTTGGTGTGAAATGGCATTAACTGAATAGAACAACCAGTTATTTGCAGCAAGGATCACAATTTTTATATAATAATTGTGATATTTCGAAAATTTGCTATGAAACAACCTGCAAATGACACGGTTTTGTAAGACAAGAGAAAGGCCTTATAAACGAAGTAAAAAAAATTGGCGGCCATCTTGTTTGGGCCGCCATATTGGATTTTATCAAAAAATCGCCGTTTTGCCGTTTTAATTTTAAGACCACCATCGGAAAACTGAGAAAAAATGCTATAAGAAACATCCATCAAATTACATGTGTAGTGGCATTAAATAAACGAAACAATGGCAAAAATCCTAAACGCAAAAAGTGGTCAGGGTTTGAACGAATAGCTCAGTGAAATCGTTACGAGAGTTACGTGGAAGAAGCATCAAATACAGCTCTGGCTCTCTCAAGTCCCTATTTCGCGTCTCCTCGAAGATCTAAGTCAATGATGACGATCGATGGCCATACCTGCAAATGTTTCATGTACTGCTGGAGCATTGAGGTCAGGAGGCACGAACCTGAGCGCCTGTTCCCCATCTGAGGGGCGGCTCAAACAGCGTCTGTCTTGGATTGAGCGGCTGAATATGATGCGCTGCATTCCGCAAGCTACACCTAAGATGGGACACCCATCAGCGGATGAGCGGAAGCATAGGTATTGCAACCCCAGTAAGGTAGTATATCGAAGCCCTCATTTACCGCGATAAACGAAAATGGAGATACGGAACGGATCGATCGGCATAGGACACGGTAAAGAACAAGAAAACGATTAATGGACAGCGATTGGAAAATTGGTACATATAGGTGACGGTAAAGAGGCAGAATATGGAGTCGGTTTCGTAGTGTTTGGGAAAGTAAAATCAACGAGTTATCCGGCGAAGGTCCGTGGATGACCGAAATTCTTCAACTACAGCCTTATCAACGTCGTACACGCACCGATAACTGATAAACCCGGTGATGCTAAGGACGAGATTTATGACAGTCTCGAGAGGACCTATGGAGAGTGCCCAAAACATGACATGAAAATCATCAACGGAAATGCAAATGTGCAGATTGGGAGGAAGGAATTCTTTCGTTCTGTCATTGGAAGACATAACGGTGGCTCATAAATTTCGGCCAGTGAAATGGCTATCTGTAGCACCTACTTTCCACGTTTGAATATTCGGAAACACACCTGGAGGCATCCAAATGGGGACGCTAGCTCTCAGATCGATCATTTTTTGATTGACGATCGATACTTTTCGGATGCCATCGAAAAGTGCGTAAGATTCACACAAGGTAATCGAACGTGGCGAATGCTTGCACTGAGTGGACGTTACATTTGAACAAAGGCGGGAGCAGCCAGGTGGAAGGAGCACTTCCATCAGATGTTATTGAATGGAGAGGTAACCGTGGAGATCAACAGAAACACGATAAGAATTGTGAGCGATGGCCAAGCTGTTGAGAAGCCACCAACACAGAAAGAGGTTAAGAAGGTAATCAGTGAGCTGAAAAACGGAAAGGCTGCTGAGAAGGACGGCTTAACCGTCCTTCGAGTTGCTCCACGGCGGATCAGATGTTTACCCTGCTTCAGTTGCTAGACAAGTTCCGGGAGTATAACTTGCAGACTCATCATCTATTTGTGGACTTTAAGGCGACGTACGATTCAGTCAAACGAAATTCGCTGTGACAGATAATGCTAGAACATGGTTTTGCGACGAAACTAGTTACGCTGATTCGTGCGACGCTGGATGGGTCAAAATCTTGCGTTGGAATAACGAGTGAGACCTCAGCCGCTTTCGTGACGTTGGATGGACTGAAGCGAGGGGATGCACTCTCTAACCTGCTATTCAACATTGCCTTTGAAGGTGAAATACGAAGAGTAAACGTGAAAAGAAACGGGACTATCATCATGAAATCTCACATGCTTCTTGGTTTTGCGGATGACGTCGATATCATCGTAAAAAAAAGTTTGTTTTTACCTTCCATAAACGTTAAGTTATTATTGATTCTGGAGTTAATCCATCCAAGCTTTCTGCGGATTTTTTTTATGGAAAATGAAAAGTGAAATGAAAGTCAAGAATACTCCAGGTTACTTGCCAGAATTTTACTTGGGATCCGATGAGTAGTTAAATTCCTGAAATGAACATTACATAATGGAAAACTTCTAATAACACCTTAAAACCCTTTGAGGTCAAAAATGTCGGGTTAACTAAAATTTCTTTGTTGAGTGTCGTAGCAGAGTGAGAAAATTAAATTTAGGTAAAATAGTAGTAGAATTTAATAGTAATATAACAAATAGTAGAATTTAATCGAAAAAACTTTCGACTTTTCTTCCTTTTGCGTTGAACAGTTTTTCGAGGGTCTTGAAGCAGTGTGCCATGCATCGAAAATAATTCATAAAACCATAGCAACGCAAGCAAACAAATTAAATTTATAACAAAAGTGCACACTTTCTTCCGGCGAGTTCACAATCATAAACAAAAACAAAGACCACTTGACTCATGTGAATGACTATGTTGTTAGCAGCCAACCAACCAAGCCAGAAGCAGCAGTAACAATTGCAAAACAGTAGTGTCGGAACGGAACCATAAAAAAACCCATTGGCAACGGGGTAGCAATTTGCTGCTGCAAAAATTCAAAAATATCAGCGTGAAAAATGAGAAAAATGAGAACCTTTGCTGGCAGTAATGAGGAAGTGTGGTGCACACGCGGAGAGTGTCCGTACTTGAGCTAAACGATGTTTACGAATTAGGCGGAACTGTGTTTTACAGTCAAGTACCCTGCACCGCGCGCGGGGAACCCCTTCTTCTTGGTAACAATGTAATAATTTTCATTCATGGTTGGCCCGGCCGGCCGGGTAGAAGCCCGGGAACTCAACCGACCGTAGCGCAGGCAGCCAGCCAGCCAGCCAGTACCGAGGAGGATGATTGTGTGGCAGGTGTTTGATTGCACTTTGTAGCACAGCGGTAGGAAAAAATCTCCGCAGCTTGAGTGTCAAATTTGTTTCGGAACAAAAGTCAGTGCGTCAAATGGCTTTCAATTATGTTGCTAAATGACTGTCCCTGGCAGCATGGCGAATAAAAATGCTGCATTATCGGCCCCGTGGGACAGTCATCATTGCAAAGTGATAAAGTAGGCCGATTGTCGTTGTTACATCGTCGTTTTCCTAGGCCGACGGACGGCGGACACAATGACAACTTCCTAGCAGGCCAAGATAACAAATTGCCTCACATTTAGAGACGTGTGTCTTACCCCTTTTATCGCGTTACGTCGACCGACCGTCCGTCCCAGAAAGGTGGGAGGAAATAAAACTAATGTTATTTCTTCATCCCCCTTCGAGAGCCGTTGTAGTTGTTGTTGTGTGGGATTTCTAGGATATTGCCCGGTTGAGCTCTTGATCCACCAAACACACTAGAGACATAACCTAGCGCGAGCGGCAACACTTTCGCCGGGCTTGCCTGCCAATCGAGGGTGGTTCCCCGCTTCCGAACCGACGATAATGGCAGCAAACATCAGCAGCAAGCAGTTATAAACCTAAACTGCCGTGCACTTTAATTTTTGTCATTTTTCGCAGGGAATTTTGCGCTCGTTTACGAGCAAAAATTCGCTTTCTCTGCACAAAAAGACACACGGCTCACGGCTCGAATCGGATCGGATCGGATGGGGTGAAATTTCGGGGCTCGCTAGTTTCAGACGACGGCGTAATTGAATTCATCCAACTAAACAGCGGTCGTAAATCTAGCTGTCAGTTTAAATATAATGGGACAGTGGAGGGAAAAAAGGGCTGACGGTGTGCTGTTTTTCCCTGATCGCGCATTCCCATCAACAGTGAAAATGCGGATACGGTTTTTGGCGATCGAATCCGGCACAACTTTCACAAGGTTATGACGATTTGCATCGGTTGAGTGGTAATGGTGATGGCCTGTCAGTGTTTGGAACCCCCACCGGGGAAAAAACAATCGGTTATTAACTCTCCTATAATGTTAAACCATTTGTGAGAAACATAAAATTGAGTTCGACAGTAAATCGGTCGAACACCACATTGAAGATTAATAAATCTGTTTTCTTCTGAGACATGGAGGAAGAATGCTGCTTTCTTCCGAGACTTCAGGCTATGACAAAAGTCATCATCGAAACCGGAGATGGGCCGCAGAAACCAGAGAGTCAGACCAGAATGTCAACCTAAACGCCGCCTACAAAGTAACACTAAGTTGTTGGCCTTTGTCCGGGCTCGTACGCAGCTTAGATAGAACTGAATATCGTGTGTCTGCAGGAAAAAGCAAATGCAGCATTGTATTTATGCGTGGCTGGTTTATATCCGGGTAGATACCAATTATGTTAACTTACCTGGTTGTTGAACTTCCCTTCGGGAACGGAATGAAACTGCCATCAAAATCAGTTCTACACTGTACGCTAATGCAAGTAACAGTGGAGCACTGCCACTGTGGAATTTTGCCATTCCGGTCTTCTAAATGCTTACGCAGTTGTTCGCAATGTGAACGGCGAAAACAACGGAGAAATAAATCGAATTAATGCAACAATGTTGAGCGCGCGCGGAAAGAAGAATTCGGAGGAAAGCCTCCAGGAATAGTCCCGTCCCGGCGGCGTCGCATTCCACAGGAATGCAGGCCGTTCCCTAGAAAACTGCGGGCGATGAATGCGTAAATGGAATGGCACTGCTGGATTGAAACCCTTCAAATCGATACCGGTTGCAACACAGTGTCAAAGAAAAATAGTTTTCCTACTTGAAAATCTACGCTTGCTCTCCTCCAAAATTTTGCTCAAGATACGAAGCTTTTGTTCGATAGCAATGCAAGGTTGGCCTGGATTTGGAGTCACATTTTGTTACGAAATTTTGAAATATTGTTTCTCAATTATATCTCTTTTCAAAGCTTAATGAAACTCTGGGATCGTTAGGAAAAAATGTCCATATGTTAATAAAAATTTACAATCGAGACGAAGTCTGAAACCATTCTCTCAAGGTTAGACAGGTCACGGGAGATCGCATTTCGATGGCTTTGGGTCTCTTAGGAACCACAATAACTTGGGGATGTATAATCTACAGTCAGCTACTATGCACCAGGCACGCTGCAGAACAAGAACAACCATTGATTGGATTGGAATCATCCACTACCTTCACCCGTGTAACTTCGTTATTGTACGAATTTAACTACGATTGCTGATGATTCTAAGCAATTGGCAAAAGAAGAAATGCAGTGGCATTTTAATTCACCCATCACATTCTGGAGGCCTGTGGGAGACAGCGGTTCGATCTGCCAACAATCCTCTAAATATTAAATGGGTGGATGGATGGTTACGGGAAGACATGATTACTTTATTGGCCCAGGTGGAAATATACCTGAGCTCTCACCCTGTCACCATGTCCAATGATCACAATGACCTACAATCTCTAACATCTGCACCGAGGACCGGGAACGAACGTTACAGAAATTGTAGGACATTTGGAAAAGCTGACGTACAGGGAAAGACGAAGCGTAGAAAATCTGCTGGTAATTATTACGTAGGTTATTCCTGGTTTGGATGATAGTCAACCGTCTCCTATGCGATAAAAAATGGGAAAATCTAAGTTCATTCTGGCAACGACGCTGGAAATTGTCAATTCAGGCGGCTGATAGAAAAGATATGGATATTAGCGTTTTCGGACAACAACTGAATCAGATATTTCAAGAGTTCTTGAGCGTTTGGGAGAAATATAACTCTGGAAGACAGCAAGTAGCACGGGCAATATCTCAAAAATAATTGGATCAAATATTATAATAATTTTTCCAAGTAATTAATACAGTCAAAGGAAGCATAAGTTTTCAGAAGTTCAAACTATTAATAAATGTGGGATTTTTGTCGAAGGTTTTTGTTTAACAATGTGCTGAAACATATGTTAACCCCTCTAAGGTCTACATCATTTTTAGCGCCGCAAAATTCACTAAAATGGCCATAACTTTTTTATTTTTCAATATTTTTTCACCAAATTTGGGAATTTTGCCGACCCGGAACCGGTCATACGGCCTCTGAGAGACATGAGATGATCACCAATCGCTATTTTATCGAATGCTGATGTTTTTTGATATGCGACACGATATGCTTTACTGATGCTGAAATGTCCCGTTACGGGAACCGGTTCCGGATTCATAGTGTCCCTCCGGATCCGGATGGTGCGCATCATGGATGGCTTATGAACATTACAAACTTTGAGGTATTGAATCACTGACCCCAAGTAATATTTTGAATTTTATCACACTCTTGTAATGGTATTTATGACCTATTTTGGTCATAAAACCATCATAAGAGCAAAATAAAACCTGCATTGTTACTTGGGGTTGAAGATTAAAGTATTAGAGACAGCGCACGATAATAATTTTTACTTCAAAATGTTAGGACAACATTGTGCTGCTTCAAATTACTAAATTTCAAGCATGTGTGTGACACGCAGCAATTAACCAAGCTAATAATATTCGCGTGGGAGTCCAAAAAGGTGGAATTTTCGCAATAAATGCTCAATCTTTATTTTTATTGCACGAAAGTTGTGATAAAGGCAACTGGCGCAGATATTAAACCTGGACATTACATTCTAGCTGCTACAAATATTTGTCTTGGAGGGAAAGAACAAGTGTTTTTCATACAAATCATCTAAATCAATTCCCAAGTTACGCACTTGCGTCACTCTACATAATGACAGAGGTTAGATGCTGACGACCGTGAGGAAGCTTCCGGAACACCAATTGTGAAGCTCAATGCAACCTGCCGTTACCGTATTTCACATAACCTTGAATAGTTTGACATAACCCGGGCAGAGTTTTCGACAACCATGCGGAAGTAGCTGTGATACATCGTTGATGAACAGCGTGAAAAGTAGCGGACCTAAAGTAGTACCTTGTGGCACTTCTGAGATATATCCTGAGCACTATACTGATATGATATCTGTAATCCTATTTTCCAGGCAGGATTCGTGCCATTTCACTAGAATAATAGTTCAGCAATCTCGTACCACTCTGCAAGTCTCTAGATTTTTCAACGAAACTGTTTCTGGTGATTTCTTGTGATCCATAGCAGACTGTATTGAACTGCAACGATATCGAATGGTGTTCCTATAGTCAGCACATTTTTTCTGTATTAATTTATTCTATGTATAATATCACGATCATGTCTTGATTGACAGTCGACATTTTTCGGATATCATCGATGAGCGGTCTTTCCGAAGACCAAATATTGACTCTGATCACTATTTCGTCGTGTGTAAGATTCGCACAAAGTTGTTGAACGCGGCCATGGCTCCCACTGAGAGGAGGATGCGTTTCAACCTAGAGTAGGCGACGGCAGATGGCGTGGCAACGGAATACGCCAGAAAGCTTGATCAACCAATCGCAAAACAGCAGGAAGAAAGGGAAAATATGTAAATGGGCTGTGGTGGAACATCCATGATACTTAACAACCATGATACTTAACCATGATACAGAAACAACTACGAAAGAGGTGGTAAATACGACGCTTGGAAGACAACGTAAGAGTATAGAGAGACTAGACCTGAGTGTCACCACTCACCAATGACACTCGGAGCTTCTACAAAACGGTGAGGTACAGAAATTTCGCCATGCCATAGAATAGCAGGAACACCATAAATATCGTTAGTGATTCTCATGCGGTGGAACCATTAACACAGGAGGAATTTAAAAAGTTTAAGTTATTGTCAGGGCCTGGGTGGAAGACCAATTGCCGTAGTTGGATGGCCTCATTTGCCCTATTTTTGAAAAAAGACCGATAACTCGAGAGTAAAAACTATCGATGCATAACAATGCTCAATGCTGCCTCTGAAGTGCTCCTTATATTCTGTTCTTACATTGAGACCGTTAGCGGAGTCCTTCGTCGGCAGTATCAGATGCTTACCCTGCTTCAGTTGCAAGACAAGTTCCGGTAGTACGTACTATAGACTCATCAGCTGTTTGTGGATTTTAAGGCGGCGTACGATTCAGTCAAACAAAATATGCTGTGGCAGATTATGCTATAACTTGGCGTACGGTCTAACAAAACTAGTTGAACTGATTTGTGCAACGCTGGATGGCGTCAAGATCATGTGTACGAGACCCTCTAACTTACTACCCAAGCAACTATGTGAGTTTTATTGTACTCTTATGGTGGTCTTGAAGACTAATTTTGGTCTTAAATGCCATCATAGGAGTGTAATAAAACCAAAATTGTTACTTGGGTAAGCAACATTACCTTGGAAGGTGTAATACGAAGAGCAAACATGGAATCGTCACGAGATCTCACATGCTCCTTGGTTTTGCGAATTACGTCAATAGGCCGTATGAATAAAACAGTTTGCTTTGCTATTCCCGTGTAAATCTAATGGGAGCCATACGGTCTAATATTGGCATTGAAATCAACCGCAGTGCATTGGAAGAGGTTTTTTGATCCGTTTAATTGGAAGCAGATTGGGAATTATTATTTGCTCTACCAAAATGCAATGCATGGTTGCTGTTAGGAAACGTAGGGGTCCAAATGGTGTTGGTGCCGAAATAGAGCAGAATGGCTAGGCATGTGGCAAGCATGCCCGATGATGGAGTAGCCAAAACTTTTTAAGCAGAGAACCAGCAGGAGGTTATTAGGTTCCAGGGAAGGCAGGGGGAATATTTTCCCAAAAAACTTATTAAAATACTTTTTATTTGGTATCAAAATTATTTAATTTGTTTCAGTGGTTCATGTCATGATTTTTTTAAGAAAGAAAAGTTAGCAAATTGACGATTTTGAGACCATATAAACTCAGAAAGAGGCCTCTTAAGCGTTGGATAAAAAATTTTGAAATTAGTCTATAAATGGGCGTATTATGACCGCTTTTTATGGCGAACACAATCTTAGATTTTGTGTTTGCACCCATGCGTTCCCATAAGACGCAGTCCTACGTCAAACAAAATACTCCCGCTCTAGTCGGCGGCATGGTTTGCTTTGATCACCTGCCGTGCCGTGGCTTGTGACGTTTTGAAACCAGAACCCTGTCAAACTTCTAACTTCTAGTCCTCTAGCTACTGGCCTTACTCAAAAAAGGTTCCCTTTCCACTGTTAGACACAGGAACCAAAAAAAAATATCTCCATCCATTTCGGGAGGAAAAAAACCTGCTACAGATCTATCCCATCACCGTATCACATTTCCCGCTGGAATCCCTAAAATGGTTACAGGCCTGAATACCGCTACACACACACAGTCACAGACAAACTGCCCGACGGGACCGTTCTGTCCGATCCTAGCGAGGTAAAAGTATCGATAATTTATTTGTCATTCAATACCCTTATAACTCTGCTGGCCCTATACTAGCCAGTGTCCTGTTCGATTTGGAATTCAATTGTCTTCTGGGTGAGTCAGATCATCACGGGACGGTGTGTCATCTGTCATCACCGCTTCACTTTGTCCGGCCGGTCGGCCGTTGTCGGAACCACTTTAACGGAAGAGCACAATTATTGTCATCGTTTGTTGGTACTGTCGTACTGTTATGTATTATGGTGGACGAATGACCGGAGATGGCTATCGATCCGGGTCCGGAATCGGAACACTCGACAGCAACAGTGTGACCTTTGTTCAATCGATTGTTAGATAATCTATGGAACATGTTTTAATTATTTCTCCGTTCTTCGAGAGCCGAACCGAATAGGGATGGATTATCGCGTGGAAACTGTTACACTTTTTCTTCCCCGATCGGAGGGGTGCCTCCGAGTCCGACTCCGACGAAGGTTGCGCCGAGGGATTTTACATTATCCGAACATGTTTATTTAAATTGGTTAGGTTTCCCGAGCGCTGTGAAATGTCAAAACCGGCTGAAAGCCGAAATGTTTACTACCAAACGCAGCGGTGGTGGTTGCCGAAGGCAAGCAAGGTGTCAGGCAGCTGCGCTGCTTACCGAGCTGTCAAAACGAGATAGCATCTCGTCACAGCCTACTTGTAGGGAAAAGGAAAAACGACAATTTGTTCGTCGTTTTTGCGTCAACCAACAACAACAACAACAACAACTACAACAAGGGAACCGAAAGGAAAATGATATGCGATTATTTATATTCGGGTGACATTTCGATAATGAATTGTTGCCTAAAATGTAATAATGCAAAAGTCTCGGGACTCGCTTGGGCTCGGAGCTCTCGAGCGGGATGCCACTTTTCCGAATCATGATTATGGCCTGATGATGATGAATAATGTAGTCATCCCCTTCGGGGTGTGTAGTTTGGTTGCAGAGCCGAGGGCCACTTCAACGCAACGGCAACGCAACCCGACTGAAGCAGCCGTAATTTATGATCCTGTTTTTAACGCACAGTGACTCACTCCTTTCTACCCTCGCTCGCTCGGTTGCTGGCCTGGTTGCTGCTGAGTTTTTTTTTCTCGTTCGAGGACGAACTCCCATCGGGAAAACATATGTTTGTAGTGATTTTTCTGGGATGTTTCGCGAACTGTCCCCTAGGTCTATGGGTCGTCCAAAACCGAGTGAGTTAGAGAGTGCAGTCAATTGAATGATTCGTAATTAGTGTGCAGGGACATTAGACGGCGAAAATGACAACATTTGGTCGATTTGTTTGGCTCATTGTTGGCAGTATTTGCTTGATTAATAGTGACAGCTAATGAAGCGGGAAATATGCCTCTACATCATCTAATTTTATGTTTCAATTCACGACCCTGCTGCTGCTGCTTTGGTTCCAGACTCAACAGCCACGTGCTTCGGTTCTTTCCTTTGAAAAAGTCGGCAGCATCAAGTGAGCAGATTTCTCCGCCTGCTGAATCCGATTACATATTTTTCCAAAACTAAATAAGCTTATTTAAAATAGTCTCCTTTCTACCGGTCGAGTACCGGCATTCGAAAAAACAATCGTCCCAAGCACGGCTTACTGTGTTTTGTCGGATCGCAGAGCTTACTTAAAGGACCAGTCTTCTGTTTTAAATTTTTCCACCTCTCTTTCTCTGACACACACACTTTTTTCTAGGATCAGCTTAAGGGGCTTGCATCTAATATCATAATTATCGATTATCGATAATTATTTTTTATTGCTATAATTTCCATCCGTCCCTCTTTCTACTCTCAAGTGCCAAATCTGCACTGACAAAAGTACCCGACCCATCTCGGGGTACTTACCCGATCCGATTGGGTAAATGTACTTTCGAAGGTTTAATCCTTCTTCAATCTCCGCTTTGAACCAACAATAGTGTCAGCCCTTCGGGCTAACGCACGACACTACAGAAGAGAAAAAAGATCGAGGACTTATAACTGATTTAATATTTTCATTTCACTCTTCAGTTTCAGTTCAGAAAAATTTATCCTTTTTTTGTACTCTGAAGAGTTATTAACAGATAACAAAACGCAGCCTGGGCTCTGTGTCAGATTAGAAACCGATCGCTTCAGTCGGGAGGTTGAACGGCTCAAACCGAACCAAACCGAAAATTGCGTCCATTGTTTGTGTGGGCATGGCAGGAGCTTACTGTCTTTCGTCTTCCCTTCTCGTGTATCGCTGAGCGATACACTTAAACTTGTTGAGTTCTTTTTTTTCTCGATTCACAATTGACCACAGAACAAGAGGAGAAAATCTCCACAAGACAATCTTTTCGTTCCACCCAGAGAGAAGGAAACCCGAACCCAAAACCGACCTGATCGGGTTAGCCAGCAGAGCCTCAAGGCCCTTTCCGTTCGAGAGGGCTTAACCGTATTTTATTATTGTTTGGCACCGAGAAAAAATTTTTCCCAGAAAACTGTTTACTTTTCCCACATCACAATTGGGTCGTCCGGTTTTTCGCACGCGTACTGAATAACTCGCCGATTGGGTCGACGAGGGGGCCTGGGGCTGGGGGGGGGGGGGGGCAAAAAAGTAGAATTTAATTTCGTCATTACACCACCCCCTGGCGGTCACAGTTATCTATCACACACAAACACTCGCACACGAGGGATCACCAGCCTACTTGGACATAAAAATCCAATTATTCAACCCAGCAAAAATGACAGGAATTCACCGTCGTCGTCGTGTGTTATCAGCTTGCTGCGATCTCCCCCTTGCGTTCGGAATTTTCTTGCTTGCCCTATAGTCGTTGCTCTTTATCGGGAGACTGATCTCCGGATTAGAGCGACCGATTTTCGACAAGTGGTTTTTGCTTATCCTACTGGCACTCCTTGCGAACCGTAGCTCAAACTGTAATTGTATTACTCGCGCGGAGAAGTACTATACTATTAATTTGTACCGGCTTTTATCGGTCCGAGTGCTGCTGGTTGTTCGTTTCGGACAGCCGCTTAAAAGTAAGTAATTTTGATTGAAATCGAGTAATCATTTGATGGAAGATAACCGGAGAGGATAACAGTGTCCTTTTTCAGTTGTCTCTAACCGGTGGGTGGAGAGGAGATATCCGAAAAACACGGCAGCTTATTTCTGCTCCTCTTCTGTGTAATAGAAACTAGCTTAATTCGTAGGAATTTAATTTGAGAAACAACCTGGATTAAACTGTTGTTGGCAGCATCAGAATTTTACTGCATTCTGCATTGTGCTGCCGCGAAGAGAATCATAGTGAACGAGAACGCTGGTTTTCTAGCCCCCAGGAATAGATCCCTTGCCAAATCATGAAATTTTTTCCGTAAACATACTTGAATCTGCTAGGCACCTTGCCGCGTGACCAGAAAGTGGATTGGTATCGTTCGAGCCCGGATTCTGACCACTGAAGTTGAAGTTTTGAGTTCTATCAGCCACCGTAACGCAAGTTCTTCTATACTACCAGAATATTGGTGGTATTAACAGTTCTCTTGCTAAGTACCAGCTAGCTTGCAGTGACGCATGCTACGATATCTATGTTTTCACGGAAACTTGGCTGAAGAACAGCACACTATCGAAGCAACTGTTCGACGACTCGGTTTATCGGCACGATCAGACAGCTTAAAGTTCTTTTTGCCGTGCATCATATGCTGGCAATTGAAACCTCCCGAAATAACGACGGTCGAGCATCTGTGGGTAGCGATATCGATTCAATCTGGAACGGCTTTTATCTGTGTCGTATATTTTCCACCTGACCGCATCAATGACAGCAGCGTAATCGACAAACATGTACTCTCCCTCGAATGGGTTGTCTATCGAATGGAAGCTAATGATAGGTTTATTATTGTAGGCGATTTCAACCTTAGCACAGTTTCGTGGCCCAGCGCTACGAATAGTTTCCGCTTTCCTGACTTTGCTCATTCCTCGTTTCGTCCAGCTTCACTGTTCTTGCTTGATTCATATTCAAACAGCCGGACTGAGACAGCTGAATGGCATTTTGAATGCAAATAACCGTTTGCTTGATCTGTGTTTCGTAAGCGAAGAATTAGGGCAACGTTGTTCTATTCTGCAATTGTTGACACTGGTGTTGAAACCCGAATATCGCTTCTTAGATCATGCTGAAACCGTCTATTACGACTTTTACAGAGTAGATTTTGAGGCTATGAAAAACGGAAAGAATGTAGACTACCTTCCAATAGGACTGACTGCGTTAAAGTAGCGGATTCAGTCGCAGATATTGCCCGATTGTTTCGCACGCAATTCAGTAGCGTTTTTTTCTGATGAGATCGCCCATGCTCATGACATTGTGGCCGTCGCAAGTCACTATCTCATCGGCAGAACTATGTCAGTTAAAATCGGCGAACACGTATCGTCGCCCTTCATAACAACTTCCGGCGTTCCCCGGCAGTCATTTGGGAACGTTTTTGTTTCTGCTGTACATGAATGAATGACGTGAACATGATGCTCAAATGTTCGAGATTATCTTACGCTGACGATGTGAAAATGTACTGTACAGTAAAAAATTAGACGCCCATCTCTTGCAACGGGATTTGTAGACCTTTGACGAATGGTGCCGAATTAACAAGATGCTCGGCCATCTCCTTCGGTCGCAAACGTAACACGTTTCTGCACGATTACGCCCTTCGTGAGACGCCCCGAAAGCGCGAAACAACTGTTAAAGACTTGGGAAAGTCTTGCTTGACTCGAAACTAACGTTCAAGATGTTATTGTTCAATGTTATTTGTAACCAATGGCCCTTTTAAAGGCCACAAGTGAGTTGAAGTAAGATTATTGAAACATGTCAAGCTACGCATAATCATATTTAATATAATAATCTGTGGGCTGGTCATTCATTACTATTTCAACCTTTATGATGCAGACAAGTGATTTTTGAAAGCAGGTTTCTAAATTCAGCCCATTTGCCTTTTCTTTCACCAACAAAAACACTTTGCCGACATACAATTTTAATATGTTATAACTATTTTCTCAAGACTGTAAGTAGTCAGCTATTCTTTATTCAAAGAACGTCAAAACCACTTGTTCTTCTACTAGGCCATAGGCCGAAAAAATAGATGCAATCGTCTAATGGGCTGAAAATATCATCTTTTAGTTCACTAAAAGTTTGTCAAAATTCTCTCATTAATTTGCTCATCTATAGCAAAAGAAAACTCTATGATCGCAGCAACCATGGTTTAAATTTCATCCTAGAACGCGTTTATTTTTCGTTAGAACAGTGAACATTTTTCCAGCAGCTGGTAGCAGTTGAATTAACAAATTCCATTTCCGTCACTTTGGCGTCAAGTAAATCGATGAGGACATTCCGTAAAACCAACACGAACGTCTTAAACACTCACACGGACGTACGTTAGATCAGCGGTGTTTACTAAACGAATGGTGCGTTGTTGTGTGCTTGCGTTGTACTCATTCCGGATTTCGGTTTGGTCATGGTCGCGCGTTTTTTTTTCTGACCCAATCTTTCACCGAGTTTTGCCAATTCGAATCCTCGGTTCCGGGCTTCGTTCCGTTCATGCGCATCACCCCGACGTTTGACACCAATACACACAAGCAAGCAGCGAGTAAGACTACTAGATCATTGTGTAGTGAGTGAGTGAGTGAGTGAGTAAGAGTAAGTACGAGAGAAAGCGAAAGTTCAACAGCTTCCGGCCTGGTACTGGATGCTGGCTGCTGCTGGAGCCGAATGTCGCCATCATCGTCGGCCGGCCGACCGACCGACCGTGTGTGGGTGGTGGTTGGTTGGCTTTGAAAATTGGAAAATTTTACAACCACCCATGACTACGGGAAGACTGGGGGGAGGGGTTCAAGTTACGTAAGAGTAAGTGAGTGCGGGCGGCCGGAGGTGAAGGCAAATAAATTATCCGTTTTGGAATGGCTTTTATCGATTTTCCCGTCGGATTCGGTGTGCTCGGGTTCCCGTCCTATGTGGGTTGATTTTTTGGACCGGAAAGTTTCCCCGCTGCTGCTGCAGCTAGCGCGAGCGGAAGGGTTTTTGCCGTTAACCTATTTAAACTTTGGTATACAGTTTTCAGCTGATTTCAGCTCTAGTTTGTCGGATGGTAAAATTTCGGTGCCATGGATCGTACTTTTCTGACGATCCCTGGGGATCGAAAGCAAGGCACCCGATCGGATTCTAACCAGCTAACTGGTGTGCTGGTGATGTTATTCCTCCGGTTTCGGAACGGATCGAGTTTCATTTGTTTTGATGCTTTCGCTCGGCCTGCCCGGCCCGTCCAGTGAGCGATGCCGTTGTGGTTCCTAATTTTTTCTTTTCGGTTCTCGTCTTAGCCTGTCAGCCTCTCGATGTGCCAGAGTGTGGCAGAGGACCCGCGAGGGACCTGTCAGAAGCTGAAGAGACCTAACCGCTTAACGTCTTCTGTATCTTTTGAGCTGATTGATTTTGTGAAAAGTTGATTAGCTACCGGCGTTAGGGCCGGTTTCGTTTTTGTTTGTTCTTCATGCTTTTCTTTTTCGGTTCCCGTTCCTATCTCTCGAACCAACCGGGCGAGACTTTTTTCTGTCGTCTGACAGTTTTAAGCCGATAACTGAGCTGCGTGTTTGCAAATTATTCGCCTGGTTGGGGATTGAGTTCTAACAATTTGTAGAGAGGCGCTTGGGCGCTTTAATTCTCTGCGGTTTATCGATCCGTCCGATGATTAATCATTGGCCGTTCCGTTTCGAATGCATCGATTGGGAGCTGACAGTTCGGTTGGCTTTTCAGCGCTTCTGGCGGTCATCATCGTTGTCACCGTCGTCGTCGTTGCTTTTGGCCAATTCATCAGTGCTGCTAACCACAATCTGTCAACTTTCCGGTGAATCTCTTTTTTCGGTTGCAGCCAAAATCCGCATTCTTTCGGATGAGTGACTTTTTGCGCACGCAAACTCCGCATTCCGACGGAACGCATCCCTTTCTCGAGCGCAGAAGAACCACAAGAATGTTGCACCCGGGAGCTCAGGTTACAGCAAAAAAAAAGAAAATCCTCCCGGCCAAGAAGGGGAGAAAGGATGAACGCTGAACGCAAGCAAGAAGAAAAATTGCCACGAAATTATTAATCATAGTTTTTCTTTTCTGCTCAACCGACAATGGCCTGCTTTGTTCGGCGTTTGATGTGCGTACAAGTACAAGGACTACAAGGTACCTACATGCATGCATGGTTTGCTGCGATGCGAGCAAGGGGATTTTCAGCAGTTTCAGTTCAATGCATTCACGCCATCAGGTCGAGAAATGTTGCATCTTTCTTCGCTCCATATTGGCCTGTTCCGTGTGTGTTGTGTACCTTCTGGGCTGCGTAAAATCGGATTAAAAATTTGCGGTTTGGAAATTGAAATTTAATTCATTTTTTCTTGCTGCTCGTCGTTGTTGCTTTCTCGTTTCGTCGTTCGGATGCGTGCGCTGTAATGTACTGAGCAGGTCAAAAGAAACAAAAAAGGGAGATAAAATTGCGTTCCCTCTTCAACGTGGCCCATCGACAGCATCAGCATCAGCTCGCAGATGGGAGATTTGAGATTTGCTAGGTTTGTTTTATAGCCGTGTCCGTTTGAGGGTTTTTGGCAACCGAACCAAACCAAACAGAAACAACAGTATCGTCGTCGTGCTTTTATTTCGGGCTGAAATCTATCCATCTGCGTGCCGAGATTGAAAGCCTGCGATAGCGCGCGAGACCCGGCTCACCACGGGCCAGAGCAGAGGAGACCCCGGGCAGAGAGGCCGGAGCAAAGTGGAATGAATGGAATAATTTGTATCCTTTTTAGATTACAAACTGTTGTCGTTTTGTGAGGTAGAGAACGGAGGCGCGAGATGGAACTGTGGAGTGGAGGGAACGGAAAACCCCGATAGATAGTTGGGCGCTGTTAACGGTGAATAGGCTTTTCTGGTTCGGATTCCAACTCGATAAGTAATTATTTGAAGAGATTTTTGAACAATGAACTACTTCCGTAGTCTTTTGATGTGTTGTTCTTCGACATATCAGCTTTTCTTCCACGACGGTGCATAAAACTTGCTTCATTTTTTGACGTAGGACTATGTCTAATGCGACAGTAGGTTGTTATTCTAAAAAATCAACAAATGTGTACGTGCCGAGAAGTTGTTAGGTTTTGAGCGCTAATAACACAGCAATTTCTTTATCGATTATCAATAATTTTTTCACTAATCGATCAGAAAACTATCTACGTGTCGATGGGAAAGATCCAGAAGATCAGAGAATGTGTTTCACACAAGCTGAACGAAAACCAGTTAAAAAACAAAAGAAAAACACGTGCTAAATGCTGCTCGCCTAGGATACTCTTCCCAACATATCCGATGGTCCGAGTCAGCGTGCAAATTGCTTGCGGAGAGAACAAGAGATAATCGAACTCAAAATTATGTTGTTTAAATAATTGTTCTTACGGTAGTAAGTCCCGGTTTCCGTCGAGTGGCACGACAATGGCGCAGTCGGTACGATGGGCGACTCCGATTCGAAGCGACGACTGGTTTGATAGCAAATGCAAGCAGTAGAGTAGTAGAGAGTACTGCTATTTCACGACAGAAATTACGGTTTACTTCTGCCAGAATGACTTACAGAATGGGGAAGTCTTCACCTGTTTTCACTTTAAAAATCTATCTCTATAAGCTAATTTCTGAGCAGTCTAGCTGGCACACTCTACTTTGGTTATCGAAAGTTACACCTTGAACTTATTGATTTTTCTCGAATCCATACCATGTATACTAAAGTTGTGTCATTAGATGAGGAATGAGCTTTTGTGCCACCAAGTAACGGCTTCTTGATGCTGCTTGTTATTAACAAGCACACAGGATATGTTCTCATTCCCTACATTTGTAGTCCAACGTTAGACCCGCATTTGACAGCAGTGATCGTTATACTAAACTACACTAAACTAAAGAGCTTATTTTTAGCAACCATGTCTTATCTGACGGACGCTGGTGCAAACAGGAAATAAAAATATCGTCTATAGATGATCAAAAGGCGATGAACTGATTGATGGAATAGTAAGCGTTGAGTTATTATGTTATAGGTAGTTCACAATAAAATTGTCTTTCAATCTGATCATTCCAGCTTGCTCGACAGTGGAGGAATACGTGGACGAAATAATGTCTACCAGTCATAAACCCGACGAAATCGGATTCAAGTTAGATGACGATTTCATTGATTTTGTTAATTGGTCTACCAGAACGATAGGAACCCATGATCATGAGCATGGACGCATCAGGAGTTAATTTGACGGCAGTCAAAAGTCAAGTCAAAAATATTGCAGGACGTGACGCTAGTGGTGGAGCAATAAGAAGAGTCAATCGAAAAAGAAGGACAAATCGAACGTGAAACGCTTCAAGTGCGACAAACTTGGTCACTATGCATCGGGGTGTCAACAGAAATCGAAATGTAAATGGAAATTCTGGCATGACATATACAGCTCATCGAAAGGAAGACTAGATTCTAGACTCAGGGGTGGAACGTCACACATGTGTCGATCTAGACACTAGGCGTACTAGAAGAAGCAGAGTCAGCATCCGAATCGATATACGTGGCCAATGCAGTGGAAATCCCGATTGAAGCGGTTAGAAACGTGAAGCTGGTCGCCAACGTTGAAGGAGCGCTTACCGATTTAAACATTTCCGATGTTTTATGTGTTCCTGAGCTTGCTATCAATCTTCTGTCTGTCAGCGAAATATGTAGGAAAGGTTTCCAGATTACGTTTACTGACAAATCGTGTGAGGTGGTGAATGAATCCACGGGAGACATAATCGCCGTTGGACAAGCAGAGGATGGACCTCAGTTCACAAAACGCGGTGTGCGTTGCCAAATCAAGCAGTGATATTCAGCTTTATGGCATCGGCCCTAATCAACATTGATAGCATCAAACGGTTCACTACGATGGTAACTGGAATTACCATTGATAAGTTTTCGAGCAAAGCATGCCTTGGAATTAATTCATTCGGACCTGTGTGGGCCTATGGAAAAGACATCATTGGGTGGCAGCAGATATTGGATCACCTTCATCGATGATGCAACAAATATGACGTTTGCATATTTCCTGAAATCCAAGGCGGCTGCGTTCAGTGTTTTTCAAGAGTTTAAGGCTTACGTTGAAAACTAAACCGGAAGAAAAATAACATGTTTGAGAACAGACAATGGGACGGAATACGACTCGAAACAATACCAGGATTTTCTGAAAACAAGCGGAATACGACATGAGAGGACAGTACCGTACAACCCAGAACAGAATGGATCATCGGAAAGGATGAACCGTACAATTGAGGAGAAGGCACGATGTTCACTGTACGTTGCGGGACTCGAGAAGCGTTTTTGGGCAGAGGTGGCGTCTGCAGCAGTTTATTTGATTAACCGGATACCGAGCAAGGGACGTTCTGCTACACCTTTGGAATTATTTTATGGCAAGAAACCAAATTTATCTCATCTTCGAGTGTTTGGGTCTAAGGTAATGGCTTACGTATCCAAGGCAAAACGGAAGAAGTGGGACGTAAAATCAATTCCGTGCATTCTGGTTGGAAATGCGGAAAACTCTAAAGACTATACAGAGTGTTCAATACGTCAAAAGGAGAAGTCTTCGTCAGCCGAGATGTCATATAGTGCTAAGTGAAGAGGATTTGAATCAATGCTCGGAAACTGAAAATGTACCGCCCATCGTGGATGATGGTATGTGTTCGATTAGTACTGAAGAAGGTAAACCTAGGAACAGGTAGAGGTCAACGATGAGATTTAACCGGACGAATGTGTTATTCAAGATGATTTTCGCATCATACTTCGAGGCCAACTGGGAGGTCTGGGACGATCTCTCTCAGTGAGTCTTTTAACCCAATTCCCTTTAGTCATACAAGAAGCTGGTTCAATGTATTAATGTATTAATTAGTTACTCATTTGAGAACAAAATTTTTTTTTATCATTGCAATCGTTGATATCGTTTAACGGTATAAGCAAATTAGGTACTTTGCTTCTGTAATAATAAAAATGCTCAACTCAAAATGTTAAAGAAGGTGAATTGTCGCCTGATTCTTTGACCAATTTCAACTATCCGAACAAGGTGTGTTGTATTGTAGCCACCGTTAGAGTGCGTCGCCCAACGACCCGAAGGACCACACTTGATACGTTTGCGTCTGCGTTCCGGTAATTTGACAGTTAATCGGTTAAATTGTACATGTGAGAATGCTCAAATTTCCGGAACGCAAAACGCACGCGTTTCAATTGTGCTTACGCTTTAAGTCTTACGTGAAAATTGCAGTTGCACTATTGAGAAACCATAAAAGACGCCGGTGGCTTCCACCGGGGGGCCACCACAGGAACAGAAGTTAGATAATAACGTATAAATACAGAGGCTAAACATTTGCTTAACTAAACATATAGCCACAAGATGGAGTGCTAAGCACTAAGCCTTTTACCTCCTGTCTAAAGAGTGTGAAGACATTACATGCATCCAATGAACGCGTCCGCAAATTCACTGGATGTCTTCACACGTAATGTCTTCACACTTCTAGATTAATTTTCATTATTTTGGCGTGAATTTATTGTTGTTATCAAAGCTAGAATTCCACAACGCCTTGGTTGAGCACAATAATTTTTCCATTTTAGTACGACCCAATTTGCAACTGTTCATAATTGGGACAGCTTTTCGTTTTAACCCGATAAACATGGCTGCCATGACTTTATTTATTTTCAATCAAAATACTACCGAGAAGAGAACTATTGTTCAGTTCACGGTACAATTACCAGTCAATGTTATAACTAAAAGCGTTGTTACGAATAACAATTAATTGTAGTGATGAAACATCCCCCGAACTCGCTCGACAGCAATTAAAACATGTCTTATGTGAGGAAACAATTTTTACGTTTTCGTTTGAATAGTTGTAATTAAAGAAGTCAGTGAATTTCTTTGCATTTTAGTACATATTACATTGAAAAATATAGAAAAATAGATTGATCAATTTCACCCAAAACGATGCTTGAAAATTCTCCAGTAAAATATATTTAAACTAATACATATCAAATTATTTCAACCAAGACAAAATTCGAATCTTTGCCAATTAGTTAAGCCAAAGAATCGATCGATTAATGGAAACATTTTCTTCGATTTCCACATTTTTTAAATTTATTTTTATTAAGTTTACCGTTTAACCCCCCCGAAATCATGGCACCGCTAGGTAAATTTCTTCTAATGAATATAATTCACAATATCTGGATCCATTTCGGGGTTATTAGGAGTGGATTTTCGTACACTTCTTGGTGGATACTTCAGCGAACATTCAATACAACATTACAACTTTTCAATTATGCAGTTCACAATTTTCGGACAAACTCTAGCTCATTTTGCTGTTTGATTGTATATTATAGCCTTTTTGGTTCTTCAAATGTGCAGGATTTGCCTTTTGTTTGTCCTGCGGTATTGTAAAAAAAAACTTTGTGAAAGTTCACAAATAACATGTTATTGTATTTTTGACATACAAACCAAATATGCTGTGAATACACGTCAAAAAATATGCGCACTTGTTTGTGAGTTGTAATTAAGCAAATGTTTAAGATTATTATTAGTATGCCAAATTTTAATTTTTCGCAATGTTTGTTTTGCGATCAACCTTTGCTAGTTCTTTTTTTACCTTTAACATTTCGTTTTCGGACTGATTCTTGAATTTACTTGGTTTCTTGGCTTCATTATCTTACTTTGCATTGGCATGCATGCTTTATTTTGCTACAACCAGCACTATTCGGTAATCAGTTCCAGTATCATAATATTATTCCGTCCTCCATTACACAGTGGTTCAGAAACAAAAACTAAGTGAAAATTTACTTTTGCGTTTCATAATAGCTCCCTGCAATGTTCAGCAAATTTCTTCAACTCTAAAAGACAATTAATGTGAATCCAACGACTAAGCTCCAGTTTGGGTTGTAAACACATAATAACTTTTTGTAGAAAAGAGATAGAAGGATAATTTCTTCGACAAAGGTGTAGCTAAAGGTTATATAAGTAATTTTGCCAAAGACATAGCAGGCATATTTTTTATAGTTTTTATCTCATAGTGTGTTTTATATAAAGACCTCTCAAAAATCACTTGAAAACTTGAAATTTTATTTCAAACATATGTGAAAATAAAAAACTGTTTTTTTCTCGAGTAATTTAAGTTTAACTATTCCATGTTTGGCTATTTTCTACTACGTAGCATTCTCTAATATCTTCTTGAAGACGATTAGAGCCAATGGTTTATAGTTATTATTCTTTCAAAATCATCTCATAATTCTGGCTGTTTGAAACATTGATGTAATCTGATAAGAGTAAAATGTAGCTAAGTAAATTCTTGACCGTTTGCTGTCATTAACTAATTTTTTTAAATTAGTTAATGACATCCGAGAGGTTACCTTAGACCCTTCGTTTGCTGCGTAAACAAACTATTGTTGTGGATAACAATTTTGCTTACCGTTTAAAATGTCACTAAAGAGACCAATACGGAACGACTACCAAAGGAGTGGAAAGACACGATTATTTACGCTATCTACAAGAACATTTATCCACTACCCGAATAAAAATGTATAGCGAAAAAACATTAAATTTCACTGTTACAAACATTGAAAAACTTCGAAAAACCACATTGAAACAGTGAAAATCTTTGTAAAAGTTACACTGAAGTTACCATGAATATCGCTGTTTTCACAGTAAATTTTAATGGAAACCGCCAATTTTACAGCGAATAAGGGGGTGATTAAGTGATGTAACACTAAATTTTTCGGCTTTTTCCCATACAAATAAAAACCAAAAACAGTGAACTTTGTGGTACATTCACTGTAAGTTTTACACTATTTCGCAATGAAGTTACAATGAAATTTAAGGTAAATTCTGCAAATAAAATTGTAGGTTTTCGGATTATTAGGACAAAATAAAAACGGGCTGAATAATTACGGTATTTCATGTTTTTGAAAAGATATGATGACAATGAATTTGATAGACTTGGAACTATTATGATTTTCGAGCCGCATTCATCGCTCATATCAGGAAAGTATTAGAGGTCAGTACACCTACACAAACAAATTCCGCTCTTTCCCATTCACGCCTTATCTCAATCTGTTAGATCCTATCGGCTCTTTGTTTCATTACTGTCTTCTATCGTTCCCTATGTCAATTGTAAAATCTACCGTTATAAAAACTTAATTATATGCCTGACACCTCATTCGATGTCAAGACGTAGAAACAACGAGGTTGGTCTATTCCATAGGAACGGAGCCTTTCCCCGAACACCCGCGTTAAGAATCGCGGCTAATATGTTGACAGACGAGCAAGTAAGTCGCAAGCGCCTGCATAATGTCGTCGTCCCGTCAGTAAAACGAATTAGATTAAACTTCTTGATCGATGTTTACTACAGTAGACGGAGGAAGAGACACAATTTGTGTCTACAAATAACTCAACCTGCCAAGGATTGGACCTTAGATAGAGATTATTTCCTGTTTCGATACAATTTGCATTGTTGTCGAATTATATGAAAAATTTTCCAAGGACGGTACAGTGAAGTTACAGCATAAAGTGTTGTAAACAGTAAAATTCATTGTAATCGTGAAGTTTTTACATTAATATGAATATATTATATGAAAATTTTTCCAAGAACGGTACAGTGAAGTTACAGCATAAAGTGTTGTAAACAGCAAAATTCATGGTAACCGTAATGTTTTTACATTAATATCCGTTATGCATTTCTATGCGGGTAACCACTAATTACAAAGTGCTTTCCCAAGCCATTTTCTACATCCAAATCATCACCCTGCGGTAAATCCTCCGGAGGTGACGCGAATTCCTGTTCATTGATTTCCAAGCTGCATATGATAGCGTAAACCGACAAGAGCTATGAAAAATTCTCAACGAGAACGGCTTTCCTGGGTATGTTTACTAGACTTATCGTGGCTACGGTGGATGGAATCCAATGCTGTGTGAGAATCTCGGGTAGATTGCCGGACACATTTGAATCTCGCAGGGGACTTTGACAAGACTTCAATAAATTCAGTCAATTTATCTGCTTTTTTGCCGACGACTTGGATGCTGTTGGCAGAACATTTCAGGCGAAGGAATATCAGTATACCAGACTAAAACGCGAAGCTGACAAGTTTGGGTTAAAGATAAATGCGGATAAATGGGACCGAGCGCGGCGAGATCCGCTTAGGCAGTACCGCGGTAATCGACGGGAATGAGTTCGAGGTAGTCGACGACCCATTAGTTACTTACGCGTCGGAAGGACCACGACAATCGACCACAGTCCCTGGTCGAACCACTGGGGACTATCCGGGGCTGGGGTACAAAACGCTAATTGGGTCGGTTGTCTTCTACGGGCATGAAACGTGGACTAGAACGTGCTAGAAGAGAACCTGGGAGCAGTCGAAGTTTTCGAACGGTGGGTGGTAAGAACCATCTTGAGCGGCGTGCAAAAGAACAGTATGAAGGCGAAGAATGAACAACGAATCGGCACGTCTCTACGGCGAACTCAGTATTCCGAAAGTTGGCTAAAGTTGAACGGATACGTTGGGCAGAACATGCTTCTAGAATGCAGAATAACTATCCTGCAAGAATGGTTTTCGTATCGAATCGGGAAGGAACAAGTGGAAGAGGGGCACAGCGAGCGAGTTGGCGGAGAGTACTATTCGGTGTCCAGGGAATTGGAGAGGGGTATCTCGCAACCGAGTAACTTTGAGAAACTTTTGTTCATTAGGCTTTGTGTTAGGACGGCACGCTATCTAAATATGTAAGTAAGGGTAATCCTTCTATTTTAGACAGTAGCCATTTACGGCGAAGCGAAATATGAGTGTGTTCAAAATCAAGTATGCGTAACGCTCTGTCGGGGATTTTTAGTACAGACAAGGTACAGACAAAGTTTGTTAGAGAAACATGTAGTCTACTGCATTGAAACGGATTGTTAGAAAAAATTTCAATCGATTGATACCAATATCTCTAGAATTTATTGAGGAATGACTGAGTTATAAGCGTGCAAAACATAATCACTTTTCGTTACATGTTACCTCTCCGTTTTTCTAAAGTGCATCCCAATACAGAAATCAAAGACGTAGTTCTACGTCAAAAACAGAGGGGGGGGGATGCGGGTTGACGGGAAGAATGCTCGTGTTTTTTTCGCTGTGTGCTTGGGGTCGTTGTCTTGCTGGAAAGTATAATTACTCTCCAGGCCCATTTTAAGCATCGACTCCTCCACGTTCTCACACAAAATGTCGATATACACTTCTGCCGTCATAATGCCGTTGATTTGGGCCAAATTTCCTACGTCAAACCACGAGAAATAGTCCCAAATAATAATGTTTCTACAGCCGCCGTGCTTCATTGTTGGCTGTAGATGTCTATCCTGGAGCCCCTCGTCGCTCTTCCGCCAAACTCTTAGTCGTCGTTTCTTGTTGAAGAGCTCAATTTTTGACTCCTCTGACCAGATGACGTGCTTCCAGACTTCCAGAGGTCCAGGGGCTTGTTGACGTAGTTTCTGGCAAAAAGAGCCATTTTTTTCGGGCGCTCTCTTGCAAAATAGTTCTTCAAATCCCGCTCTGCAATGCGTCGTCAAATGGTTCGATCAGAAATGGTCAAGCTCAAGTTTTCCCTAACCGCACGCACGGTTGTGCGTGGATTTTTCTTGATCTTCCGGATGATCAGGTCGTCGGTTTGCGCAGCACTCTGGCGTTTAGCGCCTTTGCCGGTCGATCAGCGACGCTTTCGAGCTCTTGATGTTTCAGTATGATTTTTTGTGTGCTCCACGGCTCACTTTATATTTTTCCACTATTTTACGTTGAGATTCGTTACGCTTAGCATCACGCACAATAAGGTTTCGGTCCTGAAATTTTGCCTCCGGTCATTTTCCAACAGCTTCTACAGGCTTCATCTCTAAAACCAATCCTTTTTATCACTTGAAGTTGTCTTACGAGTTCTACAAGAAGTGTTTTAGACAAACAAAAACAATGAAGTGTCAGAATCGGGGGGTTCAACGTGAACTACACGGAAAAAAATTACGATGGAGGATCTTTTTTTCTGTCATACTTAAAAAAAACTAACTAATAAGTGTAAATTTTATTCAAATGTTTTTTAAATAAAAATCATTGATAGAAGCGCAAAATGAAGTTTGGAGGTTAACTTTTATGTTCCATAAATTGAAATCATGCTGTTACAAAAAAAAAATCACAAGTTTGTTGAAAATTTCTTTTATACTGTTTCTGATTTTCAGATCTAATTTCAGTATTTAGTAGCGCTGGCTTTTGTTGTAGCGAGGGATTTGTTACTAACCTCTCTTCCCACTCAAATTGATTTAGTTTGGTGACTAATTTTTGATCTTTCAATAAAGTCCCAAACAATGTGCAAATGTTGCAATTAAAACAGTTTCTCTGCTGCTAATCTGCTTTTAATCTTTTCGAAGGCACAGAAAATACTAAAAATAGCTCTGTTTTCCAGCTTTGATGCTTCAAAATGCCATTGAATGGGCATCAAACGATGAAGAACAGTTCCAAAACCTGGTTTACTCTAGTTACTTCTAGTTACTAAATAGTTTGATATCGTCCGCAAAAAGCATGGGGCATAATGAAGCATGAACTAGCACAAAGAGGAATGGTCCAAGTGTCCCGCCCTGTGGAATACCGGAGAGTTCCGTACAATGAGCGCAGACTGCTGCTTTCCTCTATCTTCACACAGAGAGCATTCGATTCAATAGATAGCATCGAAACCATCGTACAAAAGCAAAATGACCTGCAAGTTTGTTCAGTTTAGCCAGTGGTATACTGCCATCAACTCGATCAAATGCCGCTTTTAAATCGATATAAATCACAGTATCAATCTAGACAAAACGCACAAATTAAAACCCAAACGACGTAACGTATTGTCCAAAACACATGGATCACCCTAATGCTGGATAGTGGCAAATCGTAAAAAATACTTCCTTGTCATTTCACTTAATTTTCAGGTTTTCTGTACTTCTTCAATGGTACAGTTCAAATGCTCTTAAACGTTTTGCTTTCTTGGAAATAATTTTCGTTTGCTGTCGCCATAAGTGTAATTTTCGACTACAATTTTAATAAAATTCTACGGGAAAAATAGGTAACTAACGATTGTGTGAAACTTAAAAACCACAACACAATAATGGTCACTTTTATTGTCCATCGAATGTACAAAAAACTTGTACATGTTTTTTACTGGGTGAATATAAGTTTTGTCACTGTTTTATCTGGGAAACCATTTTTCTAGCATTAATTGTTTTAATTCACACTTTCAGATGTCACTACCGGTTCCAGCAAATAGTAAATATCAAAGCATGCCATTTGGAAGGTTAAACCATACGAATGATTGGTTAATAGGACAAAATGTGCATTTTATCTGATACAAAATTCATTTGAGCAACCAATTTGTAGAATTTAACAGCAAATCAGCAGTTGAAGTTGAAAGTGTCCAACATATGTGTGTGACGAATGACTGTGGAAGGACTTGACTGTAACAGTATTTGACAGCAAAATATGCTACGTTCACGGTGCTCACGCAGGGCTTACTTCGATCGTTGAAAGGTAGGTTGTCCTACAAAACTCAATGAAATTTTTAATGGAAGGAGCTGTCAAACGACCGCAGTAGAATTGCAAAAGTTTCAAACTCAGAACGAGCTCGATTTCATTTCAAACTACATATTCGATTGAGATTCCCCAGTGTATGAAATAACAATAGTCAATCTAAACAAAGTGTGAATTAAACCTGCTACTTAACCGTAAATAGGAAGTGTTGACTAACGTGGCTCGATGCCATTTTCCTCAAGATCAAAGGTGATCATCAACCAGACCAGATTGTGTAAACATTTCAACTACCGCTTTTGAATCCACTGTTTTACTCCACAACATTCACTCATTCTTTTACGCGGAGACAACACTAAACATTCCACTCACTTCAAGAAGTTCAAACACCGGACAGACGAATTCACCCTACTGCGCTTCCTGGAGAAGCTGCCGTCTAGGATTAGCCTGCAAACGTGGCTCACCCGCCTTTCGGTAGCGCTTTCCAGTAGCGATCGCGCGATCAAGTCTAGTCGAGAACGCCTAATTAAACCACTCTGGCTCGGTCGGTCCTTTAGAGACCCAGACCGAGACCGGACCGGACCGAAGATGATGAGGTGATGAGCAGCACAAAAAAAAACTATTCCAAACCGAACCGGCCCCGAGACCCGAGAGTAGCAGAAAGGCATCAGTAGAGCAAATATTTATCCTCGATCGCCGCCCCGAAGGGCGAAGGGCAAACAAATCCAACAGAAGGCTTTGCGCATCGTCGTGGGCGATGCTGAGGCCGGCCGGGAAAGATGGATTAGCTGGACTGGTGGACGTGGACGGGTTGAGTGAGGTTTGAGGGTTCGGTGTCAGAACTAATAGAACTAAGGTCTGCACCACCTTTCAGAGCTCAGAGGTTGCACGTTACGTTTTCGAGTTTTGTTTTGAACCTGACTGTGTGTGAGAAAAAAAAGGGCCAAAGGCCCTTTCACATAACCTCCTCGCTGCACTGGCACGGAGCAGAGCACAAACACGGGGAGAAGACGTTGATAGAGAGACGTCAGTTTTTGAGATAAAGGTAGACTTTTGACATTTTTCTTCGACCACATCTTGATTTCATGTTTTCTCGGGTGTCGGACAACTTTTTTCGTTTTTTTTTTGGTTGCCGGATCAGAATCAATTTTAAGCCCCCCTCCCGTGTCGCCTCCGGCTCCGAAACCAACCAACGCGGACCGACAAGCTACCGCGGGATTTGGTCCCCGGGTTGAACCCGGGTGTGTGGAATGCGAAGTGTCGTATTTCGGTGAATTTCAGTAACAGTGAAACCTTCGTCACTCGACGACGACTGATCGGAGACGGCACTCACCTGGTTCCATCTTGATGGTCGACTTTCGCGTGTCCTCCGATGGCAGACCGAGCGACGGTTGTGTTGTTGGCGTCGGCGAATAGAGCTGCTGCTGCTGTTGTTCTGGTCGCTGTTGTTGTTGTTGTTGCTGGCCGAGAAGGGCCAATGATTTGTTGCTAAACCTAGGCAACAAATCGGAACCGGGAAATCTCGCCAGCGGCTCCAACTTTGTGGTTTTTTAACTTGAACACTACGATTCGAGGGTAATCCACCGAGCAGTGCTTGCACTGCTGCACTACAGTTTTGTTTGTTTTGTTAATTTCTCTTGTCTACAGTAAACTTTCGATATAGTTTTGTACTATCGGTTGTTCTGTTTTGTTAAAATCTTTTGTATTCCTGCTTTTCGGTTCGGTAAGGCACTTTCCCTATTATAGTTAAGTGTACGTTCGATTTCTCCACGATTTCTAGGTTACTAATTTTTTGTTTGTTTTCTACTTTGAGGTATTTCGCTTGCTTTGATCCACAAATGATGATTCTAGAGAAAGTTTTTTTTAATGCCGGACGCTAATCCCTACGAACGGTAACAACGCATCATCCTCGAGTCAGTTTCGGCTGCACCGACGTTAATCCCGAAAATCAAGTGTTTACTACCGTGTGCGACCATGGATGACGACACTTTTACGAGCACATAACCACTGAACCACGACCCGGAAAAGGACCTTCGAAACTAAACGGATCGACTTGTCTTCATTGGAGCGTTTCCTGCACACATACGCCGGCACACCAATGCATCTTTCCGACCCGAAGACGAACGAACGAACGAACGTACGGAACGGAACGGAACGGGTCGGGTCTGGTGAATTCCGGTCAACCGTGTACCGCTGCTACTGACCGTTGCCGTTGTGCCGCAAAACGAACCAAACAAAAAAAATCGCTCAATCCTCAGCAACAGGGTCACCGCACAAAGTTATGCGTGATTTTCACCCAAATTACGCCAAAAAAAAACCTAGCGATTTCACAAAAAACACACAAGCAAGCGCGCGCGGCCCCGACAGAAACGACGGTGACTGCGATTGATTGACAAACGACGACGACGACGACGATGACGACCAGCAAGAACTTTTCGCGTTTAGGCTATCACTCCGTTCATGGCACACTGCGGCGATCATCTGTGAAGAAGCTGAACCGTGGTATTCTCGCTCTCGCCCAACAGCGCGCTTGCACACAGGCGCGCGCGAGTACTCTGACAGGCAGAACCTCGCAGCTCACACACACTCACTCACCCAGCGATGCACCAACCATCCCAAACCGGTCGCACCAACACGCGAGCCCGGCAGCGCGAGTGGGCCGTGTACGGATGTGCCGCTGCATGCGTGTGTGCGTGCTCGCGCTCGCTGTGAATGACAGCGTGAAAGGGGGCGTGCCAGCCCACTACCACTCGTCACAGCTGAACGGCCAATCTGCTGCCAGCGAGCATAGCTAATGGGGAGGAGTTTTCGGAAAAATGGTCGGTACCGGTTCGCCTGGTCTGTCGTCGCACTTTTCACACACAATTTCATAATCAAAATCCATTTTATTGACAATTCCTCTCGCTTCCTTGGTTTCTGGTTACAAACAGCAGAAGAAAAAAAAACTCGACACGCACTTTCCTACTTTGTTGCTTCGCTCGCCAGCTAGCTAGCTAGCTGGCTTGCTAGGAGGACAAGGTTGGCTGTGTTTGTAATGTTTGCTCGAAGCGCGAACGGGACAAAGTAGGCCGAGCGAGCGAGACGCTGCCACCAGCGAATGATTAAGGTAAAACGATGTGTGGAAAATGATGCAAACTTTTGCGTTCCGCTGTGCGTTCAAAGTGCGTGCGTTTGACAGATGCCACCACCCGCCCCCGGACGGGGACGGGGTGTGAGGTAACAACAAAGTTAGCGGAAACAGGACACCCTTAATCCTTGTGCTCCTGTCAGTCCTGCCTGTAGCGTGGTGTGTGCGCGCGTAACGAACGAAATTACGTGAATGGAGCCACCACCACCACCACAGACACGAAGTCCTGATGGCAGGCTGGGATGGATGGAAAGTGGATCGATACGGTGGTGGTTCTGGCTGGCTTTAGCCGCGCCGTAAGGCCGAATAAGGATGAGTAGACTCCGGCAGCCAGAGCAGGTCTGGTTAGCAGCTAACGAAGCGTTTCAATTTTCGGCTCGGCAATGGGTCAGCGGAAATAAATTTGACACTCAATTTTCAAATTGATCAAGCGGTAAGCAGCAGCCAGGCAGCGTCGCATCGCATCGCGAAGCCCGCATCGGAGGGCACAGCCCGGGGGAAGTGAACCGGTGTGTCGTGTTCCGGCACGACGGGTACCGGGGGTAAAATAATTATTGTAGAATGACGCATTTTCTAGGTCATTGCGGTCAGAGAAGCGAATCGACGTGGAATGATTCGTTCTTTTTTTCTTCTGCTGCTCTCGTCGTTCTCGTCGTCGTCGTCTTCTTCTGTTTCAACACGATTGTCTGGCGATGATTTGCAGGCCCCGGAACTGACTGAATAACGCGGCAACATTATTTTGATTAAGAAAAAGTGACCCCCACCGCCGAAAAAACCGGAACCATCCATTTATAAATGAAGCATTTTAATCCATCTGAGACTGTCAATCATGTCGTAAATTTCCGAATGACGCCCGTTGAACCGGAAAGATCATGCCAGGCCAACGTGTGCCGCTGGTGCTGTCTTCCTATATTCCAGTAAGCTGCCGAACTGGCTGTTGCTTCCAGAAGAAAAACCCGTTGACAGAAGAACCGTCATCACACTCCGCAGGCAATGGGCGCTTTATGTCCTGGACAGTTGAGGGACAGTTTAGCTCGAGCGACGACGGGCGCTCAGCGGCAGCAGCAGCAGCAACAGCCGTTTATTTCCGGTTGACGGATGCGGAATAATATGAAATGAAAAGCAAACACGTACTCTATACCATCAGCACAACCGCCGTGCACCACCGCCACATTTCTCTCAACAATCTACTTTTACAGCATCGTCGTCAGCATCCATCAGAGCAACCCAAGCGGTTTTAGTAGGCTGTGCCAGCCAGCGCCTAGCAAAGGCAGAAAAAAATGACAGATCTTTTAACTCTTTTTCCACTTGTGATGTTTGAGCACTTTTGAACCGCTTTCCTGTGTACGTGTGCGTGTGTGCGTTTGTGTGTCGACGGCTGTGTGCCTGCGATAAAAGGAACTCTGATGATGGCGTGTGCGTTTGGAGGCTGGGACGCAGAGGGAATATTTTTCACTTCACAGGAAAGGATAAAAGGAACTGTATTTTCCCGGAAAATCGGTCCGGGGGTTTGCAGTAGGGTTACCAGAAGCGTTTTGCCTCAAACGAATTCAGCCTACAATTCGAGTAGTTTTGATCAACAACGATTTTTTGCGGTTTCAAGTAACTTTTAGTTACTTAATGATGAAGTAAGTCAGCCTTTTTGCTAGCCCGAAATAAAATCTGAGTTTCAATCAAACCAATCAAACCAAATGCCATTGAGGCCGCTAACCACAGACACAGAGAGCCGTTGTGGGGGTAAGCGAAATCAAATTTCAACGGTAATCTATTCAAATCACAGAAATTGAATCGCTTCTGTCTTGGTTTCAAACCAACCTCAATCGATAATTTTGGGTACAAACAAATTCATATCACATCTAAGCGGGTGATTTTGCTACTTCAGAAATTGGATGGATTCCTAGAATTTCTCAGTATTCAGCAGCGAACTCAAACGAGCATGTACAAATGCTGTACAACATGCTATACAAATTATAATAAATTATACAAAATTTATCGCCTTTTATTAAGCTGAGACGATCACTATTTAAAAATTTTTGCAGCACAGAAAGTCTTTAGTAATGTAACTTCCAAGGTTTAATTACTAAAAAGGACTTTCAATGAGAGGAATCCAAGACGAATTTTCAAAATCAAAACGCTACGTCTTACTTGCCTCATTTACCAGGGCTAGCGGGACCAATATTTTTTTGTTAGATTATAGTCACTTTAACCAGTTTTCGATCATTCGTGACTCCTGCGAGGTTGGGGTTTGAACCTGGGTCCTCGGCGTGAGAGGCGTGAATGCTAACCACTACGCCGGGACTGACCCCCGGGGACCAATATTCAAATTTGATTAAAAAGCATAGAATAAAAGGTCGTCCAAAACTGCCGTAGCAAAATTAGATCATTATTAATGCATATGTATCGCTAGAATGTGACAGAACTTTTTACTTTCTTCTATTTGAAAATTATTCCGATATAACTATTACGTAATACACCTGGAAATGTTAGAAAGGCTTCGTGCACAAATTACGTAACGCTCAGAGGGGAGGGGGAGAGGTCAAACTAGCGTTACTTTTTGTTACGTAGGGGGGAGGGGGAGTCTTGAGAAGAGTTACGTAACAAATTTATCAAATTGAAAAAATACGAAATTATTTTTTGCTGAATAAATCTAAGCAGCCGAAAACCGTTTGGCCCAGCAAGCAACATGGGGTGATGCCTAATTGCTGTTTCAGCTGTGTAGCTCTATGATTTTAGCCTCGATTCTACTTGATCAAATCCATTTTGATCATAATTTTTGTTCTGAACTCATACTTGGTTGTGTTAAATCATACAGTTTGATCAGAATTCAGAATTGACATTCTGATCATAGTAGTTTTGATAGGAATGTAGAATCGATGCGTTCTTGAGTTTGCAAAACTAAAAAAAAATTAACGGATTGTGCGATTTTCATTCAATGATAGGGGGGGGGGGGAGGTTTAGTTAACGTTACGTAATTTAAAGGGGGGGCTATACCAAGCGTTACTTATTGTTACACAGGGGAGGGAGGGGGTCAAAAAACTATCATTTTTGCGTTACGTAATTAGTGTACCACGCCAAAGTTGACATAAAAAGTGTGTAAAGATCGGAAGTTTTGTTCTAAAATACTTTATTTTTAGTAGGTCCTACTTGTCCCGGGTGCTCTGAAATGTCACCTTCATTTTTATTTAAATATGTAACCCAAATTGTAAAACTATTCATCGTATGTAATTTGTTGATTCACTAGTAATGTTTGTAATGTTTACCCACTATCAGAAAAACATGTACATTTTTATGAATCCCATGCGACCAAAACATCAATTCTCGGGTACTTTTTCATTTCGACGTATCTGACAATGAGAGATTCCTTTCGTGTTCTCTCTTCCGCTTTTTAAGGCGATACTAATGCATTGAAAAGAGAATTTTCAAAACATTCGGCTAGCTAGTGACTCCGGCAACCGATTCATGCTGAGCTGATGTGTCAAAATGCATTAGTATCGCCATAAACAGCGGCAGAGAGGAGATACGAAGAAAATCTCTCATTGTCAAATACGTCGAAATGAAAAAGTATTCGAGAATTATGGAAAGATGTGTCCAACTTGCAACGCAAATTGAAAATGACGTTCAAATTTAAAGTTCAGCTTTTGTGTTTGGAATTCTAATTACAATCCATAACTTAAATATATGCGTTGGAGTAGCATTTTTCATTTCAAGAAAGGTTCAATTGGAGAAAACGAGGTTGAACAGTGTTTTGTGTTCCATTTCCACTTACCCCGGGGCACGTTACCCAGCGACAAAGCCATCAGAGTATATTTATGACAGTCTAAGTGGCACTCACTCCCTTCCGTTCCCTTTACCGTTTAACAACATACTACCATAGCCTCAGGAAACCGCCACAAAAAATAAAAATTAGTTTAACTAATCTGCTAGTACTAAGAAGATGTTACAACTCAAAGCACTAAACATTGCATTCTATAGGTTGTATTACTGTTTGGGTCATAGATTTCACTAAGTACTGATATTTTTTCACAATTAAAATACGCCATTATATTTTCACTTTTTCGCCGTCGATTTTTCAATTATTTTTGTCGACTATTCCACTTGTCGAAGCACTCTCGAAAGTTAACTTAATGACCGTCAAACGCTGCTGACTTACCGCCCGAGTAGTTATTTCGAAAGATATTATAATGATTTTGCCTGAAGTATTTTTCACTTGAATTACTAAGAAATTAGTTTAATTCGTTTCGATTGCAAACGCAAATCTACGGCAATCGTTTGTTGACACGTAACCAACGCGACCAGCATAGATATGCAGTGATGCCAATCTAAATAATTGAGCATGAAATGGACTAGCTATTTTTACGACCTTTGGGTGTCGAAAATATGCTAACAATATTTTTATTTTTACCGTAATCTGATATTTTATAATAAAAACTATCATGGAAAAATACACATGCAGTTCTATGCTTCGTATTTAGTTGTAAAAGAAATGGACCCGGCTACTAGGAACTATACTTTTCTCTTGAAAGTACATGTTGAAACATAAACAAAGGGACGGTAATTGATCGTAAACAAAAGTGCTGTAATCAAATGCTGTAAAAAATGCCTGAAACATTTTTATTCAAACTATAATGAAACTAGACAACATTATTCCGTTTAGTTCCCTTTTCTAATGATTATTTAGGTGTAGCAAAATTCTTTACGTAGGTTACCCGAGCAAAGTTTTAGAGCAAATTGAAAACAAAATTTGATACCTTGATATGACGGATTTTGATTACTCAGTGTGATTTCATTTTGGTCGACTTAGCGGCTAAAATATCAAAATTGATTGCACAAATCCTCACACCGTGAAATTAAATAGAATTATACTTTTGCTATCGAAAATATCGAACGGAACACTAATCTTGCTGTTACACAATAGTAATGGGAAAGCTGAATTAGTTATCGTTTTGCTGTCATATCGTCATCATATTGCTATCATCAAATAATTTGAATTGATAATTTCACTAGAAAAATGTTATGTGAAAATAGATTGATTCAAATATTGTAGGTTTGTTTACATTATAAATAGAATGTGTCAACACATTTTCTTTCAGTAAAAATGAAAACAAAATGAAAGCAAAGTCTGATACATCATAAGTGCCATTTGGATTCGGCAACAAAACATGATTTCTAGTTGATATCAACAGCAAAATATGCAATAATTTTGACATAGCTTAGTTGTCAAACCTTGCTCGGGTATTTATGCAAGTGTCATTTATGTACTAGCTGATCGTCCGATCTTACTTGGGGCTCCCTTTGTCTTTCAGTCACTTGTACATAGTAAAATTCTTATGATGTAGTAGCAAAACCCTTTTTTTATTTGAATGTGACTACTCCCTTTGTCAGCTCCCCTTCTGTTGTCTCCCGGCCACTTGTAATTCTGTCTTCTGTCCGCTAATCCCCACGAAGCGAGACAAATCATTTTTTACGTTTTTGAACCTCCCCCTTGTCAAAATGGCTACTCTATTCCCCCCTTTCAGAACTTTCCTTTTGTCATTCAGTCACTTGTACAACTGATTTCGCTCTAAATGTAAGAGAAATGCATCCTTAACCCATTTGATCCTTCTTTCCCTCCTTGAATAGCCCGCCCGCTGATTTTTGTTTATGTCAAAGAACATGTATGTTAAGTTTGATGAAGACCCGTCCAGGCGTTTCGGAGTTATGGTTTCCCCCTTGTCAGGGGTCCCCTCCTTTTATCAACCCTTCAGTGCAGATACCCTTATGTTAACACTAAACGTACCGTGAAGGGGTCATTTGACACCATGCTTTTTTGGCTCATTTTCACACCGTTACGACACTATTCCGCATAACTGTTTTTATTAGAAACAATTTAAAACATGGTGCAAAGCTTGCTGCTCTACTATTTATCTTTTTACTGAAAAAAATAACAATACTAATCTATCAATAATAGCGGCATTTTCGATCTATTAGCGAAAAATGTTTCTGAAGTTCAGTCGGTACGTTTAGTGTTAAAAAATATATCTGCCAAGTTTGGTGGAGAACGGTCAGGACGTTCTGGAGTTATGGCGGAACATACAAACCCACACTCACTTTTTTATATATAGACAGATAAATAAATAGATAGATAGATTAGAGGCTTTGCGTGAGACGTGCAGTGTGTGTTGTTTACAGATTATTTGGGTAGTTGCCAGTAGTTGCAGTTGTAGTTGGAGTGGAGATAAAAGATGGAACTTAACTGACAAGTTGCCGCGTAAATGCGACTTACCTGATCGGTACAAGATGCGTAGAGAGGTCCAGTGTGACCTGGAAGTGAATACTTTAAATAGAGCAATACTTAGTTCAGCAATTTTATGGATAGTAATTGACTCTATAAATGCCCCATACCTAACATTTTCGAATTTTACTTGATTGAGGTGTTATAGTTAAATAAGCAAAATAGGTGCACTCAGTACAGGACAACCCTGTTTGCAACAATCATGTCGTAAACAGTTGAACAACTACGTTCGATGCTTTGTTTGTACTACCAGCTCCATGCCCGAGCGAAGAAGCTGTGCATCATGAGGCACTTCGTGCCCGCCGGAATTTACAACAGGCGGGTCGTTTCTGAACAGCAGACAATCACACAGAAAGCGCGACTGAAGGTGCTGGTGAAAAAGTGCTTTCCGGCAAAGCGCGACGTCGTGGTCATAATGGATGACGAGACCTACTTGACTTTTGATCTGGTACTTGGAAGAGTACCCAGGTACATTACGTCCCAGAGGTATTTAAGCGATGAAATCCAAGACATCCCCCATACCTAGTTCCCGAAAAAGATCAGCGAAAAGGGAATATTCAAGTCGCTTTTCTATCCTTTGGGGCTTGTGCAGAATGTAACGAAATGCAGTACTAAGTGCTCATTTTGCTTTTTTTTATTATAGTTACTGTAACAGCTTGGATCATTCGTGACTTCTGTGGCGTTGGGATTTGAACTTTTTTCTCGTCGGTTCTTTGGCAATTATTCGGCGCCTTTTGTTTCATCGTCTTTTTGCTTATCTTTTCGTCGTCTTTTTGTCATCTCTTTGCCGTACCTATATATTGCCTTTTTGCCATCTTGTCATCATGTTTCTATCGTTTTTGACGTCTGGTTTTGGTATTTTTGTCGCTTTTATTGCTTTTATGGCTGTTTTGACGTCTTTTCGTCGTTTTGTCATCTTGCTATCTATATTTGTCGTCTATTCCTCAGGTTTCGTCGCGTTTTTGACATCTTTAAATACCTTTTTGTGGTGTTTTTTCGTTTCCTTTTTGTTGCAGTTTTGGTGTACCGTTTTTCTTCGTATTTTCATGTCTTCCGTCATCTTTTCAACAACTTTTGATCGTATTTTCGACATTTTGTCGTCAATTTTTCGTCACTTTTAACTGCAAATAAAATAGAAATAAACTGGTTATTTTATACTGAATCGAGGGCTCAAAGGCTATATGAACGCACCAACCAGTGCATTTTTGATAGTTTTTCTATCAAGGATTATTTGTTTTGCTAGGTTTATTGACCTCTAGTACCTTCCTTCAGTTGGGAGCAAGCGAGCGATAGCGAGTAAGGACGGATCATGCTTTCTTCGTGAGCAAATCGAAAACCGTGGGTTTCATTGGATGGTTTAGATCAACCTCGTTGTTTTTGTCTTGACCTTGACATGAGGTCAAGCCCAAAATTAAGTTTTTAAAACGGTACCGCCATCCGGGGTGAGATTGTGCCAAAAACCAAAAATGTTTATTTTTGAAAATTTATTATATCTATAGAAACTGGTGACCTAAATTCAAAATGATGATGAAAATAACATATTTATTCATAACTTAGAATGGAACACAGATAATATTAGCAAACTATTTAGCCTAAACAAGGTTTCAAAGTTCGCGATCAAATATGCGCGGAAATAACGCTTGTAAAAATGTCCCGCATAAACCAACCCAAACAAGAAATCGGATCAACTTGCTATTTTGAAGGTATATAAACTAATCATTTACAATGTATTGAAAGGTTATTATGCGTTGGATAAGTTTTGATTACGAAAATATTATTTTTCGAAACTTTGTACTTTTCGAGCTTCACGGGGGTGAGATTGTGCCAAGCCATAATGATCGATCCAATTTGTGGATTTCACCTACACAACAAAAATACGTCAGTATATACCAGTACACTCACATTCTTTACTATTGAGCACAATATTTTGACAGATTAGATTGCACCATCCATTTTGGAGCAAACAGCATCATAGGTCTGCTAAATAATTTAAACTAATTTTTACTTTTCCACTGGAAATTTCAGATGCTTTGAATAAACACTCTAATATAAGACGAATATATTATACCGTGTATAAACTGCCAGTTTTAAGGCCGGGGGAGGGGGTGGGATGGGCCACATGTTCTGCGGCCGTGGGTTCTCGAACAAAGTAATGATTACTTTTGTTAAATGATCAAATAAGTGTGCCCCCTTAGGATACACCCCTTCATATATCTCCCTATTGTTAACCCTAGAAACGCTACTGGCTATATAAAGGCTGTCCATTGACCACGAACTGATTTTTAGTTATTTCAGACCTCCCCGGGTTATTTTCGTTCATACTTTTTGTATGATGCGTTGTTTTTGGCCGACCCCCTGCCCCTGATAGTCCACTTAGTTCATGGACGACCCCATATGAATTACTTTATACTGATATTTATGTATATTGTTTATAAACATGCTAATGTTCACTGTTTGAGCTTTTAGCCTAACTTTATGTATTTACTTTCACCCCCTAGAAGGGGTGAGATTGTGCCAAAGTTCATGCACTTCCAGTAAAATTAGATTTCATTGTAACTAAACCATCTCTACGGCAGTTCTTAATTGAACAATTTAGTATATATTGACAGGTTTGAAATCAACATAGTTCCTAAATTGTGTGTATACTAAGCTAAAGACCAAAAATATGTGTTTTTTTGGCAACAATCTCGCCCCGGATGACGGTACCTATAGATTAACACTATATGCTTAAAACTTGGGGAATTGTTGGGGCCGCAATCTTCCAAAACTACTTGGGGTCCCTAAATTCATTGAACACTCAGGTTGAATACCAGTAAAAAATTTATTTCAGAACTCATTCTATTGCTTACAAATATTGAACTTTCGAGGCACCGTGATTCTCTTCTTCTCATCCTATTCATCTTAAAAGAATGATCTTATTAGGGTAGATGCTCCAGTAGTAGTGGAATTATATCTGCGGATAGTACTTAAAGACCATTTGAATGCTCAATTTATCAGTTTCAAATTGAACTGCGTGATAATCATGGCGCATCGTATGTTCGGTCTAAATGCACACCAAAATTATACCATTCTGTTCGTTAATTTATCTAAAATGTTGCTTTTCCTGACATTAGTCTGTGCTCTTACAATAGTGTTAACAAATATATATTTAACAATAGAAAATTGAAATTCTCTCCAAATTATTCTCCGCCAAATTTATGAAATGTTTCGAGTTTCCACTATTACTATAAGAAATAAATGACTTAGGAGTTCTGATGGACGAAAAACTCACCTTTACCAATCATCGGTCAGCTATCATCGCCAAAGCTAATAGACAGTTAGGTTTTATAACGAAAATAGCCAAAGATTTCAACGACTCTCATAGTCTTAAAGCTTGGTATTACTCACTATTCTGGAAAACAGGGATGGTTCAATCACTTTGACTCAATTTTGATTCATTTGACAGTACCGTCTCAGCCGAGCAAAATTCGACAAAGTGATATATGAGACATTTGTAAAACTAATTATTACCTACAATTTTGCTAAATAAAGTTTTGCAGTATCTTTTGTTGTTACGGGGCTACAATGCTAGTAACTCATTAGTGACTTAATTAACGTTCACTTAATTACCAAAGAGGTACTAGCATTGTGGCACCATAAATACAAAAGATACAGCAAAACCGTATTCAGCAAAATTGTAGACAACAACAATGTGTGTACTTCAAATCACAATGACCATCTTCAAACTAAGCGGAGCGACATCTGGCGGCGAGTATCACGTTGTCCAAAGAATTGCTCACAACCGAGTGAACTGTCAAAATCTTGTTCGTCAGGCTATGTCTTGGAACAGAAAGCCAATTAAATAAAAAAATGCCTTAAATAATTTTTCAGTTTGCTGTCCTTGTAGCGCTGTCATGTTTTCAGCGTGTAACTCATCCCAAGCAACAAAGTGAGTTTTATTGTACTCTTATGGCAGTTTTCATGACCAGTTTTGTTCTTAAGTGCCATCATAAGACTGTAATAGAACCCAATTTGTTACTTGGGATACGAGATTGGCTTCTCGTAGAACTTGCGCGTGTCATTATCCCAGACTAGTTCTAATTTTTTACGATCTCTATCCTTCTTCTGACGGTTTTTCCTCTTAAGAATTCTACCCCGTCCTTTCTTCGTCTTTCTTGACTGGTTGGAATTCTTTAATCAAACCAGTATACTAGGGTTACTTCATCTAGCGCCAACATTTTCGAAACCCGAAGAACCTAACTCCTCAGAGGAAGGTAGTGCTTCGTCCAGTAGGTGCACCTAGTTTTCGGTACATTGTGGGTTGTGCAGTTGCCGAACGTTTACCGTCGGTAATGTTGAATCCACATGTAGGTATTGCTACTTGGTAATGGTATGAATCCAGTAGGGAATGCAGGCCGTAGGTGCGTAGAGCGCTTTCTTCTCGTTGTCGACTTTCGTGTGGATAGCGCATACCTGTTACATCCCCAACAGACACGTACTCTCGATAATCGCTTCCCAGACCATCACGCGATCCTGCATCCCGACCAGCACTACACAGCCCTGCTCATTGAAAGCTTGCAAAGCCTTCCAGGGCTAGTAACGCTAGACCTCGTGCCATCACTCGCATGAGTTCCCTCCAGCATACGACGTTGGTTTCTACCGGGGTCGTTGCTGTAACTAAAATGAATACAAAGTTACTTTACCAGCGAAATTCCTTACTTGTTTACTTACTTACTTTAGCAGCCGAGAGCCGGGGTGGCTCTTGCCCTATCAAGAATTCCTCTCCATTGTACTCGATCCTGGGCTACTCGTCGCCAATTCGTTGTGCGTCTCGGCACACGCAAGTCGGCTTCAATCTGGTCGAGCCATCTAGCACGTTGGGCCCCTCTATTCCTGGTGCCGGTGGGGTTCTTGAAGAGAACAGATTTCACTCACAGTCGTCCGGCATCCTTGCGACGTTACTGGCCCACCGTAGTCTCCCAATTTTCTTCAGTTGTACGATGGGAATCTCTCCACCTCCGCCACTCTCCGCTTTCCGTTTGTACTCCGCCAAAAATAGTCGGCAACACCTTTCTTTCAAATACGGCTAGTGCACGTATGTCTTCCGTAAGCAAAGTTACTGTCTCAAGCCCGTAGAGGACTACCGGTCTGATTAGCGTTTTGTACATCCTCAGCTTTGTGCGGCGGCGCGTGCTCCCAGATCGAAGCATCTTGCGGATGGAAAAGTAGGCTCGATTTCCAGCTTGAATGCGTCGTTGGATCTTCTTACTAAGAAATCCCAAATTTACGAACTCATCAATCACTTCCAGTTTGTGGGAGGCAAATGTAGCTTTCTCTGGAGCCTCTTTCTACCATATATTTGGTTTTCGACGCATTAATTTGTAGCCCTATCCTCCTCGCCTCCATTTTTAGTCTGGCGTAGATTGCCACCGCCGTCCCAAGGTTTCTATTAATGATGTCGAGGTCGTCTGCGAAGGCTAGGAGTTGGCTACTCTTGCTGAAGATCGTTCCTCTCGTTTCGATGCCCACTCGCCGGATCACCCCTTCAATAGCGATATTGAATAACATAAAGGACAGTCCATCCCCTTGCCGCAATTCTCTGCGCGATTCGAAAGGACTCCAGAGGGTCCCCGAAACGCGCACGTAGCACGTCACTCGCTCCAGAGTAGCTTTGATCAGCCGCGTCAGTTTGTCCGGAAAACCGTACTCCTGCATTATCTGCCATAGCTGGCCTCGTTCTACTGTATCGTATGCTGCCCTGAAATCCACGAAAATATGATGCGTGAGCACGTTGTGCTCTCGACATTTCTGGAGGATTTGTCGGAGAGTAAAAATTTGATCCGTAGTTGCACGGGCCATAGGGGCCCGCCTGATACTGCCCTTCGCATTCTCTTGCTATTGGGGATAGACGACGCAACAAAATCTGGGAGAGCACCTTGTAGGCGGCGTCCTGCGAAATTCCTGCGAACATAAATTTGAGCTTCAGCATTCAACCCAGATTTTCGGGGGTTGTCCACTGATAATTATTGTTAGTATCAACATTTGCTATAATAATTGATGCTAGCTATGTTACGTAAAATCAAGATCAAAAGTTTTTTTTAAGTAGCGCTCTTTTAAATTCTTTTCTAGAGTCTTGTGATGTTTTTCTGTGACGACGTTCAAGTCACTTGGTCACGTCATGTCTGAGTGAAAAGCTTGCTAAATGGCCCTAGCACAGATCACCTCTTAGCACCCGCGCTCCAATGAGTCCACCAAATTGGGCTTCATATTTACATTGGCAATAATGATTGATGTGATGAAATACACGGAAAAGAATTTTTCTGGAAATTTCGGCAAATAAAATTATTGAAATTAATATTTTTATTACCAAAAAAATCAAACAAACCTGTAAAATCAACTGACGTCCAAGAGAGAACATGGACGTGGGACATTATTCGAAGAAGACCACCTCTCACGCGCGGGTAGCACCCGAAAAGTGAGGGTAGATACGCTAAACAGTGCACTCCGTTTCGATTAGAACGTGGGGAAAGATTATTTCGCACGCACGAATGCCTTCGCTGATCCGCGATCGGGACCTTCTTGAAGAAACCGCGGCGGCGCCGCTGCCTGGTTGCATCGCCTGAGTGCGAATCAAATCTCCGTACCGTAACAAAAAGCCAACCGCCACCAATCATCGCCGCCATCACACCATCGTCGGTCCGGCAGGAAGGAAACGGTGCTAATTACCGTTCGGTGGAAATAATTTCACACCTATATTAACGTGCTGCTCCCGTGTAGAAACAAAAAAAAAACGAATCACCCCAAACCGATCCTCTCGTTGATTCAATTTGAAAACAATATTCCAACAGGAACTTAATTTGGTTGATCTCTTTGAACACGTGGTGAAATTAAAATGTCATCCAGGAAATCGAACCTGGAATTTTCAAATTTCCTCCAAAATACGAGGGCTTAAGGGAGACGGCTAGAAAGTCCGATAGAGAGAGAGCGAAGTAAAAGTGCAGAAGCCGAACACGACGGCGGTCTTGTCGCTAGCTGAAGCGTTACCATGCGCTGCTTGGTTCGTTACCCACGGTGCACATAACCTCACAAGGCGGAGTGCGTTATATTCGGTTGTTTTGCTCAGTGCTCGCGCGATTGCGAGCGCGTTCCGCTCATCTAAGTGAACAGTGCGCGCACTAAAGGTAGCTAATGGCAACGCGTCCGTCCGTCCGTCCATCCGCCCATTCTCCGGCTCCAAACCGAAACCGTGCACCGCCGACTGACTGAAACGTGATGACAGTTGATGCTTCTGTCAACTTGTTGCAAAAGATAAATATAATCCGGCCCATTAGGAGCACATTTCGACCGCCTCTTTGATTAGTGGATGGCTGCTCTCGGCTGTACTCTCGGTGTGTATACACAGTCGATTATGATGCTCGCCATCATCATTCAGCAGGGAGCTGAGCTGAGTTGCAGGTAGCCAGCCAGCCAGCCAGCCAGCTAGCTCAGGGTTGATCATTGCATGCATGCACGCAGCGCAGTTCACGGTGGGTCCGCACGTGACCAACCATGCGCAAAAATGTCGTAATGGAATCGCGTTTGCCGCGACCACATTGAGGGAGGCTTCGCGGCGGCCGGTCTAGTGCCGCGAACCGATTGCATTCGGTGGGGATTGAGTAGGACACGCCAGCGCCGTTGGCTTCGGGCTCTGGTCCAAGCTGACTGAGATGGGGCGACAGAATTGGGGCCATTTCTCTACGTAGTTTGCTGCTGTGGTAAAAATTAACTACGCCCAGCATCGGATGGTAGTGTAGCACTAATAATTGAGATTTCTGCTGCTAGATTGAGCTGAATAATTAATTTAAGTGCATCACGGTACATGATAATGCTCGGCAAACGTGCAGGCAATTTTCCTCTGTTGCTGCTCGGTAGTACTCGTAGTGTGGGGGTTACACGGTCGATGCCTCGTCGGAAAAGTTTGACCGACCATAGAATAAACGATGTCATTATTAGTTAAATTATCTATTCATTCCCCGGGCTGGCCGTGTCATCACGGGCTTTCATCAACCTGCTCTCGGTCGGCACTAGAAAGGGAAAGCTGAAGAATTAATGGTATTTTTGAAAAATTTCACGCTTCCCTACATAATTTAGCATAAAATGCTGCTTTTTATCCTCGGCCGTATGCAGAGTCCGAGCTGCTGCCGCCGCTGCGCTGGCCGGGGACTGGGAATGCAAGCTAAACCGGAAAAAAGGATCACAGACGAGTAAAGCGAAAGGACCGTTGGTCCAAACACGTGTCAATGTCAAGCGAAGTGTGTAGTCACACCAAAAAAGCGTTTTTTTCTCTTACTCATCAAACAACAATTCGCAACGACCAACGACTGTGATTGTGTGCGAGTTGGTTTTTTGTAACACTGGATGTGTGTCGAGCAAAGAAGGCTGTGAGGTTGATGGGAAGAGGAAACAGAATCTCCAAACGCAGCTGAAAGGAGATTAAATTGTGATTTTCTCGCTTTCCGAGCAAAAATGCCATCCTTGTTGCTGTCGTTCGTCGGTTGGGCGAACCGCGGAGATCAAGGTAGGCCAGTGTGCACAGAGGTAGGACAGGATGGATGATACGTTTGTGATTTGCCATTCGAAGAAAATGAAAAATGTGAGGCACTTTTAGCTGGAGATAGGGTTTCCAGCAAGTCCTTTAAATTTTTTTAGAAAGTATTAAAAAACTTTGAATTATAAGCTTCATTAAGCGTTGTCAGAACAAAGCTTTTTGAAAAACTGCAAACAAATTTGTTCAGTAAAAAATATTCAAATTTTCAAAACATTTCTTCTTGTTCGTCAATCGGTTTTTTAGTGACAAAAATTTCACGATTTTATTGTTCCTGACTTTCTGGAATCTTTACCTACTTCAAAGATTCATAACTCAGGAACCAACCGTGGCACAGAAAATGTTTTTCTTTATGGAAATACTAGCTGACCCGACAAACTTCGTATTGCCACAAATTAACCTGTGTTGTACATAAATCATGAATCTCGGATGATCTTTGTCACAATCTCGTGTTTTGCAAGCCCCCCAGCGGGCGGCGCTTCCGACGGCGGGTCACCGGCAACACTCGCGACCGTCTCGTCCTGAATGATCTAGTGTTACTATAGATAGTTTTTGTGGTCTTGTATTGACTAATGTTTTATGGAAGAGTCTCGAATTTCTCGAGTTCGATTAGTTTTTGAGTTTCGCAAAAATTTCTGTTTTATTTGTATGAGAGTCCAAATTTTGCGTCCAAAACCACTTACATGTCAAATTTGGTTCCATTTGCTTGATTAGTTCTCGAGTTATGAGGAAATTTGTATTTCATTTGTGTAGAAGCACCCCCTCTTAAAGTTGGGAGGGGTCCTAATTCACCATAGAAAATATTTTTGCCTCCAGAAACCTCCACATGCCAAATTTGGTTCTATTTGCTTCATTAGTTCTCGAGTTATGAGGAAATTTATATTTCGTTTGTATGAGAGCCCCCCCTCTTAAAAAGGTAAGGGGTCCTAATTCATCATAGAAAAAATGGTTGCCTCCAAAAACACCCACATGCCAAATATGGTTCCATTTGCTTGATTAGTTCTCGAGTTATGAGGAAATTTGTATTTCATTTGTGTAGAAGCACCCCCTCTTAAAGTTGGGAGGGGTCCTAATTCACCATAGAAAATATTCTTGCCCTCGAAAACTTTCACATGCCAAATTTGGTTCCATTTGTTTGATTAGCTCTCGAGTTATGAGGAAATTTATATTTCATTTGTATAGGAGCCCCCCCTCCTAAAACGGGGAGGGGTCCCAATTCATCATAGAAAAAAAATTTGTCTCCAAAAACACCCACGTGCCATTTTGTTCCATTTGCTTAATTACTTTACGAGTTATGAGGAAAATTGTGTTTCTTTGGTACAGGAGCCCCCCCTCTTAAAGTGGGGAGGGGTCCTAATTTACTATAGAAAATATTCTTGCCCTCGAAAACTTTCACATGCCAAATTTGGTTCCATTTGCTTGATTAGTTCTCGAGTTATGAGGAAATTTGTATGGAAGCCCCCCCTTTTAAAGAGGAGAGGAGTTATAATTCCCCTTATTAAGCGGGGAGGGGTCTCAATTTACCATAGAATAAATTCTTGTCACCGAAAACACCCACATGCCAAATTTTGTTCTATTTGCTTAATTAGTTGTCGAGTTATGCAGAAATTTGTGTTTCATTTGTATGGGAGCCCCCCCTCTTAGTGGGGGGAGGGGTTTCTAACCATCACTAAAACCTTTCCTGGCCCCAAAAACCTCTACATGCAGATTTTCACGCCGATTGGTTCAGTAGTTTTCGATTCTATAAGGAACATACGGACAAACAGACAGACAGACAGACAGAAATCCTTTTTTATAGGTATAGATAAGTAAACAAGGAAACTATATACAGTAACTAGAAGTACCCCGCATGCGTTATCTCGTATCTAATAGAGAGTGAATCGGTGGTACTCAACCAAATTTTATATATATTTGACGAAAAAATACTTTTTCGCTGTGATAATCTAGCTTCACTATAAAGAAGATAAGCGGAGTTTATGAGCAAAACCCGAATTAATCCACCTAGCGGCGTGACCTAGCCTTTCTACTGCCACAATAATCATTTAATTTCTCAGGAACATCTATAATTAACTTGACTATATTTTTAAATATCCGTTCCGTATTCCTCAAAATCCTTATTTGCCAGAAAAATTCACAACGTGTTTTTCATTGAATTAATTCTTAAATGTTTTAAAGGTTTTAAATACCATTATTTCACATTTCTTTATGTAACTTTCAAACTACAAGTCCAATCGTCATGAAATTTGGAAGTTAAGGGTTTGTAAGGCTCCTCTTTCATATGCAATCAATTTTGTTCAAATCGGTTAAGGGATCTATGAGATAATGAAGTCGCATATTTTTCGTATTTTTATACATAACTTTTGAACTACAAGTCCGATCAGTATGAAATTCAATAGCGACCAATGGGACACCTAGACCTTTCATTTGACACTAAGAACATTAAAATCGGTCCAGCCATCTCCGAAAAAAGTGAGTGAGATTGAAAGCGTTACATACACACACACACACACACACACACACACACACACACACACACACACACACACACACACACACACACACACACACACACACACACACACACACACACACACACACACACACACACACAGAGAAAATGCTCAGTTTTCGAAACTGAGTCGGGGTATGAAATGGGGAAGGCAAATGAGGAGCGTCCAATATAGCTCTAGCCATCCCAAGCCCCTACCTAGCGCCTCCACGTGGCCATACCTGGTAATGCTCTATTGAGTAGCCAAGCTAGGAGGTGCGATGCTGGGTGGTTTCCTGACTTCAAAACCGAGGTTTTGGGCAGACGGCGGAGCCACACGGTCTAGCTAATTGGTAAGCCTAATGAGTTATTTTAACTATTTTTTTCGTTTTAGCTTATGAGCATCTACTGCTATATAGTAAAAACTTTGGTCAAAACGAGTTTTAATACTGCACGTGGATACCAGAATGAAAAATTAAATGAACTATTAGAAGCACTCTTGGAACCTCAAAGGACGCTACTTTATTTCATACGAAGGATTGCTGGTGAGATTGTTCTATTTTTACCTATATATACCACATTTCATCTTAATATCATATTATTAACAGTATTATTATTGAAATCATAAATGTGGAAGGCTGGATGATGGAGTGGATTGCCAACCTGAATCCTTAAGGTCTGAAGCAAATATGGCACTTCTCAATTCAAAACAAACAAATCATCACGTGGGTTAAAGTTGGTACAGCGAAATTGATTATTACATGGAAGGATCCTAATGCTGGAAGGCGACTCTTATAACCCCGGAATGCGCACAAGTGCCTCTGCTTGTGGGTCCACCCAATCCCTTTTGGCCCTTCTGTAACAGCATTGGTGTGAAATTCATTTGATAATCAAATTTGGATCTACTGTAATTCTACCCACATACATTGGCAAGTCCTTGAAATGATGGTGGCTTTCCCCTACTACTACTACTACTACTAGTTTTCGAAACTGAGTCGAATGGTATATAACATTCGGCCCGTAGGACCTTCTTTCCATTTTCGGTTTTCCAAGTGATTTCTATACCTTTATACTATAGAGTAAGGAGGGGTAAAAGTGCGATGCGGGTAAGAGTGCGATTTAGTGATTTATCGATGCAGATTCTGAGTAAATTTTCTACATTGGCATGGATGGGTGACTACTTTGACAGCCTGAATCTAACGTAAACTTTGGTTGCTTACGATGCATAGTTGCTGAGTTATGTACAAATGTTATTTAAGGGCGGTTTCGATGTAATTTTTTGTTATACGGCAAATACGATATCAACAGGAGGATATTACTTCTTGAAAATTTGTAGCAGCGTTTTACATCACTCACATATCTGTTTTGAAAATACGGTGAAAATAATTTACAAAATATATTTAGCTTTTCCGTAATTTAATCTAACCCCGTCAAGCGCCTAGCGGGGTAAAAGTTCGATTCACGGGTGGGGCAAAAGTACGATTCATGGGCGGGGCAAAAATGTATTGCTAATTATATACAGCATTAGGCACTATATTACAGATACTAGAAATGAAAGATCTGCAGAAAAGTGTGTGCTCTACAGATGTTGACCGAAGAAAAACAATGTGTTTCCACTGATGAAACAAAAAACAAACGTTTTGAAAAGTTTCGATTTAACGGAGGCTGCAATACACCAGCGTAAAATAAAAAAGGTGCAAATTGAGAATATTCCTTACCGAAACATAACGCAGATTGAAGATAATATGGTTTTGTTAGCTACTGCTGGGCCAATTTCATGGATTCGAGCTTCGAACTTTTGCCCCGCGGTATTCGCACTTTTGCCCCGCTGGTGGGGTAAAGGTGCGAATCTGCACTTGATCAGAAGCAAGAAGAATTTATTTTGTAAAACACTATTACCGCAGATGATTTATAGCTGAATGTGAAGACATTGAGTTACTGCATCACTATAATATATATTATGTTGTTGTCCTTCTTTATATCTCACGAAAATTGATGACAACTTCAAACATCGCACTTATGCCCCGCCCTACTCTATATTTATATAGTAGAAAGGCAAAACGTCTAAATGATCCTCTGATCCGGAGATATGGATATCCGTACATATAATTTTGTCCGGAATGTTGTTATTCTTATAACTCCAACTTTTTTTCTCTGGGGACATAGCAAATCGTGTTCCGGATAAGAGAGAGTTTGCGAGGGGCTCGCACGCACCAGTTGTGGCAAGTGGCACATGTATTATTTTCAGTATTGTACAAAACGTATAAGGAGAGAGAGCTGCGGTTCTTATCACGAAAATATGGTGTCCTGTCAAGGGCCTGGTTTCGGTTACAGACAAAATAAAACGCTTATAATAATAGATTTTCTCAGTATTAGCATCATTACGATGAGGTTGCACACATCGTAGTTGGCTATATAAACGCATTATATACCTGGCTACGTCCGAACAACCGCAAAGGAAGTGGGTAGGAATGTTAGTGGAGCATCTACTTTTGAAAGTGCAGGGAACCTATACTACTTTCATAGATGTAACAGGAAAACAGAGGATATTGTGTTAGTAGAGCAAGGTAAACAATAAGGATCATGAGGCGGCTTTATTCAATAATTAAGTGTATATAGTATATATGGGGTTCAGCCCAGTTAGCTTCGGGGTACAATGCTGGCCTAGCAAGCCGGTCCTCGTATGTTCGAATCTCGGCTAGGTGGTGCTGCTATAGAGTCAGTAGGATCGTTGCACTAGCTCTGTAACTGTCCTGTACCCTAATAGCCGGCTGCGAAGTCTGAAAGAGAATAAAGAAGGTTCAAGTTCTCGACAGGACGTTTATATCCATGGCTTTGCTTTTTTAGTATATATGGGCAATAGTAGAACAATCTCACCAGCAATCCTTCGAATCTATACATATAAAAAAGAATTTCTGTCTGTCTGTCCCTATGCTCCTTTTAGAATCGAAAACTACTGAACCGATCGGAGTGAAAATTTGCATATAGGGGTTTTTGGGGCCAGGGAAGGTTCTTATGATGGTTAGAGACCCCTCCTCCTACTAAGAGCTCCCATACAAATGAAACACAAATTTCTGCATAACTCGAGAATTAATCAAGCAAATGGAACAAAATTTTACATGTGGGTGTTTTTGGAGACAAGAATTTTTTCTATGGTGAATTGAGACCCCTTCCCACTTTAGGAGAGGGGGGGGCTCCTATACAAATGAAATACAAATTTCTTCATAACTCGAGAACTAATTAATCAAATGGAACCATATTTTGCATGTGGGTGTTTTTGGAGGCATGAATTTTTTCTTTGATGAATTGAGACCCCTTACCTTTTTAGGAGGGGGGGCTCCCATACAAATGAAATACAAATTTCCTTATAACTCGCGAACTAACCAAGCAAATGGAAACAAATTTAGCATGTGGGTGTTTTTGGAGACAAGAATTTTTGCTATGATGAATTGAATCCCTTCCCCACTTCAGGAGGGGGGGGGGGCTCCTATACAAATGAAATACAAATTTCCTCTTAACTCGAAAAGTAATCAAGCAAATGGAACCAAATTTGGCATGTGGGGGGTTTTGGAGGCAGGATTTTTTTAAAGTTGTTTTGAGACTCCTCACTCCTGTGGTAGGGGGATAAGGACTATCATACAAATAAAACAGAAATTTTTGCGTAACTCAAAAACTAATCGAACTCGAGAAATTTTAGACTTTTTTATAAAGCATTTATCAATAACAAGACCACCAAAAACTATCAATAGTAACATTAGTTAATTCAGCGCGAGACGGCCACAGGCCGCGAGTGTTGCCGGCGACTTGCCGTCGGATTCGCCGGCCACTGCACTATGGGACAGAAATTTCGGGACAAACATATTTGCGGTTAAACGCCATGTCTCAGCTCAATGTAGTCTTCGACAACTTTTTGAATGAAAAAATGATGCATCTTTTTAAGGGGTCGTCCAATATTTAGGTGTTACTTTAACAACAATTTAAGTAATAACTTTTAGAGTAAATTTATTTTCACCTTTTTGGTTTCAAAATATTAAAGATAAACTAATTTCAAGTATTTTTTCTGAAGATATCAAACTTCTACCTTTTACCCATTTTCAGGTTTATAAACGACCCCTCAAATCACATTTCATCTTGTGACATGTTTATTTCCACAGACAGCTCAATGTGATGTTCTAGACAACATTTTGCACATAAAAGAGGAATATTTTTGCTGAAGACTGTTTTGGTTTTTCTACATTAATTAATAAGGTACCCCGGGGCAAGTGGGAACGGAGCTCATAACTCTTCTCAACCTCATTTTCTCCAACCAAACCTTTCTAGAAATGAAAGATACAACTCAAACGCATGTATTAAAATTATAGATTATTTATAACAGGCATTCCAAACATCAAAATTGGACTTTCAATTTGAGCGTTATTTTCAATTTGCGTTGTAAGTTTGACGCACCTTTTTATAAATGATATTTTGGCCACAGGCTTTACGGAAAAATACATGATTTTCTGACAGTTGGTAAACATAATGAGTGTATTAACAAATTACACCCGAAAACTAGTTGTTTATTGATTAATGTTTTATGCAAGAGTAAAATTTCTCGAGTTTGATTAGTTTTTAAGTTAAGCAAAAATTTCTGTTTTATTTGTATGAGAGTCCTTATCCCCACACCACAGGGGTGAGGGGTCTCAAACCATCATTAAAAAAATTCCTGCTTCCAAAACCCCCCACATGCCAAATTTGGTTCCATTTGCTTGATTACTTCTCGAGTTATGAGGAAATTTGTATGGGATCCCCCCTCCTAAAAAGGTATTTGTATGGGAGCCCCCCCCCTCCTAAAAAGGGAGAGGGGTCCTAATTCATCATAGAAAAAAAAATCATGCCTCAATAACACCCACATGCCAAATATGGTTGTATTTGATTAATTAGTTCTCGAGTTATGCAGAAATCTGTGTTTCATTTGTAAGGGAGCCCCCCTCCCCTCTTGGTGGAGGGAGGGTCTCTAACCATCATAAGAACCTTCCCTGGCCTCAAAAACCCCTAATTGCAAATTTTCACGCCGATCGGTTCAGTAGTTTTCGATTCTATAAGGAACATAGGGACAGACAGAGGTGGGCACCGCTAATCAGCTAACCGCTAACCTTTTAGCCAGCGAGTAGTGCGTTCGCTTATAAGTTAAAGTGCCACTAAATAAATTACTAGCCGCTAATTTTTAAAAATTATAGCAAAAATATGTGTGCGATTTCTTGCAAATTGATAAAATTGGTCGCTGCTGTTCGCGACGCGAGTAAATATAGTTCATGCATGGCAAGTTGCACTTTTTTCAAAAATTATTTCCAAAAATTAGTGGCTGGTAGTTTATTTAGTAGTACTTATATTTTTCGGAAACTAATAGAAGCGCAAGCACATTTAAAATTTAGCGAACGCGCTACTCGTTAGCTAAAACGTTAGCGGTTAGCTGATTAGCGGTGCTCAGCTCTGCAGTCAGAAATCCATTTTTATAGGTATAGATATAAATAAACCTTCAGGGTATGAAATGGGGAAGGCAACTAGGAAAAAGCGCCCAATATAGCTCTAGCCATCCCAAGCCCCTACCTAGCGCCTCTACGTGGCCATACCTGGAAATACTTCAATTTGTATAATTGAGTAGCCAAGCTAGGAGGTGCGGGGTCGTGCGGTTTTCAGTTCCTAACCTTACAAATGTAGTTTTAGGCAACCATTAAACCACACGACTTTATTTTCAAGTATTATATGATTTAAACTAATATTTTTGGCAAACTAATCTATTTTCAGAGAGCGAAATAAGGCGCTATATCCTTGGCCAATTGCAGCCTGGCTTCTGGTCTAAATGCCATTAGTTCATCCCTGAGGGTCCGGAGTATCACTTAACCTTTATTAGCAAAGATACTCCCAACGACTGTAAATAAATCATTATGTATATGGGAAGCGTGTGGTACGGGAGGTCCATGCTTTCTTTCTTCCTCTTGATTTCAAGGAGTTTAATGGAATTAGGTATTGTACATCCAGGTCATTTTCCAGGATGCCTTCAAGAATTGGCTGCGTTACTGTGAGATTAGATTAGAGATTAGCAAATCACAAAATAACTTCATATAGAAAATAATTTTCCCAAAACTTTTGACGCCGGTGGAAAACTCCAAGTTATAAAATCGAAAAAACATTATTGACATCATAGTGAATGTTTTTTTCTTGTTCACTGATTTTTATCCAGCTTCTCATGAGCGAGAATAGCGGATAGTATCAGTTTGCTGTCAGTCGATTTTGGCATTGTCTGCCATTTCCGTTCATGGAAAACACAATACTCAACAACACAATGTGCAGGTTGCTCAACAACCGCGTTCAGTAAGAAAGTGAAAAGTCAGGCTTATGTCGTGCCCTGAAAATAATCTCAATTCTCAGCGTTTTACTGGCAAAGCGCAGAAGTCGAAACGACCTGCTCCATCGCTGCTGGATGTTACTTTCTCAGACAATGCCATGAGATTTTTTTTCTTTTGCAGTGATTTGTTCTGCGCTCGGTTGAGTTTTGTTTTATCGTTCTTTTTCTGCCGGAGCGCTACCGAATGCGCTCGAGGTGACGGAGTAAATCATTTCAATCTATATAATTCCCTGCCCGATGTTCTCTGTGGCATACGGAGCCCATATTCTTTAGGCTCCAGTGTATAAAGAAAAGATTAGCATCGCTTGTAGTTCTGCTCTTTCTGCGCAAAATGAGTAACGAGTGGTTTCAAGAGAAAATAGTATATTGGCATCATTCGGAGGGAAAGTAGACGGTTAAATAGAAAATAAAAGCACTTGGTCGTTGTGAGAAATGCAAACATGCAAATTGCTTTGTCTCTGTATGGCAATAAGCTTGTTTTTCACCATATATTTCGTTTTCGACACATTGATTTGTAACCCAATACTACTAAATTGACTAATGTTTATTTGAGCATCTTAGTAGAATACCTGAAACGATAAAAATCGTTTCCAACACTACTAGCCTCCGATTTTAGTAGATTGTCTCCGCTGTCCTAAGGTTTCTAGTAATGATGTCGAGGTCATCTGCGAAAGTTAGGAGATGGTTGAAGATTGTTCGCCTCGTTTCGATGGCCGCTCGCCAGGATAGCAGTGCAGTGCATCCCCTTGGCGCAACCGCAACCCTCTGCGCGATTCATAGGGACTCGAAAGTGCCCCTTAAAAACGCACGTAGCACAACACTCGCTCCAGGGTAACTTTGGGCAGTCGCGTCAGTTTGTTCGGAAAACTGTACTCGTGCATTATCTGTCGTAGCCGTTTGTGCTCGACTGTATTATATGCTGCCCTGAAATACACAAAAAATATGATGCATGGGAATGTTGTACTCCTGATATTTCAGGAGGATGTGTCGTAGAACGTACGAACGTCCATAAAGTCTGCCTGGTACTGACCTACGAATTCTCTTGCCATTAGGAATAGACGATTCCATCCACGCCTGCGGCAGTTTCTCTTTCTCCCAAACCCTTGTAATTATTCAGTGAAGTGCCGTTGCTAGTGGTTCACTGGCCATTTTTGTAGAGTGCTACCGAGAGTCGCTTCTTTTCCGGAATCAGGTCAATTTCTAAAATATAGCTGATTTACATTTACGACAAAACCCAGGGCTGTCATTCGCTCACACTATGCGCCCAATGTTCCAATATTATGCCTTGTCGCACAGAGCGATTCGACAACACACCTCTACAGCTAATATGCACACAGCGTACGAGCGAACGCGGAGTGGGAGCGAACGACAGCACTCGGTGAAAATCGCCCAGTGAGTGACAAACAGCACTTGGTGCTGCCCTTTGCCACACTCCGTGCGGAATTGCGCAAAAAAATTGTTTAGTATTTACAAATTTTCTGCCCTTTTAAAAGTGAAAATACACGCTGCACTGAACAACTAATATGGTCTATGTTAAGTTAGTACGGATCAGGCACCGCAACAGTAAAAATGTTTTTTTCAATCACACCACTTCAACTGACCCAGCGCAGGGTGTACAATCCAGCCGCGCAGAGTGCGGCTCTTGGTGTGGTAAAGCACGCAGCAAATTTATCACTCTGCGTTTGCGACTGCCTTTTGTTGGTGCGCGTAAAACACGAAAGAGCGTGTTTAGCAAAAGAGACACTGAAGGGAATTTGTGGGCGAACACACACCGCATGGCGAGTGTTGTGTTGTTTAAGAATGTGTGTCTTTTGGTCTGCGCTGCGGTTTATGCTACCTCTGACAAAACCAAATGGAAATGTTCAAAATAGAGTACGCGTAACGCCTGTAGAAAATACATAAATCACCCTATCTAGAGGGTAGGGTCGCTATAAGCGGTTTCGTAAAACTGGTCACGAAAATCGCTAGAGGAACGTAATAAAATTGCTACTTGAGTGCTGGTAGCATTCCAAATGATTTACCTACTCCTGATACATTTCACTTAAATTTTTTTTCCGCCGTCGAGGTTGGTAACTCGCTACACACCGCGTAAACATCTTGACGAACATCATGAACTGTTCAAATTCGCCGAGCCTCGTTTATTTTCGAGTACTAGAATCCAGGCCGGACTTCTAAGAGTTGATTAGACGATATTAGTTCAGAGACGCTTGCTACTTATTAGGTTCGTAGCTGCTTGGCATAATTCTAGCCAATGACTTGATGGCCTTTGCTGCCTTCTTACAGACATACGCATAGTACACGAGAGTTTCGAAGTTGAGCCGATCGTCGACCATTACCCTATGGTACTTTGCTGCTAACTTCAAGATTATCGCGTATATCGCCAAATTCACCAAGCTCTACGTCTTGGCAGTCTCGTAGACCAGCACTCTATTCTGAGAGTAACTCATAAGGATCTTGCCCATGTAGCCAGAGGCCCTCAATCCGCTTTCGACAGTAAAACTCTTCACCTTCCACATGTCCGGAAAGCGATCTTCCAAAAAGTTCTGCAGCACCGTCCTGAACATGTCCGGGAATGCCTGAATTGTGACTTTTAGGACTACGTTAAGAATCCCGTCGGGATTTGGCACTTTCTTCCCCTTTTGGTCTTTTGCCACTGCTACAAGTTTCCCGTTGAAAGCCTGTATCCTCTCAACGTCTTCTTCGTCTAATAGGTCCTTTGACCTTCGCCATCACAATACGGTACGCTGCGCCCTTGGGGTTGACAAATGGTTGGATGTCAAAACTCGAGCCTCTGGATTCCCCCCACGGGTGCGTCCATTAGCGGCACGGCACGGGTGCGTCCAAAGTTCGGCAGTTTTATTCCTACATCCCAAGTCCACATCTGAGCAAACTGTCGATAGAAGGGGTTAGATAGCTCTCCAAGTCTTCGGACGGAGAGGTCACTCACAGGGGAAAGTTTTTTCAAAGGTAGATGTCTAGTTGAAGCATCCCTCTCAATGCCGAGCAGTCAACGCAACGCACTATGGGCAGGAACAAGCCAACGGACGCAATTAAGATATGGCCTGCAGGCTAATAAAGTATAGGTGATCTTATGTAAAATTTTCCGGTGAATCACGTTGTGCCCACCTCTTTCCTGTTTGTCATCGGGAAAAGCTCCATTTTACCTTATACCATATATCTTTACCTTATACCTATACCAGGCAAGGTTTTGAGAAATAATTTTGCGTAAAAAAGTCCGCGGAATCGAATAGATTTAATCCCATTTAGTTTAGACAACATTTTTTTTGGTTGCGTTCCCGTTTGGTATGGCCGATTTGGTTTCTTCTGGACCGCTTTTAACACACAAACTTCGGCCGGTAAGGTAAGACCTCATCGATTTTCTTGTGAATGCAGAAGAAATTTCAAGTTCCATCATCCGATTCAACAATATTTCGTGGTAGACACAGTCTAGTTGTACGCCTTCTTAGTGCGCAGTCCTCGCCCGTTTTGATAATAAACTAGCAGATATGAGCACTTCAGTTTCAGTCAGTAAAATGTCTTCAGACGGTGAGTATCTGCCTGATTTCGCGGGCAGGATGACTCCTTCTACAGTTCTAGGACTGGAACGGCTGCGAGAAGCTCAACTGGTTCGGAAAAGCAATCCGGTACTGGGATGAACACTGGAACGTGACTAGGTCGGAAGGCACAGTCCCAATACAGCTCAAAACTCCTAAAATAATCACCAATAGGCATATCACAGACTAACAGACGTAACACTGAAGCCTCATTCCATCGTCAATAGAAACGATCATTTCAAATTTTCGCTTAAGCCAAGACTCAAACAACAGTCGCTGTGTGAGAACGCCGCTCGCCTGCGCTGGCTGTTGTCAGATAATATACAAGTGAATTTATAGCAACCTACTCGACGTAGCGCGAAGACTGCACCAGACGATGCGTAATTTACGGTTTCGTCACTATCGAGAATGACATTAGCTGGGGCTCGTTTATGTAGGAGTGAGAGGGGAACAAAGAGTGGAGGAGAGGATTTGGGAGTTTGGAATTTGATGTTGTTGATATTATTCCTACTGCAAACAGCCTCAGTGAGGGCCACAGCAAATGTCAAAAAATCTTTAGTCTCTTCTTCGGAAAATCTTACCACGGTGGTAACACTGACTGGGACCAAAAACATCCTATCAACAAGACTGGCAACTCTGCCAAAAGTCGAGAGACAGTAACAGCAATGCTATCTGCCGAGTTAAAGTTGAACGTGTATTAGTTCTAGTGTGTGTAAATCAAAGTATGGATGCACACAAACACGTATGCAATGCATTACCACGCTCGCACATATCTTTTCGCACTGATACATGTACACAAAGCATCAAGTTTTGTCGAGAGAGGTGCGCTGTTTCTACTGTTGCTTGTCATTTGTATGGGCGCGAGAAAGAGCTGCCAGTCTTCTTGATGGGATGTTTTTGCTGGAACTGAGTTTCAACTCCAATCCGTAGTAAAGTGGCAAATACGCATAGAAAACTTCGCAAACTTTTCCAAATTTTGCTTCATAAGTTCCTGTCTGCTTATCCTAGCAGATAAACACAAGACAATTCGTTTGCTTTCCTAACTTTCTTCTGTGTGACAAGATTTTATTAACAAGAAGACACGACTTGGACCTAGCGGTCCATCTATAGGAAGACACATTTAATTTTTTTCTTCAGGAGTGCACACAATTTGTTTTGGGTGTGTCTAATTATTTACCGCTGATTATTTACCGCCTTGACTTGAAACTTGACAGACCTAAAGAACGCACCCTTAAAAAACTTTTTACGGAAATTTTTCATGAACGTACTCTTCTGAAAGAACAGCCGACAGTCAATGCCTACTATGTATGTACCTCGGTACGAATTAAGGGTACATTTCGGCAATAACAATTCAATCGTTTGCTGACGACCACCAGATTCAATCTGCTGCCGGCTAGCAAATGTCCGAATCACCGCCCCGCCGCGCCGACCCGGAGTGTAATTAACGGCTCGTTGAATCCGAAGGGCTCACACCTTTGTACTGCGACATCCGGACCTTTCTCTCCTCTTGCTGATGATGTTGTTGGTGGCTGTTGGTCGTTTGCTATTATTGTTGTGAATACGCAACACACAAGTTTCAACAACAACAACAAAAACGACAATGTGCCGTTCCCCGTCGGTTCCCGCAAAAGGCTCGCTCCTAGAGCAGCACAGAACCACTTGTTAAATGGTCGATGAAGAATAGTTACATGCTTGACGAGTTTCAAGTGATGAGAAGGAAACGGTCATTAATAATTCCTAGTTTTTCTCCGTGTTTGGAGGGTACTGACTGAGCAGGCCAGGCAGGCGTTGAAAAACGTAAGCCGCCAGTCTATGGAGAGAGTGGATGGATGGAGGCTGAGAAATGTGTACAGAGAATTGTGGTAATTAGGATTAGGTTTATTTTCCTCCGATTCTTCTTGTTTTGTACGAACATATGCAGATTTCATGTGAGGACAAATTTTAATAACTTTCTTGAACAATGTTGACATCTGTTTGCCGCACAGACGCAGTCACAAAATGCTATGTGCTAAACCGCAGTAAATTCATACATTTACCCGCGATACAATGTGCCATTTCGGTCTGCGAAAATCATCAATTTAACCGCAAAATTCCGCAGAAATCCCATTACGGTTTTGGTGTCCGATTCCCGGAGGGAACGCGGCATTTTTGGGTGGGGTTAGCCAAAATTTTACATATTTTCAACGTCTCCGACAGCATCTACTTCATCATCACCGCAGCATCATCACCGAGGGACGACATTCATCTCCTGTTGACGTGGCGGTCTTGGCTTGGCCCGGGGCTCAGCTACTAAGCTGAGTGATGACGTTCCCCCGCGCTTTTCCGTTACCCAACCAACCAACCAAGTAGGCCGATCCGACCCCGGTGACATATGACATTTATTTATGACATGCCCGAGTGAGCGCCCCAGAGGACAGCGAAAAAAAAACAGGAAAAATGACAGCCCATTCGTACCACAGCTCAGCTCAGCAAAGAGGAAGGAAACCGGAGAAACCAAAAACTAAAACTATGTGCTGCGCGCCTTATTGCGATTCGACTCTTCTCGTTTGTAAATGAAAAACAAATGATCAAGTATTCATTTAACAAAGGAAAAATGCCGCCCTTCGCGTGCACCGGCGGCGGCGTGCATGTGTTTCCCTTCGGGTTGAGGGAGGACAACAAAAAAAAGAGTCGCTAACATGGGTCCGAGCGGGCCAGATGACAACTACACCGCGCCGCGCCGCGCAGGGCGATGATGTATGATGTGTGGGAGCGGGTCCTATTTCCATGTTCGTGCGTTTGTCCTTAACTTTTCACTTTTTTTTTCTTCTTGTTCCAACAAAAAAAAAATGTAACAAAAAGTAATAATCTAGGATGGACGCGACCGTAGCAAGCCCTGGCTGAATGGAATGTTTTCGGCCACAGTCGATGCGTCAAAATTGCATCTAAGTTGCCATTGCATTGCATTCCATTGCGCAATCACGCCAGCGTAATTTCCCTTGTCGGCACCATCATTGTTCAAAGTTCCGTTTTCCATGTGTATAGTGATATGTTTTTGTTGATCCCCGCACCGGGATTAGCTTACCAAACGAGACCGACCGAAATATTGCCTTGCCGGGTGACACTATGGTTTCCCTGCCCCCACCCGCCGTTCCTGTCACGACGTTGATCCTACTGCTGATGTTGATTTGGTGTTCATTTTTTTTTGTTTTTCTATTTCCAGCGGAGAGTCCCACAGCAGAAGAAATTTCTCGGGAAAGCCGACCGAGGACGACGCGAAGCGGAGATTGAGGCTTAACCGTTCAATGGAATGACAATGGAAAAAAAGGTAATGAATCGACGACTGTAGTTGTAGAGGATCGCGCAACAATGAAGCCAACCAGGGCAGGAACACACATGGGGGAATCACAATTCGGTTTTTTAAGTTTTACAATTGAAGATTATCAGTTGTTCGATGTGGTTTCAATGAGGCAATTTGCCAGCGATTTCATTTGATGTTTTGGGAATCTACCTGTACCTGTTAATCGGTAGATATAAAGCTTGATTGAAAATTCCGTCATTTTAGATCCATCCGCCGGCCGACCGCACTAGGGAAGAAAGCAGTTTCGGCGGTGGCGGACATATTTGAAGATGACAAATCGCTTTCATCCCCTGCCCAGGCGGGTCGATGATTTATGGCACCGAAACGCTCACGGCCGGTGACTGTTGTTGATAATTTCTTCTTTTTTTTGTGGCTTTCAAATTGGATGCATATTTTCCGAACGAATGGATGAAAACTCATCAACTGTGGCACGCTATTAGGCGTTGGAATGTTAATAGAATAAGCGGAATCTTCGGCTCCACCGAGCGAGAGTGCTGCTGCAGCAGCTGGCGGTGGATTCTATTGATCTTTTCGTGGTCCTACGGAACTAGATTTCATATCGAGAAAAGATCAAAGCTACCCATTTGGTGGCAATTTGTTAATATTTCAGAAAAATTAAAAAAGACGCTTATTTGATAACAACCAGACAGACATTTTCTGCGTTGTCGCGCTTAACAACGCTCGTAGAATGTCTGCTTATGTTTGTCAAAGAATGCGCTGGAAACTTAACAGAACTAACTTTTGATCATAGCAAGCAGCGATTGTTGATTAAAATTTCTGTCATGTGCGGATATCTATCCAGCTTTCCACGAGCGATAATGGCGGCTATTGAGCACAATCTTTTGACATTCATTGCAGGAGCGTCGAGTTTGCCCTGACGGAGTTACTATAGAAACATCCATGATTGTTTGTTGTTCGAATGTAAAAATGTAAACATTGTTTCATTTTGCAGATCAGCTGATGTGGAACATAACTGAACGGATTCAAACTTTTGGAGTGGTTTGCGGCCATAATTTCCTGAAAGCACCGGCTCAGGATGCTTTTTACAATCGTGCGAATTAAACATTCGAGTGCATTCAGAGGCAAACATTAATTTCATATTGGTCGAGCCGTTGCCAAGTTTGCTCTCGAACAGCGTCTCGTTTTGATAAGAAACTTTCCGTTGCGTATTTGGCCATTCTCCTTGAATTGTCCGAAAACTGCGAAACCACAATCCATAAAACTTCTTATCCGTTCAATTATGTTCCTCTTCAGCTGATCTGTAAAATGAAACAATGTTTACATTTTTACACTCGAACAACAAACAATCATGGATGTTTCCATAGTAACTCCGACAGGGCGAACTCGACGCTCCTCCAATGAATGTCAAAAGATTGTGCCCACTTGTGCTCAATAACCGCCATTATCGCTCGTGGAAAGCTGGATTCTATCCCGAACATTGCCTGATCAATAAAATTTCTCCAATCAACTCGACTGTGGGCTGCAGCTCTCCAATTCCTGGGACACCGTGTATTTTCCTTGCCGCCAGATCTCATTCTACCTGCTCTTACCATCTTGCTTACTGTGCTCCTGGACGGTCTGGTTCCTACTAGAATTGAATGCCATTTTTACAACTTGCACTGGTCACCGTATCTGTTCAGTTTTAGCGACCTTTTAACCCCTCCTGTACGCCACCGAAGATCGGAATAACCGTCTGCTGAGCGTTTTGTATTGCTACGCGCTTTAGTCTGGTGTACTGTTCTGCCTGGTAAATGGCGGGGTAATGCGTAACATCGGTACCTCGCGTACCTACAGTTATAAAATAGACCCCACAGTGGTCATTACCCTCTAATCCAGCAAACCCTGTCCCTACCTCCTCGTGGTACCAGCCGGAATACGAGCAACCTTGGTGGAGATCGGGTAACCAAACCCAGTGGAAGCTAAGGTCGTATACCGACAGGGAGGGACGCTTTTAAGCATCTGCTGAGTGTTGGCAGAAGGAACAGACTTGCCAGCCGTGAGCGTCTAACCATAGGTTAGGGGCGGCTCGCGACGATGAATCGTCGTTCGTTTCCGTACCAGGTATGAGGCTGTATCTCAGGTTAGGGGCGGCATACAACAGCGACTGATCCGGAGTGGACGGCTGACTTATGAAACGTTGTGTCTTGCCAGCTAGGAGGAAGTCAGGAAAGGAACTACAACCGGATAATCGGCATAGACTCAGGCAAAAGAAAAAGGACAACGATTATTGGAAACTTGGTACTTGGAATGTCAGGACTCTACTTGAACCGGCACGCGCGGGTTTCCTGGCAAGAGAGCTGCAGAAGATGAAGGTCGAGGTTACAACCATCCAGGAAGTGCGGTGGCCGAAGACGAGAGAACGTGAATTTCACGCAGTAGATCCTATTGCGGGTACGACATTCAAGTATCTACTACAGTGGTGGCGATAAAGCAGAGCAAGGCGTTGGATTGATATTACATGGAAAACAAATGAAGCGTGTCATTAGGTAGAGGTCCATCAATGACCGTCTATGCGTGTTGAGAATTGAGGGCAAATTCTTTAACTACAGTTTGATAAATGTGTATGCACCGACGAACGACAAACTCGATGACGTAAAAGAGGCGTTCTATGATCTTCTCGACAGGACATATGGAGAGTGCCCAAGACATGACATAAAGATAGTCATCGGGGATACAAATGCACAGGTCGGACGTGAAGAGTTCTTTCGTTCCGTTATTGGTAGAGAAAGACTCCATCCTACCACAAACGACAATGGTCTGAGGCCAGTCAACTTCGCTGCAGCCAGAGGAATGGTTATCTGTCGTACCCATTTTGCACGATGGAACATTCGGAAGCACACCTGGAAACACCCTAATGGGGATCGACCTGCTCTCAGATCGACCACGTTCTGGTTGATGGCCGGCACTTTTCTGATGTCGCAGACGTGCGATCCTTCCTGGGACCAAACGTCGACTCGGACCACTATCTCGTAGTAAGCAAGATCCGCGCCCGGTTGTCCAACGTATTCAAATCGAAACCAACGAGGACGATACGACTGAACATTCGGCTGTTATCAGTCGCGTTCTTGAGGAGGCGGTAGGCGGAGAATTGCTTCGAGAGGCACGATTCGAGAAGCTTCTTTAATACGATCAACGGAATCAGTAACCGGGCCGTGCCAACTCCTGTTATGTGCAACGACAACCAGGGGAACCTGATTACCGAAAGATTGGAGGTGGCTAGGCATTGGAAACAACATTTCGATGCATTGTTGAATGGTGAACAAGATGGAGCGGTCAACCGAAACAGGATAACGATTGAGGATGATGGACAAGCTGTGGATCCACCAACTTTGGACGAGGTTAGAAAAGCACCGAGAAAGCTGAAAAACGGCAAAGCAGCTGGAAAGGACGGCAGCCCCGCCGAACTTTTGAAAGTCCGGCGCGAACGGCTGTATTGTGCAATCCAGCTGGTTACACTAAAAGTATGAACTGAGGAGGAATTACCTATGGCCTGCAGCAATTATCGAGGCATTACTCTCCTCAATTCTGCATACAAAATTCTCTCACACATCCTGTTTCTCAGACTGAGGCCGATGTAGGAAACCTTTGTTGGCGAATACCAGTGCGGTTTTCGAGAGGGACGCCTTGCGACAGATCCTCGATAAATTCCGGGAATTCAACTTGCAGACTCATCATTTGATTATAGACTTCAAGGCGGCGTAGGATTCAGTTAAACGAAACGAGCTGTGGCAGATTATACTTGAACATGGTTTTCCAACCAAACTGATTAGGCTAAAACGTGCCACCCTTGATGGTTCAAAATCAAGCGTCAGGACAGCTGGTGAGACATCGGACTCGTTCGTAACGTTAGATGGTTTGAAGCAAGGTGACGGACTATCGAATTTGCTGTTCAACGTTGCATTGGAAGGACATGTGACAACGATGTGAGCCATGAAGTAAAAAGGCGGATAGCGGCTGCCAACAGGGCCTTCTACGGATTACATAGCCAGCTAAGGTCCCATAGCCTACAACTCCGTACAAAACTCGCGCTCTATAAGACGCTAAATCTCCCGGTAGTACTCTACGGCCACGAAGCGTGGACGTTGAAAGAGAGCGACCGACGAGCTCTTGGCGTTTTCGAGCGTTAGATCCTGCGATCAATTCTTGGCGGCATATTAAACGACGGGGTGTGGCGCAGGCGTATGAATCATGAAATATACCAGGTATACAACGTAGGCTGACCACGTAGCAAGGATGCCTGATGAGAGATCAGCGAAAACAATATTTAGCAGAGACCCCGACGACTTCGAGGTAGACCACGTACCCGTTGGAAGAGCACTGTTGACGGGGATGCTAGAACAGCCGGTGTTAGGGGCAACTGGAGAGTGGCAGCCCAAGACCGAGTAATGTGGAGACGGCTCCTGAATCCGGCATGGATTTGATAAGCGGATTGTCGCCGAAAAAGTGAGTAGATACTGTTCAGCCACCGCCAATTAATCTGTCTGATCAGCTTCCCGGAGAAGCCGTTCTCGCCCATGATTTCCCATAGTAGATATTTACGGTCGATGGTATCATATGCAGCTTTGAAGTTTGTACATACAATCATGGATGATTGTCGCCGACGCTGGCATGATTCTCTACCTAGGCGCCATTTTCAGGTGTTCGTCGAAGTGCGGCATTCACCTTGCGATCACCTTACGATCGTCCGTCAAGATACTACTATTCTTTTTACGACACATTTTGGCTCGCAACGCGTTATTGCTTGTTGGTCGACCACTTCAGTCCACTTGGAGAAGCTGTCGACGGCAATGAGTTAATATTCGCCTTCGCCTGAACCGACCAAATCCACGTGTACTCTTTGCCACGGACCAGAACCAGAAGTTTTGGACTATAGGACAGAATGATGAGTCGTTTTCCGAACGTGTTGCATCCGTTCACTAGGCTGAGTAACTCTCGAATGGCTTGGAATCACTTGAGTTTCGGCTCGATGAGTTACGTTTGTAGCCATGCATCACGGAAATACCGAAAAACTTTGGGAACGAGTGGGCCGGACTGCGTAATCTATGCGATGACCTTAAAACTGAGAGGAAAAGCGAATATGAGGCAGCAGATCTTAAATTGTCTTCGAGATGGATGCCTGCGATGGCGTATTTTTTCATCTGAATTCGTTGAAATCTGTTGGCAACAAAATTACTATTCGAAGTTGAACATCATTGTGGTAGCTGACGCTTCATCCATCTAGATTTCCAGATGGTTAAATGAAGGCGGTCTAACAGACTTGAAGTCTTAGACTTGAGCACTCACCTAGACGAAACAGAACTACAGTCAGTCGTATCGCGAAAGCCTGGCCATAATATTTGCCGTGACCAAGTGCTGTTTGGTTGACACTTCCGTCTACAAACTGATCACCTCCACTGCTGCGAGACTTCAGATCCTTGAAAGCCACTCCCGTCTCCCGGAAGGAAAAAGAATAGAAACCGCTCAGAGAAAGGTGGTAATGACTCTTGCGTAAAGTCCGATCTTTCAGCATCTCTGAAGAACAAACTGAAAGCGATGGAGGAGAAGCAGAACCGGATCGGTGCTTGAAAATCTCATGTTCAATTTATGTAATACGCCTGAATTGATGCAACATATTGCTCATTCTTTGCTGTTTCTTGTACCGATGACATGAACTCAGTACTGCCAACCTGAAACCAACGATTCGAGCGAATCATGAAAGCATGTGCGTGTTGTTCTCTACATTATTTCATTCTCGACAGCAGTGAATGAAATCAAATATGAATAATTCATTCTTGTTGAACTGCCGATAACGGCAAACAATAAACATAAGCATTGCTCCGAAGTTTTAATTAATTCCCTTCAGCCACTGTTAAATAAACTGTTAAAAAAACTAAATTTGAGATATAAAATATCAGTAAAGAGTAAGAAAAGTGACTGACACGTTAGTTGAGCAATCATTCAGCACTGCAACTCATGAATGAATTGTTTTGAATGATAGAAAACAGAGAAAGACAAACACGGTCAACAGTTCAGTAGTCATGCCCATGGTTTGATAGATAAGAAAATACTGAACTGTAAATGATTAAACTGTAAGTGGTTAAACTGTAAATGCGCTTTATATTCGCCTTCGTGCAGCGCTATCAAGTTTTTCGAGCACTCGAATGGCACAGCAGCAGGCAATCAAAAGAAAAAAGATGGAGTTCAAGTAAGCCATCGAGGGGGGGCTCCGTAGTCGCAAGGTTACCGAGTCTGCTTTGACAAGCGAGTGGTCGTGGGTTCGATTCTTAGTAGAATCAAGCCATTCGATGTCAAGTGACTTTAGCATAGGTTTATTCTCAGGCCCCCCTCATTTACCCTTCCTTCATGCTGAATTCTAAATTTACCCACTGAAGCCTCTTGAAAGTGCAAAAGTCCCTCCTATAGTTAACTGTACTGGTCAGAGGAACGAATGAGTCCTCGCCAGAGACGGCTATAATATGGGACAGTACTGGCAGTGAGGAAAAGTAAACTCCAATACACACAAGCACGCATAAAATTTAATAAGCATATCGCTCATTCAATAGCGATTATAGCAAAAAGAAATGCAGTACATGTCATACAGCAAACACCCGGGCGATATCACAATAGATCAATTATACCGGTCGCAGTGATGAGTCCACACAGGAAAAAAATGAAGCGAATGCTGATGGAAAAGCTCCCGCATAAATGAAAACAATTGTGAAAATAGTCACAACCGTATCTCTATTACAATCTTTAGTCATCGTGAAGATTAAAGGTTACGGTACATTCCAAAAGCAGAATTTTTCTACGACGCTACCATTTATCTTATGGTTCAATCATTATTATGTTCATTATATCCTACGCTTCAAAAATAAGTATGGAAAATCACTCGTGTTCATATGGCGAACATTCTTAATGACCTATTGTTTTTATGGTTGTTTTTTGACGAATAACCATGGCTAATAAACTTGATATTATAGCAGGCAACAGTTTGGATACGGTCGAGGGGCAAGACACTTCGTAATATTATCGTATATTAATATATTAGGCCCTATTAAAGCCCTATAAATGTATAATTTTTTAGGGCTTTAGGTTATATTATGGGTGGGACGGGTAAATATATTAGGGTTGAAAAAATATTTCCATAGGGAAAAGTAATATATTTTCAACAGTGTCTTGCTCCTCGGATACGGTACCCAACCATTTATAGAAAATAGAAGATAATATTAATGACTAAAGTACGGTTCCAATTAATGCTGGCTGTTACTCAAAGAGGAAGAAAATGTCATGGAGATGCATGAAGCCATCAAGAGCCACAGGAACAGCTAGTTCGGATGAAAAGTAGTAGTTGCGTACAAAATGCAGACGATGAAGGAATCACTAAATCAGGCCCTGCAAAATGGATTAAGCAAAAGATTATTTATTTTCTCGGGAAGCAGGAAGAATGATCCTTGTTCTATGTAATGTACCAACCGTCTAACGAAGCCTAGGGGTACTCGGATATCGAAAACCTTGTGCGATTACAAGAAGACCTAAAAGGTCAAGTTGTGGAGATTGTTCGTCGTCGACGGGTACTGGCTATGGCTTTTACCAGTCGCCAGGACAGGTTTTCGTCTACAGCCTGGATGCTGTTGGCTAAGCTGAGTTGCCATGAGCCTCGGGGTCTACTTCTTAAACGTTGTCCTTGCGGATGACAGTCGAGTAGTTCTCTGCAGATCTGTCTCGTTCGCTCGAGGACAGCTGCTTTTACCAAAATCAGTTCCGTAAGTTATGAAAAAGCTTCACCAGTTATTCGGTCGTTTAGAATAACTTCTGCAGAATCATCTGGAGAAAGTACACAAGCTGGAACCTCCGGAAGGTCGGAAAGCTGATTACATTCATTCCTGTCTATGCTGTTTTGGATGATTCCGGTTAGCCCGCACTGTGGGGAAAAGTCCGTCAGTGTTCTGGCCTTCCTGGATGGAGAAGCGTTGGTAAACCCGGCGGAACGCTTTGAATAAGGCCATTCGTACAATGGCCTGAGTAACGTCCATTAATTAGCCCCGCTTGTAGCCAAGATCGCAGTGGTAGATCCGATAGCGATCCGCTGCAAGCTTGGATGAACGGTCTACGGACCGAAGCAAGCAGATGCCGATGAATCGGGGGATGAATTTTCAGGATTCCACCTTGAAATATCATACGTCGACCCCCACAAGCCGCTGAAAACTGACTACGTACTGGTAAGAATCGATCATTACCACTCCGCTGGAATCTGCCGAAGACAAAAGAGTTCACGAGATGCGCGACCGCTTCGAAACTAAAACTATCATGCAGGACGGAGAATCCAGAGTTTTCGGATAGCCACCAAATGGCGTTACCACGGCTGCAACAGCTGAAGCAGTTGAAGAAGAATCCAGTGTGTTGTCGCATGAATGTCTGCAAGCAGGTTGACGAGAAGCAAGAGAATCACTCGACGCGGTTCAAACTGCGTAGAACTTTAATCCACCAGCGCGGCACCTAACGTGGGCGGCATGTGGGAGTGGATAGTAAGATCCGTGCAAGAGGCAATGAAGTTGTTCGAGGAACAGGAGCCGTCGAAGGTAAATGATAGGATCTTTATTGTAGAAATCGAGAATCGTGAAAGCAGGATTGGGGCGTTCCGATTGGTGCAGGAACGAACGGCCACCACGATAGGATAGGTTTAGAAAACTTGTTTTTAGATAACCTCAGGCTCAGTTTGGATGTTCTGTATATCATCGGGTACGATGATCGGATGCATATGTTGACATTTGTTAATTTATTTTGTTAAAATGAGATCTAAAGAGCAGCTGCCTGTCTAACCCTAGCGTGAATCCGAGGTAAATAACCTAGTCGGACACGAATGAATGACAGAACAGAAAGTCTAAGATAGAGAGGACTCCGATTTGAAGCTTGTGTTCAGACAGTCTAACGCCAAGATGTTGTAGTGACCACGGCTGCTTCTTCGTTCTGTGCACGAAACTATTGGAAAAGATTCTCTGTTTGAAGTGCGCCTCTCATCGGGCGCATCTAGGAAGACGTTCTTTGGTAGTTGCCTTCCCCATTTGATAAACGGCCGGGGGGAAACGGGCGTCCTGATCCAGGCTTCCGTTCGATGGTCTCGCCGTTCTCCAATAGGGAAAAGAGGATGTCGTGAATGCCGGATTGGCTATATTCAGTAGTATTTTCACTATGGTTACTGCAAATCAACTAATTTTTTCTGTACAGAACAGGGTTGCTACGATTGGCGATGCATAGATAGATTCACCACCAGGGCCGGGTAATGACTCTAACAAGTCCAAGCTAAGTTCTTTCCTTTTTATTACAGTGTTAAAATAATAATCGCATTCAATCAGCTGATGAATTGAAATTTGATTTTATTTACATCGATGATGAAAATTTTGATTTAAATATGAATAAAATTAACCTAAAACATTTTTCAAATAACATGTTTAAACACACCATCAAAGTGCTTCGAATGGTTTCCCATTTACTGGCCAAACAATCAGAGCTGATGAAATCCGTCAGCATCCATTACCGGCCACCACTCCACCGCAAGAAACAATAAAAAAATTCATTGAATCCCACTCAAATCCGTCGTTAATCTTAAAGGCGTGTTTTGTGAGGAAATATCTGTCCCACGCTCATCGGATCATCATCGCCAGCGTCGATTGCCAGCGCCAATCGCAATCGACTGGACAAACAACTATTTACCCAGGAATCGAAACCTCGCTTGCTCGCTCGCTGATCATACCGACCGCACAGTTTTGATCGAGAAGGGAGGTGGCCACAGACACTGCACTGCTGCACACTGTCTGCGCCACTTGACCGCAGTGGAGCGCCAAGCAACCGTGCCCTGTGTGTATTTGCTTGCGCTTGGCCATCCGCGCGGTCCGAAAGAAAAATGGCACAGCCAACCCTGCCGGAGCCTCGCCGCGAAACCGTCCGTCAGTGGAGGTGCAGCGTGTTTGAGCAGTCCTCGAGCAGCACGCCTTAGCCAGCCTGGTGTGGTGCACACTAGTGATGGCCGCCATCCGTGGCACGTTCGAGTGCGATTACGACGACGCTACGTGACATGAGCAAATAAGTAAAGTCGCACTCTCGACTGCCGGACAAATGCCGACTTTATCCAAACAGCAGACGCCAGATAAGGAACTCCAAACGTCTCGAGGTGGACACAGCCGCCTAGACCATAAGAGGGCGCCTTCCCGAGCTCCCGAGTGCATGCTGTTTGCTAACGCACTCATGGCGAGCAGTGTCGCCTCGCTGGTTTACCACACCACGGGACGGACGGCTCTTCTCGATCACCGCTGGAACCTGCTGAAAGTTACTCCACCAAATCCCGTCTAATTGGCACATAAAACAATCAGTAGTTCGACCGCGGGACGCGGAACGATCCAATCCCATCGAATCTGTGTGCACATGTGTGATGCTGCGCATGCTTCAAAGGAAATCTCCGATGCAGAACAACAATAATAACACTCAATAACATAAAAAAAAGCTCGTAGAAAGAAAATCTAAAACCGAAGCGAATGCCGCCACCACCGTCGAAGTCGAGGCCTCTTCCGATGCAATATAATGAAAACGGCAACGACGACTGTGAGGAGGACACAACATGTGCCGTCAACTTTCCTTCCGATCGTCACCGTCGTCGTCGTCGTCGTCTTCGTTGACGAAGAAGTGGACCAATTTACGACTTTATAAATCATTATTAGTACCGCCGGAATGGCCCCCTTTTACGGACTCTTGGAAATTTAGGATGTACGGTGTGTGTTTACGGCTATGTATGGTCGGTCGTTGTCATAGTTGTCAGATGTGTGATGCTGCCACCCGGAAGGCAGCCAGCCAGCCAGCCTCTGTTTCGTTAGCATCATCAATAGGGAAAATAGAGCCACACACGTCCAGTCCAGCCCAGCATAGTAGGCAGTTGCTAAATTGCACGACGTGGCAACCAAAGTGGTCAATTGCACTAAGTGGCACTTGTGACGGACTGGTTTCGTACGCCCGCCAGTGCGTGTGTTTGTGCCACTACGTGGTGGGAGCTATTGGTAGCAGCAGGCTGTGATTCAGCCGATTAAACAATGAATATTTGAAGGATCTTTCGTTAATCAATCGTTTTTGTTAATCAGAGTCGATAAATTTGAAGTATCAAATATTTGGTAACAGGTAATAGTACGGAATAAAAATAGGCATTTTTATTCAACGTTATCTTTAATGATTCCACATTAGATACTTGCTAAATCTTGATGGAAAAGAGTCGAAACTGTGTGAAAATGTCGTGTTTTTCATAGTTTTACTAGCGACATAACTTTTCCAAATATATGAAGCCGGAAGAATCATTCTAAGAAAAATGTGATTAGTGAACTACATTTTATTGAAGTTCATTATATTGGCATATTTACTGTTTATCTTGAGCCTCATCTTGAACAATATCTCATAGCATAATCTTAATAAGAATAACTGAAAACTTAACTTTTTATGTAGACCCTAATCCTAATGGCCAAAAACCCGGGATTTAATGGATTTAATCGTAGAAAGAATATAAATTTATCATTTGACGGCAATTTATCGGTGCAGCCTAATGATTCCAATTTCTTATCTTTTGTAATATGTTTTGTGTAGTTATTGTAATGCAACTCGCGATTAAACCACTTGTGTGTGAAACGCTTAACAAGACACATTTTCCGAGGGTGACTCCCACAGTCCCACGGGAATCATTCCTCCCTCTCATTCTTTCTTTCTGCTTGGTTTGTTTCGTCCCACCAAACATAGATGGCACCAGCAAGCCGAGTTGCATGCAATAAGATAAAGGTTGCTGACAAGTCAAAGGGCGGTTTGTGAATGGAATTCAACGTATACTGACAATGTACTATAGGTGCACTGCATTTTAACGCTAGATATTATATATAGTATATAAATCGACATTTGTTTCTTTTAGGAAACTGATTACTTGCTTATATATTTTAATGTTTTGTGTTTTAAATAGTTCAATCAAACTATAGAACTGTCCGAGCAATACATACTGTGATCTTTCTGTTGCGTATCGTCTACAGTGCAGGATGGTGTTTTCAGCCGTGTCGAGTTCGTTGCAAATTTCGCAGTTTTGGTTATCAATTATTTTCATTTTTGCTAACCAGTATTTTGCATAATTATGTCCTGCCATCAAGCGATTTAGTAGTCTCACTTCTCGACCAGTAAATGGTTTATTTTTGTACCAGGCTGACAGTGAGTCGGCAAATACAACCGAGTTTTGGATATCGTTTTGGTGTATATAGGCCAAAGCTGTTTCTATTGCATAGATTTCCGCTGTCATAATTCATGTAGTTTTTTTGAGTCCCAGGCTTAATCGCAAGTTGGCGGATTGGCGATATACCCCGATACCACACGTTTCTTGCATCTTAGAGGTATCTGTGAATATTGCTGCTTTGTTTTTACATATCCTATTTTGCAGATGAAGGACGAGTTGTTTTAGTACTTGAGGGTTTGTTGTACTCATTTTTATTGTAATGTTTCCTAAACCAGGTTGTATATTTACTACTTCTTGCTGCTTCGTTTGAATCCGTGGGATAATGGAATCGAAGATGTCCCGGAAATTCAAGTAAGTTTTCTCAACGAATGTTAATTTGTCTTCTGTGTATTCTATATTTAGCTTGACGAGTTGTGAAATGAAAATTTTTTAGTAAAGGAGGGGAAAGAGTGGAAAGGAAGGGGGGAGCAGTAATAGGTACCTACGCTTAACAAGTTGTCGTTGTGACTCCTACCTTTTGTCCAATGCTGGAGGAAGGTGCATGAGTCAAACCAAGCTATAATCGGAGATTATAACCGGATTTGAACCCACAACACCCGCCAGGGCGTGTGGCTCGCTGGTATCCGTATACCTTTGAACCATAGAGGCGCTGGAAAAAAGGAGACTGCGCAACCCCCCTTATTAACGTAGCGACGTGTCTGGTTTTGGGTTATTTTTAGACACACAAATAGTACCTCTTCCCACGGGTACCTGCAACGCAATGCTGCAACGCTGATTTCTGCTTTATAGGATATCGCTGCATTCCTATAAATCGAGCATCCATAGTCGATGGTACTTCGGATTAAGCTTTTATAGACATTTCTCAGTGTCACGAAGTAACCACCATGTTTTATTGACGAGATAACTTTTATCATGTCTAGTCTTGCCTTTATTTTCTTTCTTAGATTTAAAATGTGTATCCCATAACTACCTGTCCTATCATAGTGAGTGCCAAGATATCTATTACTTTTAACCGTTTCAATTGTTCCTTGTATTTTCAAATTAATGGTTTCGTTTGTAGCTATGAAGTACATCGCCTTGGTTTTATTCGGGTTAATTTCTAGGTTTAGTTCCCGGGTTTTATTTTCGAACTTAGCTATGAATTGTTGTGCCTTGATTGTTGCCAGTTGTTTGGTTTTTGCTTTTGTTATGGCTACAAAGTCGTCTGCATATTGAACCAGAATTGTATCGTCGGAACTGCAACTGTGGAGCTCAGCCGTGTACAAATTAAATAACAACGGTGAGAGTACGTCTCCTTGCGGTAACCCATTACTAATTATACGAGTTATTTCTGTACTTCCACTTTTTAACGATAGACGTCTATTTATCAGGAAAGAGGTGATCCAGCTTAATATTTCAGGGGGGATTCTTTTTTCAGATAGAATTTCTCCTAAGGTGTCGGTGCGAACGGCGCTGAAGGCGTTGCTTACGTCGATGAAAATTCCTATATTTACAAATCCAATTCTTTTATTCTTGACAACGGCTTGACCAACATGAAATCAATGCTTGCGTTAATGAGCAATGTTTCGAATGTTTAATTCGCACGATTGTAAAAAAGTATTCTGAGCTAGTGCCTTGAGCAAATTATAGCCGCAAACCACTATAAAAGTTTGAATCCGTTCAGTTATGTTCCACTTCAGCTGATCTGCAAAATTAAATAATGTTTACATTTTTACACTCGAACAACAAACAATCATGGACGTTTCCATAGTAACTCCGTCAGGGCGAACTCGACGCTCCTGCAATGAATGTCAAAAGATTGGGCCCACTTGTGTCCAATATCCGCCATTATCGCTCGTGGAAAGCTGGATTGGTCCATGTTTCTGACAGAAATGCAGCATAGTATGATCCGGTCATTAACGTCCTTTGTTGTTCTTGCTTGTGTTTCTGTATGCTTTGAATATTACATTGCAGTACAGCCTGAATTCGTTAATTGGGCCACGACTGCACTCCCGCTGATTCGCTAATTGGGCCGACTGACAGTTGTTAGAAATTTCTAAACTCGAAAATTCCATACAATTTTGACATTCAAGTTGTCACACAGCCCAATTAGCGAACACCCAATTAACGAACCGCCCAATTAACGAACCACCAATTAACGAAACTTTGCTGTATCGTGAATTTATCCATTGTAGAATGGAAGACGAACGATTATGTGGACAGCGATTTATGATTTGAAAATCGAATGGCAAGAACTCTTCAGTCACTTGTAGGAAGTTTTATTTTGCTTTGCCTTTCAGATTACATTCAGCAATTATTTTGGAGTAGTATCTCATTAGTGTTTCTTGCACGGTAACAATTGAGTTTTGCGTTAAACTTTGTTGAGTTGTTTCTGAGTTCAATTGCGAATTTACTCTTTCATATTCTGAGGTTCTGTGGGGATTGTCCAACCCAACCCCAATCGATCCGTCTTCCGCGTCGTTTCTTGCGCGTTTACGGGGTTCTTGTAGTTTTTTTGAGGGACAGTGAACTTTTTTAGCATCATTTTGTCTGCTTTTTTTTTTGTGTTCGCTTGTGGTTTTCTGGAGTTTCTTTCTCCTGGAAATATCTCTGCAGAACTTTCTGCTGGAGTTGGCTCCTCTGCGAGTTCTAGGAGTGCATTAAAACTGTTTTCGACGGGCTCAAAGTAGCGTTCTTTGGCTTCAAAATACGTTAGGCCATTCTTCACCATTAAAGCTTCGATGTTGTCTTGGTGGGTTCTCTCCGGGCAGTCTTTATCACTTGTGTTATGGTCAGTTTTGCAATAAATGCATCTCTTACCGCTGAAGTGCATTCATCGTACTTTTTCTGGCTTTCGTGTCTTGATCCACATTTTTGGCATCGTTTAGTGCTACGACAGTCGTTTTGTGGTTGTATCGTACGCAATTCAAGCACAGTATAGCTTTTCTAAAGAAAGGTTGAACTTTGATTAAACAGCAATAAAGTTTCACTGTTTCCGGAAGCTTATTTGATCTGAATGTTATACTAACTCTTCCTGTTGGTGACTGCAAATTGTCTATGTAGCGGTTGAGTCTGTAGACATTCATAATGGGGACTGAACTTTGAATATCTTTATGTAAATCATCTGGTGATAGTTCTTGTGGGATTCCAGAGATTACACCTGTCACAGATATGAGATGCTTTGGGATATATGTTTTATATCCATAACTTTTTGTAAGACTGTTTTGAATCAAACGATTAGCCGCTGTGAAGTTGCTGAGGTATACCAGTACTTTATGTCTTCTAGGGTATGAAATGAGGAAGGCAAATGAGGAGCGTCCAATATAGCTTTAGCTATCCCAAGCCCCTACCTAGCGCCTCCACGTGGCCATACCTGGTAATGCTCTATTGGGTAGCCAAGCTAGGAGGTGCGATGCTAGGTGGTTCCCACCTGCCTGATCTCAAAACCGCGGTTTTGGGTAGACGGCGAGCCACACGACCTTGCTAATAGGTAAGCCTAATATTTCAATTTTTTTTTTCGTTTTAGTTTATGAAGTATCTCCTGCTATATAGTAAAAACTTTGGCCAAAACGAGTTTTAACTGCACATGGATACCAGAATCACTGACGAACTGACATGACACATAGAAGAAAATCCTTTAAAAACCATCGTCCTGCACATTTTGCTTGCACACTAGCACCCTCTGTTATGCATGTTGCGGAGTTTCTTGCATTTGCAGGGTTTTATGCTGTAGGGTTTTGTACATTTGTGTGGTTTTATACTGAAAATTCGAAGCAACACTCGCGCGCTACGGTGTGGCCATGTTGCGAAACACGCTTTTTTGAAAAATGAGTGGTTTTTGATTGGACGATGGAATTATCGCGAGTGTCTCGTATGTTTGTCTGTGGTTCAGGATTTTGCGTGAGAAAAAAAGAAAGGGAAGTATTTTTGTCTTTGTCTTTGATGTTTTCAAATCGATGTCAATAGTCTCAAAAACATCGATTTAATCGAGCGTGAGACATCGATGTTAATTGAATCGATGTTCGATGTTGGCAAATGAAGAAAACCGAACGGCAGATGCTTCTAATCATTCAGCATTGTTCCGACTTTTTTGCGCGTCTGCTGATATGCAGACCTTTGATCACAGACAAACAGACGAGACACTTGCATTCCATCGTCGCATCAAAAACCACTCATTTTTCAAAAAAGCATGTTTCGCAACATGGACACACCGCGGCGCGCGAGTGTTGCTTCGAGTTTGCAGTATAAAACCGTACAAATGTAAAAATCTGACAGCATAAAACCCTGCAAATGCAAGCTACTCCGCAACATGCATAACAGAGGATGCAAGCAAAATGTGTAAAACGATGGGTTTTAAAGGATTTTCTTCTATGTGTCATGTCAGCTCGTCAGTGCTTTGATTTTTACTGATATTGAGAAAAATCCTGATTTGTTCTGACTTTAAAGGAATTATATTTGCCTTTCTAAAATTAACTGTAAAAAAGAGATACATTTCTCCAGCACTTAACTCTGGACTATTTGTAATGAAGAACGGCAAGTCCTATGAAACCCTTTAGCAGCTTTGAGAAATTTTATAAGAAGGAAATACTACTTGAATAAACATTTGGTTTTTTTATAAACTATCCTTATTAGTCCTAAATTTTCATTCTTTTGGATCCAATCTGAATTGTCCAGATTTCAGCGGATTAATTTTATCGGGACATCGATTTGAATCGAAAAAATAACATCGATGTGACAGATTTTTCTGTAAGCTCACATTGAATCGAAACATCGGAAAATCGATACTGGAACATCGATATTTAGATTTGTCGATGTGACATCACCCATTACTACATCGTGCACACGTTGACAGTTCGGCATGAGATTTTTTGTAAGTGTGAGCCGCCTACGAGATCCTTTTCAATGCCCGAATGCCGTTGTCGCGAAGGGCGGACGTGTTCGTAATGTTTGAACAACATTTTTAGTATTTCATTAAGAAAATAATAACGTATATATTATAAGCAAGAATAGATTCGGTTTTCACGTTTAAACCTTAAATAAAAATTCTTAAAATCCATGTTTTTTTTTGCTCGATTAAAAAATTCACTTTGTTTTTTTTTCGTCCCCCCCCCCCCTTCAGTGGCCGAACACCGGAAGGACAAAAACTTTATAAAATATTTGTAATGGCCTTATTCCCTAATATTTTAGTTCGTAGACTATCATACGCGATCAATAAAAGTGAGCTGAGGTCTTGTTAAATGCTTTTTTTCATTAAAGAATTCCTAGCAGCTAAATTTCCTACGTTTTTTCGTGCGATGAAGAAGAAAACGTTTCAATTTCCGTCATTCATAAAATGAAAATAACTCACGCAACGCATTGTCGTTATTCTGCAGCCGGGAAGGCTTGCATACCTGCAGAAATTTTGCAGAATAACATTTTCATGCCTTCCTACACAAATACAAGTGCGCTCTTGAGTGCGCTAGCTTCGTAAACATTATTGTTATTTTTAGTACGGACGATGAAAAATTTCGATGGACGACTTTAAAACGGTACGACGAACTTAAGATATAAAATCAGTTGCGTAATTTCAATAAAATGCTTTAATAATCGCTTTTTAGTGAATTCAAAGGGCACGAATCGGAAGATAAGGGTGTTTGAGTCAAATCAGCAGCAGAACTTTTAGAGTATTCATTAAATCCACCGACGAAATGATGAAAATTAGAGTGGCTTTCCTGACTACGACGGCAATTAGAAATAAACCCTATTCGATATGTTTCAAAACGTTTGTTTTCGTCAAATCAAAACAAATTCATCGACCTTTTCGCGTGGCAACTGGCGGCTAGTTAAAGCCCTGTAAATATATACATTTATAGGGCTTTACGGCTAGTGGGAACCACTTTCGGTAAAAATAACTTGCTTCTGGCAACTCTGCGCACGTCAAGTTGACATTTTCCCTTCTTTGATTGTTTCAAAACTGTCAAGCGTACGTTAGCAAAGTTGCCAAAAGCATTTAAATGTTTTCCAAAAGTTTTGCCCACTAGCCGCCATTAAGTTCGCGAAAAGGTGGATAGGTTGGGCACCTTGCGCGTATGTGAACATGAATAGAGTTACCAAATATTCACATTAAATTTGAATGAATTCGCCTATTGTGAACATTGTGTTTTTCATATTAACGGGGATTGAGTGTATATTAGTTTTTAAGGCAAGCTTCGTATAAATTTGAATAGTTTTAAAGTGAAGAAATCAGTTAATCACTAGTTTTAGGCTTCAATTTTTGCTAGATCGCAAAACGCTTTTAGTTGTCTACTTTATTTGAGTAACGTTTCTTCTTGGTCCCACACTGACGCTATCCAGCTTTTTACGAGCCATAATGGTGACGGTGTTCGTAATATTTGAACAGCATTTTTGATATTCCAGTAATACATCGCATGTATGCTTTTCGCAAGTTCCTTTGGGTTTGCCGTGAACGCGCGGAAAGAAAAAGTGCGACGTATATGCAAAAATATACAAAAAAAAGACAAAAACGAAGGAAAATTTTTTTGGACGATTTTCGGAAATTCCATTGTTTGAATTTCCATTTCTGTTTCGTGCTAGAAACGTTAATTAAACTCGGAGACTCATTTTTCGAGTTGTTCAGACTGTAGATCCCACAGACAATTGATTTTATAAAAAGAAATTTGACTCATATCCTACAAATTATTTTTTTGCCCCCCGATTTTTCAAGCCAATTTCCAAGGGGGATGACAAAAACTTTAAATAGGATTTGCAATGGCCTAACTAATTTTGCATTGTGTGTCATAAAAATTGCTGATATTATCAATAATTTGTGTTGGATAGGACGGGAATAGGCAATTACGACGAAGCAGCAACATACCCTTTGTGCGGATCCTGAACGTCCGGATTGTAGAAGAGGAAATTGGCTCGGTAGTTTTGACTAAAACGATCTATTTTAGGTGCTGGAGAGAGGTAAATTGTAAATGAGCTGTAATGTTAAAGATGCTGATCAAGAATTTTTAATTTTAAATTTTTAATAATTAATTTGACCGGTTAACTTAAACGTCAATTGTGTGTGACGCTCTTGAGTAGTTTTTAATGTGACGTTACTTAATATTTATTAGCGAGAATAAACGAATATGTTATAAGAATGAATTAAAATCCGCTTCACTTTCGCTGATTCGTCGTGCCACAAATGCATCATGCTACAACCATCAACGTTCCGTCGACGGTTGCGCGACGAACAATCTGAATCGCCCTTAAAACGTGTTTGACAGTCGCCAGCGCCGCGTAAAACGCGTCGACGTCGACGTCGACCGTTCGTTGACGTTGTTGTGTTTATTTTGGTTTTTGCCACCCACCGCCGCGCCGGTTCGTCTCGCGGCCTGTGTTGATATTTTCGTTCATTTTTGGTGATTTTTACGAGCACAGTTGAGAGCTGACTACGGTGTACGGACGGACGAACGATAGTTTTAATTTAGTTTAGTACTTTATTTTTATTCTTTCGTTGCGATTGATATTTTGTTTGCTTCATTCACGGCGTGTGGCGTACAATTGGATTGGATACGAGATTGCCGGTTGTCTCTAAACTTAGGTGGAAATCGCAGAGAGGCTGGTCCAATGGCGTAATCCGTGCTAACACCGAAAATAGTAAGTAAAACTGCATAATAGGTGGTGAGCTGACGATGATGCTGACTTGACTATCAGCTGTTCCCGTTAGTTGCCACGAAACTGATGTCAGTTGTTTTTCGATCGTTCGTTGTATAATAAAAGTTAGGCGACATTCACCGAGAAACGCACACAGCACCGTACCGGAAACGGAGAAAAGACAAAAATAGCTGTGCCGGCCGACCGAAAACAAAGATGGCCTTGCCGGTTTTTTTAGTTGCCATCGCCCACTGCATCTACACGCCGTTCACCAAGGTGGAGGAGAGCTTTAACCTGCAGGCGATCCACGACTTGCTGTACCATCGGTTGAATATTTCGGAGGTAAGTTGAGTCCTGTTTTTTTCTTTCGTTGGAAGAACCAATCATGATTTCTTAACGAAACTAACTTACAGTATGACCACTTGGAATTTCCGGGCGTTGTGCCGCGCAGTTTTCTCGGTCCACTGTTTATCACGTTCTTGGTAACACCGATTGCCACGGTGCTAGACTTTCTTGATGTTAACAAGTTTTGGATGCAATATGTCGGTAAATATACATAACGTGAACTTTTGGCGCTGCCAAAAAGACGATTTGGGTTGACATTTTGGACCGCGTGACGGATTAGTCATGATTGAAATTCAGAAATTCTGTGTTTCAATTTTCGTTAACACCGAAATTGGCAAACTTCCTGACATAGGTAACGGTTGCCTAGCAACTGCGGTAATGCGTTCATCTTGTTTTGCAGTTCGCTTCGCCCTGGCCGGAACAGTGATTTTTGCCTGGGACAAACTGCGTGTCACGCTGCAGAAGCGGCTTGGTGCCGCCGTCTCGCTGTGGTACATTCTGATCACCATCACCCAGTTCCACTTCATGTTCTACATGAGCCGTCCACTGCCAAATATTATGGCGCTTCCGTTGGTGCTGCTGGCGATCAATTATTGGTTGACGCGGAGCGTCAAGCTGTTCATCATCTGCTCCGGGGCGGCGATCATTATCTTTCGAGCGGAGCTCGCCATGCTGCTGGGACTGTATCTCCTGTACGACCTGTATTACAAGCGAACAAAGTTGGATGCCGTGCTGAAAGTGGCCATCCCAGCTGGTGTGCTGTTCGTTCTGCTAACGATGATTGTCGATAGTTTCTTCTGGCAGCGGGTGCTGTGGCCCGAAGCGGAGGTTTTCTGGTTCAATACGGTGCAGAACAAGAGCTCCGAATGGGGTACGTCACCATTCCTATGGTACATCTATTCGGCCCTTCCGCGAGCGATGGGCCTATCGCTGCTGTTCGTACCGTTCGGAATCGCGCTGGAAACGCGCATCCGGTCGCTGGTCATTCCGGGAGTGGTGTTCGTGCTGCTCTTTTCGATGCTGCCCCACAAGGAACTGCGCTTTATTATCTACGTTTTTCCGCTGCTGAACGTAGCGGCCGCCTGTGCCTGTAGTAGAATGTTGGTGACCGTTTTAACCAGACCAAAGGGCAAAAACTAATTTGGTTTTTTTTTTTGCAGATGGCACAATCGACAAAAGACATTTTTTCATAAGTTTTTATCGCTCATTGCACTGGGACATCTGGTGGGGAATGCTTTCCTGACAATGTTCCTGCTGCTGGTGGCAGGTACGAACTATCCCGGTGGAATCGCTATTTCAAGGTGAGAAAACTTGTTTAAAATCGAAATTCGTTCTTATACTAAGCACTTTTTTGATAGATTTCATCGAATGGCTGCCGGTGAAACCGGCATTTCCGTACACATCGACAACCTGGCAGCTCAGAGTGGAGTTTCTCGCTTTTTACAGGTTCACTCCGACTGGATGTAGGTTCTACCTTTCCTAACTTACGAAGTTTGTTTTTAAAACCAAACCGTTTTCTCTCACCAGCTACAGCAAGGAGGAACGCCTGGTTCCGGGCGACCTGCGGCTGCATCGGTTCGACTATCTGCTGACGGAAGCGCGCGATAAATACTCGGACGAGATGCGGCTGCTGGGACAGACGCACGAAGTGCGGGAATTCGTCGAGTGTTTCAACAGCATCGGGCTGCAGTATCGGTCCGTTTTGCCGGTAAAGATAAAGACGAAACCATGCGTGTTTATCATGCAACGACGGCCGGAGGTGGATCCGAGCCGGATTCGGTTGAACTTTGACGATGTGTTGGAAACGGCCGGCATCGGTGGCAGTGGAGCACTGAGCGATCCCGAGTTTCCACCGATCGAAATCGATGGCAGGGTAGAGGAGGATGAACCGGACGACGAAGAACCAGATGGGGAAGATGAACCAGACGAAGCAGAAGAAGAGCCTAACGAGGAAGACGAATCTGAAAAAGAGGTGGTTGAACAACCGGAGAAAAAACTGCCTCGATTGAGAAAAATCCGACCACCGAAAGAACCCAGTTCGACAGTTCCGAAAACGATACCGCGTTCTGCCTCCAAGGGCCGACTGCGAGTACGACAGATTCTGGAGGAAAATGCACATCTCCTGCAGGAGGATGAAGACGGTGAAACGCAGGAGGACAAACGAGCTAAAGTGGCTTCCTATTTGCAGCGGGCAACCACGCCCAAGCTAAGGACGGCTCAGCGAATTATCAAAGAGGAAAAACTAAAGCAACTGACCAGCGAGTTGAGTAAGCTCGATTTTAGCAATTTGTGTAATCTCGATCGGATGTCGTCGCGGGAGTGTCTGAAGATGATAATCGATGATCAGTACAGCGAAGAGGTTGAGTCGGAAACTGAAGGTGTTGCTGATGATGATGATGATGAGGAGGAACAGGAGAATCAGAATGACGAATGAGAATTGTTAGACGTGTTTGAAAGTAGCTGCTGGATTGTTCAAGATCTAGTTCTATTGCAAAAAAATGCAGCCTACCAAAGTAAGTTAAAACATTTTATTAAGACCGTTTATTGGGAGTTTGTGATCGTAGCGATTTGTCACATTCTGGCAATTATAGCCGTCTGATTAGCATTCGAGCTTCCTTTTCTTTCATGGCATAGGGTGCTGCAAACCCCAAGTTCCAATTCCTAGTGAGGGAGAAAATGCACATTGAACGACTCGTAAACTTTTGGTGAAAATGTATAGACAATCACTTACTGATAGTAGCAGAAGTGTCCATACCACCATCCTGCACCGAGCAATTCTGCACAACCTTTACCCACTTTGCCTTTATCAAACGCAGAAAAGGTCCATCCATTGTGCTTAGCAAAATCACTGTAAAAGTTTCCCGCAACAAGATCTCCAATCCGAAGCTGATACAGGTTCAGTTCACTTTCAACGGCAAACCCGTTGAACCGTGCCGACCGCGAAGATCCATCCTTATACGTCGTAAGCACCAGCAATTCATGGTCGAAAAACCTCGTGATTTGATGCAGCTTTTCCAGCCCCAACCAAAGCTGACCCTGCAAATCGCCAAAACCGTTTTTGAAATCGGCCCAGGTTCGGTTAAAGGACAAACTATCGTCGAATCGACGATGAATTACGGTCCAACCGCCACCTTGGACGCTGTTCTCGCAGTACGCCGGAAAGGGGGCGGTCGAAGACAGGATTGGATGCAGTAGGTAAACTCCGTCCATGCCGGCTGCCGCGTCCCGGCAGGCAGAGATTGCTCCAAGTACTGGGGGAAAAAATTCCAAGCTAAAGTTTTTCTGTTGCAAAAATTTCACAGCGAGTGAAACTTACCTTGGACCGTTACATTACTGGCCGCGTTTGTTAACCCTAAGGCAAGACCGAGTGAAATTAGGAGACGAATCAACATCGTTACCGCTTACCGTATCCCACTGAATGTAGCAGATTCATTCGTTTTATACCTTTTTTTAGATATGGTCAAGGAAGATAACGCATATCGTCCAACTATTAAATAGTGCATTATCGCGAAAAGAACTCAATAACTATTATGGATAAGAGATATAGGTCAAGACTAACCGGCTGGTGTCGAAAATGATGCCCTGATGATGACTCTAAAAAAGTATTAAACTATCTATCAACTATCAATAAAATATTTTATGGATGTAATTGCTTCGTTATCTCAAAAGTTGGCCAGAAACCACTCCGCCTGAAGACGGCGAAAACTGACACTTTTGAGATCCAGCGTGGAGGGCCTAAAGCTCCTAAAAAAAGATTAATTGTAATAGCGGTTAACCGTGGTTCTCCATAGTATTTATACGTTTATTCGCAACTTCTGACACCGGCAGCACTATAATGTCGGAAAAAATGGAGTCAAAGACCTACGTTGCGCATGGTTCTGCGTTTTTTCTCGATCCGGCGTCGCAGCCAGCCGACGACGGGACACCAAAGTCATCTCGTGTTGCACTCATGCGGCCCTTCAAACTGTATTTCGACGAGGGATAAGCACAGGAAGAAGCTCTTCCCGGCTGTTCTTCCTGTCGACCAGCAAACGCGATACGCTTGAGCAGTGCAGAGCAATCAGCAACTTGCTTTTTTTTCTTGCTTTCTCTCAAGAGGTTATGGGCTATTGCTGAAAACCCAGGATTCATCAGGTCTGCCTTGAAGAGCTGCGAGAAGAAAATTTTTGACAACTGAAACTAAACATGGAAAAAATAGGAATCAGAAAGCTTAACGACGTGAGGTATTCTGACTGGAAATTTGAAGTGGAACTTTTGCTGGTACGCGCGAAGCTGTGGAAGTGCGTGGAGCCTGGACGGCGACCTGCGGAGCGACCCGGAACAGAGACGATTCAAGGCAATGGAGCGGAACTTTTAGAATGGGAAGATGGAGACAAACGGGCAAGAGCCACGATTGGGCTGCTTGTCGAGTCTACCCGGTACAGCCTCATCAAAAAGACGAAGCCCGTAAAAGAAGCTTGGGAAGTAATCGAAATGGAAGCAGAAGCAATCGGAACTGTTCGGAACTGAGACTGGTGACGGTGAGGAAGCAGCGAACGCCGGAAATCTATGTTAGTAAATCTAATCAACACAAACGCGCATTTTTGTCATTTTTTGTTCTTGCAACTGCATTTTTTCATCGTATTTGCGCCATCTTTTCGTAACTTTTTCTCCATCATCATTATGCCGTATTTCGCTGCCTCTTCGTCGTTTTTTTGTCCTCTACTTGCTGTCTTTCCGTTGTTCTTCGGTCATCATATTGTAATTTATCGACGCCTTTTTGTCATTTTTCAGGTTTCATTTGTTTGTAGTTTTGCTTTCTTTTCATGGTCCTTTTGTGATCTATTGTTCGTATTTTTGTTGACTGTTTACTACCGTTACTTTTGGCATTTTTGTCGCTTTTATGCCATTTTTTGTAGTCTCTTGTGTTTTATCTATTTCGGTATATTTTCGCGTCATTTCAACGTCTTTTCTTCGTTTTTTGGCATCTTTTTATCGCGTTTGGTCGTTGTTTTATCTTATTTTTTTTTGCTTTTTCGTCACTTTTTTCACATTTTGTCGTGGTTCTATTTGTTGTCAATACAACAAACGTGTTGTCTTTTCACTGCTTTTTTTGTCATTCTTTCGTCGTCTTGCTGTAGTCATCTTTTCGTCGCCTTTTTGACGCTTTTTAAATATTGACTGTACACTCAAAATATTCTGCACATAACCAATAGTAAATTTCCATATGAAATTCCATATGATTATAATGAGCCGCATATAAACACGATCCCAGAAATACACATAAAAATTATAAGCATATGAATAGACAGACAAACAGACATAACACTCATTTTCCATTCTTCGTACAGATTAAACCGTCATTTCAAATTTGGGCTTAGTTGGGTATGAAAATGGGAAGACAAACGAGAAAGCGACCAATATAGCTTTTGCTCCTACCTAGCGCCTCCACGCGGCCATACCCGGTAATACTCTATTGAGTAGCTAAACTAGGGGGTGCGATGATGCGTGGTTCCCAGATGCCAGATCTCAAAACTAAGATTTTGCGCAGACGGCTGAGCCACCCGGCCTTGGTAGCAGGTGAGCCTGATATGTTATTTCGATTATTTGTTTCGTTTTAGCTCATCAAGTATCTCCTACTGTACGATTAAAACTTTGGTCGTAACAAGTTTAAATAATACACATGGATATTATGGAAATGGAAAAAATTTAATTAATTATTGGATATTAGATGCACTGATGGAAATTCAAACTAACCTACTAACATGATATACTCTGTTTTCCTGTAACATCTATGAAGGTAGTATGAGTTCCCTGCACTTTCAAAAGTAGATGCTACACTAATATTGCTACCCACTTCCCCTGCGGTTGTTCGGACGTAGCCAGGTACATAATGCTATTATATAGCCACCTACGATGTGTGCAGCCACATATGCTAATGCTAACTTCAAATTTGGGCTTAGTTGGGAATGTCTCCGTTTTGGTCAAAGTAGCGCTTTTTGACGAAAGAAGGGGAATTTCCCATAAAAAAACTTGCTACTTCGAGGGACACCCTGTTGCTATTTGATATTTGGGAATGCCGAACATAGATGGTGCTAATGTTTAGGCTGAATGTGTGGTACGATAATTTTTGTTGATTTTTCTTCCAAGAGTTATATCAGTTTGTCTGTGTAAATAGCATGTGCAAATTTTTCGCGTGCATATAAATGATAACTGTTTGGCACAAAAAGATCATTTACTGGGCACATTGCAAAAATGTGGGAAACATAGAAACTATATATGAAAAGTTTTCTCAGTGTAGTTTTTGGAGAGGCTCCTATTAGTAAAATACGAAACCTGAAATTAAATAAAAAAGAAAAAGTATAAGGGTCGATGCCTAGTGGCACGGGCGCAGGCTTGAAGTAGGACTACGAATGTAGCGCAATTCGTCTCCCAATGCTAAAGCCGGTGATTTTTGTATGAATTTCATATGTAGATGCTCAAGTTGCGCATTAAAGAATTGTGTTCTTACATGTGAGAAATTCATAATTTCAACTCTTCAGCTAATTTATATGGTGGACCTGAAAAGGTCCGTTCATTAATCTTTATCATTAATTAATTCTCAAATTTCTGACTCGTAGTGTCCATTGTCAACTTTCGTCCTTCAGATGGGCTTAGTGATGTCCGTTAATCGTTCGATTAATTCAACTAATCGAATAACACAAGGAATATTCGAATAATTTTTAATCGAATAATGCCAGCACGAGTAGTTGAATTAATCGAATAGTTCAATCAGTACGTATAATCCCCGAATAATGCTCGGTAATCGTTCATAATTGTTCGATTAATCGAATTATGCAAAGAAATATGCGAATACCGCGAAGACCACTAGACCTTTCCAGTTATGTGTGTATTGGTGCTTGAAAATGAGGCAAACAACAACAGTAAACAAAAGAGATGCATTGCTTTGTCACCAAGGTACAGAATGAGTTTCGTCTTCCGCTGGCTTAAATACCAGCAAATTTTCAAAATATGTGCTTGAATTTGGAACAGGATGAAAAATTTGACCGAAATATGTGCTCTGCAGTGTGGCAAACGGAGAAACACAACTAGTAATCGCTATTTTTCGGTTTGTTCCTCCAGCATCAACTGTTCCCCAAAATGAGGTAAACATCATGTATATACACGCGTATTTCGTGTTCGCTAGTGTGGGTGCTTGAGCTGTCAGAAAGCTCTCTAGCACGAATAGTTGAATTAATCGATTAGTGCAGACAAGGCTCACCGATTAATCGGTAATCGAATAATTGAAAATTTCGGACATCACTATTCCCACCAATTTAAACCCTTTGCTTCCGTTTTCTAGCATATTTAATATTCTATTATAGCAGCTTATTGTCAATTGCAAGTAAAATTGTACCATCCAAAGTGCGATATCGCTCATAAAGTGCTTTTGCATTAAATCGTTTCGATCTTCGGCGCACTTTTTCGTTATCTTCCAAGCAATAAGTGCGCCGAAGAGACCGAAACGATTTAAGCTAAAATAGTACTTTTATGAGCGATCGCGCACTTATTGATTGGACAATTTTCCTTGCAATTGACAATAATAGATCGATGTTTCGAATCCAACACGGTCGGCGTAATTTCCACTCCACACCAAACAATAATCGGCTGCTGCCGAGTTTTACCACCTTTGCCGCGTCCGGATCCGGACAGGGAGATAAAGTCGTAACTCTCATTATTATTTGTAACCCAAACAACGCGAAAATGATGCCGTTCGCAAAATCAATTCAACTGCTTCATATACTTATTCAGTAGTTCTTAAAAGAACTGATTGTTTTCTACCAGCTGTTAATAATACAAATCGAAGAAATTTACTGCTTGGCAGCAGCTTTTTTCGAGCCGCATTCTCCGTTAAAACAACTTCTTTTGGCTTTGGAGTTTTCGGTGCCTTTGTTATGGTCTACTTTGACTTAGTAATCTTGCTTCTCGCTAGCAAGTTTGGTAGGCGAAGGAACCGGAAGCGCCAGTTCTTTGTTTGGACCAGCTTTCTCTTGTTGAAAACTAACTTCAAAGCCTTTTTCACGAATGTGTCCAACCTTGAAACGTCACAATTGTAGCTGGCGGCGATATACTTCTAGACGGCTTGCAACGAGGATCCGTTGACTCTTCGGTTTATTGGCGTCTCGCTTAGTGAATTTGGATGTCTTCGTTGCCTTATTCCGGGGAAGCAGCTGAAGCTCAACGATTTTCGAGCAGATTCTATAGAGCGTAAATTAAATACAATCAAAAGTCAGCTTAACCCATAGCTCATCTCGTATATATTTCTGTCATCTGTGCTAGGGAAGCATTGGCGTGGGAAGGCAAAAACATGAATATACGTCTAATATTTTCTCAATTATTAAACGTCTGTTTGGGAAACATGGAATCTATTGTATTGTTATGGATTTTTTGAAAAATTTCCAATCAATTGATACCAATATCTCTAGAATCTGTTGACGGATGACTGAGTTATAAGCGTGCAAACCATAACCACTTTTCGTTACATGTTCCCTTTTCGTTTTTCTAAAGTGCACCCCAATATAGAAATCAAAGAAGTAGTCCTACTTCAAAAAGCCTTCGCAACCAACAAACGGTACGATAGCAACGGTAAGCAAAAACAACAGCCTGCTCTAGCCAAAGATCCAAAATGCAGGAAATGTCACCGAAAGGGGCACATCGCAATGGACTGTAACGAGGACGAGAAACGGTGAAACGTTTTGCACAGTTTTATCCACGCTTGATTTGGGAGAAACTGATGGTTGGATTTTCGTTGGTAAGGATTACACCAACAAAAGCTTTCAAAGTTATTTGCGAGCGAAAGGAATACGACTTGAGACTACAAATCTAAACGAGTCTAAACTTTCAAAGCGTTTTTGGGCCGAAGCTGTAGCAACCGCTGTTTATTTCATTTATCGTTCGCCTATCCGTGGTCATAATTTAACACCAGAAGAAGCCTGGAGTGGTAAGAAGCGTGTTTTATCACATGTTCGTGTTTTTGGAACGAGAACTATGGTTCAAATACCAAAGCAGAAGCGTCGCACGTGGGATGCAAAAGCTACTGAGTGCATCTTGACTGGTCTCGAGGATAATACAAAAGGATATCATTTATATGACCCCCGAAAGAAGACAACGATTACGCGTCGTGAACGAAGGAATTTGCGAAGCTGTCACAGATGCGTCGATACAACAAAGTAAACCTAATGCAGTCATAACATTGGATGTGGACGAATTTACAGAGGTGCAACTGCAACCTGTGCCCGTTCAGAGTGAGTTAGATGCTTCATCAAACTCCAACGATGAAGAAGATTCGACTGAAGAGTGCGATACATCAATGGCAACATTGACCGATTTTGTGCTCCCTCCAATACAATCTTCAGAACCACTCCGGTCAAAGGTGTTGAGTACAAAGATTTCTCTATTAAGTGCGATGGTATTCCTACCAAATTCACGAAGCTTTCAAGGGAGATCACAGCGAGTGCTGGAAACGTGCAATGCCAGAGGAGTTTAAAGCATTTATAATAAAAATAATACCTGGACGCTTGCTGACCTCCCGAAGGGACGCAAACCCATCAAATGCAAATGGATTTTCAAGACAAAGCTTAATACCGATGGACAAGTGGTAGACTAGGCTGGTAAATGGCTAGGTAATGCGTACCATCGGTGCCTTGTGCACTGGGCATAAAATAAACCCCACAGTGGTTCACAGCCTCTTACCTAGCAACTCCTACCCCAACCTCCTCGTGGTACCAGCCGGGATACGAGCAACCTCGGGTGGAGATCGGGTAACCAACCCCGGTGGAAACCAAGGTCGTATGCTGACAGGGGAGGAGGGCTCCTTCGAGCTACGTTGGCCCTCCGGCGATACTGTGGGGTTGGTTGCGGGCTTTGCAAGCCTGAACCACTAAAAAAACCAAAGCAATGGACTCCATAAGTAATAATAATAACTCTAATCGGAACAATCGGCAAAGACCCAGGCGACGAAAACGGACTAACGATTGGAAATTAGGAACATGGAACTGTCGGTCTCTAAATTTCCTCGGAAGTACCCACGTGCTTTCTAAAGAAGTGAAGAGCCGCAAGTTCGACATCGTAGCGCTGCAGGAGGTATGCTGGAAAGGAACGATGGTACGTACGTATAGAGATGGTCATACCATCTACCAGAGCTGCGGCAATACACACGAGCTGGGCACAGCTTTTATAGTGATGGGCGAGATGCAGAAGCGGGTGATCGGGTGGTGGCCGATCAACCCCCGAATGTGCAGATTAAGAATCAAGGGCCGATTCTTCAATATAAGCATAATTAACGTGCACAGCCCTCACCTCGGAAGTACCGATGATGACAAAGACGAATTCTACGCGCAGTTGGAGCGTGAATACGACCGCTGCCCAAGACATGATGTCAAAATTATCATCGGGGACTGTAATGCTCAGGTTGGTCAGGAGGAGGAATTCAAACCGGTGATTGGACGGTTCAGCGCTCACCCGCAAACGAACGAAAACGGCCTAAGACTTGTCGACTTCGCCGCCTCCAAGAACATGGCCATACGTAGTACCTTCTTCCAGCATAACCTCTACCATCGGTACACCTGGAGATCACCCAACCAGACAGAATCACAAATCGACCACGTTCTGATAGATGGTCGGCACTTTTCAGACATTATCGACGTCAGAACCTATCCGGGCGCTAACATTGATTCGGATCACTACCTAGTGATGGTAAGGATACGTCAAAAACTATCTGTTGTGAACAACATACGATACCGCCGCCCGCCACGGTATAATCTAGCGCGATTGAAGCAACCGGAGGTCGCCGAAAACTACGCGTTATCTCTCGAAACCGCGCTGCCGGAAGAGGGAGAGCTGGATGAAGCCCCTCTTGAAGACTGTTGGAATGCCGTGAAAACAGCCATTAACAGCGTAGCGGAGAACGTCCTAGGCAGTGTGGCACCGAATCGACGTAACGAATGGTTTGACGAGGAATGCCAGCAGATATTGGATGAGAAGAACGCAGCGCGGGTACAAATGCTGCGTAGAGCCACCCGTCAGAATGTGGAGCGATACAAACAGAAGCGGAGGCAGCAAACCCGACTCTTCAAGGAAAAGAAGCGCCACCAAGAGGAGAAGGAGTGCGAAGAACTCGAACAGCTGTACCGCTTTCACGACACACGGAAGTTCTATCAGAAACTCAACGGATCTCGCAAAGGCTTCGTGCCGCGGGCCGAAATGTGCAGAGATAAAGATGGAGGTATCTTGACTGATGACCGTGCGGTGATCGAAAGGTGGAAGCAGCACTACGATGAACACCTGAATGGCGTGCAGGCGGAAGACCATGATAGCGGAGGAAGTGACCACATTGGTGCAGCAAGCGACGAAGATGTGCCACCCCCATCGATAAGGGAAGTTAAAGAAGCCATCCAGCGGCTGAAGAACAACAAAGCAGCGGGAAAGGATGGCATTGGAGCGGAACTTATTAAAATGGGCCCGGACAAGTTGGCCGGCTGTCTGCATCAATTGATTGTCAAGATTTGGGATACGGAACGACTACCGGAGGAGTGGAAAGACGGGGTTATCTGCCCTATCTACAAGAAAGGTGATAAGCTGGATTGTGAGAACTACCGAGCCATCACTATCCTGAATGCCGCTTACAAAGTGCTGTCCCAAGTCCTCTTTCATCGACTATCGCCAATAGCCAATAGATTTGTGGGAAGTTACCAGGCCGGCTTCATGGAGGGTCGGTCTACAACAGACCAAATCTTCACCCTGCGGCAGATCCTCCAGAAGTGCCGCGAATTCCGAGTCCCCACGCAACACCTGTTCATCGATTTCAAAGCCGCATATGATAGCGTAAACCGACAAGAGCTATGGAAAATTTTGGACGAAAACGGCTTTCCGGGTAAGCTTACTAGACTTATCATGGCTACGATGGATGGGATCCAGTGCTGTGTGAGAATCTCGGGTGGATTGTCGGACCCATTCGAATCTCGCAGGGGACTTTGACAAGGAGATGGTCTTTCCTGCCTGCTGTTCAACATTGCGCTTGAAGGTGTTATAAGGCGAGCGGCGATCGAAATGCGGGGCACGATTTTCAATAAATCCAGTCAATTTATCTGCTTTGCTGACGACGTGGATGCTGTCGGCAGAACATTTGAGGCGGTGGAAGATCAGTACACCAGACTGAAACGCGAAGCAGAGAAGATTGGATTGAAGATAAATACGTCTAAAACGAAGTATATGCTGGCGGGTGGGACCGAGCGCGACAGGGCTCGCTTGGGCAGTACCGTATGTATTCAAAAAGTGGTTAAAGCTGGACGGATACGTTGGGCAGGACATGTTGCTAGAATGCCGGACAACTATCCTGCAAAAATGGTTTTCGCATCAAATCCGGTAGGAACAAGACGAAGAGGGGCACAGCGAGCGAGGTGGCAAGACCAGGTGGAGCGAGATCTGGCGAGCACTGGGTGCCCGCGGAACTGGAGATCAGTTGCCATGGACCGAAACAGATGGAGAAATTATACTGCGCAGGCCTTGTCATAAGACGTTAGGCCAATTAAGTAAGTAAGTAAGGTGCACTGAGTGCAGGACACACCTGGTTTCGGCTCGTATTTAAATTATATGCTTCCTGTACTGGTATTTTTTACGGATTAGCAACCCCCTGTGTCGCCGGAAGACCACCGTGACGCTAGCGTTTAGCGTTCCACACTGACACGAGGATGATGGTTCCCTTTGCTCTGTCAGTATGCATACGACCTTAGTTTCCACCGGAGTTTGTTACTCGATCTTCACTTCACTAAGGATTCTCGTATCCCGGTTGGTGGCAAGAGGAGGTAGGGATCGGATAGGAGTTGTTGGAAAAGAGACTAAGAGGTTTATTTTTGTGTAGTACAGAATTAAGAATAAATATATTCAAATATCCAATTTGACAGTTGTCGACTCAACACGTGGAAGGCAACCAAGCAACCGTTGCCTCAGAATAACACACAATTCCTAAATTTTGCATGACCGGTTAACACGTGTTTTCCGAAGTACAAATCCAAATGCGTGGAATTCATCAATTCAGCCCGTTAGCAGAATTCACAATTTTACGCATTATCCAGCGGTTTCCACAACCACCGTTTGCTTCGAGGTCCATGAACCCGGAATGAACGAAGCATTTCCACTTGGAAAGTGGTCCACAGTTTTTCGAGCAGAAATATATGCAGTGTACATCTGCGTGCTGTGAATCAGTACAAGGAGCATGACTCTCGATCGGAAGGGAAAAGGTGCCCAAAATGGATCTCCGTCTAGTGTAAAGACCGGATAGTTTAACGAATAATGCAAACAGTTTAGTTAGTGATGTGGCAAAGAAACTAATCTCAAGCAAATCACACAGCGATCCTACGCTTTTCTGGCCCAATTTAGTCTCATGCAATTAGTCGTAAGATGTTCCGAGATCTTTGAACCACTGCGGAGGTCTAAGGAAGTCAATTTCGTGCCGAAGAATCTTAACCCTTCTGATTCTGAACGCACCGGAACCAGTTGAAAGTACTGGGCCAACACGAAACTTCTTAAGGAAGTAAAATCAGAGTAAGATATGAAGAAAAAATGGATTTCTACACACGTAAAAAAGTCATACATTGTTCAAGACCTTACGAGCAGTGTTAAGAGTAAGGTTCTTCTATTTGGATATGGTAATGTAATTGAATAAAACAAACATGGATAACAAATTTTAGTCGAAAGGTCTGATCAGCATTCTAGCTTCCTTTTCGTACATGCGCCATCCATTGCTTTCAAACGGCAGATTCCAATTTCTAATGATAGAAAAAATAAAGAATTACGTTTACATTTTTAGTCAAACCTTACACAATCACTTACTCGTAGTAGCAGTTCGAATACCACCATCCCCCACCGATCATGGGGGCACAATATTGACCCACTCCGCCTTTGTCGTAGGTGGAGAACGTCGTTCCATTGTGCTGCTTAAAATCACTATACAAATTCCCCGAAACAAATCGACCAATTCGAAGCTGATACAGTTTGAATTCACTTCCTACCGCAAACCGGTCGAATCGTGCCGATCTCGACGATCCATCCCTCAACGTGGTAAGCACCATCAGTTCATGGTTCCTGGCGCGCGTAATTTGATGCATCTTCTCCAGTCCCAGCCAATATTCGCCCTGCAAATTACCAAATCCATCGCTGAATTCGGTCCACGATCGGTTAAAGGACACACTGTTGTCGAATCGTCGATGAATTACGGTCCAACCGCCGGCTTCGACCTCGCAATAGGCCGGAAACGGGGCGATGGACGACAAAGCCGGACTGAGCAGGTAAACTCCATCGAAGCCGGCCGTCACATCCAGGCAGGAGGAAACAGCACTGCGTGCTGGGAAAAAACAAATGAAGTTTGCTAGTCGTAAAATTATTCGGCGATGCAGAGGGGGAACTTACTGAGGTATTGCTTCGTATGATCCGTTGCATTGTTCGCTGCGTTTGCAAACGCTAGAACAACACTGAGTAGAACTATAAGACGAATTAACATTGCTAACCGGCTGGAAAGGTGACGGGAAGTGTAACCAGCTGAACGAGTATCATTCTATTTAAACTATTCCCAGGTTTATGATGGGCAAGAACGATAACGCCTATCGCTTTCTAACCGGTGTTGTTTTAGTGGGAAAGGTACACAATGACTAAAACCAACTGATCAACTATCAACAACAACTAAATGAATAAAAGATGTAGTTGGAAGATAATAGAGCAAGATTCTCAAGAAGCTGCCTCTCCAAAAGTACTAGCTAAATAAAAGTCTCGATTTGGTCCGGTTTAACGTAGGACTGCGCCTTACAGGAAAGCAAAGTTTGAAGTAAAATTAAAATTTAAAAATAAAAATGTGGACAGGGTTTGAACGTTTATAACTTTTTTTTTGACTGATTAGCAAGATCTTATCAACTACCGATCAGAACTACCTATAGTAGCACTAGATGATTCAGGGCGAGACGGCCGCAGGCCACGAGTGTTGCCGGCGACCCGCCGTCGGAAATGAATCTGTCTAGGTTGATTTGTTTTCCTAGGTCTACTGATTTCTACTACTTTCCTGTTTCCCTCAGTTCCTTCCTTCAGGAGAGGATCACACCCGCGAAATAGTACTTTCGCCAAAAAGTTTCACTATATTCCGCGTTATGGTCAACCGAGAATTGGTTTTCCGCAAAATGGTAGCTACGCTTAACAAGTAGTCGTTGTGACTTTTGTCCATGATTCCATATATGCGATTAATTTTTTGATGGACGCGTAAGTGCTGCTAGTGTAAAATATAAAATGAGCTAAACAGAATGTGAAAAATTGCTTAAAAATGAATCGAATTTTTATTTGTTTCCTACCAGTTGATAGTCAAATTCATCTATTTCGCCTATAGGTTATGGGCCCGGCGAGTGACGATAGATTAGGACTGTAACCGTGGCCAGAAAAGGCATAATTTGTGACGAAAAGTGTATCGCGTCGTAGCAGCCTGAGAAGCAGCAAGATGGCCGAAAAATTTACTTTCCCGAAGCTGACAACCAATAAATGGATCACTTGGAAATTCAGGATGGAACAGCTACTGGCAGAGGTTGGAAAACTCGCAAAATGAATAGATACGCCGAGCATCGGCAAACGAGTTTTATCATGATAAAACAGCTACCCGAGTGGTTCAATTCGCCTATAACAATGAGCAACATACACTCACGTTTCATAGCATCGTTGAATATACGAATATCGTGAGCAACGTAAAAGTGCAAATTACCATATTCTGCTGCTTGTAAAGCCACTAACACTACTTTAAACTATTCCCTTTTCGTGATAATATTATTTTGAATACTTTCCGGCGTCCTTGGGCATCCTATATCCGATAAATCGAACACACTTAATGTTCAATATTCAATTTTAGAACGAGTTCTGATGTTCACATTGAGGTTCTGTTCGTGATAAAATTCAAAGCTGATGCGTGCATTATCGGCGAGGCAGGTGAATAGTGTATGTTCATGAGGGATGTTCATCGATTCCTGTTGGAACCTGTTACGGATCAGTGGACAAAGGATGATCGGAACGCAAAGGCGACGATTGGACTTTGCGTCGAGGAATCTCAACTCGGCTTAATTCGCAATGCTGCAAGTTCACTTGCTTGTTGGAAAGCGTTGAAGGAGCACTATGAGAAAAATACAGTGACATCACGTGTTTCTCTACTGAAAAAGTAGTGTAATAAGAATCTGGATGAAGGCGGCGATATGATCATCCATCTGATGGAAATCGACGAGTTATTCGATCGGCTTACAGCTGCTAATCTACCACTGGCGCCGGTGCTCGCAGTAGCAATGCTTCTACAAAGCTTACCCGAGTCATACGATGGATTAGTGATTGTTCTTGAGGCGAGAGCAGATGTTGACATCACGATCGAGCTAGTGAAGCTGAAACTGACGAATGAATTTCAGAAGCGTCAGGATCAACGAGGTGGTGCTATTTCTGACAGCAAAGTGCTGCTTACGTCCTCATCGAAGTCTACCGAAGCTAAAGTATGCTTTTACTGTAAGCGACCAGGTCATTTTCGCAGGGATTGCAGAAAGTTTCTGGCTAGTAGACAGGAGGAGAATAACCGAGAAAACATCAGCTTGTTCTGCAGAAAAAGGAGCAAAAGGCAACTGCAACGATCCAGGTCGCCATTGTGTTTTTTAATGAAAAACAGTGAAAATTTGGAATCTTCGATGGAGGCAGCATCGTGTTCGGTAATCGGCGGACAAAACAAATTATGGTATATCGATAGTGGTGCAACCCATCACATGACATGCGACAAAAGTTTTTTTGATATGCTCGATGAAACCGAAAAAGTACCAGTTACGTTGGCTAATGGCGAAAAAACCAAATCAGAAGGTTGCGGAAGCGGTATGCTGAGTTGCACTAACGGCGATGGAGAAGCTGTCGAAGTGAAACTGGAGAAAGTCTTGTGGGTCCCCAAGCTAGTAACCTGTTATCTGTAAGTATGATAAATTCCAAAAATTTATCCGTGTTGTTCAGGGTTCGTGTGGTTGCCAACCGTAGCGGCGGACTGTTTGTGCTACGTTAGGGGGAGAAATCGATGGTTTCAAGTGCTATTCGACATACAATGTTCTGCCAACACACATGACATCGTAGATTTGGACATGGTGACTACGACGTGGTGAACCAATAATGCAATAATAAAAAAGGTCTGGGAAGTAACATGAAAGTAGTCGACTGCGGTGATCGTTTAGTATGCGAATGTTGTCTTCAAGGCAAGCTCCCGCGAAAAACTTTCCCAAAAACTGCGGAGAAACGATCTTCTAAAATTCTAGAGTTGGTCCATACTGACGTATGCGGACCATTCGAGAATGTGACACCTGGTGGAAAACGGTATTTTATGACTGTAATAGACGATTACAGTAGATACACGATGGTCTTTCTTATGGCTTATGAAAACTCAATTCGGTAAGCGACCTCACGTGATTCGTTCGGACAACGGTGGTGTCAACAAGGATTTGGTGAATTTTCTGAAGGTGGAAGGGATTCGATCGCAATATACTGCTCCATATTCACCTCAGCAGAACGGAATGGCTGAGCGAAAAAACCGTTATCTGCAGGAAATGGCGTTATGTATGCTCATCGATGCTAACTTGCCGAAACAGTATTGGGGAGAAGCCGTTATGACAGCTGCATTTCTGCAGAACCGTTTGCCTTCGTGAACGATTGACTGCATTCCGTTCGAAAAATTGTTTAAACGTAAACCTGACATGAAAAATTTGAAATTTTTGGTTGTGAGGCCTATGTTCAGGTTCCCAGCGCTAGAAGAAGAAAGTTGGATGATAAATCGCGAAAGCTACTGTTCGTTGGCTACTGTGCAGAAGGTAAAGCATATCGCTTTTTGGATCCGATCACGAATAAGATCACCGTCAGTCGTGATGCTGTATTTCTCGAGGTAGGAAACAAGAACGAGACTGTACGCGAGACAGATCAGGTGTGCGAGAATGCCGGGCAGTCTCCGATCGAATATGAAATTAGAAGTGAAGTCGATAATAGAACCGACAAAGGTGATGAATCTGAAGAGGATGAGTTTCATGGATTCGAAAGCTGCAGTGACGATGATTCAAATCAACCGCGCAGATCGCAGAGGGCAACTCAAGGTGCTCTACCAGTGAGACTTCATGACTATGCAGTTGGGCTGGCTGCATACGCAATGGAACCTGCAACATACAGTGAGGCTTTAGCGTGCAAAGAAAGGGACCAATGGCAAGTTGCTATGGAGAAGGAGATAAAAGCTCTCGGAGAGAATAACACGTGGACAGTTCGAATGCCAAGTTACCGGAAACCCATATGATGTGAATGGGTATAACGTAAGCGTATTGGTAGCGCAAGGATTTGCGTAGCGTTTTGACTTTGATTATGCGGAGGTGTTTGCACCAGTTGCAATGCAGACGACTTTCCGGGTACTGCTAACTGTTGCCAGACAAAAACAAATGCTTATACAGCACATAGATATTGAAACTGATGCAAACCTTTACGGTCAGTTAGACGACGAAATCTACATGAGGCAACCACAGGGATTCGAAATCCATGGAAAAAAGGAGTTCGTTTGCAAATTGAACCGAAGTATTTATGGATTAAAACAAGCGGCTCGGATTTGGAATCATACTATCAAACAAATTCTAATCGATGCTTCTTTCGTGCAATCAAAAGCTGATGCGTGCCTGTACATGAAGGAGGTTGCTGCCGGTCAGTGGATTTATTTGTTAATATACGTTGATAATATAATAGTTGTCAGCTGTTCGAAAGCGGAAATAAGCAAGGTCGAGTTTATTTTGCAGAAAAGGTTAAAGATTACATTGTTGGGTGATATATCATGTTTTTTTGGAATCAATATTATTCGTCGTGATGATGGAATATTTCTTATTAATCAACAATCGTTTATCCGAAAAATCGAAGAGAAGTACGGTCTACACGAAGCAAAAAGGTCAAAAATACCGCTGAATACTGGATACTATAAGAACACAGTGGACTCTGAAATTCTGCCAAACAACGTCGAGTATCATTCACTTATTGGTGCACCTCTTTTATATATTTCAACTAATACGAGACCTGATATCACAGTGTGTGTAGCCATACTTAGTCGTAAGATTAAGAATCCAACAAGAGTGGATTGGACAGAACTCAAGCGCATTGTACGTTTCTTATCTGGGACATCGAATTACAGTCTTATGTTAGGCTCAACTGAGACACTGGTTTTAGAAAGATATAGTGACTCTGACTAGGCGAGCGAGGCGAGTGATCGTAAATCGAACAGCGGTTTTGTGCTCAAACTTAGAAACGGAGCAATCAGTTGGGCTAATCGGAAGCAGTCCTGTGTCTCTACGTCGACCATGGAGGCTGAATATGTCGCTCTTGCTGAAGCAGTTCAAGAAACTGTTTGGCTGCAAAGATTGTTAGCTGAGATTAACGTACCGCAGATGAATCCTACAATTATATGGGAGGATAATCGAAGCTGTATGGACTTCACATGCTTGGAACGACAGAATAGACGCTCGAAGCATATAGATACGAAATGCCATTATACCAGGGAACTTGCGACGACCGGTGTGGTGTGGTCGTCCTATGTTCGAATGAATCCAGACTGGGAGAGGCTGCTAGAGTCAATAGGATCGTAGCAACTGGCCCTGCAATTGTCCTGTACTCTAACAGCTGGCTGCGAAAAAAACATAAGGCTAAGTTTCGATAACGGAATGCACATAGGCTTTGCATTAAGATGACGAAAAGATGCCAGAACACGATAAAAAACGTTTAAAAGTACCTAAGCGACAAACAAACGGCAGAAACAATATGAAAATACGATGAACGACGAAAAAACATTGAAACAGAGACAAAAAGGACCACCAAAAAGCCGTCAAAAACTAAAAACTGCAAGAAATCATTTTAATAGCGTCAAAAAAGCGATAAAATGCTTGAAAAAGTCGTCGTAAGACAAAACGACAATAAAAACATTTTATATTCCGGAAGGGCTCAATGCTAGAAGCCTACTGCGACCGTCTTAAAAATCGTCTTTTGTGAAAGTTTTAGTTCACTTGACAACAAAGAGGATGACGAGAAAAGGGCCCGAAAAGTATTAAAAAGACAACAAACAACGATGAAAAGATGACAAAAAAAAAACGAAAAATCAATCGATAACATGACGACGTTAAATGAAGGTGCCAACAAAAAGACGACAAAAATGGTAAAAAACCGTTCTAAAAAAGTGACGGAAAATGCAAAAATGGAAGTACAGACAACGATGACGAACAGGTTACGAAAATGTGATGTAAAGATGGCGAAAACGTTTCTTTCGGCAAAAAGAACGAAAAGACGACATAAGAACGACAAAAAGTCGACGAAGTGGTGGTAAAAAGACAGCAAAAAGATGAAGGAATAATGACGACAAATTGATGACAAGTAGCCAAAATGTTGATGAAAATAAAAGCCGGAAGACGACAAAAATACGACGAAAAGACACCGACAAAACGCCAAATAAGTGACAAAAAATGTCAAGAAAGATATTGAAAACGACGAAGGCGTTGAGGAGATAATAAAACGACAGCAAAACAGCGACAAGAAATGCCAAAACAGACTACAAATGAGGACAAAAAGTCGCTATCAAAAGCAACCAAGAACGTTACACAAGACGGTAAAAAATAATAACAAATTGCTGGAAAGAAACGAAAAGACTATGTAAAGACGCCAGAAAGGCGGATGTTACAAAGAACAAATCAACGAACCAAAAAACCACACGAAGAAAAATGAAAGACTGAAAAACATAGATGAACGACGAATGATGAAAGATCAATAACGAATATCGAGAGTAAGCGTTCCTAGTTAATTGTAGTCAGTTACTCAGTTTTGTACTTTTTTAAAGATTGGAACTGGCTGCTTGAAACCAATGTTCTCTTGGTGACCATGTGTGGAAACTGACGAGAGATAGAACACTGAAGAGGCGACCTTAATCATCGGTATTTAGTAGGTATTTTAAAATCTTTATTATCATATTTTTAATTTGCACATAAACGTAACGAACGGTAGATTTTCGCTCTTCAACTAGTGTTTGTAATGTGTTTGTGTGAATCGGTAAGATCTCCTTTCACCCCACACACTTCTAACTTTAAGATTTTATCTTGGTCTTCATTTACATTACAAAGATTTTCCTATGCTTTGAAAATCAGAAAATGTTAAAACTTCATCACAATAAACTGTGTGTCCGCGGTTGGAACCAACGACGTGTGTGTGTGTGGGAATAAAAACTTTCAAATTTAACAAAAAAATACGTGACGTATTCGTGTTAGTAACCGTGAGACAATCAAGCTTAAAAGTACGTAATTTTCTCTGTCTACGTTAGTAAAATGTTAGGAAATTTCTTTTAAAGCATATGTTGTTTTTTCTTCTTATTGGTTGGTCCGCCCCCCATCGGGGCGTGTAAGGGTAAGATTCCAAATTTAGGCCACATTTTTGTTCCATCAATCGTAAAAAGAATTTTCATTCCACAATTCTGTGTTGTGCACGAGAAAGTAGTCGTTTGGAGGGAAACAACAAAAGAGCTCCTCAACAGCCAGCGACCTCGACGACGACGACGACGACTACTGCTGCAGTTCATCCGGATCGAGCTGGATCGTCGTGTGGTTCGAGTACAGTCCGTAGTTGCCACTCTGTTCGTAATCGTCGCCTCCTTCGTCCTCGCCGTCGGCCATCATCACTTCGGACGCGCCGGGCTGGAATTCAGTGCCAGCCGGTGTCGATTCGTCCAACGACTGCAATATGGAGTACTTTTCCTCTCTCGACGACATCTGGTCTCGCTCCTGCTGCTGCTGCTGTCGTCGATACTCCTGGATCAGTCGCGTCAGGTTGGCCGACTCGTTGATGGCGGCCGATTTGCGTGCCTTGATAGTCTTGCTGTGAATCAAATTTCGATACAGATTGGTGTAGAACAGTTCCGCTGGGACTTCGCTTCGGTTCGCCAGCTGAATCGCTAGATTGTCCGGGATGACGATGTTGTCTGGAAATGAGAAAACAGTGAAAATTTAGATTAGAAATTCGCCTCGAAGACTCTGGTTTTGGTGGCAGGAAACGGACCAACAGTTTGGGTTTTCGCTATCGCTTGGTTCGAGCTCGGATCCCACAGGAATATGTAGTAAAGCGAAAGCATTATGGCCACCAGTGAGACGCACAGAACGTACGCGGCCACCGTTAGGATGCGGATCGCCTTCTGGTTCTGCTTGGCTTCGTACAGTCGATCCTTGGAGTCCTCGCCAGCGAGTTTAATCTTTTCCTCCGCTACGTAGCTCATGCTTAACTCTTCGGTGTGTCACTCAATTACCATCGAAATTCTGTTGAATCATTTTGATTAAAAAAAACACTATCTTAAAAAACTTCAATATTAAACTTTCATAGTCTGTTGGAAGGCTAGAGAAAGACAGAAACAGTGCATGGAGTCTTTAATCATAGTTTTAATGGTGTAATTAGATCAATTTTACGGTCAATATTGGTGCCGTGATTCCGCCAATCCTACCCACATTGTCAATATGGACGAAAGCAAAAACTGATTATCGAATCGACTAATCTTTTTCCCTCATGTGGCAGACGCATCGCCTACCCAGCAGAGCAGCAGCACAGCGGAGCGGATAATATTTTGATAAATTATTATTGATTTTCGCTTCACCATCCAACCATACCGCATGACACCGCGCTTTTCTAATCTAGTAGTCGGGTGGCTGCCCTATACTGTGTCCCTATAGTGACAGTAGCGTTTAGGGTGGTAATAACGAACGATAACAGTGCTAGTGGTAGTGGTTCTAAGAATTTTCTTCCTTCGTAGAAAAGCTTTTTCCCAACGACGACGACGACGACGATGACGACGGCTGATTGCGGTAAATATTACTCTTTTCCCATTCCGCCCCCAAAACGCAGCACAATCTATCTACCCCATCCGCCAAATGGAGAATCCCTCCAATCCATCCATCCATCGTGCGAGTGCCTACGGTCTGTTCTCTGTTTTGGTCTGTTTGTTTAATTGGAGTTTAGTCTCACGTATAGTCATAGTATGTATAGGGGATAAAGGGTTCAATGGGGATTGTAATCGAACCGAATTGGTGCAAATTTCGTCGTGTTTAGAAGATCTCTTAAAGTGAAATTAAAATTTTAAATATGATTTCGAACTCGGGCTCAGAATATAATACACTCCCTCCACAATTATGGATCACTTTTGTGTTTCAAGTTAAATAACTCAGTTAAACAAACTGTTTGAAGGTATGAAGCATTTTTGCAACAAAATATACCCTATTAACTAGCTTTTAACACATAAAACATCCTTTAAATACCGACATTGATGCTTTTTTAATGAGCGTACAAAGTTGTTATCGAGGATCTATCAAAATATCTGTCGTTTTTTCAATCAGCATAAGCAGTACGTTTCTCATTCATAAGGTTGCTATGTGACATAATCACCAATTTTCGAGCAAAAACTGACTCGTACATAAAGATCAAGCTAATTTCTTTACGATTCAGCGAAAGTGATCCATAATAGGGACCAAAACAAGGTAATTTTTCACAATTATGGATCATTTTGATTCCAACGTAATTTTTACAAATTCAAACATTTTAGCACCTATTACAAACATTTTTTAAGCAGAATCGAAGCTGCACAGAGCTGAGTTTTTGGAAAATGCTGTTTCTGAATTACGCAGGACAGGAAAGCTTCGGAAGGCAGTAAAACGCTATGATGGTACATAAGCAACGGTTCATCGCAAAAGTTAAGCGAATGTTAGCTCTCATACAACAATTTCACTTTTTAGAGTTTGAATTTACTGGTTCTTCGAGCTTTCGGTCAAATACGCGCGATTTCCCTCCATGTTTATTTTTCATTTTTTCGGTTTATTGTCGCCTTTCCACTATTTCATGCAGAGTCGCATCGTAGCAGCGATTAAATTAAACTTACTTCGATTAACTTTTCCGAGATCCACTGTACCTACTTCGTTAATAACAATTCGGAAAAAAAGAAAACTTCATACTATACTAGTCTTTTCGGAGCCAACGCAGCTGGTGAGCCTAAGATTTTTTCCAGGACAAAAAATCAGTCGTGAAATCGCGAAAAGCATGCCCAAAGGCTGATCGGTAGGTGTCTACGAAGAAGGACGGCAGGCATTTGAAGACAGACCAAAAGCCACACAAGGTCTTTCATACGATTTGAAACATGTTATTTTTATGTTATTACATGATTTGAATAAAGTTTATTGAGAGAATTAGCTGCAAAAAGTGTATTTTTATTTTGATCCATAATATGATGAAAATTGTTTCATAATATAAGCTTAATTTCCGTGGAAAACTTGCACTAAATGGTTTCATAACTGAATCAATTGAAAGATTAATAAACTGCTCTTAAACAATAGTATGCGCTACAATTGATTGATTTAAAATCATACTTCTGCTTAAATGGTCCATAATTGTGGGGGAATTGTACGTTTATTGTAATTTATAGAATAGATTAAAAAAGCACTAGTTGAATACCTAAGGATCAAAGCAACCCGTGGCCGTAAATGGACGTCCAAAAATTTTCACATCCGATTTTTTCTAGTTTATTTTTCGGGAAAAATAGTATTCCTCTTAAGTAGAATAGTTTCCACGTTCGAAAGTTGTATTGTATAGTGCAAATTTAAATTAGACTAATCTCAAGTTTTTAGTCTTGACCTTGAAATGCGGTCATACATATATATTAATATTTTTTGAAACGATGGTTCTACAATTGATGAAGGGACAGTAGGGGAAAGAATTTAATTGGAATGTTTTTAATTTCAGAAGATGGCGGTTCAATTCCTGAAAGATGACGACTTGCATTTTTAATTAGCTTGCATATACGAATTCAAGTTATTCGAAATTTAAAATATAGCTTATGACGTCAAAGCAAAATAAATTTGACGCGTTCCATATTTGAAATTTAAAAATAGATTTTTTGGCTGCATAAAGGTTGATGAGATGTTGATCAAGCAACTGAAAAAGCATTGCAAAACTATTTCTCGTTCTAAAAATAGAATTGACAGCATTGCGCAAATTGGTTATTTCAAAACACGCAAAAGCCTCTATTAAGCTCCATTGCAGCTTTGAAAGCAGCTACCCAAGTAACAATTTCAGGCTGATCAATAGCTGAATTTATTCAACCTGTGGCTGAACTATGGTTTAGTTTTAGCAATACAAACCTTTTTTCAGCTCTAAAACATGTATATTTTGTGATTTTATCAAGCTTCGGGTTTGCTAATAGCTGCCTTGGAAGCTGCAATGGAGCTTAATAGAGGCTTTTGCGCGTTTTTAAATAACCAATTTGCGCAAAGCTGGAAACAAGGCGCACAGAGATTATATAAAGGGCGATATAATTGCTTTACAAGTGTTTTTCTGCCTCAAACGAAATAGGTTGTATAAGTTCTCCAATTTCGGCTGAATAAGTATTGTAGAATTGTTTACATAAATTTTATTCGATGCATATTCAGCTATGGCTGAATAATTATGGCAACTAAAATATTTAATCAGCGCATAAGGGCTGTTTTTTAAGATGACATATCGTTTATTCAGCTAGTATAGCACAATTATTGAGAATATTGACGGGTTGTGGAGAGGTTGAAGATGCGCCTAATCTGCTTGGGAGACTATTATATGAAGCAGCTGATTTACAGCGCATTCGTTGGCTGCTTAATCACTTATAGGATACAGAGGCCTTTACTTCAATTTATTCAGCGTCTACCACCTGTATTCAGAGTTAAATCAGCTGTGACCAAATCAGTAGCATTTTAATTCAGCGTCGGTGTTTGTTGGGTAATTATTTATAAATATGGGAACGGATGGTACTGTTGTCCCCGTTTCTTCTTCCCCTGATAGATTCGAAAATATATCATTGATCAAATTATTTTTGTTCTTGATACATTTTAATAATCATCTCTGCGGTAAATGTTGCTTAGTGGGCTTGGCCGATTTGATATTTACTTTGTATAAACACATCTTCGGTATTATACATAGTAAATATTAATACAAGACAAGATGTGCGTTTGAGATTAGCTCTAGCAAACAGCAGGGTCAAACTGGCTGGATATACATTAGATTGATTGATTGATCAAAATGCACTAGTTTAAACCTAAATAAACCGAGTGACAGAAAAGTGACCGGTTTAATCCTCCACCTTCACGGGTCCCGAGAAAATGACCTGCACTTAGTCCAATGACGTTTCGAACGCAACAACAACCCGTCTCGTTGAGAGCCATCAATCTTTGGGTGCCTCCAAAGGACACCGGTTTGGTTGCAATATCGTCGCCAAGAATGCGAATCCGCCCCTTTGCAACCCCAGCAAGGACCTTATCAAGCTTGCGCGCGCAAAACTGCAAACGTGATCAGTTGACAGCGATTTCCATGGCTGGGTTTCTTCATGGCAGCTTTCACAAAGCAAATCTAAGAATTCGACCCTGAACGCTCTCAATTCTCTCAGCGCTGTTGTTGTTGGGATTCCAAACAGACGAACAGTATTCCTGTATAGAACTGACCGCACCAGTGAACAGTAAAGTGATTTCAGGCAGTATATGTCAGAGAAATTTTTCGCGATCCTAAAGATAAAGCTTAAGGACCTTGAGGTTTTAGTGACAACATACGAGATATGATCCTTGTACATTGGCTGCGAATTTAAGATAACACCCAACTCTTCGATACGCGAAACATGTTCAATTACTGTGCCTTCGAGCTCATAACGAAACAGGATCGGATCTTTCTTTCGGGAAAATGTGATTGCTGAGCACTTCTCCGGGTTCACTATCATTCAGTTTACGTCGCAACAAGTGGCAAAGGCCTCGAGTTGATTTTGGAGAAAGTGACAATCGTCATTCGTCAACCGAGCGGATCCGGAAATACATTTTAAAATCATCTGCATAGGAGAGTCGTGGGCCCTTAATGGTCAAATTAACGTCGTTGAAATAAAGTACAAAAATCAGTGGGCCTAGGAGGCTTATTTGAAGTATACCTGACAAAGCTGGTTAGCTACCGGATCGATAATTTTCAACAGCAACCACCAACTGTCGGTGAGATATGAGCGTGGCGATGATGGCGTGGTTTATTTTGTCAAGGCTGCCGACAAGTCGGTGTATAAAACATCTGTTTGAGCTCGTTGGGCCATATCTACCGTTATGTATAATTAATAGTGGTAGTGTCAAATAGTTTCGAGACTGCCCTCAGCGATATGATGCCTCCATAGTTGTCTACTTCACGTTTACTTCCTTTTTATGTGTACAGGGAACATACGTGCAAATTTTCAGCACGACGGTAAAATCCCACTGGAGATGGACCTTCAAAATAAACGGTGTCAGCGAGCAGTCTATGTGTCTCTTCAGGAATACGGAAGGTACTCCATCGGGTCCAGGATTGAAGGACTACTTAAGCTTGGTTCCCGGCCTTCGAAATCATCTCGACATTGATATCAATGGCACCCAGCGTTTAACTCTTTGGTGAAAACACTTGCAAATTTCTTGAAAAATGAAACGGCCTATATTCTGAGCTGCGGCAGTAACTTCCCCGTTGCATTCCATTGATAACGGGGGCCCGGACGCTTCACGTTGCTCGTTAACGTAGTTTCAGATAGACTTCGGGTGATGCTTCAATCTTCGTTGACTACTGTGTTGATACCGCGAAAAGCATTGGCGTCTGACTTGGCTGCACAAATTGTTTATCCACACATAGTGAAGTTTTAGTGAAAGTGTGCGAAACGACGTGAATCGTCTTAATGCTACTCTTTTTGTATGACATACGTAGCTCATTCGTGTGCCAAGAAGGATGAGAAATACAGCGTAGATTTCTTTTCGGTACGTGTCGATCAATAGCATATATCAAGACATGTGTGGCAGCTCGGTCGAAGATGATCGACAAAGGTCTCCTTCCACCAGTATACCGAGCGACGTTCATTGGCTGCACGTTCCTAGGCATGGTTATCATGCTCTCGTTAGGTCGTTGGTCATCTCATTAGCAGTCAGATTCGAGCGATTATTGTTCTCTGCACTGAGGACTTGCACAAATACGTTATTATCGAAGACTTTCATCCGATTGATGGACCTTAGCCTCCGCAACGGTGGCTTCCGTCGGTCGACCTTGTACCACATAGCTTGATGGCCGCTATACGTGTACTCCATCGTACACTTACCAGCCCATGTTGGCCAACAACGTAAGGCTAGTTTGGACGAAGTTTCCAGTAAGATGCATTTGACTGCCAAGAATAACAACTGGTGAGCTCGTTAGTTAGCTTATCTAGCATCCATGTAGACGCCAATGATTACAGTGATCACATACCCTTCTTGCTCGTTCAATACCACCAGTTGAATGGGATACCTGTCTATGACAGTGACCGCTGTCATTCGACCCTTGTCCGTCCTTGCCTGTTACATGCTTATTGTCCACTTCTGCTGTACAGAACAGGCATCTGGGTGACTTGGAGCACCTTTTCGCGAAGTATCCTTCGCCACATCTGCTATACAGTTTAGACGGATCGGGAGTTTTGCACTTACCTGCCTGATGGCCGAAGCTTATACACTTAAAACAGCTCTCCACAAGCTGTTTGATGTAATCGCACACACGGTCCATCCAACCCTGATCTTGCCAGCCTGCAGCATTTTGCAGGCAGTCGCTTTTGGCACATTGATTGTTGCAGTTTGCAGTATGCCATAGTGTATACTTTAGCCGTAGTATACTTCAAGCTTTGGACCGTCGGATGACTTTATAGGTCGAGGAACATTTCGCCCGCTTGGGTTCTGTGGGTCTTTACTACATTCATCCCAAGCTCTTGCAGCGTGGGGTTCGCCTTCACCTTGCGAAGTAGGTCAGCGAATAATAGTTTGTCTCTGAACTTGACTACAATCGTGTCGCCATTCTTGTGGGCCTTTTTCGGCTTTACAACTGCAGGCTCTTTTGGCTTCTTGGTAGGTGGCTTCCGTTTAATCATCCGCCACGACTCATCGGTCTCACTCGTACCACTCGGGACTTCTTTCATCTTCTTAGGCTAACTTCGCAAGTAGCAAACTTTAGGTCTATTTAGTTGAAGCAACCGGATTTCGACTGAAATTAGTCATAATTCGATTACCACAACTACTTTTGTAACGACCGTGCTAATAGGGTTAGGCGTCTCATCGGACGGCCTTGGCAAGATCTTCAGCGATCTCGCATCGTTTACTCAGTTCCTGCCTTTCCGCCTCTGAAGCCATGATGCTGAAGTGGATACTCACCGATAGCTTTTTAATATCCAAATGGACGTTAGACCTCATGTTGATCAACAAGTACAACTCGTCTGTCTATCTTGTTAGCTCTTCCAGTTTGCTACTAGCTGGAAAGGTTACTATTCCCGCATCGAGAGGGTTCGCTTGTGCTACTTTCTCGGGACCATTGGTTGATATAAGCTTCTATTGCTTCGTACTACTGCTGTCTCCTACCTTTCTAGCAAGTTAGGAGTGGTGGGAGTTTACTACTTTTGTCAAAAGCGTGCTCTTTGCCAACATTCGCCTCCCCCGATTTCGAACCCTCTTTATGTTTAATAAAGAGTTGGAATTGGGTTCCAACTCTAAACCGCTACCTCCACTCGGAATATGTAACCAGCTTTGTGATTCCATGGTCATCCATGCAAACAGTGAGGCCATGCGAAGGTTGTACCGCTATCCTTCATGGGGGTAGGGTGAAGGGCGCTGGTCAGGAATGTTACATCTGAGCCTGCAATCACCAACTTACACATGGGTAATGAGTTTCGAACGTACTTAGAGACCAAACAAGGTTTTACTAGGACAGAAGACACTTAGTAGATTAACACAGCTGTCAGCCCTATCCGTATACCGCATTCTTCCTATAACTGATCCTAATGTGCACTCCCAAACGTGACTTTTTGGTTTATAGTTCTGGGCTCTAAACAAGAGACTACGGCGTTTGCAACTGATTTGTCGAATTTGTGCAACCACGTGGAGGTTATCTGGTTGACATAAGACCCACATTCCATTGGTTCAGGGCACTCGCCGGTCGGTGTCCAGAGCTCTGGGGCAGGTCCAGAGTTCTGGGGTTGGTCTAGAGTCCTGGTCCAGCTCTAGGTTTGGGGATTCAGTTGATCCACTCTACATAAAATCCTTGTCCGGGAATACATTCAGAGAGAGAGAGAGAACATATCGGAGAGCTCCCAAAGACAGATGCAAGAGCAACGACGGATAAAATGAAATCGCTTGGTTTGGAAAAAACAATTGTGCGGAACTTGACTCCTCCTGAAGCACCACGCTTTGATGATCTCTTGGCGTCCACGGTAGAGATCGTCCAGGTGACAATTATTCCGGCAAGGAGGTAGCTCATGATGGCTTACAGTTGAGGACAGTTATGCGATTCTTCACCAAATCAAAGTGATAATGAATTTTCGTGCAGTGCAATTTAGATAATTGCGAAGCTAAATAATGTCTTGAAAAATGTTACCGGAAAAAGCACCCATCAAAGTTCATCATTTACCGATAGAAAACACAGCGCTCAAAATAGTATCTGTGTTAAATTTATTTATTTCCAAAACTTCTCATAATCTGCCGTGGTACCAATCGTACCCCAACGTCCCTTTTCGGTTGCACACATGTGAAGCAAAGTTTTCCCACGACACCATTCCCGCCGCATCGCCTATACTAGCACGAATACGGATATGAGTGGATTGAAAGGGGTGGGGTGGGTTGAATCGGACAGGAAATCCTGAATTAGGCCAACGACGTAGGTATTACGTAGAACGCTGCAACCGCTTTTTTGCGTTTGCTTTTCACAAAGTTTTTACCTGCCTACTATGCATTCGCCAGGTAGCCCGTTCGTGACTGCGGTACACTTGTATTTCTTTGTGTTTCAAAGAGGAACTTTTAAAATGTCATTCTACGGATTTGAAGGGTCGGTCTGTGCTACGCTCTGCTCCACAGACCAACAAAGTGGGTTAAGTGTTCTCCACTACGACGCTACTGCTGCGCTGTTCTGCGATTAGTTCTTCAAATTTTATCTCACACGGCAGATCTGCAGAAGATTTATATCTTCCTTCCAAGTGCCAGACCAAAACGTCATAAAATATGAATTACATTACCGACATTCATTGTTTTGATTAATCCAACACACTTGAAAGCATTCGCGCACATTAGTTACCTACAAAGTTCGCATGCACTGCTCTGAACTGTCTGCTCGGAACACAACTTTCCCCTTTCGGAGGATTGTGTGATGAATAATTTATAGGTTTCTTTCCTTGCTTCACCCGCCTCACTTTTTCCGCTGTTCAATACGGCAAAACCAATAAATCCGCTCCGTCTGATGTTTGCTCAAGGAGCGTAATAAACTGTACATTGGCTGCGGTCCTCTTTGCCACCACACCACACACTCTAACCGCAACTGGTTAAAACCTCTGTTCTGCGTTTTTTTTTTGCACTGCACTTAGTAATTTTCAAGTAGATATTCAGCACCTACTCGAGTGCGTGTCAGAAGAGAAAAAACATAACTAGCCGCCACACGACCGCGTAGCAAAGAAAAACAATCTATTGCTTTGATGGAAAGTGAAAATTTTTCTTCAATCCGAATGCGGCTCCGCCGTCATTTTCCGATCCGAACCGGATCGAACGCAGCCGAACTGAATGGTGAAGCTTGAATCACACTCTAGCCTAGAGCACTAAAACGGATAAAGCGAATGATTTTCCCGCAAGCAAAAGTGCCACGACCACGACACGATAAATCCGAATCGAATGAAAAATTTTTGCTCACTGGCTGAAAACAAGCGTAGTCCTATCTAAATTCACTACTTCTCCAGTCACTTTTCCGAATGCTCTGCGTCGCGGGTTGGGAAAATCTCTCTCACACAGACATATAGGCAGGCATACGGCGAAACCCGAATGAATGAGACTGCTGCGCTGCAGTGAGTGAGATTAATGCCGTTTTGCAATTGTGCAGTTGCAATCACAACAGAATCGACAGACGAAGCAGCCGTTTATTGTTTGACAGTTTGACGATTCGTCACTATGGTAATGGCATGCACTTTCTCTCGCATATTTTTCTTTTGGAGGAAAGTTTCATCGACCTAACGAAACGCATGCGTGCGGTTTCGGTTGGTTGGAAAATTCGAACCTGAGAGTATTCGGTGAATTTGAATTTGGCATGTTTGTTTACGATCTATCCGGCAGTACATAGTCTACCAGCTGGTAAACATTCTATGCTCTAAATAAGGGTAGGTTGCTGTTGCTGGCAAGAGCGAACGAACGACCACAGTGCGAAGGAGTTCGCGAGGGTTCAATGGAAGCGCATGGTCGTTTGATGTTTTCGCTCTAAATCCGGGAGAGTAAGATTTGAAACCTTTTTCGTGGACGATAAATTTGTGTGCATATTGTTAATTAATTAAATTTTGATATCGTTTATTTGGGCACATGGTGCATGTTGTGGAATAAGCACAACACTCCTTAGCTCAGCAAATACCGCGCCGGTGAGAAATTCCGTTTAGTTCTGAACGCTAAAGATACATTCCAGCGTTACGAAACTTTATCCCTACTACCCATATCAGTTCCCCTTTCACCAAATCCCCGGCACACAACTGGAGAATAAGATTCCTTTGTGTCACCTATTTTGCAACATATAATTTGAATAAGTTTTGATATTTAATTTAAATCTCGTTAGGAAAAACCAGAAGAAAGTAGCACTTTTCACTAAACAGATCAGACAAGAAATGTAATTACCCAAGAAATTTTTTGTAGCTAGACATTAACAAAGATCATTTTATGAATTATGTAGACCAGGCAGAGTAAATCATCCATATTTCATTCTTTCGGTCATTCGGTTCATTAGGTCAGAATGTCTACGCCTTTTAGGAATGAATGCACAAGAATGGAAAAACCAACCAACCAGGTACAGTTTAGGGAATCAGGCAGTAGATAATTTTCCACTTTTCATTTTTACCTGGATCAAATGTAAGCCTTAAGAACAGAAAAGAGAAATCTCGAATCCTTATTGAAAAATAAGTCAATCAAGAGTAAATGAATAGAAAAGTAGGATAACTTGAATTTCTATTGGAAAGTAGGAAAAAACAAAAGTTATCTCTCTCGCATTAATTAGTCATATGGATTTAAAATAATTTAATTTGCCTGTAACTTTCTATAAATAGGTTAGTTTTTGGAAAATAAAAGTTAGTACTTGTTAGTAACTCAGACGAACACACGGATTGTTAAGGTAACTCTCTTCACGAGATCTAAACGTATCCATCCACTGGTTGTTGAGCATCCGAACGCTACACCGTGGTTAAAATCACCCTTGTTAAGCATCCACGGAACGACGCTGGATATTCTTTCCTGGGTTTAACAATCAGCAATCCAGCCACCTTTTTTTATCTTGGTAGCTCCAGTGAGCAACCGACCTCTGGTCCAGCCATCGGCTACATTTTAGCCTACCGTCCCTTACACCTGCATTAAATCGTTTCGATATCTTCGGCGCACTTTTTCGTAACATTCCAGGCAATAAGTGCGCCGAAGAGACGGAAACGGTATAAGCCAAAATGGCACTTTTATGAGCGATTGCGCACTTATTGATTGGACAATCTTCCTTGCAATTAGCAATAACACCTCGGTTATGTCTTGTTACGCCTTGATTACGAGTTAAAATAGGTGATCTAGTTTTCACAGTTTGTAGAACAGAAGTGCGCGGAGCGATTGGTTAGCAACCATCGACGTTGTTTATGTGGGAGAGTAACGATGACCACCTCTTACATCACACACCTTGGTTCTATTGACTAATTACTTATTCGCTATGGAAGCACAAATCGATCTCTTGTACTCTCATGGAACTGCCATATGGAAAGTTTGTGAAGATTTGGTGCAAAGTTTTGTCTATCCTTTTCATCCTGAAAAATATGTTGTATGTACCGGATCTGGATGGCGGGTTAATTTCGGTGAGCCAGCTTGCTGCTAAAGGTTTTGAGGCCAAGTTTGGTGCGATGGTCTGTGCAATCGTTAACGCTGCAGGTGAAACAGCTGTAGTCGGTGACAAAATTGGCAGTCTATCGGTTGCGCATTCAGGAACAGTTATTGAAAGCTGGACGTGAGCATCACGAGTGGTGCCAACGCACTTGGCATCCCTGAATCGGGCATCGAGACCCCGATGTATTTCGATGACTGATAACGGATTTAAACTCAAAGATTGTGGATGCTATATTACATGCGAGTGCTGCCTAAAAGTAAAATGGCACGGAAACCGTTTGCTCCGGTTATTGAGCGGAAGACAGTGGCTTCACACTACTTTTCGCCGTAACAAGGGGTATCGGCAACATCCCCCGACCCGTGAGACACTTCCGGTCCCGACGCGACCTCTTCCGGTTCCTTAGATCCATTGGTGACATCTAGCCGCGCTAGTTTGACTGCAGGTCTTTCGAAGATTCCTCGAGCTGTCTGCACTTTCGCGCGCCTCACTTGTCCGGATTTGTCCGGAAACGTCTGAAGAACACGTCCTCTTTCCCAGCAATTTCGTACTCTCTCGTCCACTACTAGGACAAGATCGCCCGGTTCTAGTGGCTTTACGGTATCAAACCATTTTACGCGTCTCGTCAGCATCGGAAGGTACTCCAGCACCCATTCTCCATATTTCGTCCACCATTCGCTGCGCCAAACACCAACTGTCTCGGAGAACATTTCCGGTTGCCACTTCCATAGTAGGCTGTTTTATGCCACTTGAACCATACAGTAAGAAGTGATTCGGTGTGATCGCTTCATCGTCTGTTGTTTCCAATGGTACGTAAGTTAGTGGGCGAGAGTTAACGATTCCTTCAGCCTCTAGCATGATTGTCTCCAACACTTCATCGCTTACGTGTCGCTGGCTATCGGATATCGCCTTCATCGGAACCTTGACGGACTTCACCATACGCTCCCATGGCCCTCCCATATGTGGAGCCGCCGGAACGTTGAAGTGCCACTGTGTGTGAGCGTTCGTGAATGTAGCAGCGCAGTGCTTATTTATTTCTTTGATTCGTTGCAATTCCTCAGACAATTTGCGACTCGCACCTACGAAATTGGTGCTATTATCGGAGAAAACTTCTAATGGTGCACCTCGTCTCACTACGAATCTCCTAAACGCCATAACGCACGATTTGGTAGATAGGCTGTGGGTTACCCAGCAAACCAGATATCGTATATCCATGTCGAGATTTAATCTTATATAAATGGATATCACATCGGACTCGTATAAATGTACACACGTTGTAAACACATTGTATAAATTTCATCGTATGTAATGCACACGATGATTGATATACGAATTAATAGTAAAAATCGTAAATAGGTCGAAAGATAATCGGGTTATGCTAAGCTAATATCGCATATGACGATTTCTTAGATTTAGTTACCAACAATGGCTAGCATGAAGATATAATCTTATTTAATTACAGTTTTCATCGGATTATGCTTTGCAAAATGTCTTATATGACATCGTTTTAGATTTATATTCAAGCAGTGCTAATCATGAGATTCTAGGTGCATTAAAATACGGTTTGCATCAAAACACGTTCAAATTTGTTGTTATTTCTTTACAACAAAAACAACAAAATAGAGAGATTTCAAGGATACGTTCTTAATGCAGATTTGTCAACCAAAAAAATTTACGGTTTCTTCGCTTTTATTTTAAATTTGAATATCTATTTATTTCTTTTGTTAAAATTGAACTTATTTTTATTGTGGCGGAATATTCAAAAAACTATTATCTGGTTTGAAAAATTTTTACAATTACAATTTTTGTCATTCCGACGTGGGGCCACTGACTTATAGTTTATTTATGTAATATTACTTATTTATTTACTGCATCTTCAGTGAATACTGTAGAGACTGAAACATATATACAGCCTGAATTCATTAATTGGGCCACGATTGCACTCCAGCTGATTCGCTAATTGGGTCGACTGACAGTTGTTAGAAATTTCTAAACTCGAAAATTCCATCGTATAATTTTGACATTCAAGTTGTCACATAGCCCAATTAGCGGACACCCAATTAACCAAGGGTAAGTCGCTGAGAACATTCCGTTTACCTCATTCATAGAAATTTTGTTCAGTTTGTGCTTTACTGTGCCACTGAGGTGCTGATCGTGCACACAGAAAAATTTCATGGTAAATTCTACCATTTTAGGGGTAAGCTTGACCAGAAAAGTATGGTGGTTTTCAACCGACTGGGAAAACTGGTCTAGACAACATTTTCATGGTTATTTCGACTATAAGCTTGAACAATGGACGCATGGTACGGTTGACCACGCATAGTAGGCATAACTATAATCTGTATACCATAAAATTGTCATCATTACAATGCTTTAGTTATCTTAACCACTTTTTGTATAGTTTTACTGACAAGAAAATAGTCATCTTGGACAAAAAAATAAACGGAACTAGCTGGTTGCAGTGACAATTTTATGGTAAAAATGACCATGTATGGTTGGGACAACTATAATTTAAAACTATACAATTGTCATCATGACAATGGTTTTGTTATCATGACCAGGTTTTGTATGATATTGCTGACAAGAAAATAGTCATCTTAAACACGCAATGAACGGGACGAGTTGGTTGTCGTGACAATTTCGTGGTAAAAATGACGTTATTAACTATTGTTGAAATAACCATGAACGTAGTCATCTCAACTATAAATTTTATAGTTTTTATAATCATTCACGTTACACTTACTCCGAATGAATCAAACGAATCTTTTGCAATAAATGAATGTGGTGCACCTGCAGGTATACTTGCAGAGAAACTTTCAAGTATACTTGCAGATGCACCACATTCAATTATTGCAAAAGATTCATATGATTCTTTCGAAGTAAGCATAATGTGAACGGTAATATATAAATAAATTAGACGGATTTCTCATTATTTCACAATCCAAATAACAAACAATCGGTTATGTCTATACATATATATCGTAGATTACTATAATTTTAACAGGAATTTTACGTACGTTTTTGGTGTGGCTCTGCAGTGTAGGTTTGCTGACTGTGGTTACCTGCATTGCGAGTATAGATTCATCCGCGGCATCAGCCTGCAGCAGAGCCGGTCAGATCTGGCATATTTAGCTGGAATATACTGAAGTAAAACCACTGGCTACCTATTAGTTTGAACTGCCTGAACATTAATCGAATGTGGCATAGACTTCACGTTATCCTATTTGGGATGAGAAGCGGTTTTAGACGTGTGCTAAACTAACACATACCAATATTTACCTCAAAGTTGTCGAGCCCGTGTAGCTACTACTCTAAAAATCCTTATCATGATGGCACATCCAATGACGATCATCGGTTATTGGGACTTCGAATAAATTGGAAACATCTCCCGGGGGCATTATGCAGCAGAATCCTGTACGGATGGGAAAATCGATAATCCTGGAAATAGTTTTCTGGACATATGCCGTATTCTTGACTGCAGACAACACGTCTAACTTAAGCCTATCCATGATGCCAATTAACTACAGGATAAGATTCTCCACCGTGCACCATGCATTGAAAATATTGTTATTTCAACTGTTATAAACGGCAAGCAAAGGTGATCTCCGTCAAGTGATTTAACAATTGGTTTCTGATCAATTTCATTAGAACAGGTTGGTACAACCGACATAATTAGCATTTTATATATGTTCGGTTCTAAGGGAAAGTCTGTCATACGGCAATCTAATCATGCCGGCTGTCTTTCGTTGTCTAATGCAGATAAAGAGTGCAATAGGTCTGAAGCAGGCAACAGTAATTCAACTAGCGGAGCATCCATAAAATCAAACTGCAGGAAATCGTTAATTCCCAGCTGAAATATCATTGTGGTCAAATCGGTACGCTAAATTTTTGGAACCAGCATCGGAAGCGTTTTACGTTCCATTCTAGTTTTTGAGATGAAGACTTTTTGCTCAACAAATCCTGGATTAACCACATAATAAATACCATCGACTGTGAGCGATGTTTTCGTTATGTCCGTTCGTAGTGTGTCAGCAACTTGAATAACAGACGACTGAAATGAACAAAATTGAATAAACATTGAAATACGACAAAAATTAAATACTCACTTCGTTCGTTCGTTGGATATGCCGTAGTTTCGGGGTAGTTTAAAGGCCGGCCGAAATCTTCCGATCAAGTAGGACGTCATAACTGCTGGTAGAAGTAGATTTTACGATTGAAATATTTCAAAGTCTCGGAGTTGCTAATTGTGACTCTGATCGGTTTTAGAAGTCTATTGTGCTCCAGTGTCTGCTGACGGAAATAGTTTGACGATGGTCTAGCTCAGTGGTGGCCACGGTACAAGCATATTGCGGGCTAAATCAGATCTCCCCAATAGATCCGCGGCCCTAAATGACTTCTGACATTAATAAATTCAACCTATAGTGTCCGTCCGCCATCTATCAAACCAGTTCGCGGGCCACAAAGGCCAAATTCAAGAGCCGCAGTTTGGCCATCACTGGTCTAGCTGGTGTTACATAGGATTCGACTGAAGGTACCGAAAGTATAATCCTCAATTCCCGACACGAATCAGCCATCGTTGGCAGTTCCAGAACCTGCTTTTTGTTTGTACGTGTGGCAGGATGTTCGAACTGGTTTGTCTGATCATCTGGATGCTACGCTTGTTCCGCACCTGCCACTCTACCGGTCAGGAAAAATATGTACTAACTTTTGATTCCTGTCGGTCTACTATATTGCCGCTTTCCTCTGTCGAAACGTATTTACTTCTGTTTTTTTTTGCTGAAATATCCAGTAAAACACTGTACCTGGAAAACAACATATTAGCCTCAACCGTTTGAAACAGTCCTAATCGAGTTCATTGCTGGTCCTAAAAAGAGTTATTATGGTGTATTTGAAGATAATAAAAGATGATTTTTCTATTTCTTTACCTAAAGCACAAATGGTGCTTCCTGTAGTCCGTACGGTATGGAGTTATGATGACGGCGATTAAAACTTTGGATTGATTCTTTTTTTTTCACTGGCCTAATAAAATAAAAAGTTTCACTGGCCTGTGGATTCCGATATAAAACATCTGTTGGTGAGCAAACCGTGATCATTGTATTGTATTTACGACGAATCAAGAAGATCTATGACGTGGATCTTGGACCCGGCAACAATACCGTTCGCACAATAGAGGCTAAATGTTGTGATTGCTGGATGGTGTTGGCTCATTCCTAGTTTTTGTAAAGAGCTGCAATCCGGTTATGTTCGATATTTCGGAAGCAAGCAGGAGATGCAAATTTTCTTAAAAATATGTTGCGGAAAATATAAAGAAAAAGAAAATATTGTACCCAACAAATATTTTTGTTATATAACAACTTATCAGGCGTTTGCTACTCGGTATTAGCTATACAATGGTTTTAATAAGGTATACTATTAAACAAAAATGTTTGTTGGGTATACAGAAAAATGAATTTTGTCTGTTCTGCATGTGCCTTATAGACTAGGAAACTACTAAACCGATCGGAGTGAAAATTTGTATGCGGTTTTTAGGGTCAGGGAAGGTTCTTATTGTACTAGCTAGTGCTGCTAATGAAAATACGTCTTTGCCGCCCAGTTGTAAAGTTTGTACTTCCCAGTATGTATATTAAATAGCATATCCAAGAATCTATGTTTACTAGATCAACGGATAATAGAGTTTATAAATATTTTACTATACTACACAGGGTGGCTCCCATACAAATAAAACCCAAATTTTACATATCTCGAGAACCAATCAAGCAATTTGAACCAAATTTTGGATGAGGTGGGGTTTTCCCTTCTCTGGAAGGGGTTGTACTCACACAAATAAAGCGGATATTTTTGCAAAACTCAAAAACTAATTGAACTCGAGAAAAATTCTTCCATAAACATTAGTCAATATCAAGATCACTAAAAACTGCTTATATACACTAGATGATTCAGGGCGAGACGGCCGCAGGTCGCGAGTACTGCCGGCGGAAGCGCTGACCACTACGAGGGGGGCAGTCCCCAGAGAAAACACCTCTGTCTAGGTTTATTTGTTTTCCTAGGTCTACTGCCCTCTATTACTTTCCTTCAGTTGGGTCCGAACGAGCGACGGCGGGTAAGTGAGGATCGCACCCGCGAAATAGTACTTTTCGCTAAAAGGGTTTTCGCGAAATGGTATTCCGCTAACACTATATTCCGCATTATGGTCAACTGAGAATTAGTTTTCCGCGAAAATTCGGCGAAATGTTATATAATCACGGTGAATATTTAAATACTATTAGCTTTATTTTATCTGCCGTAATAATAATGGTGGGAGCAGCCACGTAGCCAGGAGGGCCTGGCGGCCTTGGCCCCTCCCCCGAAATATTTTGGCTCACATTTTTATCGCGGCACTGCAAGAGATCTGTCGCAAAGGCGAGAAGGTGTGGAGGATCCGGGCGGTAAAGCCAAATTTTTCCAGAGCGGTGGAGCGATCGACGAGCTGGGAACGGGCTTCGTAGTATTGGGAAAAATGCAGGATCACGTAATGGACTGGAAAGCGATCAACGAGAGGATGTGTGTGTTGAGGATAAAAGGCCGTTTCTTCAACTACACCATCATAAACGAGCATTGTCCATACGAAGGTAGACCCGACGACGAAAAGGAAGCGTTCTATGTGCAGCTGCAGGCAACGTACGACAGCTGCACACGACAGGACATCAAGATCGTCATCGGCGATATGAACGCCCAGGTCGGCAGGGAAGCAATGTATAGACCGGTGATCGGGTCCCATAGCCTGCACACCGATACGAACGACAACGGCCAGCGATGCATGATCACCAGCGATGGTGATCAGAAGCACTTTCTTTTCCCACAAAGATATCCAAAAAGCCACCTGGAGATCACCTGACCAATGAACTTCGAACCAAATCGACCATATTCACATCGAGGGCTGGTTTTTCTCGAATATCACCAACGTACACTCCCTACGGGGTACGGATACCGACTCGGACAATTACCTAATAGCAGTACACGTGCGCTTAAAGCTAGATGCTTCGACCATCGAAAACGGGTGGAGTATGATACGCTCGGCCGTCAACGGGGTCGCAACCTCGGCGCTAGGAGTGGAAACCTCGAGCGGAACCAAAAAAGTGGTCTCTTGGAAACTCCGGTAATATACGTGGGAAAGGCGAGACCACACGAAGCCAGCTCCCCCTCGATCCAAAGTGTGTTCGGCTACTGGTAGTAAGAAAACTACGGCCTCCATGAGGCCAAACCTCCGGTAATTCCGTCTCTCCTAAATGCCAGTGAGCGGAAAAATCACAAAAATACAGTGCAGATAAACCTTCCACTTGCGAAAGCTGTTTCGGGCGTAATTTTCAGGAGGTTTATCGAACACGGTGTGGACCTGGCCCTGGGGTGACATTGCGATTCTCGTTTCGAGTGATTTTGGTTCGTTTCGACCACGTTAAATGAATGGGCGAAACGAACTAAAATCACTCGAAACGAAAATCGCAATACCACCCCTGATTCAAGAGCCCTGGGTCTACAAAGGAAGAATACAAGGTATTCAAACAAGAACATGTAAGTTCTTCTATGATGACAAATATGATCCTCCGAGAGCTGCTGTCTTGGCCAACGCAAACATTAATTGTTTGCCCATTACAGAGTTCATCAAACGAGACATAGTGGCGATCAGAGTTGAGGTATCAATCGCCAAGGGAAATCCGATATTATCGTAGCATCGCCCCATTTTCCTGGAGACGTTCCTAAGGTTGCAACTCAAGAGGTTGCGGCGTTCGTCAAATTCTGCATAGAAGTCAACAAAGACTGTATTATCGGCTGCGATGCCAACGCTATCGCATTTTGTGCGGAAGCACCGACCAGGGGTGTGAAATTGTCAAAATTTTGCGGACTAAACATCCATGAATGGCGACAATTTGGAACCAGCCAGCGTATCGAAAATAACAGCTAATAATAGTTAAATTATAACTAAAAGGCTACGTTTAACTGCTTTCTAATTAATTTCAATTGTTTTAAAACGAATCAACCTTTAAGTAGGTCCCAGCACCAAAGGTATTAAAACCAATGAGTGGGACATGGACAATGTATGTGATTTGACAGCCACACCACCTCGCTGGCACCGACATCAACAATCGAGATGAGTGCCTTTTAGAATTTCTCTCGTTAAACAATATCGACATTGCTAATAAAAACAATGATCCTACATTCATGAATGCTATGAGGCAGGAAGTCTTGGACCTGATCTTGTGAGAAGCTAAGAGGCAAAAGGTTTCGAATTTGTGGGTTTTGCTGATGATTTGGTCATCATGGTTCTTTGAAAATTCGACGACGTGATATCGGATAGAATGCAGAGGGCCTTGGTGTAGTAAAGAAGGCCTGGGCATCAATCCCTCTATAACAACAATTGTTTGTGTTGTTTCACTAGGAAGAAGAAACTGAAATTACAATCTCTACACCTTAAGGAAGAAATTAAATGTAGAGTCTCGTCTCAGGAGTAATCCTATACGCTAAACTATCTTGGCACGCACACTTAGATTTAATAATTAGCAAGGCAGACTGCCTTATGGGTATGTTCTAGACTGGTAGGAAAAAAATGGGTCCTCAAACCAAAAATGGTGATGTGGGTCTATACCGCCGTTGTGAGACCTAAGATAGCTTATGCCTCGTAGGTATGGTGGCCAAAAACTAATAAAAGCCACAGCTATTGAAAATTTGAACAAACTTCAACGATTATCATGCATGGCCGTAACTGGAGCAATGAAAAGCACACTTTCAAAGGTTCTAGAAGCTATCCTCCACTTACTACCCCTGAACCAACATGTTCAGTTAGAGGCTAAGAAAAGTGTCCTAACACTTAAACGATTGAAGACAATACTCGACGGAGATAAAACCGGTCACTTGAGTATCCTGAATCTTCTACCTGTTTGTCGGTCCAGCTGCGGAAATGAATAGTGATTGGATGGAAGCTAGAACCAACTATGACATCCCATACACATTAAACGAACCCTCACGTTCGGTATGAGTTGGGGAGGGACCTAGCTTCCACAGTGGTTCAATCAAGTTCTATACCGACAGCTCAAAAATGGAAGTCAAAATGGGTGCTGGAGTGTACGGTCCCAGAACAAGAATATCTGTAGCTATGGGAGACTGGCCCACAGTCGTCCAGGCAGCGATAACAGCTATAATAGAATATAGGGTCAGGTGGAGCAAGACGGGTCACCTAAGGAAAGTACCAGATGCGTTTTTCTACGAATTCAATTTTAAGCAGCTTATCATTTATTTAGATAAATCACTAATAATATAAATCCAAAAATAACCAAAATAAATAAAACGAAACAAAATAAAAGTTATATCAGACAAAAAGTGAAATGTCGGAAAACTACCCTTTTGCCGCATTAACTGTTTTGTGGATAAAATATATGCCGGGCCAGCTAAAAACTTATTTAATAACAACAATAAATAAACTCAAAAATATAGATATATGGACAAACATAGAGTGCCACACAAGTCTTTTTCAGTCTAACCCATCTTGCCCCTATTGAACTGGTAGAACAAAATACATGTTTATTTAAAACTTTGTAGTATATAACAAACTAGCTGACCCGACAAACTTCCCCCATTGCTTAGCCTGATAAAATAAAGCGGATAGCATTTAGATATTCGCCATCATTGCAAACCATTTAGCCGAATACCATTTTGCGGAACACCAATTCTCGGTTGACTATAACGCGGAATATAGAGTTTCGCAAAATACTATTTCGCGAAAAACCTTACGCGGGATGTACCATTTCACGGAAAATCTTTTCGTAGAAAGTACCATTTCGCAGGGGTGACCCAACTGAAGGAAAGTAATAGAGGTCAGTAGATCTAGGAAAATAAATAAACCTAGATAGAGGTAATCTCTACGGGGGGCTGCCCCTCACAGTGGCCGGCGCTTCCGACTGCAGGTCGCCGGCAACACTCGCGGCGTGTGGCCGTCGCACGCTGAATTATCTAATGTTACTATTGATAGTTTTTGGTGGTTAATCAATAACAAGATTAATGTTTTATGAAAGAATCTAAAATTGCTCGAATTCGATTAGTTTTTGAGTTACGCAAACATTTCTGTTTTATTTGTATGAGAGTCCTTATCCCCCTACCACAGGGGTGAGGGGTCTCAAACCATCATTAAAAGAATGCTGGCTCCAAAACCCCCCCACATGCCAAATTTGGTTCCATTTGCTTGATTACTTCTCGAGTTATAAGGAAATTTGTATTTCATTTGCATGGGAGCCCCCCCCCTCCTAAAAACCGAGAGGGGTCCAATTTCATCATAGAAAAAATTCATGCCTCCAAAAACACCCACATGCCAAATATGGTTCCATTTGATTAACTAGTTCTCGAGTTATAAGGAAATTTGTATTTCATTTGTATATAGGAGCCCCCTCTCCTGAAGCGGGGAAAGGTTTCAATTCATCATAGAAAACATTCTTGTCTCCAAAAACACCCATATGTCATATTTTGTTCCACTTGCTTGATTAGTTCACGAGTTACGAGGAAATATGTGTTTCATTGGTATGGGAGCGGCACTAAAAGCCTTTAAAGTTTTTAAGTGCTCCTCAAAAATTGTCTGGGATTGCAATTGCTTCTTACGGCAACTAAGCCAAGTGAACTCGGTAAAATTGTATTGTGGTTCCTGGTCATTGCGCTATAGAGTGGAATGAACTTGCAGACGAACCAGCCAGATGTGGATCTAACCCTCCATTCACGGTTCCAAATCCATTTCGCTGCATCCCTGACTGTGTGCTGAAAAGTGAGCTGACACAACGGGAGAGCCGAACAGGCATGGCCAATTGGATGGCCGTACAATCCCTCAAACAATCAAAAAAATTATAACGCCGTGTATTAGGGTTACTCAAAAGTTGACATCAAGAAATCTCAGCACGCTTACCGGTCTTGTGACAGGACATTGTGCGAGTAAATACCATCTTCGGAATCTCGGTTTCGTACAAGATAACATTTGTCGCTTGTGTAATGCCGAGCGTGATACCTCGGAACACTTGCTCTGCAATTGTGGAGCACTAATAGGACGTAGAGTGCAGTATCCCAAAAATGGTCTACCAGAGCCAAGGGAGATCTGCTTTGCGTCGCCGATCAAGGTAACAACGTTCAAAAACCAAATCATCCCTGATTGGTACCTGTCTCGCTCCAGCTACGAGCCTATTACTTACTTAACAAGTGATAGGTAAGCTTGAAGCGTACAGTAAAAGAAATAAACGGGGCATAGCACAATAGTTCAAAATAATGGACGCAGTGGTAAGAGTACTCAACAGAAGAGGGAGTTTCATAACGCAATTCTTGACAGTTATTCAAGATCAGTGTTATCGCTCAGAAGTACGAAAAATCGAGCAGATATAGTATAATGGGGACATGGCAATCGTTCGCATTATTCCAATTTTTCTCGGTGACGGTAATTGCGGCTTTTAAAAGTAGAGAGTGTTGGTTATTGGGTTATTAGGTTAGGTTGCATGCTATACATGAAACTAAAACTGGCGGTTGCTGAAGGACTCAACAAACCACCTACTCATGGAAGAGAAATTAATGTATTTAAAGTAATTGCTCAGATTGAGTAATTTTTATAAAAGAGAATTTGAAATCAAAGCATATTAATAGCTAATACAATAAAAACATTAAATGCATACCTGTCTGCAAGATTCTTGTGTTTCGCAACTTTTGATGCAATTTGCAATCCATGTTCAGTAATGATTCTCTGCTCAATCGCTTGCGATAGTGCTTTTCCACTCGCGCCTCCACATATTGCGATCTCTCTAAGGCCTAACTCAAGAGCATGTTTGTCGCTTAAGGATTACTCGATCTGTATAAAACATTTCAATTAAATTATGACTATTAAATTTTCAACCGTTACTCACCAGGTCATTGACTAATTCACAAGGGTATATTTTACGCTCAAGGATTGCAATTGGCAATCGTAAAGCCATAGCTTAGCCAGTACATTTCCTAAAAAAGTTATTTATCACAATTTGCTCCTAGTAGTTTGCGTCTCATGTGTAGTAATCCAAATATACCTGACGAATATTAAAGAAAAGATAATACCAATAATTCATACAATCAAAAAATATCGAATACTACCTATAGATGATGGTCTGCATGCAGATAGGATATATAAATTGCCTTTATTACAGTTCCAAATATACGTTTCCAACAGTCTATCCCGCAGCTCCCTCGCCGCAGTCAAGTTAAATGGAAATATTTGGACATCATTTCACGTTTTATCCAAAAACACTTCACGGACACGTCTAAACCACCGATTGAACTGTTTAGAGCGGAAGTCCAGCACCATCCGCAATTAAAAAAATAAAACAGACAAGCTATAAATAACACCGATTACACCATAACAGTTTAGCAGTTTGTTTTTGTTAGTACACTACACAGTAAAATAATTCAACCTGTTTTCACGTACACAGAAAATAATTTAATACAATTTGTCACTTAAAGATTAGATTTTTTTTATTATTTGTTTTGCACTAACAAACTGTTCATAATATCAAAAAAAAATTTAATAAAAACAAAAAAACTCACCACTAAGCACATCACTCGTGACTCAAATTTTTCGTAATGGCGGTGCGGTTTCAAATGACAGAAAGAAAAAGGGCAAAATAAACATAAAATTGTCATCAAGAAACGCGTTTCCATAGTCGGTTGAAAAGCACTAAACTTATACTGTTACGATAACCCATAAAAATGTTAAAACTACCATGATATTCTTACAGTTAGTAAGTTACCAATTTTATGGTCCTGTTGACAATTCAATATTGTTATATCAAGCTGCAAAAATATTGTCATTAGAAGTATGAGAGAAAAGTCAATTTAACCACGGAAATAGTCAGCGATTTGCTTGTTGTCATAGTAGTTTTAACCACGAAACTTCTCAAGTTGACAATAATCATGGTAAGCGCTACAATATTGCAATATAGTTAAGATGACCATGCATACATGTTTCGCATTACCATGGTTTTTTTCTCAGTGTGTGAAACCTGTCAAACTCACCTGCGCCCAGCCAGACTATTTTGATCGTTTTGACAATAACAAACAATGGCAGGGCTGCCAATTTCTAACATTTCAAAATTTAAATGTCAAAAAGGTGGGCCACAGTGTGCCATGAACTGTGAAATGAATGTACTGCAATTATAATCAATGAGGTAAGCTGTTCCCTAAATTCCCTGCAACAAAGTTCAAAGCGACTTACCCTTGCAATTAACGAACCGCCCAATTAACGAACCACCAGTTATTAACTTTGAAACTTTGCTGATACAACATTATCGAAACTTCAACTTTGTAGGGTTTTATACTGAACAAACAAAACCACAAACAAACGCGAAACAAAAGGTCTGGCGGAGCAAAAAATTAGATGGTTGAAATAAATAGGTATAGTGCCAAAATTTACGGTATAAAATCGTTGATAGTGATCTGCTCATTGAACCGTATGTAAATTGAAAAGTGCACCACAAAATCGATAGATTGTTGGTTCAATTTTCTGCATTATTTCCTTGGTTATTTCCCACAAATCAATTGCGACCAGTTAAACTTCAACAACGCAGTGAGTGCAATTATGAAATTATAGTTGAAAATCAATATAAAAGTTGTAATTTACAGATAACACTATGAATTCCCGCAAACGGGAAATAAGCGACCTCCCCGTCGTAATGCTGCAGCACATTTTCTCCTTTCTTCCGCAGCTGGCGGACCGAAAAACGCTTTCCCTGGTATGTCAACAATGGAACGCTGTGGCTTTTGACTACAGGTATTTGAGCCATATCCAGCTGATTCTGACAATCCATGAGCACCATGTAATGTTAGTAGGGGGACTACCTAATATTACACGATGCTACCGTAGCTTTTACCTGATTATTACAGGAGATTATGAGAGGTGGACTGGACTGGATGAAGTTGAAGCTGAACGAGTAGTGACATGGTTTATGCCACTGAGCTCAGCCCTGGAGGAGTTCGTATGTGAAACATCATCAGACAGTTTTCTGGGGCTAAGGTTACGTGCCGAATTTCCGTTTGTTCGACTCGGTAGAAATTAGCGCTAGTTGCGCCTATGTCAATCCATAGTAAAACCTAATTAAAGCAATTCAAACTAACTCCAATTTATTTATTGAAAAACAGTGTTCAGAAAAAATGTATATGTTAACATACTAAATAACGTTGGCAAACAGTGGAAAGCAATAAAAATATTGCATGTAAACTTATTGGGTAGAATTGATTTTTAAGTGTCATCTTTAAACAAATTATATCTCGCAATTAGTAAAAAATATATAGTTACTATATTCAGCAAAGTTGACCATTTTAGTGTGTTCTACAGTTTTTCTGAAGAAAGTGGATGGACTCACTTAAATCACCCCTCATAGGTGAATTTATGATCACCCTAATAGTTCAAAACCATGCGCTGTATTTGATCGATAAACTTCTCTAAAGACACCATCGTTGAAAAATTACGCATTTTTTACGCAATAGCACGTGAACGTATTTTTGTGGATATTCGATTGTGAATTCATTACGGTACGAAATCGATGACATTCAACTTTTCTGATGTTTTTAAACTATTCGATTTTTTATTCCCCGGCCTTTGAGTTACTTTTAATCGCTTCAATTAGGTTTTACCGGTTTTACCACATGTGTTTAGGGGTGAATTGGGTAAACTATAAATACTTTTCGCACAGTAAGGAATGCGGGATTTGATTCTACTGATGTTTTGACAACATTTGGAAGCTATTTGAGTTCATTTGACGGGCAGCAAATAAGATTTTATACTGTTTAGTTAGCTTTTACCATGATTTTTGAGAACAGGGCAAGTTAGGGGGTTGCCACGCGGGTGAATACGTTCTTCAAAATTAATTTTGATTGTGGCTTCGCTAGTCGTACTACGAGTTTCAAACAATTCAGGGCACTTTAAGCACGAATCTACGATGACAAGTTACTATTTTTATAGCATAGTCTATATATGGACGCGTTCCTTTATCCCGCTCTTTTTTCTCTTTTCCAGCCGTGTTTTCCACTTTTTGTTTTGTTATTTCTTCTTGTCTGTACCATTTCTGTCCTCATTTTTCTTTTCTTCCATTTTTTTTGTTTTTCACTCATTTTTTCAATTTTTTTTTCTTATTTGGTTGTATCCAGTTGTCCTCTTGTCATAACTCCCCAATAAGTAACCAATAGGCACGGATAAACAGACGAGACACTCGCGATAATTCCATCGTCCAAATCAAAAACCACTCATTTGTCAAAAAAGCATGTTTCGCAACATGTTGAGTTTTCAGTATTGTCAATTGCAAAGAAAATTGTCCAATCAATAAGTGCGCTATCGCTCATAAAAGTGCTATTTTAGCTTAAATCGTTTCGGTCTCTTCGGCGCACTTATTGCTTGGAAGATAACGAAAAAGTGCGCCGAAGATACCGAAACGATTTAAGCTAAAATAGCACTTTTATGAGCGACGGACGGTGTACGGAACGTGTCATCAAAAGTAGGGTTAGAAGAGAAGTGAATTGCTAAAAGTATGGTTACAATTATATTGTTACTAGAGGACCCGGCACGCGTTGCTACGCCATTCTAAAAAGGGGGTACATGCATAATCTTGAAGATTTGATTAATTGTAATCTTGCAACCAAGAGCTTTCTTTTTGACAACCCATGATATTCCTAAATCATGCCGCAAATTTCTAATCCAACGCATAAGCATTTGTGACTCGAGCAGCAAGTCCAACGCAACGATTTGGGTTTTATTACCAACCCTTAAAATGGTAATGTTGGCAAAATCGTAATAAAATATCAGTGCAGTTCGATTGAAATCAGTTGAAAACTGGTCTGAAACCATAAACTTAGTGTAACCTCAACATTATTTTCTTCATATTTTCATTTTAACAATGTATTTTCTTTTCAATTTTGTTTTTAAAATAAGTATTATATTATTTTACTTCTATTTAATTTGACCCATTATCATGGCTTCACCGATTTATTCTTAACAATTTTGTTCCAAATTTATCTTATATGTTAGTATGGACGGCAACACTCGCGAGTTCGATTACTTTTTGAATATTGCAAAAAATTCTGTTTAATGTGTAAGAGAGCCCTCCCCCCTTCCAGAGCACTATGGGCCAGAAATTAAAATTTCGGGACACATATATTTGCGGTTAAACGGCATGCCTCAGCTCAATATGGTCTTCGGCAACTTTTTGAATGAAACAATGATGCATCTTTTGAAGGGGTCGTCCAATATTTAGGTGTTACTTAAACGACAATTTAAGTAATAACTTTTTGATAACATTTTTTTCACCTTTCTGGTTTTAAAATATTAAAGATAAACCAATTTCAAGTATTTTTCCTGAAGATATCAAACTTCTACCTTTTACCCATTTTCAGCAATAGACCTTTGTTTATAAACGGCCCCTCAAATCACATTCCTTCTTGTAACATGTTTATTTCAACAGACAGCTCAGTGTGATGTTCTAGACAAAATTTTGCACATAAAAGAGGAATATTTTTGCTGAAGACTGTTTTGCTTTTTCTGCATTGATTAATAAGATATAACTGTTTTAGGTTAAAAACTGTCTGATGAAAAATGTGTATTTTTTCAAGGGTGGTGTCTTCGGAGAAGTAAAATAATAAAATATAGCGCATATTCCTGCACTAATAGGGTGACCATAATTTCCCCTATTAGGGTGATACAAACTTTTGTTTTCTTAAATAATTAAAAAAAAAGTTTTTTCTCCAAAAGTTGCAGAACATACTAAAATAAGCAACTTCGCTGAATAAAGTAACTATCTATCTCTTACCGGTTGCGAAATATAATGATGTGTTAAAAAAGAGCACTTAAAAATCAATTACACTCAATAACTTTGCACATGATTATTTTATTGCTTTCAAATGTTTTACAAAGTTATTCAGTATGTTGAAATACATATTTTCTGTGAAGACCGTTTGACGCTAGGACGCATATTTATTAAGTTATAAAATGTATGAAAAAAAATCCGCTCTATTCCCAGGTATTCCCAGCCATAATATTCCCAGGTATTCTCTAAAATATACATTTGGGCAGATAGCTTTAATAATTCCCTACAAATTGGTATGCGAACTAATTGCAGATACTTGCAGATGGCTAAGATATTCGGATTTTTCGTCACACGGGTTTTAACCTAAAATTAATTATATCTTATTAATTAATGCATATAAAGCAAAACAGTCTTCAGCAAAAATATTCCTCTTTGATGTGCAAAATATTTTCTAGAACATCACATTGAGCTGTCTGTTGAAATAAACATGTTACAAGAAGAAATGTGATTTGAGGGGTCATTTATAAACAAATGTCTATTGCTGAAAATTGGTAAAAGGTAGAAGTTTCATATCTTCAGAAAAATTACTTGAAGTTGGTTTATCTGTAATATTTTGAAACCAAAAAGATAAAAAAAAGTTTACTCGAAAAGTTATTACTTTAATTGTCGTTTAAGTAACGCTTAAATATTGGACGACCCCTTCAAAATATGCATCAATTTTTTATTCAAAAAGTTGCCGAAGACCACATTGAGCTGAGACATGCCGTTTAACCGCAAATATTTTTGTCCCGAAATTTTAATTTCTGGTCCATAGTGCAGAGGGGAGAGGAATCTCAATACGCCATAGAAAAAATTTTTGCCTCCAGTAACCCCCAAATTCATTTGCTTGATTAATAGTCGAGTTATGGGGAAATTTGTGTTTTATTTGTATTTGTCTTAGAAGAAGGAGGTTTCTCAATCTACCATAGAAAAAAAATACTACCTCCAAAAACCTTCACATGCCAAATTTGGTTCCATTTGCTTGATTAGTTCCCGAGTTATGAAGAAATTTGTGTTTCATTCGTATGGGAGCCCCCTCTTCTAGAGGGGAAGGGGTCTCAAACAACCATAGAAAAAATCCTGTCTTTAGAAACCCCCACATGCAAAATTTGGTTCCATTTGCTTGATTAATAGTCAAGTTATGAGGAAATTTTGGTTTTATTTGTATGGGAGCCCCCCCTCTTAGAGGAAGGAGGGTTCTCAATCTACCATAGAAATAATTTCTGCCTCCAAAAACCTTCACATGCCAAATTTGGTTCCATTTGCTTAATTAGTTCCCGAGTTATAAAGAAATTTGTGTTTCATTTGTATGGGAGCCCCCCTTATAGAGGGGGAGGGGTCTCTAACAACGGTAGAAATAAATCCTGTTTCTAGAAACCCCCACATGCCAAATTTGGTTCCATTTGCTTGATTAGTTCTCGAGTTATGAAGAAATTTGTGTTCCATTTGTATGGGAGCCCCCCCTTCTAGAGGGGGGAGGAGTCTCAAACCATGCTAACAACATTCCTCACATCAAACGCAATGTGTATGCCAAGTTTCATCAAAATCCGTCGAGTGGTTTGCGAGTCTATACCGGACACACGAACAGCATTTCATTTTTATATATATAGATATTCGCAAACTAATTTTACTATTCCCAACAGGAATTTGTAACTCATATTGATGAAATATAGTTCATAGATTCGTAAATTCTGGCGAACTTCGCAGCTTCTCTCCCAACAATCGCACTTTGGACGGTACAATTTTCCTTGCAATCTATACCTATAAAGAAGGATTTCTGTCTGTCTGTCTGTCTGTCTGTCTGTCTGTCTGTCTGTCTGTCTGTCTGTCTGTCTGTCTGTCTGTCTGTCTGTCTGTCTGTCTGTCTGTCTGTCTGTCTGTCTGTCTGTCTGTCTGTCCTGTGTTCCTTATAGAATCAAAAACTACTGAACCAATCGGTGTGAAAATTTGCATGTAGAGGTTTTTGGGGCCAGGAAAGGTTTTAGTGATGGTTAGAGACCCCTCCCCCCACTAAGAGGGGGGGCTCCCATACAAATGAAACACAAATTTCTGCATAACTCGAGAACTAATCAAGCAAATAGAACCAAATTTGGCATGTGGGTGTTTTCGGTGACAAGAATTTATTCTAGGGTAATTTGAGACCCCTCCCCTCTTTATAAGGGGAATTATAACTCCTCTGCCCTTTAAGAGGGGGGGTTTCCATACAAATTTCCTCATAACTCGAGAACTAATCAAGCAAATGGAACCAAATTTGGCATGTGTGTGTTTTTGGAGACAAAATTTTTTTCTATGATGAATTGGGACCCCTCCCCACTTTAAGTGGGGGGAAGGGGCTCCTATACAAACGAAATACAAATTTCCTTATAACTCGAGAGCTAATCCAGCAAATGGAACCAAATTTGGCATGTAGGTGTTTTTGGAGGCAAGAATTTTTTCTATGATGAATAAGAACCTATCCCCACTTTAGGAGGGGGGGCTCCTATACAAATGAAATACAAATTCCCTCATAACTCGAGAACTAATCAAGCAAATAGAACCAAATTTGGCATGTGGGTGTTTTCGGTGACAAGAATTTATTCTATGGTAAATTGAGACCCCTCCCTCTTTATAAGGGGAATTGTAACTCCTCTCCCCTTTAAGAGGGGGGGCTTCCATACAAATTTCCTCATAACTCGAGAACTAATCAAGCAAATGGAACCAAATTTGGCATGTGAAAGTTTTCGAGGGCAAGAAAATTTTCTATGTTGAATTAGGACCCCTCCCCACTTTAAGAGGGGGGGCTCCTGTACAAATGAAATACAAATTTCCTCATAACTCGAGAACTAATCAAGCGAATTGAACCAAATTTGGCATATGTGTGTTTTTGGAGACAATTGGGACCCCTCCCCACATTAGGAGGGGGTCTCCAATACAAATGAAATACAAATTTCCCCATAACTCGAGAACTAATCAAGCAAATAGAACCAAATTCGGCATGTGGAGGTTTTTGGAGGCAAAAATATTTTCTACGGTGAATTAGGATCCTTCCACACTTCAAGAGGGGGGGCTTTTACACAAATGAAATACAAATTTCTTTATAATTTGATTACTAATCAAGCAAATGGAACCAAATTTAGCATGTAGGAGATTTTTGAGTCTTGAATTTATTTTATGATAGTTAGAGACCTCTCACCCCTGTGGTAGGGGGATATGGACTCTCATACAAATAAAACAGAAATTTTTGCGAAACTCAAAAACTAATCCAACTCGAGAAATTCGAGACTCTTCCATTAATCAATATCAAGACATTAATCAATAACAAGACCACAAAAACTATCTATAGTAACACTAGATCATTCAGGACGAGCCGGTCGCGAGTGTTGCCGGTGACCCGCCGTCGGAAGCGCCGCCCACTGGGGGGCTTGCAAAACTCGAGATAGTGACAAAGATCATCCGAGATTCATGATTTATGTACAACACAGGTTAATTTGTGGCAATACGAAGTTTGTCGGGTCAGCTAGTTGACAATATAAAACCATTCAACTGATGTAACAACACCCTACAGCATAAAACCTTGCAAATGCAAGCTACTCCGCAATAGATCATTTTGCGATGACGTTATTTTGCCGTCAAATGACACCGCTTGGTGGTTTGTTTACATGTTTTTTGTCACATCCAGCGGTTTCGATTTTAAATTTCGTGAAGGATTACTGCAACAGGTGCTATAAAATGCATGTAAGGTGCTTTCTCTTAAATAAAAACTATAATTTTTTATCATTATCTGCCGGACAAAGATAGAAAACTCAATTCAAACTTTAACACCATGTAAACAAACCACCAAGTGCTGTCAAAAAAGTGTGGTTAGGAGCTCCCGTGTAATGATCTATATATGCATATCATAACAGAGGGTGCTAGTGTGCAAGCAAAATGTGCAGGACGATGGTTTTTAAAGGATTTTCTTCTAAAAGTGTCATGTCAGTTCACCAGTGGTTTTGCGTTTGCCGCCTTTTTCATCATGTGAGCAACGAAAATATGACGTCATATCAGCCCCTGGCTCAAAGTAATTTGAGTAATTTAGTCGGCCAGAACTTTACAGTAATGCATTCTATATACCTTTATAGGGCTTTAGTTTGTTTACGCTTGATGCAAGTTGCACTTGCAACATTCGCCCTTTTGTGAGCTTCTGCGTTATTTTTATTTCTAACAAATTGAGATTGGAGCGAGTTGAACTTCTATAACGCTGTGAGTACAAATTTTAAATTTTAATTTAAAATAAATATAAAATGTTATTTTACAGATAACACTACAAGCCAGTTTGAGTTTGAGGAAGAACCGATCGATTTTGATATGGATTCCCGTGAACTGCGTTTAAACGACCTCCCCGTCGAAATGCTGCAGCATATTTTTGCCTTTCTGCCACACCAGGCGGACCGGAAAACGCTCTCCCTGGTATGTCGCCAATGGAACGATCTGGCTTTTGACTACAGCTATTTGCGCCGTATCAAGCTGAAAGTGTTATTTGATGACCATACCAAAGTAACAGTAAAGAAACTACCCAAAATTACACGACCATATCGTAACATTCACGTGCGGTATTTTGGAGATTTTTTGAGATCCCGACTGGATGAAGGTGAAACCGAACAAATACTGGCATGGTTTGAATCACTGAGCTCAGCCCTGGAGGAGCTCGTATGTTGGACGCCGGCACCAGACATTCTGGGGCTATGGCTTCTTCCCGTATGTCCGGTTGTTAAAAAAGTTCAACTCTTGAACTTTGGGTTGGTGGATGATGAAGTGGAAGAAATAGTAATCCCAGCTGTGCGATATTTAGACGTTTTCCATCTAGCTCCCGATTTACGTTGGCTTGACGTGTACGGCGCTGCTTCTCAGCCCCGTACGATAATTCAGAAATTGCCACCGCAATTGGAGCATCTGCAATTAAGAAAAACCAATGTAAGTTTGGATGTTCTTCACCCAGTAACCCAGCTTACATCAGTAAGTGTGGATGATTTTGTTGACCAAAAAACCTTTGAACAATTATGTGAGTTATCTCCATTGTTGACCAAATTACGGATATTTGACTCGGAGCACACACCATTCCGATGTTTGGTTGGCCTAACACATCTTAAGGTTAATCATGCAAAACTGGTATTTTGAACTTCTCATTACCACTCTCCTTCATTATAGGTACTTTCTTTGTGCAATGTTGATATCAAACTGCTTACAAACAGTGATATTTGTTTGCCGTACATTGAAATAGTTGAATTCATACTACGGTCACAGGCACAGGAGTCTATGTATTTCGACAGTTCCATGCGCCGTGTTTTTCCGAATGTACACTATTTAAAATTTGGTCACAATTGTGATAAATGGCAAGATGGGTTGAGTTTTGTATTAGCACGCATAAGGATCAGCCATGGTTTTCCACATGTTACAACCGTAAAAATTTCGTCATGCAGGTGCCGTGATGATGTGTTGGATCTGCTGGAAGGGCTAACCAAATTGCGAGAGCTGATCTTGGATAACCTATATCTAGAGGACTACGAATTGCCGCTACTCCTCAATGTGCAACAGTTGACGTTGAAACAAAGTACACTAGAAGTGAGCGACGAGATGGCAAACATATTGCCAAATTTGCAGTTCGTGAATGTTCGTGGTCGCGCGTCAAAGTGTAACAACGCCGAAAAACTGCCCCCAGGGTGTTCGGTCAGGCAGTATCTCCGAGAATGTGTTGAAGATGTGTTCGATGTTATTTAGTAAATGCTCCAATAAACCGGTTAAGATAAATAAAATGGTTTTTGAAGTTGAATATATTATATATTTCGAGTAGCATAAAGCTGCGGGCCTTGACACCCGCACGTAGGCTCCAACCTAATCGAGCCATTTAGCACATTATGCAACGCTATTCGTCTTTGAAGAAAACTGATTTCACTGCACAGTCGTCCGGCATCTTTGCGACATGTCCGGCCCACCGAACTCTCACAATTTTCGCCATAGGTGTACGATGGGAAGCTTCCGAACCAATGCAGTGGTTCATACGCATCCGCCATTCCCCGCTTACCGTTTGTACTCCGTTAGAAACAGTCTGCAACGTATGTCCTCCGGAAGCAAATTTACAGTTCCAGGTCCGTAGACCGTTGCATGACCGTACCGGTGTGATTGGCGTTTTGTACATAGCAGGCTTCGTGCGGCGACGTCATTCGGAGGAAAAAGTAGGCCCGATTTTCGGCTTAAATGGGTCGTTGAATCTTTTTACGCGTGTAACATTGTTCATCAACCATTCCCGACATTTCTCGAGGATTTGTAGGCAGCGTCAATCACCACATGCCGCTGTTTTTTTCCTCCTTAGGATCATGGTAAATCTGTAGCCCATGGCCATCGAAGCCTGGCATTATCCAGAACGAAACCAGTGCAATCGGGCATCGTGAAGGGCATTGCTTGAGTGCTCAGAAGAGCCTCGAGTCGAAGCGGAATGGCCGACCTAGAGTCTCAACAACCACAACCACCTTCAACTGCAGTTCTACGTGGTGGGAAAATCCCTTTTAGCGCGATGTCTTTGGATTGTGGTCTGTGCCCTTCAATGGCTACCGCGAACGTGTCACCAATTCTTCTACCGCTGCCCTCAAGGCAGTGTTTCCAGTCGTTATCCGTAGCGAACTTGGGGTGTGCACGTCAAGTATAGCGTTGTGGATGACGAGTTGGACTGCTTGGAGCAGACCAAGATCATCACATCGATTGATTTTTCGTGCCGGCCTGGGAAGTGGCACATTCACTCAATCGCATATCAAATACGCGGTCTATCTGGCCGATGGCCACGACCTACGGCTGGATCCAGCGTAGACTCAAGCTATCACCGACATGTATTATGGGGTCACTCACGCCAGCCGAGTGGAATTACAGCCAACTCGATCGCAAAGACCCAGCGAACATAGTCGTGGTGACGACGATTAGATGCAACGAATGCTGTCTGGTCGGAGATTTCAACTGCAGATGGACCATGCGCCTCTTTTGCACCTTTTTGGCTAGAAGAAGGGCATTCCTGTCTACACGTCCAACCGATTGCAGCAAAGTACGGTAAAGCAGACGTGCTCTCTCGACTCATCAGTCAACCCGTAAGACCGAATGGGGATTAAGTTATCGCCTCGGTTGCCCTCGAGGACGATATCAGATGAGATAACTAGATAACGATACAATAAATGCCGTTCCTTTGAGTTTCAGAATCGCATAAGAAATTGTCATGACCAACTTCAACACCTATTTCAAATCCAATTTTAAGTCTAACTTTACGTTCAATACAAATTTAAATCGAATTTATATCCAATTTCAATTAATCCAAACCAATATAATCCGACCAAAATCAACTAGAACGAACCGAAATTGGTTCAAAGCTTCGTCGGATCAGTGCAAATTCGTTTCAATTTAGTCCAAAACCCGTCCAAATTCGATCAAATTAGTTTAAGGGGGCATAGTACTTTTTACACCATATTTTTTGCCTTATTTCAAATATTTCTTTCTCGATAACGCGAAAAGCGAATCGATTCGGGTTTATTGCTTGCTAAACATTGCACTTTATACTAATACTAGCTGACCCGACAAACTTCGTATTGCCACAAATTAACCTGTGATGTACATAAATCATGAATCTCGGATCTTTGTCACAATCTCGAGTTTTGCAAGCCCCCCAGTGGGCGGCGCTTCCGACGGCGGGTCACCGGCAACACTCGCGACCGTCTCGTCCTGAATGATCTAGTGTTACTATAGATAGTTTTTGTGGTCTTGTATTGACTAATGTTTTATGGAAGAGTCTCGAATTTCTCGAGTTCGATCAGTTTTTGAGTTCCGCAAAAATTTCTGTTTTATTTGTATGAGAGTCCATATCCCCCTACCACAGGGGTGAGAGGTCTCTAACTATCGTAAAATAAATTCAAGACTCCAAAATCTCCCACATGCCAAATTTGGTTCCATTTGATTGATTAGTTCTCGAGTTATGAGGAAATTTGTTTTTCATTTGTATAGGAGCCCCCCCCCCCCTCTTAAAGTGGGGAAATCCATAGAAAATATTCTTGCCTACAAAAACACCCACATGATAAATTTGATTCCATTTGCTTGATTAGTTCTAGAGTTATGAGGAAATTTGTATTTCATTTGTACAGGAGCCCCCCCTCTTAAAGTGGGGAGGGGTCCTAATTCAACATAGAAAATTTTCTTGCCCTCGAAAACTTTCACATGCCAAATTTGGTTCCATTTGCTTGATTAGTTCTCGAGTTATGAGGAAAATTGTATGGAAGCCCCCCCTTTTAAAGAGGAGAGGAGTTATAATTCCCCTTATAAAGAGGGGAGGGGTCTCAATTTACCATAGAATAATTTCTTGTCACTGAAAACACCCACATGCCAAATTTTGTTCTATCTGTTGTCGAGTTATGCAGAAATTTGTGTTTCATTTGTATGGGAGCCCCCCCTCTTAGTGGGGGAGGGGTTTCTAACCATCACTAAAACCTTTCCTGGCCCCAAAAAACCTCTACATGCATATTTTCATGCCGATTGGTTCAGTAGTTTTCGAATCTATAAGGAACATACGGACAGACAGACAGAAATCCTTCTTTATAGGTATAGATTTGCAGTTTTGTTTGCATATGTGAACCTCTTCCCCTCTCCTCTACGGCTCCTTGAACATGATCATTCGAAAAAAAACATGATTTGCAGTACCATGGATTGGCGCTGGGGGGCTTATCCGAATTGAAAAATTCCAAAACGACATAAAAGAATATTAAATTATCTCGTGTTTGACCCATCCTTTTTTTTTTAAATTCGAACGCATAACAAAATGGCGGACATTCAAACATAAAAATAAGGTTTTTAGCCGAAAAAATTGACTTTAAACATTTCTAAAAAATACAAAAATTGTAATATCGAAAAAAGGATGGGTCAAACACTAGATAATTTTGTTAGCTTTGAAACAAAAAAAGAATCATGAGAATTGCTTCAGTTGTTCTTGAGATATTTATGGTACCGACTTTCAAAACCTGGTTTCGAGAAAAACGACGTTGAAGTTTTTATTCGCTGTGTAATCGCTCCAGACATGCGCGATACAAATAGCTGTAACTTTGTCAATTTTTGGAACTCATCGAAATGACTTGAAATACATATGGTCAAAATGTTAATCTTTCGAAATAATCAATAAAAAAATTTCGATTTTTTTAAATTGAAAAAGTACTATGCCCCCTTAAATCCAATCGAAAATTGTCCAAAACCAAACCAACTCTGATTTTTGAAATTAAATTTGAAATTATGGAGAAATGTGCAGGTTTTTACGGAAAATAATCGCTAGTGGGTATTGAAAATGACTAGTTTTATGAAAATAAAGTGTGTTTATTAACATTAGTCCCACAATTCAAATTTTGAAAAACGTTTGGCTCCGCTTTTGACGTTTATTTGGCTCCCGATTTTTGTATCCGCCGAACTATATATAGTAATTAGATCCAGGTTGAAAACTACCAATCTACGGGTAGTCAAACTCGTCCCACGTGGTAGAGACACAGGATCACTCACATTTGTGTCATATAAAATCGGAATGCCGTTTGAACTCAAACCTGTCGCATTTGCAAGTGACACTTGGCCCTGTGGAATTCGTTTTCGTGAATTCGAAGCTACAGGTAATAATAAGCAGGTTTTTTGGAAACCAATGACGTCGACCGTCGAACCAACCACTGTAAACGCAACGCCGAAAGCGTTGCCATCCAACTTTCAGAGGCCGCCCCAGTAGTACTGACTACCTCTGACCCAATAAACACTTCTGTACCTGCTTGCTGCGCCACCTCTCGCCTCTTCGTACCTGGTCCCTCGCCTCGACCTACCACACCGCAATCGCCTGATGATTTGTCAGCGTCAAGCTGTGTGATCGCACCGTTGACTGTTTACTATCAAAACGTCGGCGGGATGCGAAAGAAAACAAATGACTTTTTCCTAACGACTGCTTCATGTGACTATGACGTTATCGTGCTTACCGAAACGTGGCTTCAGAGTGATGTGAAAAATGCTGAACTGTCATCCAACTACAATATCTTCCGTTGTGACCGAAGCTCAGCAACCAGCCATTTACAACGAGGAGGAGGAACGCTCATCGCAGTAAAGAATACGTTCTCCAGTACCTCTAGATGACTGCGACTCGCTTGAACAAGTCGTAATCAAACATTCCCTCCCGACCAAATCCGTCTACGTGTGTGGAATCTACCTGCGACCAAACAGTGAACCTGATAGATACATCGCACATTCCAACTGTGTGCAGCAAATCGTGAGTAAAGCAACCTCCAACGATTCCGTGTTAGTAGTTGGTGACTATAATCTACCTCGCTTGACATGGTCTTACGATCTCGATGTGGATTCTTTTATAGCATTAAATGCCTCCTCTGAACACGAGCTTGTTTTCACTGAGTATATGATTGCTAGTGGATTACAGCAAATATGCAACGTACGTAACATGAACGATAGGATTTTCGACTTGGCTTATGTAAGTAACAGCAGTGAAGTCGAATTGATCGAAGCGGCGTTCTCGATTTTACCTTCCGACCGTCACCATGAGCCGTTCGTTCTTCGCTTAACTGTACAATGTCCATCGCAGAATCCACATAGAATATCGACAGATCGAGATCTTGACTTCAACCGCTGTAACTATGAAGCCTGAACTAGGCTTATTGAACTGGGATGAACTTCTTTACGGTGCAGATACCAATAGAGCAGTTAACATTTTCTATGAAGCGGTGTTCAGAATTGTTAGCAGATACACGCCTTTTCGCAGGACCTGCAGTCAACGTTCGCACAATCATCCGTGGTGGAACGCCGCACTTCGAAACCGTCGTAATGTCCTTCGCAAGGCACGCCGCCGTTTTCTACGCAATCGCACCGTGGAAAATAGGATTACCCTTCGAAGGCTCGACGCAGATTACAACGAATGCCTATCATCTTCTTTCAGTGAGTATATCTTTCGTATTGAAGATGAGGTTAAGTCGGATCCTACATATTTCTGGCGCCTTTTTCAAGAGCAGAAAAAATGTTCAGTCGATACCGCTGGAAATGTCTTTCGATGGTAATACGAGCAAGGACGCCGAAAGTTCCGTCGAACTTTTCGCCGCTTTTTTTGAATCAGTCTGCAGCGCACCTCGATGCGCTGATGTGCTTGGACCACCAGTCTGCCGCATTTTCAACCTGTCGCTATCGGAGAATGTCTTTCCGGAAACATGGAAGCTATCTACCGTTACGCCTATTTTAAAAGCCGGAAATACCCACGACGTTAAAAATTACCGACCGATTTCGATACTCTGTTGTCTGGCAAAAACACTCGAACTTCTGATCCACGAGAAATTGTATTCTGCTGCTAAACCCATAATAAGTGAATCGTAAAAAATCGCTCTACCACTACGAATCTTATGGCATATAACAGCACTCTCAACTCTAGCTTAGAGAAGCACTGTCAAGTGGACAGCATTTACGTGGATTTTGCTAAAGCATTCGATAAGGTGCCCCACGAATTAACACTGAAAAAGTTGGAAAAGCTTGGTTTTCCTCACTAGCTCATCTTATGGTTGCAATCATACCTATCGGACAGATCTGCTATCGTGAAACTAGGATCGGTCGAATCAGGCAGTTTTTCAACTCCATCTGGTGTGCCGCAAGGTAGTCATCTTGGCCCCTTAATTTTCATTTTATTCGTAAACGATTTGAGCTACCGACTTAACTCTCAGCATCTCATGTACGCTGACGACTTGAAAATATACCGGACCATCAGCTCGCTGATCGACTGCGCTGCTTTGCAGCAAGATTTTGACAATGTAGCCAGTTGGTGTGTCTTAAATGGCATGGAAATGAACGGGACGAAGTGCAAAATAATAAGCTTTACGAAAGCGCGAACGCATCTGAACTATAACTACGAAGTAAACGGTCTCAGCATGGATCGTGTTACGTCGTTAAACGACTTGGGAGTAACAATGAACAGCAAGCTTTGTTTTAACGAGCACATCACTGCGACAACCTCCAAAGCATTCGCCGTGCTCGGGTTTATCCGTCGTAACGTCGACACTGTCCGTCCGTCGACACTGTACTGCTCACTTGGGAGGAGCATTCTTGAATACGCTGTACAAGTCTGGACAGCTTATCATGCAAGCCAGATCGCTCGTATTGAAAGGGTTCAACGCTGTTTCGTTCCTTTTGCGCTTCGACGACTGCCCTGGAATGAACCACAGAGATTGTCGCCTTACAAACAGCGATGCCTACTGATAAGGCTGGAGCCTTTGCACCAGCGACGCGTATACCTGCAGAGTGTTTGCCTTTGATATACAGCCTGAATTCGTTAATTGGGCCACGACTGCACACCAGCTGATTCGCTAATTGGGCCGACTGACAGTTGTTAGAAATTTCTAAACTCGAAAATTCCATACAATTTTGACATTCAAGTTGTCACATAGCCCAATTAGCGAACGCCCAATTACCGAACCGCCCAATTAACGAACTACCAATTAACGAAACTTTGCTGTATTGGCCAACCGGATTGATTGCCCAGACCTTCTTCGACTGGCAAACTTTTCGCAACGTTCCAGCGCGTCGCTCTCGCCAACGTTTATTATTCCTAACTGTTAGACACAGAACAGTGTTTGATCTAAACCATCCGCTGGAGAAGTGTTTTAGTCTGCTGAATAATTTAGATGTGTTTGATTTTCATGTTAGTAGACATCGTTTTAAAAGTAGTGTAAGACAATTAATTTATACAGCAAAGTTTCGTTAATTGGTGGTTCGTTAATTGGGTGTTCGCTAATTGGGCTATATGACAACTTGAATGTCAAAATTGTACACGCTCAACCTCGGCTACTCAAAATTGAGTAAAAAACTACTCAGTTTCGGAAAAACCGTGGGTACGCAAAAATGAGTAAAGGTGCTGTCACTCAAAAATGAGTAGGCATACATTTTCTCCAAAATGAGTAGTTTTTGCTCAGTTTTATTTACTTGGATAAATGGGTGGAAACTACTCATTTTTGAGTAACCGGGCATTTTGTCAAAACAGAGTAGTTTCTACTCAGTTTAATTAACTAGAATAATGGGTGGAAACTACTCATTTTATTGAAGGAAATGGTTAGAAAATACTCATTTCGAATATGTTATTTCAATTAAAATATCTAATTTAGTATGATGTATTATTATGAATATTTATTTGTAATTAACCTTCGTAATGCATCGGAAAAAGTTTCACATTATTTGAACTTAAGTTTTGAGTTTGCCCTCATTCTACCGTTTTCAATCCGAATTTCGTTTTCTTTATCTCGTTTCAAAGATATGACCCAAAACTGGCACCTAAAGTAAGTTGAGGAATATTTTGTTGACTAATGGCCACTTCAGCGTCGGTTTCGGAACATCCGGTAACTGTTTCGGGTGACATTTTTGACGTAGGACTACGTCTTTGTTTACATATACTGGGTAGCAATTTGTGAAAACGAAAATAGAAGTGTAACGTTTTAATGAATCTTTCAAATGATATTGTCAATTGCAAGGAAAATTGTCCAATCAATCAGTGCGCAATCGCTCATAAAAGTGCTATTTTAGCTTAAATCGTTTCAGTCTCTTAGGCGCACTTATTGCTTGGAAGATAACGAAAATGTGCGCCGAAGACACCGAAACGATTTAAGCTAAAATAGCACTTTTATGAGCGATATCGCACTTTGGATGGTACAATTTTCCTTGCAATTGACAATAATAACTACTAAACTACTGAATGAAACCGAACCGGGATTTCTGTCTATCTGTCTGTCTGTTCGTATGTTCCTTATATACTCGGAAACTACTAAGCCGTTCGGCGTGAAAATTTGCATTTAAGGGTTCTTGGGGCCAAGAAAGGTTCTTATGATAATTAGAGAACCGTATCTCTCCTAATACGGGGTGCTCTCATACAAATGAAACACAAATTTTTGCATAACTAGAGAACTTATCAAGCAAATGGATCCAACTATGACATGTGCGGGGTTTTGGAGGCAAGAAATTTTTCTATGGTGAATTGAGACCCCTCATCTTTTTAAGAGGGGGCTCCCATACTAATAAAATACAAATTTCCTCTTAACACAGACATAACTCTTATAAGAAAAATCAACAAAAATTATCGTACCTAACATTTAGCCTGAACACTAGCACCATCTATGATCGACATTCCCAAATATCAAATAGCAACATGGGTATCCATCGAAGTAGCAAGTATTTTTTATGGGGAATTCCACTTCTTTCGTCAAAAAGCACCAATTTGACCAAAACGGAGACATTCCCAATTAACCTAAATTTGAAATGACGGTTTAATCGGTACGAAGAATGGAAAACGAGTGTTATGTCTGTTTGTCTGTGCTCTTAACTTGAGGACTAATCAAGCAAATGGAAACAAATTTGTCCTGTGGGGGGTTTAGGAGGCAATACTTTTTGACGTAGGACTACGTCTTTGTTTACTATACTGGTAGCACTGTTAGTCAGATGCTATACATTAGTTGAATAAGCTACTTGTAAACAAAAATGTTTCTCGTGACGTGATTTTGCGGCTGCCGTGCGGGAATGGGATAAGCAATTGCAACAAAATATGTTGGAATGATAGCGTAAACCGAAGATATCAGATGGCTCTGCAACATGTAGGCTGACTGCCTTTTCCTGAGAGGGCCAGGCTAAAATACTCAGCAGGTTGCTATAGGCATTTCCTTGCAGCATGAAGGATTTCGTCACTTCACAACTTAACTTATCAATTTAATATTTTTTGCAACAAGTATGAGTATGAGTTGCTATTAAAAAATGTGATGTGATTTCATTATTTTTTCGTGCATGAAAATCTTACGTAAGAAATGATTAAACTCCCTCCCCCCATCATGCCTGGAAACAAACAGTTGTTTTACGATTCATTAATAAATTAATAAATTAAATAACTTATGTAGCCTAAAATCATCCCAAACTCGGGAACCGTATATTATACGACTCCAAAATGTTCCTATTGTACATCAGTCTCATTTCATCATTTGTTCCGGGATCGACGCTGAAGTCGCCATTAGTCAACATCAACAAAATATTCCCCAACTTACTTTAGGCGCCAGTTTTGGGTCATATATTTTAAATGAGACAAAGAAAACAAAATTCGGATTGAAAATGGATGAATGAGAGCCAGCTCAAAACTTGGGTCGTTTTCACCCCAATGAATAATGCTCATGAATATGAGGACCACCTACCGGTAGTGTCGTATAAACATGGAGAAACGCTGGCAATGGCTATAGATTGGATAAATTCCAAGATTTGTGAGAAGGAGAAGCTACCAGAGGACTGGATGGAAGGAATGGTTTGTTCCATCTACAAAAAGGGCGATCGGTTCGACTGCTGCTGACCCTATAGAAATGAGCGCAAATTCCGCCAATGATCAATTCCAAACAATTCCGGGGCAAAATTTGTGGCATTAACCAAGGTCAGGCTGCAATAGGCCAAGGATACAACATCTTATTCTGCTCCCTGAAAATAGAAAGACGTACCAACTACTAAAGATGTGTAAGAATAAAAAAACAAAAGTAGTAAAGTAGTTGCTTAATAAACCAATACATACATAAAGAAATGATGAGAGTGCATTCATTGCAAAGCTTGGTTAATAAATAATGCATATAAATTATTATTGATATTCGTGTGCAATAATTGATGTATTCGAAATTGATGCAAGATTACAGAGGTGGGCACTGCTAATCAGCTAACCGCGAACTAGCTAGCGCATAGTGCGTTCGTCAGGTTTCAAATGGGTTAGTAGTTTTGTTAGCTTGGTATAATAGGTTTTTATAATCTTATGAACGCATAAGGTAAATGGTAAAAGATGGTAAATGGTTGGATAAAGCGCAAAACAGATCCCATAGTTGTGCTTAGACTCCTATCCCTACGTCCACGTGATACCAGCCGAAATACGAGCTACCTCAGCGGAGATCCGGTAACCAACCCCGGTAGAAACAGAGGTCGTATACCAACAGGGAAGGAGGCACAGTGTTGTCTCGACACTTTAAGATGGCAACCCCATCACGAGACTTGGTAGCGTAGGCCTTAGTACCGTCTAGTAGTGTCTAAATCTAAAAAACTAAGAGTCAAGAAAATTGTACTCAGAACATTCGGCACAGACAAAGGCGACGAAATAAGGACATGCAATGGAATCTTGGTACTGCAACTGCAACTGGAACTGCAGATCGCTAAATTTCGTTCGGTGGCGACAGAGTGCTACTCGATCAGTTAGAACCCCGAAATTTTAGCATCGTGGCACTGCAGGACTGTCGCAAAGGCGAAAAGGTATGCAGGGTCCGTGGCGGCAACGTGCAATTTTACCAGAGCGTCGGAGCGACCAACGAGCTGGGAACGGGCTTCGTAGTGATGGGCAAAATGGAGGATCATAAACATGTATTGTCCACACGAAGGTAGACCCGACGACGAGAAGGAAGCGCTCTATGCGCACCTCTAGGCAACGTACGAGAGCTGCTCACCACGGGACATCAAGATCGTCATCGGGGATATGAACGCCCAGGTCGGCAAGGAAGCAATGTTTAGACACAGAGAATAGACATTCAAGCAAAAGATCCCCACTAGGATAAAACTTATGTCAAATTAGTTGAGAAACTATAGAGATTTTGTCGCTAAAGACGCATAAAATTCTACAATAAACTCACAACAACTAGCTTCTGGCGCTATTGTCACGCTTATATATACTAGCGCCTGAGGAGCCAAAGGTTATCACTGTGCAAATCGAAAGAGTCATTTAGTTGGGAAACTATAGTCTCTGTGCTATAGTGGTGGTGACGCTAGCACACGCTATGTCCGAAGGTACTTATTATTTAATTTACATACACTTCAGATTTCTCTTCACAGGATTCACAATCCCCCTTGCAGTGACATGCAGTGAAAAATGAGTATTTTCGAAAATCTGAGAAAAATGGAGAAGCGTCACTGCAAGGGGGATTAATCAATCCGTACAAAACTTTGAGAAAATGAATGTGGGGTCGAAATGAGCAATTATCCCAAATTTGGTTGAAATCGGAGGTGGTGGAATACAACGGATATGATCACTAGAGAGGGGGTGACCCCTAAATGACCTTAAAAATTGAATTTTGCAAAAAACCTAAGATAAAATATTTTAAGACCTTCATTGAATTAATTGTTTTGACTAATACTAACATCCTGTGAAGAGAAATCTGTGGTGCATGCCGGTTAAATAATAAGTACCTTCGGACATAGCGTGTAGCATATTAGGTGTTTTAATTTGAAATTTTGTCCAAGAATTCCCGAAAAATTTGAAAGAGTCTAAAATTACTCGAGTTCGATTAGTTGTTGAGTTACGCAAAAATTTCTGTTTTATTTGTATGAGAGTCCTTATCTCCCTACCACAGGGGTAAGGGGTCTCAAACTATCATAAAAAAATCCTGCCTCCAAAACCCCCCAAATGCCAAATTTGGTTCCATTTGCTTGATTAGTTCTTGAGTTATGAGGAAATTTGTATTTCATTTATATAGGAGCCCCACCCCTCCTCAAGTTGGGAGGGGTCCCAATTCACCATAGGAAAAATTCTTGCCTCCAAAAACCTTCACATGCCAAATTTGGTTCCATTTGCTTGATTAGCTCTCGAGTTATGAGCAAATTTGTATTTCATTTGTATGGAAGCCCCCCCTCTTAAAGGGGAGAGAGGTCATAATTCCCCTTCTAAAGAGGGGAGGGGTCTCAATTCACCATAGAAAATATTCTTGTCTCCAAAAACACCCACATGTCAAATTTTGTTCCATTTGCTTGATTAGTTCTCGAGTTATGCAGAAATTTGTGTTTCATTTGTCTGGGAGCAGATACCCCTCTTAATGGGGGGAGGGATCTCTAACCATCATAAGAATCTTCTCCGGCCCCAAAAACCCCTATATGCAAATTTTCACGTCGATCGATTCAGTAGTTTTCGATTCTATAAGGAACATACGGCCAGACAGACAGAAATCCATTTTTATAGGTATAGATTTGTATGGGAGCCCCCCTCTTAGTGGGGTAAGAGATCTCTAACCATCATAAGAACCTTCCCTGGCACCAAAAACCTTTACATGCAAATTTTCACTCCGATCGGTTCAGTAGTTTCCGATTCTATGAGGAACATACGGGCAGACAGAAACCCATTTTTATAGGTATAGACTAGCTGACCCGACAAACTTCGTATTGCCACAAATTAACCTGTGTTGTACATAAATCATGAATCTCGGATGATCTTTGTCACTATCTCGAGTTTTGCAAGCCCCCCAGTGGGCGGCGCTTCCGACGGCGGGTCACCGGCAACACTCGCGACCGGCTCGTCCTGAATGATCTAGTGTTACTATAGATAGTTTTTGTGGTCTTGTTATTGATTAATGTTTTATGGAAGAGTCTCGAATTTCTCGAGTTGGATTAGTTTTTGAGTTTCGCAAAAATTTCTGTTTTATTTGTATGAGAGTCCATACCCCCCTACCACAGGGGTGAGAGGTCTCTAACTATCATAAAATAAATTCAAGACTCAAAAATCTCCTACATGCTAAATTTGGTTCCATTTGCTTGATTAGTACTCAAATTATAAGGAAATTTGTATTTCATTTGTATGGGAGCCCACCCTCTTAAAAGGGAAAGGGGTCGTAATACACCACAGAAAAAAAATTCCGCCATCTAAAACTCTCACATGCCAAATTTGGTTCCATTTGCTTGATTAGTTCTAAAGTTATGAGCAAATTTGTATTTCGTTTGAATGGGAGCCCCCCCCCCCTCCTGAAAAGGTAAGAAGTCCTAATTCATAATGGGAAAAATGGTTGCCTCCAAAAACACCCACATGCCAAATATGGTTCCATTTGCTTGATTAGTTCTCGAATTATGAGGAAATTTGTATTTCATTTGTGTAGAAGCCCCCCCTCTTGAAGTGTGGAAGGATCCTAATTCACCGTAGAAAATATTTTTGCCTCCAAAACCCTCCACATGCCGAATTTGGTTCTATTTGCTTGATTAGTTCTCGAGTTATGGGGAAATTTGTATTTCATTTGTATTGGAGCCCCCCCTCCTAATGTGGGAAGAGGTCCTAATTCATCACAGAAAAAATTCTTGCCTCCAAAAACACCTACACGCCAAATTTGGTTCCATTTGCTGGATTAGTTCTCGAGTTATGAGGAAATTTGTATTTCGTTTGTATAGGACCCTCCCTCCTAAAGTGGGGAGGGGTCCCAATTCATCATTGAAAAAAAAATTGTCTCCAAAAACACACATATGCCAAATTTGGTTCAATTCGCTTGATTAGTTCTCGAGTTATGAGGAAATTTGTATTTCATTTGTACAGGAGCCCCTCTTAAAGTGGGGAGGGGTCCTAATTCACCATAGAAAATTTTCTTGCTCTCGAAAACCTTCACATGCCAAATTTGGTTGCATTTGCTTGATTAGTTCTCGAGTTATGAGGAAATTTGTATGGAAGCCCCCCCTCTTAAAGGGGAGAGGAGTTATAATTCCTCTTATAAAGAGGGGAGGGGTCTCAATTCACCATAGAATAAATTCTTGTCACCAAAAAAAACACCCACATGCCAAATGTTGTTCTATTTGCTTGATTAGTTCTCGAGTTAGGAGGAAATTTGTATTTCATTTGTACAGGAGCCCCCCCTCTTAGAGTGGGGAGGGGTCCTAATTCACCGTAGAAAATTTTCCTGCCCTCGAGAACCTTCACATGCCAAATTTGGTTCCATTTGCTTGATTAGTTCTCGAGTTATGAGGAAATTTGTATGGAAGCCCCCCCTCTTAAAGGGGAGAGGAGTTACAATTCCCCTTATAAAGAGGGAGGGGTCTCAATTTACCATAGAATAAATTCTTGTCACCGAAAACACCCACATGCCAAATTTGGTTCTATTTGCTTGATTAGTTCTCGAGTTATGAGGAAATTTGTATTTCATTTGTATAGGAGCCCCCCCTCCTAAAGTGGGGAGAGGTTCTTATTCATCATAGAAAAAATTCTTGCCTCCAAAAACACCTACATACCAAATTTGGTTCCATTTGCTGGATTAGCTCTCGAGTTATAAGGAAATTTGTATTTCGTTTGTATAGGACCCCCCCCCCACTTAAAGTAGGGAGGGGTCCCAATTCATCATAAAAAAAAATTTTGTCTTCAAAAACACACACATGCCAAATTTGGTTCCATTTGCTTGATTAGTTCTAGAGTTATGAGGAAATTGGTATTTCATTTGTACAGGAGCCCCCCTCTTAAAGTGAGGAGGGGTCCTAATTCAACATAGAAAATTTTCTTGCCCTCGAAAACTTTCACATGCCAAATTTGGTTCTATTTGCTTGATTAGTTCTCGAGTTATGAGGAAATTTGTATGAAAACCCCCCCTCTTAAAGGGGAGAGGAGTTATAATTCCCCTTATAAAGAGGGGAGGGGTCTCAAATTACCCTAGAATAAATTCTTGTCACCGAAAACACCCACATGCCAAATTTGGTTCTATTTGCTTGATTAGTTCTCGAGTTATGCAGAAATTTGTGTTTCATTTGTATGGGAGCCCCCCCTCTTAGTGGGGGGAGGGGTCTCTAACCATCACTAAAACCTTTCCTGGCCCCAAAAACCTCTACATGCAAATTTTGACGCCGATTGGTTCAGTAGTTTTTGATTCTATAAGGAACACAGGACAGACAGACAGACAGACAGACAGACAGACAGAAATCCTTCTTTATAGGTATAGATTACCAACAAATGCATATTTAATTTTTATCGTAGAAGCCACTCAAAAATCAAAGCGCAGCCTTCAGGGTTTAATTGACTTTGTAAGCGAATATCGTTTGCCAGACACCCAAATAAGTAAAACTGTTTTTAGTAATCATTATAAAATAGATACGATAATAAGAAAACCGCTTAAATAAACAAGAGAAAATTTGACAAAACAGACCTTAAAACATTTAAATCAATCAAAAACTGAATTGCTTTCCATCTGGTTCCTCTCTGACGTCACTGTTCTGGGGCAAATTAAGCAGTGTCGTTTGGCCGACTGGCATATAGGCAACACCTCGCGATATCCTCTGCAGCCTCAATTCTTCGCATTTCTACAAAACCGTCATCGCCAATTTAGCCGTAAAAATTCGCTGCTTCAGCATTCCCCTCCGCCGATACGACAGCGGCTTTCTTCCTCTGTTCGGCCTTCTCGATTATGAAACGATCTTGTCAGCTTCCCGTTAGGCAACTTGTTACATTTATACCGCTTGGGTAAATTCATTGCCGAAAGTCAAATGAGTAACGGAAATGTGAATTGGCCAGGCTGAAGCCGACTTGCGTGTGTCGAGACGCACAATTAATTGGCTACGAGTAGCGCAGGATTAAGTACAATGGAGAGGAATTCTTGATGCGGCAAGAGCCACCGCGGCTCTCGGCTGGTAAAGAAAGAAGAAAGTTCTGGAAGCCTCCGATAAATTAAATATTTTCAAAATAATAACAAAAATAAGCATGGGATGGAAAAAATGATAAAATTGACCATTGGCGGTCGCGATGCGAGTAAATATAATTGATATAAATAGATAGTTGCATTATTTCCAAAAAAATCCTATACTTATTTAACTAAAGTTTATTTAGTGGAAGCTAATTGGAAGCGTTAACCCATTTAAAACCTAGTGAACACACTATTCGTTAGCTAATTCGCGGTTAGCTGATCAGCGGTGCACACCTCTGCAAAATTAAATTAGTAAAACATAAAAAGTCAAATTTAAAACTATACAATTTATGATTCTGCGTTTAGCACGCAGAACATCGTAGTTATGTGAAATAATTAAGTTCAAAACAATCTCACCGGCACTTACAATATGTTCTCTTGTCCGTTTCATCAGCAGCAGCACATCTATGAATTTGCTGCAGTCCAAAGCAGGTCAAGGTCATCTCCAACAGTAATTAAACAGTCAGCTCTAACCGCTCCAACTCGCGATTTGCACCGAACATCCACCAGCAGTATTTAAAAAGTTTGATGACTCGTGCATCTTGCGTTCACTTTTGTTCACAAAAATAAACCAGTAACTACTTTAAAAAACTTAAAAAAAAACAAACGAGAGCGAACAAGCGTTAAATCAACAACAAATTTTCGCGAAAAAATCTGATTGCGGCAACACTCAATTTTGAGTAGTTTTTGCACAGTGACAATAGGCGAATTTAAATCAAACTGCAAGACCATGTGCGCTACCTGGTGGTAAATTTAGTTACTCAATAAAAAGTATAAACATTGGAAATAAAACGTAGCCTTGGTGCAAATTCATTTCACGGGCGCGATAAATCAATAAAAATATACCTTTTCTCGGTAAAGATTACCGCAACAGGAAAATGGCAGGTAATAAAACTTATCCACTATCAGTTTTTATGTTTTTAACATTGTTTTCTTGTATTCGCATTATTAAATTAAAGTTTTAATGTTTTGCAGAAGCGCAAGATCCGGAATTGAAAGCAGTGTTTATTACTCTTGGTGAAATTATGGATTACATCGGTGGATCCATGAGACCTTTACGTGAGGGACAGCGAGTGTTCTCATCTGGACACATTGTGTGCCTAGGATACACAAAGCAGCAAGGAACCATACTGGAAATTTTAGCTTACGTTTTGCAAAGCTCACATCCGGGTGATATTCCGCACGAAATAATTCTTAAAATTGGATCCAACTATCGACAATGGACTTTAAACTGTACTTGTAAAGCAGGAACTGCCAGATGTAAACACATTGTTGCCTGTTTGCTTCATCTCAGTCAGTTAGTACAAATATTTTAATACATAGTAAGTATTAAAACTAAATCAACTTTTTTAATTTTAGCTTCGGATTTGCGGAGTACATTACATGCACCGACTCTCGGCAAGCATGGGGAGTGAGTAAAGCAGAAAAAACAAATCTCTGGGGTGCTAAACCGCTTTCTCAACTTTGCTGTGTGCGTAAACATGCAAGTTTACCCGAATGTAATAATTCTAAAAGAGTACAAATTCTTGAAGAAGCATTTGCCCGTATTCTAGAAGGTAACAATTGCAGTAGAAATGTAAAATATTCAAAATTTATTGTATTTTTATAGCTTCTCCAGGATCATCTGTTAATAGACATACTGAAGGACGCGAACTCAGTATGCCAAAACCGGAGATAAGTCCTGCTGATAGACTCGAGGCTAATTGCAGTGTTTCGATATTCTTAACACGAAGTCAACTGAAGCAATTATTTACTGAAAACCAGCATACACATATCTTGGAATCTTTTGATTGTTTGAACGAAAGACAGAAGGAATTCTATAAGCAGCATGTGTTTAAAGATATTAATTCAATAATCGATATTTGTGATGATACCAAAAATCAGTCAAACAACGCTTGGAAACTTCACCGTTCGGTTCGAATAACTGCAAGCACCAGCTACGATCTGTACACTTATAGTTTCAATGCTTCCCCAGACTGGGCAAAAAAAGTTCAAAAATACCTTTCACCTAAAACTACTATGACAAAAGCGATGAAATATGGAAAGCTGACAGAAGATCTAGCATTCAACTGCTATCGATTAAAGCGCAACCCTTTAATTAAAAAATGTGGATTTGCAGTGAGCTTAAGTAACCCGTGGATTGGGGCGAGTCCAGATGGCGTGGATGCTGCTGCAAAGCTTATATTAGAGATTAAATGTCCAATAGCAGGAGAGAGTTTGAACTTGGACCAGATTCTTGGTAACTGTAGAGCTACTAAAAACTATATACGCAATCAAGGATCAATCTATTCTTTGAATCGAAAGCATAAATATTTTGCACAGGTTCAACTTAACATGTATGTTCTAAATTGTAATAGTTGTGATTTCATTGTATACTCTAAATTTGAAGATGACTTTATTTTGATTGAAATCGAATATGATGCTGAGTATACCATTCAACTTCTGAACAGATTAAAAAACATTTATTTTAATCAAGTGCTTGGACATATCGTTGGAAAAGCTAATGGTAATGAACCGACCAATAACAATGGCAACACAATGATAGATTCGGATTATTAATGAAAAAGATGTTCAATTTAGTTTTAAAACAATGTAACTATCATTTATATTACAGTAACTGCATCAGTATGATAAAATAAAACAACAATTTAAAACTTGTCATTGCGTAGTATCGGAGGAGATAAATTTACAAGTGCACAAATTACAGTCATTATTTCGTCGATTATCCCAAGAGAAGAGGCATCCAACGTAGACTTAAGAATTCCAAAAATCTTGATTCTTTGTATAACCCTTTCGACGTGTATCCGAGCCTTAGCCACTTTCTCGTTTAGTGCTGCATCTTCCGGATTATGCTGATCACCACGTAAGAATGGTGGTATATGTACACGAATTCCATGCTGCGAGCATTCTTGTTTAATATTGAAGCCTTTGTCTACCATTAATTCATCACAGTATGGATCGAAAAGTGTCAACACATTTTGGTGGTTAAAAATCAATTTATCAGATGCTTTCCCACCGAATGCTTGGCTTACAAAACTAATTAAACCCGCTGGTGTTACACCGATAAGAAACTTGGCTGTTCTTCTACCTTTATAGTTTGAATAACATGCAATACAACAATTTAGGCATTTTGGCGTTGCCATCGGGATTTCTGTGCAATCCAACACACATCTCACGTTGTGAAATTTTTCTCTAAAACATAAAGGAATATTGCGCTGAATCTCATCACGTTCTGGCCAGTATATAAATTTACCAAGAACCACGGCTAATACATGTATCATGTTAGTAAAATAATACGCAACTGTTGCGGGAGATAATTTGAACAGCGTTGCTAACGCTGCGAAAGACAGATTTTGTTTTAATTTTGTAAGAGCTAGAATCACGCGGTGAGCGGCGTGTATACGAAATCTTTTCTGAATAATTTGATCTTCAAAGATTTTGACGGATATACATATAGCGTCGAGTTGCCTCAACGAAGCAACCCCTGTCCAGACTATACCCAAGTAACAACGGTAGCTGAATTGCAAGAGCAACGGCTGTTTACGGGTTGGTTTAAGGAGATCAAAGCTGCATAAAGTAAGCGCTCAAATGGTGTTTAAATAAGCGATGTGTAAGCTACTTTAAGTTTTTCAAACCAGTTCTCTCCCAAAAGCTGATAAAAAAGCTTAATAGCGGATTTTTTTTTGCTAAACAATCTGCTTCTAAACAGCCATAAACATCAAACCGTTTTACGGCTGCTTAAAGGTGTTAAAATGTAGAGTGGAAGCTTTCATTATGCTCACAGCTTTCAAACTACTTTAAGTCTGCTTAAGGGTGTTAAAGTGGCTTTGCAAACTTCTACCAAGTTTTCATTCGGCTCACAGCACACATACTGTCAGATCATAGAATTTCGCAATTTGGCTGACAGCAAAAGTTTGTCAGTTATCGACATTATCGACTGCTACACGCTAGACGGGCTAGGCTTCAGGTGTAAAGATATTCTCACTGTCTGTTCTGCAGATGCAAATGGGGCGGATCATACGGTGAGTGCTTATGGATCAAAAGATGGCGGGTTCAATTCCCGGAAAAAAGACATGCATTTTTAACTAGCTAGCTTTACTTGTAAGAATTAAAGTTATTCGAAATTAAAAATATCGCGTTCACGGCGAAATAAAAATGAAGCGTTCCATTTTTTTTAAATTTGAAAATAGATTTTTTTTGGCTGCATAAAGGTTGATGAAGCGTTGATTAAGCGACTGGAAAAGTAGATTGCAAAACTATTTCTCGTTCTAAAAATAGAATTGACAGCATTGCGCAAATTGGCTATTTAAAAGTGCAAAAAAGTTTCTATTAAGCTTCATTGCAGCTTCGAAAGCAGCTATTAATTAGCCTGAAGCTTGATAAAATCACCAGATTTAGATGTTGAAGGTTTTCATTTCTAAACCTAAACCATAGATCAGCCACAAGTTGAAGAAAATCAGCTATAAAAGCGTTTGATCAGCCTGAAATTGTTACTTGGGTAGCATCTCTATCACTTTGAATCAAGTGTGGTAGCGTTAAACTACTTCTGGTTGGTGATTCAGTTGTATTCGTACACTTTACGTTATCAGCATGTTTCTGCTGTAGCTCAAATACATGGCACGTATCATCGGCGAAAGAATCAATTGAAGGAAAACATTTAGTTAAGATATCAGAGCTAGAGTTTGGTTCCTGACCTCGGACAGGAAAAACTTCGTCACTGGCATAAGATTCCCTTGCTCTTCCTTGCTCCAAGTTTGTCAAGGAGGATGTGCCGATCGATTCATCACTTTGACGTTTCAATGATTCAATAACTGTACTATTGAGCTCATTATCATTACTCGATATTTCACTCTCTGTAACACTTTCACTTGATATTGAGGTATTCAATTGAAATGTGCGCCTACCATATGTGGGTAAAAAGCGGGTGTAAACATTTGTTTGTTCTGTTTGTGAATATATGAGGCGCCGTGTAGGGAATGCATCCTTCTTGAGCCGTTTGCCACCTAAAATAAAGTATTGTTTAGTATTCAGAAAGAATTGAATATGTAATGAAAAACCTACTTGCTGTATAATCCGTTTTCAAGAAATGCCTGCTGCAAATTCTAGTGTGCTGCGTGGGGCGCTCGACCGTTTTTAACACTGGAAGCCACTTCTGGTAGATTGTGGTATTTGGTGGAGGAAATTTATGAAGCACGATACCATTTCCTGCTTGAGCTGTACAACCCACAACAGAGCACATGACGTCACTACGTGGAATATGAAACGGTGTACAATAATTGTGATCCGAAACCGGGGTAGAAATATTAGATATATAAAGCCTTCGTTTGTAAAAAGTTTTTGACATCACTCCGATGGTTGGTACAGCATATGGCTTCAAGTAGCGTGACGTTTCTTTAAAAAATAATATAGTTTAGTTATTTAGAATAATTTTTTCACATTTTTCTAACTTACTTTTTATTAGGTCAGCAGCCAGAAAATGTCGCCGGCACACTCTTATTTTGCGCAAACTTTTATCACTGACATCATTCAATCGAAGAACCATTATCCACTGAAGCCGGATCTTACGACGAGTAATTGGAGGAAGACGTTTTAAAAATTTTTGCTTACGGGTTCGACAACCAGCAATTGAACATCCTTCTTTGTCAAGTGCGGTAATATCTATGGGTGGGCGCTGCGTAGGAATGATCGACGGTACTGCTTGATGTTTAAGCTGACGTGACGTTACTGAAAATAAAATTAGAACACCATTTTTTAAAAAATATTTTCCAGCAGTTACACCTGATTCTCTACTTACCATTTATAAAATCTCTTGCAGTAAAATGATCTGCGCAAATTCGCTGCTTCGACATTCCTTCCAGTTTTAAAAGCTTATTCCACTTGTTATACACTTTACTACCTTTGCGAGGGACGGGAAATAGCAAACAATTTTGTTTTCGGCATGTCTTGACCATGCAGGAGTGCGACATATTTCGAATGCCTTATGTAAACAAACGTTCTGAATGCTGAAGCAAATAATACAGGAATAGTCTGTGCAATATTCACTACCGATCTCGACACCATAGATCAATTAAGACCAAATATTTTTTATTACCGTTTGCGCTTATTTATCACATTCAATTACATTCGATTTTTGAATAAAATAACAATTATTTTCCGTCTGCGAAAATGTACGAACGATTTGACAGCTTTTTTGTGTTTGTATACTTTTTTGACACCAGAGACATCTGCTGGAAAATATTCTTTAAATTAGCCTATATGCAATTCTACTCATTTTTTGACAGCCCCATACAACGATTAAAAAATGAGTAGTTTCAACTCAGTCACTGAGTAGCCCTGGCTAAGCGTGTATGGAATTTTCGAGTTTAGAAATTTCTAACAACTGTCAGTCGGCCCAATTAGCGAATCAGCTGGAGTGCAATCGTGGCCCAATTAATGAATTCAGGCTGTACAGCCTGAATTCGTTAATTGGGCCACGACTGCACTCCAGCTGATTCGCTAATTGGGCCGACTGACAGTTGTTAGAAATTTCTAAACTCGAAAATTCCATACAATTTTGACATTTAAGTTGTCACATAGCCCAATTAGCGAGCACCCAATTAACGAACCGCCCAATTAACGAACCACCAATTAACGAAACTTTGCTGTATATATGTTTCAGTCTCTACAGTATTCACTGAAGATGCAGTAAATAAATAAGTAATATTACATAAATAAACTATAAGTCAGTGGCCCCACGTCGGAATGACAAAAAATTCATAAAATATTTGTAATGGCCTAACTTCAGAACGGCTGGTCCTAGCTACAATGGGTGGGCCTCGTAGCAAGGATGTCGTATGAGAGACCAGCGAAAACAATATTTAGCAGAGAACCCGATAGAGGCCGACGATTTCTAGGCAGACCCCGTACCCGTTGGATGAGCGCCGTTGACGAGGATGCTAGAACAGCGGGTGTTGGGGGCGACTGGAGAGAGGCAGGCCAATACCGAGAAATGTGGAGACGGCTCCTGATCCTGAATTCGGCATGCAAAGTAAGCAAAGCAGTAAGTAAAGCAAAGTAAAATCTAGCTGCTGACTAGGCACCGTTCTGATTCAAACTTCGAACACTTAAGCCATGCTGAAACTTTCTTCAAAGTAAAATGTTCGAAACTTTTGTTAATGCTTTCAGAGATGAGGTCCTAGATCTCACTCTGCGCAGCACTTCTATAGCTGAGAAGGTCAAAAACTGGCATGTCGTTTTTGATATTGAGGCAAACTCTCTCAGGAGAGAACAATACGGAAATCCGAAGAAAACCAACTGGAGTTCATTCAGAGAACATCTGGGAAACTCTCGAAATTCCTGTCATATTAATATACGCACACCAGCTAAGCTGGACGCTGAAGCCAATGACCTACAAAGTAGGATTCACGCGGATAGTCTACCGTGACGTGCCCTGGTGGAATGAATCGCTCAGCAACCTTCTTCGGCAGGCTAGGCGTTTATTCAACAGAGCTAAGTTCACGTCTAATTGGGAGGCCTCACAGGGCCTCTCTCACCAAATACAACGCAGAGCTTCGCAAAGCCAAAAGAAAGTCCGGAGTCAAGTTTTGCGAAAGCATCCAGACTCTGCCTGTGGCGGCATGACTCCAAAAAGCGTTAGCCAAAGACCATAATAATGGCCTATGGCAATTGTAAAAAGAAGATGGCAGTCTCACTGTTACTACTAGGGAAACGTTGGAGATTCTTACGAGCACGCATTTCCCTGGTTCAACAGTGCAACAGTTTCCACTGCGGTCAGTTTGACTGTCAAAAGTGCACCGGACTTTTCCGGACTTTCAACGGAATACCCGGTCCGGTCCGGTTCCGGAACGCTTCGTTCCAGTTCCGGTCCGATAAAAAATCGGACTAAAATTTCGCTCCTATCGGACTTCGGACCGGACTTTACCCGGTCCGATGTCGATCACTAATCCGATGTACGGCTAGTCTAACAAATCTTAAGGTAAATCAGTTAAAGCTGATAATTTAAATTTTTCATTACCACTCTCCTTCATTACAGGTCCTTTCTTTGTGCAATATTAATATTAAAATATTTACAAACCGTGATATTCGTTTGCCGAACATTGAAATAGTCGAATTCATGCTTGCTGCGGTCACAGGAACAGGAGCGTTTCTAATTCGGCAGTTTAATGCGGCGTGTCTTTCCGAATGTCCAATATTTAAAATTTAGTCATGATTATGAAGGCTTCAGTTCTATGTCAGAATTTACAAGAATCGACCGTGATTTTCCACATGTTAGAACAGTAGATCTGTCTCCATGCAGATGTGGTGTATTCGAACACTTTGATCTGCTGGTAGGGTTATCCAAATTGCGTGATCTTATCCTTCATAACCGGTATGTGTCACACGCTTAAAAAATTTGACCCACTTTCACGAAAAGTGGAACAGCTCAAAACATGCGTATATTTTACACACTATTTTGAGTAACTCTTACTCCTTTTATGAGTTCCACCGTAGAAGCTCATTAATGAGCAATATTTACTCAAAAATGAGTGCCATTTCACCCAAAACTGAGTAGTACTTACATAAACTACGAGTAAATTTAACTCAGTTATGAGGTCGACCTAAACTACTCAGAATTGAGAAATTGCCATTACTCAAATTTTTGGGCTGTTCCACTTTTTGTCATATAGTGAGTCGGTTTTTACTCATTTTTGAGTTGAAAGTCACTCATTTCTGAGTTAATCTTATTCATTCGCGGGTTAAATTTTTTAAGCGTGCAGACAGCGATATGCCGTCAATAGACCAAATCAAGGTGACGTCATCTGGCAGATACTGGCGCCCTTGTTTACAAACAGACCGCAGAGTCCAAAAAAGTTTCAGCCGTTTAAACGGCAAGTTTGTTATTTAAACCGAGTTTAAACAGCATTAGGACTAAATTTAAAAGCCATTATACCTGTAAAATGTTAAAACACACGCTACATTCGCTACAAACGGAAAGGAAAGTTTTCCAAAATGTAAACAAGGGCGCCAGTATCTGTCAATTGACGGTATGATGATTTGGTCTATTAATCTGCAACAGTTGACGTTGAGAAACAGTACACTAGAAGTAAGCGACGAGATGGCGAACAGGTTTCCAGATTTGCAGTTCTTAAATTTATGCTTGTCACACTGTAGGAACGCCGAAAAACTCCCTCCAGGATGTACGGTTAGACGGTACCCCCGGGCAAGTGTTAAACATATATTCGACGTTATTTTGTTTACCAATAATTACGTAGTTGCTGGCTTCTTTCTGTATTTTTAAATTACTGAATATTTTCTAATACATTGCCATCTAGTATATCTAGTATATTGCCGCTAGTTGGCTTCATTCATAAATGAGGCCGCGATATCGCGGCGTAAACAGCGACTGACCATCATCGGAAGGAAATAAAAAAAAACAATGCCGTAATAATTATCTACTTAGTAGATGCCGGTCAAGCTCAACCGACCAAGCCAGTCGGTTAACACAATAGAACAGGACCGTTCGAAATTGGTCGCATAACAGGACGAATAATCCTATTACAAGAGAGCGGTCAACCCCCGCAGGAATTACGCAAGGAGGTTCGCTGCAATAACAACCTGACCTAATACGTTGGTGACATTAATAATTTTATGTGAAGCATGTTCGTTCAGCTCCATTTAGCGCCAAATGACATAATTCTTTGTCTCTCTCTTAAATCTATGTGGCTTTGAATTAATGCACTTTTTATAGAATTGTTACTTTGTTGACTATCTGGCAAAAGAAGCTTACTAGGTGCCAACTAATTACACGCGACGTCACCCTGTTACGGTCACTGGGTTTTAATCCTATTAGATCCAAACACTGAAAGCCTTTCCCCGTAGAGGTAAATAATTTACACAACTTTAAAAATAACCACGCACCTCCATCGAATCCAACCCGAAGGGAACACCCCAGAACTTACCTTAAATCTAAACGTTCCTAAAAGCTAGAGGCACTTTTTTTTCGGGTTCGGGATGACGCGCACACCAAATGGGCCGGCTAGTTTTGATCGTCACAGCCTCCCGTTAGCCGTTCCGGTCGGTCCTTGCCATAGTCGTCAATTTTGGGCGTCCAGAAAAAGATGTAGTAGGCCGACAGGAGCAGCGCCGCGAACGATACCGTAAACAGATAGATCAGCACCACTAGCACTCGGATGATCGTCGGCGAACCTTTGCTGGGAACTTTACCGGCCGCGGCACTTTCCGCATTGTCTACATCGCGCGCGTACAGTGGCTGGCTGGGGTTGCCCGACGTCGCACTGTTGCTGTTGTTGTTGCCCTCTTCGTTTTCCATAGCTCTCTTCCGTTCCGATCGGTTGTCACTGTTCGACTGAGGTGGTCGCAGCAGGCGATGCTGGTCTATACTTTCTCGCGTCGTTGCTAGCCAGCCAGCCAGCCAACCAGCCAGCGCAGCGCAGCGAATGCATAACAGGATTTGGTAAATAAAAACACCGCGTAATAGGCAATGGAGGGCATGGAGGCATGTTTTCGGTCGCGGTGTTCGCGCAAAGCGCGTAAAAAATGACAGTTTTCACACGGACACCAGAACAGAAGGCACTTTCTGCGGTCACCCGGTTCGGTAATGATACGCTGCGCTGGGTGGTGACGGCTTACTTAGCGATGGGCGATTTACATCTTCGTCGACCTCGACCGCCGCCGTCTGTCGCCGTTGGTTGGTTGGTTGGTTGATTGATTGACGTGCGGGGATGAAAGAGGATTTCGTTACTAGGGCATCCGTTTCTGTGGATGATCAAGGAACGGTGCAACCGATTCGGTAAGCCTGCTTAGTCTCAACGGGTTTTCAACCGGTGAATATCCACTTGATTTAGGGATTTCGTTTTAAAACGGTACCGATACGTAACGGTTTAGGATGGCAAACGAGCAATCGTTACCTTGTTTGATGTTTTGATGAACAATGTTACGATTCCATCATGCCGTCGACTTTGCCGACTTTGTAATAATCTACTCCTCATTGGTGTCCTCAAAACTTGATGTTCTCGGGTTGCGCTGGATTTGGATTGATCAAAATCCATCACCGTTCAGTTCCAACAAAGCCGGGGAACTTTTCATGCTCATTTGTGACTTGGGTGACTTACATAATACCAAAAGTAGACTATTCGAGGAAAGTGACATTCGACGTGATTTACAGAATAGGGCCCATAACATGCTAATCAGCATCGCTGGCCTTGATCAGAAAAGATTACTTGTTTGCTTTCAAATCAAAACCAATCCAGTCAACAAAAGCACATCCGCCGGTCCGGCAGAACAAAGGAATGAAATCAGAGATCTCCACTGCTGACGGTTACCCGCCATGGCTTTTACCTGTCGCCAGGACAGGTTCTCGTCTACAGCCCGATTGTCGGTGGCTAAGTTGCGTCGCCATGAGTCTCTGGGTCTGCCTCTTCTACGCTGTCCTTGTGGATTCCAGTCGAGTGCTTCTCTGGTAGATCTCGTTCGTTCCTTGCACCAAGGTATGTCCGACCCACTTCCACTTACTTACTTAATCAGCTCCAGGCCGTAGTTTCTGCTGCTGTACGAAGAAGTCGTCTCCATTCCACTCGGTCCATGGCTGCAATTCGCCAGCCACGTAGTCTACGTTGGGTCTGTAGGTCGCCTTCCAGTTGATCGATCCATCTTGCTCGCTGCGCGCCCCGCCGTCTCGTTCCAGTCGGATCATTATAGAGAACTTTTTTAACCGGGCTGTCGTCCGACATCCTCACGACGTGCCCAGCCCATCGCAGGCGACCGATTTTTGCGGTGTGAGCGATGGGCTCTAAGCAACTGATGCAATTCCTGATTCGTTCGCCTCCTCCATGTTCCGTCTTCCATCTGCACTCCGCCGTATAAACTGTAAAAACTCTCTTTCTCCTGCAGGTCGGCAGCATCTGTTGGCGTATAGCACTGGATTGTGTGAATACTCAATGGCATAACAGGTTTCATGCCAGACGCCATTATAAATCGCACTGTAGAAATCACTCGACGTGAAGAAGCGCTGTGTGAACAAAGTACGTCTTACCTGTCCAAGGGTCTGCTGGAAAAGAGGGCGATACGCGAGCAATGTTGCCAATGATAATCGCGCACTGTGACAGCTTCACATGACAGCGTTGCCAACACTGTCGTCGTTAAGGGGGACGTAGAGTGACTATATATAGAGACCTGCATGCACCTCACATACATGTATCTCACAGATTGCTGTAAGGTTTTTAACCCGTGTTCTGAATCTGGTAACGAGTATTCGCTTATTTATCAATCCCCAATTCATCTTGGCCACACGTGCCCCTGGGCTCAGTAGGAATCCAACTCCTTTTTCTCGAGTAGCATTTTCACCTCGTATGCCAAAGTAGAGCAAGACTTGCCCAGATTATGTCTTGTGTTCGTCAGTACCCGGCCAGCGGAGCTCGCTCAGCCCCAAGATTTCAAACTTCAGGCGGCCAGCTTCTCTTGCAAGTTGAGCCTGCTTGTCCTGCTGGCCAAGATTCAGTATAGTCCATGTTCCGATTCGTGTCCGTGTTCTCATGCTAAAGGTCGTTGCCAATAATCTAGATAGATTTCTTCTTTTATTTTCATTCACTTTTTGTGTTCCGGTACAGTAGGCTGTTAACTTAAGGACCTTATCCCGCTGACGGGGCTGCCATCTTAATGTGGGCGGGAGCCACTGTGCCCCCTGGAATAGGAATTAATGAACAGAGGCTTTGAAATGCACCTGTTCACCCTTTGCCAGGCCGAAGCAGCGAAGTCTCCAACGAAAACAACCCATCTAGGTCCGGCTGTGGCAATGTGTTCATAGATTCACCTTGACTTCACTGCTCCTATTGACGGACATTACTATTTCGTCACCGAGGTTGCTTTTTTTCCAAATGGCCTGAAATGTTCGGCACTCGATCCAGCAACACCACACCACGAACATATTTCGTAAGACGTTTTTCCGTTTTTGCAACCCAGAATCGTTGGTTCCGGGGCCAAAATGGGACCCACCCGCAGTCCAACGGTCAAGCCGAATGGTTTGTTGATTCCCCCAAACGTGGGTGCTGAAGAAGCCGAGCTATGAATATTCACCTACACTGGAGCACTGGACAGTCTCTGCACCTTGGAGAAGAAGAAATTAAATGTAACGTCTCAGTTAAATATCTGGGAGTAATCCTAGACGCTAAATTATCTTGGAACGCACACTTAGATTTAATAATCAGCAAGACAAACACTGCCCACTGACCTAGAAAGAGTTAAGGTCGAAGTTCAAAATTAATAGTCTAAAAAAACCAGTCTCAAATAAATCTGGATTCTGGATCTAGATGGATCTGAAAAAAACTAAAAAGGATTTAAAACGAATCCCGAGAAGTCAAAAAGAATCCGAAAACAGTCCAAAACAAATTCAAAGCGAGTTCAAGAATAATCTCCAAAAAGAGTCCAAAATGAGCCCCAAAAGAATCCAAAAACAGTCCAAAAAGAACCCTACGATATTCCAAGAAGAGTTCAAGAAAAGTTCAGAGTTTGAAAAGAGTGCTTTAAAACTCCAAAAGAAGTCCTATATAAGAATCCGAAGCGTGTTAGAGAAATGTCCAAAAGTCCAGGATGAGTCCAAAATCAATTCAAAACGAACCCCAAATAAGCATATAATAAGTCCAAAAAAAAAAAATCCAAAAAAAAGGGAGAATCCAAAACGGGTTTTAGACGTGTGAAGCAAATCCAAGTAGAGTCCAAAAAGAACCTAAATTAACCAGACAAAAGTTTCGCCAGATTTCGCCGAAAATAATCAACAAATTTCATAAAATGTGTGAGAAGAACAAAATAGGGCCCAAGAAGTGTCTTATCTAATGTTAGATAATCCGTAAACGTAGAGAGTATAGTGCAATCGAGTTCAAGAAATGTCCAAAAGTCTAGGATTACTCCATCCAAAATCAATTCAAAATGAGCCCCAAAGGAGTCTAATAAGACCAAAAGGATTTTCAAAGGAGTCCGAAGTAGATCTAAAAAGAGTCCAAATAGATCCCAAAATGAATCAGAGAAGAGACCAAAATGGGTCCAAGAAGTGTTTACAAATATTATCAAAAAGAGTCGAGAAAGAGTTCAATTTAAGTCCATAAAGAATCCAAAACAGAACCAAAAACTCTCAGTCAAAAATAGTCCAAAAAGAGTTGAAGTAGAAGTTCAAAAATAATAAGTAACAATCTAAAAGTAAAATAGTCCTGAATAAATCTGGATTCTTGATCTGGATGGGACTGGACAAGACCAAAAATAATTTAAAACCAATCCCAAGGGGCCAAAAAGAGACCGATCCAAAAAGGTTAGGTATAAGGTCCAAAGCTAGTATAGGAAATATCCAAAAAGAATCTAGGAAGAGTCCAAAATGAATTTAAAACGAGTCCGAAAAGAGTCCAAAAGGAGTCCAGGATGGCTCCTTAATCAGACCTAAGCAGACCGAAGAAAAGTCCAAAACGTGCTTATTTAGCCAGAGAAGAATCATTTCACGGAAAATAATCTGCAAATTTTGTAAATAGTCAAAGAACCAAAAAAGGGTCAACGATAGTACCATGTTGAAAACACAGGTTCTGGTCCTATTACCAAAGTTAAGCAACATCGGATCGCCTACGACTTGCAGGCTTCCTCAGTGTCTGTTTTCGAACCGTAGAAATGCCAAAACTTGGGTTCCTGACCGAATCATCGAACAGAAGGGTCTAGTAAAGTACATTGTTGCACCGGACACGGTCGAAGCTGGTGAGGTCGCATGTCAACCAAATGCGTCTTCGACACGATTGTGACACTTCACAGGGAGAGGCGCAGCAACTTTTATGGCCTATGGGTAATCCTACTCAGTGGGGTTCAATCAACAATTTGCACGATCCAGCATGAAGATACGTGTGGTTTGAATCTTGTTCCAATTATAGCTTCGTTTACACCAACTCCGAAGCCATCCGATCAGAATGAGGTTGGCTTGCGACGTTCTATCCGTGAATCAAATCTCCCGAGATGGTTAACCTTCTTTAAGAGTGGGAGATGTACCAGGCGTTGCTCTGCCAATGCTATGAGTTTAGTTGGTCGTTAGTCAACCACCAAACAAGATGGACTGATTTAGTTATTCCAAACCACCAGTATCAGTCCATTACCTTAGTTACGGTTGCAACAGTTAAGCCCCAAACACAATGCATACGGATTTTACTACGTTGCGGCAATTTGACAGTTTTTCCATGGGTTTTCTGTCAAATTTCCGCAACGTAGTAAAATCCGTATGCATTGTGTTTGGGGCTTTACACTTTCTGGTCTACTTAGATCCAAGTAAAGCTAAAGGTTAATGTTACCATGGAAACATACATATGTTTCTTGTGAAATCACTTTTGCAAGAAAATTTTGATTACAAAACACCCGAACTGTTTATTATTGTAATAAGTTTTTATTAGACAAAAACATATCGCGCGCAAATTGTGTTGTACGGTAGGGTTGGGGGTTTAACGAAAATGTTCCAGTTGGGACATTAATGCAACTTTTTTACAACAAAAAGGAGCAATAATTTGTGATTTGCTGTACTATTTAGGCGTTTAATTCAAATGGCGACACTGGACAGCACCTCTGCTATGTTAATTTCTGTGAATGTTTAAACGTTCTCTATCTTTTCTTACAAGCAATAAAAAAAACCGATCAACTTTTAAAGTTACCAGCTATCAAAATCACACAGATATTTCACCGGGTGATTCGGGTGATGGCGAGTTCAGAACGTAATGCTGCATTTTTTGCGTGGATACTGAACCGATTTTCATTCTGCGACCGTAACGTCCTTACACTAGGTAGATTGTGAGACAAGGTTATTAAAAGAAGGACGCCTTAGAACACGTTTCGCAGCTCGACGTCGAACACGAGCGTACTGTTCGGCGGAATGACCGGTGGGCTTCCTCGGGTTCCGTAGGCCAATTGGTGAGGCACCGTTAGTCGTCGCTTGCCTCCGACTTTCATTCCACTTACACCCAAGTCCCAGCCCTTGATGACCTCACCGCGACCCAGGGCAAACTTGAAACCGGCACCCTTCGTTGTGGAATCGAACACTTTGTTGTTCTTTTTCAAGCGACCCTCGTAGTACACGGCCACCTTCTTGCCGGGCTTGGCTTCCGCTCCCGAACCGACCGCAATGTCTTCCACCGTCAATCCGCCCTGCAGCGTGCGAGTCTTTGGTTGGCCTTGCTTTTGCTTTTCGTCTTTTTTCAGTTCCTTGGAGGAAGCCTTACCGTTCTGTTCAATGCCATTCTGCTTCGATGGTTTCTTCTCCAGCTTGGCAACTTTTGCCGCTGGTGGCTGTTCATCTTCCGAATCATCCTCTTCGTTGGAATCGTCTTCCTCGTCATCCTCATCATCGTCATCGCTATCCTCCTCCTCGTCCTTACCCTCGTCGGCTTTACTGTCGTTCAGTTCATCATCCTCTTCGGAATCATCCGAATTATCTTCGTCGGATTCATCATCGTCATCGTCGTCGCTGTCCTCTTCCTCGTCTCCACCCTTTTGTTGCTTATTCTTCTTTTTCTGAGCTCCCTTCGGCAGCTCGAACGTTTCATCCATTTCATCCTCCTCATCTTCAGCACCTGGTTTTGCATTTACCTCGTGTTTTATTACCTTTGCGGCTACTTTCTTAGCAACGCGCTCCTGTAAAACATCCACATTAAAATCTCAATCTTACTAAAAGCAGCACTCAACACTCACCTTTTCCTTTTGCACCGGAACTTCCAACATTTCCTCATCTGCTTCGACTTCCTCCTCCTCGCCGTCCTCGTCATCGCTGTCCATAAAATCTGCCTCACTTGGCACCAAGTACCCGGTCAAATGTACAATTCCCTCACCCTTGGTGCTTAGGCTGATCTGATCACCTTCGTCGAAGTTCAGGTCTAGCGAAACCTGCGGGGTTTTCTTGCCAAGAGTGCACAACAGATAGGTATTTTCCTCCGATGTTAACATAACCTGAACATCGCCATCGCCGGCCTTGCTCAGGTCCAGCGCCGCCTGCGACAGATGGAACGCCTTGACCACCGTCTGCGTGTACTTCTTGTTAGCCTTCAGTACCAATCCTGCCGAAGGAAAACACGTGAAAATATTATTTTAGGTTGATTTCCTCCCGCATGTTGTTGAATGGCGAAGGCCATCTTGTGTGCATCGTGTTGCTTAGTGCTCGTTAGCAAGCAAGCAAGCGGCGACGCCGGAAGAAACACATTTTTCTACTTACCCCAGAACATTTTGCTGGTGTTTAAACTAGATCGAAATTAACCAAAAAACGAACAGAGGAATAAAGAAAACACAGCTAGATTGTCCGATGTGCCGTGGAGAGCACTAATTTCAGTCACTTTTTCTTGCTGAAAAATGCAAGTTAAATGCGTTTCATTTACAAAATTTTTCACGTGCGGACAGTTCGACGTTTTCCTAGCGAGGCAGCGAGAAGAAATAAAATTATGAGTGAGATTGGACAGAGCGGAAAGATTCCAGCGCACACCAGAACCGAATGCACTATTACATATGCACTTGATGAGAAATGAGAACCGGTCGAGAGAACGGAAAGTGGTTCGAGCAGGGTTGCTGAATGATTTATTTTACAACCAAAAACTTTTAAAGCACATGTTCGACCACGTTCGGACATGTAGAAACCAAGGGCATGGCATGTTGCTATCTCTTTCTCATGTAGGAGTGAAGAGAGCAACTTTCAAATGGTCTTCGGTAAAGGGGAATTCCCAACAAATTTTTTGGTTCCTGTCAAAATTAACGGTTTGGTACCTATGCGTGGGACATCGAAAATGTATGAATTTGACAGCCACTTCACCCCGTAGGTAGAAACGCGTTTAACGGCCTACGGGGTGAAGTGGCTGTCAAATTCATACATTTTCGATGTCCCACGCACAGGTACCAAACTGTTAATTTTGACAGGAACCAAAAAATTTGCTGGGAATTCTCCTTTAAGCCTAGTATCCAGCTGAAAAGAAAATAGCTCAAGAAAAAATCTTGCTAATTACGGAAGAAATTTTGACAACTGCAAGGCAAGCAATTATCTGTCATTTTTTCTTGTGGTAATAATTGCGCCGGATATTATTCCGTACGGAAAAGTGACGTTTCAATTTACTTGCACGTAAAACAATATTTCTTGTGAGGTGCATACTGGTAAAGAAATCGCAAACGGAAAATCTTTTCTTTAGCATTTCTTGGCCTATCTTTTTGCCCATTTCTTTTCAGGTCGATACTAGGCTTTACCCAGGACCATTTGAAAGTTGCTCTCTTCACTCCTACATGAGAAAGAGATAGCAACACACCATGCCCTTGATAACGGCATTTACTGTTCCGTACGTCGGTAAGTTAAAAGGATTTGTTTTCGCAGAAATTGAATAACTATTTTCTGAGAATTTTCCAAGAAATTTCCATAAAACCTTTTAAGGCTTTTAAGACAATCAGGTCAAAATACTGTGTGGTAATTTTTAATCTATATGATGTGAACAAAGAAAAAATATGTCATTGTCGGCAACTCTGCCCATGGGCGAGAAAAATGCATTGAGAGTTGATGTGAGCAAAGCGCTCTCACTGCGAAGAGCGGGAAATGAGCTTCGTTCAAAATGTTCGTCAAATTATCCAGGGATGCCCGTTAAATTTTTCAAAATGCTTCACACGTCAAAAATGTTTTACTCTTTCTTTTTAACATAACGCTCACTCATAAATAAATTATTTATCGGTACAGCAAAGATTCCCTTTTGCACGGGTTATGCGACCTTTTGAAGACTACAGCCAGAATTGGTGGCACAGAGAACAGACTACCAGGCAAAAAACGGAAAGTGTGTAAAAGGTACCAATGAGATATAATAAAAACCCCTCGTTAAACACCCCTCGAATAAACGTCATGATAACTCAGGGTGTCGATTACCTGGAAAATCAGGGAAAACCTGTAAATGTCAGGGAAATTCGTGTTAACCTGGAAAAGTCAGGGAATGTCAGGGAATTTCATTTGAAGTCAGGGATTTTTGGCATGGGAAGAGAATATTCCGGAAAAGTTATGGCATCGCCTTCAAGTATCCGGCACCTTTTTATTTAAGGCCATTGCGTGTGCCCAAATCAAATAGAATATGACATGTTATTTTTACTTGCGTTCTGCTATTCTGCTGTTTGCAAATCAACGGTTGGATCGATTTGCCTCTAGATAATTCGAGACTTCCGGATCGAGATCGGACTGTAATTGGAACGAGGACTAATCAAACTGTACCAAGATCAGTCTGTAAAAATTAGCTACGATATTCAACCTGAACGAGTCAGAACCCGGATTTTAATTTTTATTCTTATATCGATCACTAGTGAAAACCCACGCTTTATGCATATTCGAATGAAAGACCATCTCAGCCTCAACATTCCGATTCAGTCTAACAAATCAGTCATATCTTTGAAACTCGACTGCGAGCTGCGAGTCGATAGAGTCGCAAACCCGAAATTTTCCTGAATATCAAAAGTTGGCTGCAAGTACCTATACACACTTAATCGGTTCGGTAAAATTTTACCGAAATCTAATCAGCAGAACGTTTGGTAAAATTTTTTATTGCACAAACATTATAGAGCTTGCTAATCTGCAGTTGTGTTGGTGGTTTGTTTTCCCCCAGTTTGAAAAACGTCATGGAAAAACCAACAGCAGCAGCAACAAATCGCGTGTACGTATACGCGGGATAGTGTGCGTACGGTAGCTGTCAGCAATCTCAATTAATGATCTGTAAACGTCGATTGGCACCATCGAAATTTTTACCAAACGTTCAGCTGTTTAGATTTCGGTAAAATCACAGAGAACAGACATTTATGCTCATATAAAATTTTACGCAAAAGGTGTGTAAACTTTTGAATAAGACACTAGTGACATCTCTCTTACGGTGCACCAGTCGCGCAACATCCGCGTTGCCAAATTTAATATATTATCTTGTTAGATACTACATATTCGAAATACTGGCAACTCTAACGAGAGTTACCGTAGTAACGGTTGTTGCGTTGCTCAACTTTGTTTATGTTATTTGTTGAACTCGGCAAAAGATTGTTAAAATAAACCAGATAGGATTTCAAATTTTTATTTTATTCTGATATCGTGAACGTGATAATTCTGTTTTTCCGCATTAAATCGTACTATTCTTTCATTAACACCATCTAACACCCCCGCAGCAGCACTTGCAGTAGCTCTCTCTGAACACCTTCCAGATAACTTCCTGTACTGCTTCGTCGACGTCCGGTGGTGCATCGTTTGGATTTGTTCATTGATATTTCGGATCTGGCAATCGCTTTATTCACGGCATTTTGTCAGTCTGTACACCACTGACCCTTAACGCCGAATTCGTAACCGCAATAATCCTTGGCGCAGACGAACGGGTATGGAATTTATTGTTTATCGTTGTTTATTCGCTCTAAGAACCAGTGCTTTTCATTGGTTCGTTTCATTGGCGAGAATCATGTACAAGTAATCCGGCTTCCTCCATCTGTTTATTCCCAAAAACAGTTAGCCAAAATGGTTAAAAAAGGATTATTCAATCATTCAGCAATCAAAATTAGTGATAAATGTTGTTTACTTTTATTTCAGGTTTGATGAGTAAACAGTATGTTAGTTGCTGTAGCAACTGTTAAATGCTTTATGATAATGCTAAATGAAAATGTGACGAATGCTTTGATCAGCATTGACTTTCAGTGATCTGAGCGCCACACAACGGGAGCATTACCACATACTTTCAAAATGGCGACTGGTCTTTACACACCCGGCGAGATCAAGATGAATGTCTGTTCTCTGTGAGCAAAAGTTGGTCAGTTATCGACATTATCGACTGCTGCACGCTAGACGGGCTAGGCTTCAGGTGTAAAGATATTCTCACTGTCTGTTCTGCAGATGCAAATGGGGCGGATCATATGGTGAGTGCTTATGGATCAAAAGATGGCGGGTTCAATTCCCGGAAAAAAGAGATGCATTTTTAATTAGCTAGCTTATACTTGTACGAATTAAAGTTATTCGAAATTAAAAATATTGCGTTGACGGCGAAATAAAAATGATACGTTCCACGTTTTTAAATTTAAAAATAGTTTTTTTGGCTGCATAAAGGTTGATGAAGCGTTGATTAAGCGACTGGAAAAGTAGATTGCAAAACTATTTCTCGTTCTAAAAATAGAATTGACAGCATTGGCTATTTAAAAGTGCAAAAAAGTTTCTATTAAGCTTCATTGCAGCTTCGAAAGCAGTTATTAATTAGCCTGAAGCTTGATAAAATCACCAGATTTAGATGTTGAAATGAAAAAGATGAAAAAGGTTTTCATTTCTAAACCTAAACCATAGATCAGTCACAGGTTGAATAAAATCAGCTATAAAAGCGTTTGATCAGCCTGAAATTGTTACTTGGAGTGAGACGTCAAACTCGCAGTTTCCCATAAGAACACCAGAGAATAAAAGAGACGACGAATACCGTTTGCCGAACGGTGCGGTGAGTGTATGCCCCGATAAACAATTTAGACAGATGGCATTTTACGCATCTATGCCGATACGCTATGCCGATTACGCATCAGATGCCGATTAGTAGGTCGCGGATAGGAACGCGAACTTACTGAATAGGGGGAAAAGTTCGAGGGATTTTTTAAGGGGACGTAAAATTCAGCTTTCAGGATTGCTTAAAAAAGCACCTTGCGGGTGAAAATGGGTTCGGTCTGTTCAAAATTAGTTCCGCCGCTCCAACTTTTAAAGCGAAAAATCAAAAGTTTAGCTCAAGAATAGTGTCTTCCAATGGTAACAGCTTGAAGAACTAAAGATAGCAAGAAGATTGGCATGCTGATATCCCCCACTTAGTCAACCCATCGCTTGTAATAAGGTAAAACAATCAGTGACCCGCTTAGACTGCTTAAAATTAGTTCTAGTTCCTACGTGTGAATGCATGTGAAGAGTTCTTTACAGTGATAACGCATCACGTTTTACAATAAATATTGGCAACAATCGTGCAATTAAAAAACGAAATTCGCTAATCGCATCGCCTCATTCGTGCAATTAGCGAACGAGTGCTGTAGTGCAAAGTGACCTAAATTTAACAGCAGAAAAATTCACGTTTCGAAAATTCGGTGCCACTATGTTTGTTTACCAGAAGCTGTCAGAGCTGCAGCGCTCGTATTCAGAGATGCTGAAGTTTCGAAAAACTTTGGAATAAAAATTGCATTAATGTACCAAACATGCTTGCAGCATAACATGTGAGGTTTTTAGGTTCTATTACACAATTTTTGTTAAAGATATTCTGAAAATAAAAAATAGCATGGAAACAATATGATTGATATTGTTTGAAGAAGAAAAACGACTGATAATATTCTCTATTACGAAGCACTGTGATGGCTCTATTTAGATGGTAACACTGATTGCAGATGTTTGGCTGTTTCCTTGCAGTTGCTGTGCATTTGTCGACCAACATTTGAAAGGGGCGGATAAGCCAACTGTCAAACAGAACGAGTGAGAGTTATTTTTTGCTGGAGCAGCATAGGAAAATGAACTCTCACTCGTTCTGTTTGACAGTTGGCTTATCCGCCCCTTTCAAATGTTAGTCGACATTTAGTCGTTTCACTGCAACCTGCAATAATATTTTCCCTATTTTCCTCAAATAAATTTTATTTTATATATTTCTTAGTTTAGCGTGTATTGAGCGGAAAACTTAACGAATTGCACTCGTCATCGTTCAGTGTCAGACAGTCGTTCAGTTTCTGTTTTTCAGCAGCGCAGCCGACACTCCGCGGCTGCCAACGAATCACGCTCGTGAAGTTTTTCTTTTGACAGTTGTTGTTCTTTCTGCCTGAGCCTGATCCTGGATGTGAAGTGCGAGTGTTGTGTTGTCTAGTTTTTCAAGTTTTTCTCACCCTTCCTGCCTGCCCGTCGTTTGCAAGTCAGTCAGTCAGCCAACAATCACAAACTGATTTTCCTTGTTCGATTTTTGCCAGATAGGGAAAAAATCTACAGTGCTTCCGGGAGAGGCCGTTCGACGAAGTCGAAAAGTGACTACGGTAGGTAAGCGACGGATTTGTGGGGCCAACTAGTTTTGCGAGTGGATTGGAGGAGCGTGGAATGGTGGTTTCGCAATCGTATACAATAACTACTAGGAGGAACTTTTTTGGTTGAGTAAAAACCACAAACGAGCACAGCAGAAGGTTTCAACGGTGTAAATACGGAAATAGTTCCAGTTCGCCAAAATGGTTTTAGCGGATTTAGGTCGGAAAATCACGAATGCTTTGCATTCGCTGAGCAAAGCGACGATCATCAATGAAGAGGTTTGTTATAGCGGAGGGGGGCGGAACGCTAAGGGACAGGTTTAATCGATCCAAATTCGGATTCATTGTAGGTTCTCGATGCTATGCTGAAGGAAATCTGTACGGCGCTGCTGGAGGCGGACGTCAACATACGGCTGGTGAAAAAGCTTCGCGAAAATGTGAAATCGGTGATCGATTTCGACGAAATGGCAGGCGGATTGAACAAGCGGCGCATGATTCAGTCGGCCGTTTTCAAGGAACTGGTTAAGCTAGTCGATCCGGGTGTGAAACCCTTCCAGCCGGTGAAGGGTCGGCCAAACATTATCATGTTTGTCGGTTTGCAGGTTTGTTCGATGTTTTCGATCCGGAATTTAGTTTGATAACGATTTGCTTTCTTTTCGCAGGGATCAGGAAAGACCACAACCTGTACCAAGCTGGCCTATCACTATCAGAAAAAGAACTGGAAATCCTGTTTGGTTTGTGCGGACACGTTCCGTGCGGGTGCGTACGATCAGATCAAGCAAAACGCTACCAAGGCGCGGATTCCGTTCTACGGCAGTTACACCGAGGTAGATCCGGTGGTGATTGCCCAGGACGGAGTGGAGATGTTCAAGAAGGAAGGTTTCGAGTTTATCATCGTCGATACGAGCGGTCGCCACAAGCAGGAGGAGTCACTGTTCGAGGAGATGTTGGCGGTGGCGACGGCCATCAAGCCGGATAATATTATCTTCGTGATGGATGCCACCATTGGGCAGGCTTGCGAGGCTCAAGCCAAAGCCTTCAAGGGAAAGGTAGACATCGGTTCCGTTATCATTACCAAGTTGGATGGCCACGCCAAGGGAGGTGGTGCACTGTCAGCGTGAGTGTAGATCTTTGAACTTTGCTGCGAGAATGGTTGGTAATTAAAACCGGTTTTATTTTCTCCACAGAGTGGCCGCTACTAATTCACCTATCATTTTCATTGGAACTGGTGAGCATATTGACGATTTGGAACCGTTTAAGACGAAACCGTTCATTAGCAAGTTGCTCGGAATGGGCGATATCGAGGGTTTAATCGATAAGGTTAACGAGTTGAATTTGGATGACAATGAAGAGTTGATCGATAAAATTAAACACGGACAATTCACGATACGGGACATGTACGAACAGTTTCAGAACATTATGAAAATGGGACCGTTTTCGCAAATTATGGTCAGTATTTTGAATTTTTGTAGTAGCAAAATCAAGCGAGATTACTAATCTATTGTTTGCAGGGTATGATTCCTGGCTTCTCGCAAGATTTTATGACCAAGGGAGGCGAACAGGAATCGATGGCACGCATCAAGCGGCTGATGACGATGATGGATTCGATGTCGGACGGCGAGTTGGACAACAAGGATGGAGCGAAGCTGTTCAGCAAACAGCCGAGTCGGATAATTCGGGTGGCACAGGGTTCCGGTGTGACCGAGCGCGAGGTGCGCGATCTGATTTCGCAGTACACCAAGTTTGCGGCCGTTATCAAGAAGATGGGCGGTATCAAGGGTCTGTTCAAGAGCGGTGACATGGCGAAAAACGTGAATCCGACGCAGATGGCAAAACTGAACCAGCAGATGGCGAAGATGATCGATCCACGGATGTTCCAGCAGATGGGTGGCATGAGTGGGCTGCAAAATATGATGCGCCAGCTGCAGCAGGGCGCCGGCGGGCTCGGGAATCTGATGGGCGGCTTCGGTAAGTCCTGAAATGTGACGAATTGTGTCTCGGAAAAAGTATATGGCGCTGGTCTGCCCCGTGGTTAGACGTTGAGTGATGCTCCCGCTGCTGGGGTTTCGTTCTTTTTTAGGTTTATTTTTATAAATCCAATCTTGATAGTTTATGTTGTTGTATGAGTATTCTTACATTGTTTGGTATAGTGATTAAAAAAGTACATACAAGAAGAATTGAGCATTCTTCGGCATGATAATAAAGATCTAGGTCAACCCAATACAATCTCGTGTTGAGTGTGACTGATTCGATACTACGGTTTTGAAGATTACCACATTTTATGATTGTCAAAAGTGGAATCAAAGCCTTGGCGTACGCCTAGCTCGCACCGTTACAGAGTTGCTGTCTATCCGGATCAACAGGAAGGTGTATTGATAAGATTCCATGGACGTCTTCTACTGCAACAGCTTATTGTAGCTGAAGCAGATCAACGATGCCATCAATTGAAATGAGCTGTTGAAGCAGTTTGTTAGTTAGTGGTAGCATCGAATTAATGATACAACTTGCTACCTACTGCTGTCACATATGGGTGGTAGTTGGGAGCGACTGATCCGCACCGTCAAGAACAACCCAAGAGCAGTTTATTCCTCAAAAAAGCAATTCAACGAAATTCTTTCCAATTCACCAATGGAAATGTGGAACACTGTAAGTTCGGTTCGTCCTTTAGGATGAATCCATCTATTTTCCTCGGCGACAGCGATGCAATCTTTCGCCGGAAACGATAGGATGCCGCAGGTTATGGTCAACCAATTTGTTGTGTACGTTGGGTCACAGACAAACAAACATAACACTCAATGTCCCATTCTTCGCACGCTGTAACAGTCTATTCAAATTTGCAAATTTATTGTTGGTTGGAAATGTCTCCGTTTTGGTCAAAGTAGCGCTTTTTAACGAAAACAGGGGAATTCCCCATAAAAAATACTTGCTAGTTCAAGGGATATTCCTGTAGCTATTTGATATTTGGGAATGTCGATCATAGATGGTGCTAGTGGTCAGACTAAATGTTTGTCTGTGGTTGGGTAGCGAACTACTTGCCACAGATTACTAATCTCACTAAATGTTTCCGTCACTCAAGACCGATTGCTGTGGGTGACATTGATAGTTGCCATCATCGATGTTCGACCCGCAATTGAAGAATTTACGATCGTTCAGCATCGAATCTGCTAACGTGAGTTGATTTTTAAGAAATTACTGTCTTGGTTGAGACATAGCTGGCAGTTCATCGCCATCTCATCGTTTCTATCTTGAGAAGCCTATATGCAGGCTTCATTTTGCTCATCTTCAGCATACAGAGACAGATCAATCTGCTTCTCACAACGACCAAGAGCGTTCGTTTGTTCAACCGTTTGCTCTGCCTCCGTATGATGCCTGAATACCGTTTTCTTTTATAACCACTCATCTTGCGCAGAGGGAGCACAACTGCAAGCAGAGCTACCTTTTTTTTCGCCCACTGGAGACAAAATATTATTTGCTCCGTATCTCAAATAGAATATCGGACAACCAATAATATGGACTGAAACGATATGCTCCGTGATAGTGCTCCGGCAGAAAAAGAAAGTTACTCGTTACGTCGCTTGTCGGAGAAGGTAACATCCGATAGCGAGAGCGCAGTTCGATTCGTCTTCTGTGCTTTACCAGTAAAACACCGAGAATTGAGAAAAATTTCAGCGCACGGCAGAAGCCTGCCTATATGGCATATGGCGCTCTCGTCTATGACTTCATAGCTCTCTTCGGCCGATGACATCATATGCAACTTTGAAGTCAACGAATAAATGGTGCGTGGGAACTCTGTATTTAAGGCCTTTTTGGAGGATCTGCAGTGCAATGCAACTCGTCGTTGACCGTCCGTCACGGAAGTCCGGCTTGATAAATTCCCACAAATATATTCGTAATTGGTGATAGTGCAGTGGGCGGAAAATGATTTGGGACAGCACTATGTTGGTGCACACACGGACGATAGTTCTCACAGTCCAACTTATTGCCTTGCTTGTAGATAGTGATGTCCGAAATTTTCAATTAATCGATTACCGATTAATCGGCGAGTGTTGTCTGCACTAATCGATTAATTCAACTATTCGTACTAGTGGTATTCGATTGGAAATATTCGAATACTTTTTTCATTAATTCGATTAATAGAACGATTATGAACGATTAGCGGCCATTATTCGGGGATTATTCGCATTCATATTATTTCCTTTGAACTATTCGATTAATTCAACTACTCGTGCTAGCAGTATTCGATTCAAAATTATTCGAATATTTGTATAGTTATTCGATTAGTTGAATTAATCGAACGATTAACGGACATCACTACTTGTAGATCGGACAGATAAACCCATGTTTTCATTCACTCCTCCGGTGCCTGTGCTGTATCCCAAATTCTACTAATTACCCAGTGCAGACAAGTGGCCAGCTTTTCTGGTTCTATTCTAATAAACTCCTGTCTGACGTCATCTTTACCAACCGATTTATCGTTCTTTAGACGCCCTGGTGGCCTTCTTAACTTTAAACTTTAATTTATTTATTTACTATAAGTCTTCGACCAAGGCAGTACAGACACATCTTATCTTAATTTTAAAATTTCATTCTTGAACCTAGTTTTACAAATGTTAAAATGAAACACGTGGTTCACTTCATCGAACAGCCGACAACACAAATGCAAAGGATTATTACTTATCGTTAGGGCTGGCTGTTCTTGTTTATCACACGTCACACCGTAGAAATCTCCCCAGCGTCATGGTTCTCCGCCTGGGCACCATTCAGGTTTTCATCGAAGTGCTGTTTCCAATGATGCTCTCCACTTCACCCCTAATGGCTATTTTTACCGTATTCCAGAGGGGGTTCGTCCATCCAGTCCTCTTTCGCTTTGAGTGAGTGTACGTAATTTACGGCGAGGTTTGGCTGCTTTAGTCGCTTGAGATTTGACCGAGGCTTGCGTCGGTACCGAATGTTGTTCAAAACGGAGTGTTTTGGGCGCACCTTAACCATCACTAGGCAGTGGTCCGAGTCAACGTGAGGCAGAGTTACCAAAGTTCGGCATCCTGTCGCAAAAATCTTCGGCCCAATCCGCATCTACGAACATCCGTAATCCACCGGTCGATAGGAGACCCTCGATCAGACTCAGGTAATCGTGGTTTTTGGCTATAGGTGATTCATCTCCCCCTTTTGTTGTTCGTCGTTCTGAGGCTGATTTTACTTTGCACAAGCCGAAGCGTTGTGCCAGTTTACAAATGTGCGTGGTTTGATTGATCGTAAATCCGGAATTCCAAGGATAAGAGAAACGTCTCCTAAATTTGTCAAGTGCAAACCGTTGAAAATTTCGTCAAACTAGTTCTTCATCTGCGATCATGTCGTCGATGTTGATGTAGACGTATGACATGAAATCGACTTTGTTGGCTGGATTCCCGTGGCCGTGAAAACGAAATCCACTTTCTGGTTCCAAAACCTAATTCTAATTTACTTGGTGGTGGGCTACCACTCTCCAATTCCTTGGACACCGAGTACTCCCAGCCAGTTCTCGCTTGACCGGGTCTAAACAAACTCCTTCTTAATTGTATAATCCAAGGAGCTTCCGAAGTGCTTGAGATCGTGCTGTATCCAGAGCTTTATTAAATATATCTGCCAGTTGATTGTTGCTTGGAATCGGCTCGATCCTCAGAGTTCCCCTGTTGACGTGGTCACACAAGAAGTGGTGCTTGGCATCTGTTAGCATTTAACCATTAATTAGATTAAACACAACTAAACATTATGTCATTTTCTCTGCGTTATACTGAATACTGATTTAGCGTGTACGCTTTCACTTGTCATAATATGTCATCATCAACATAACCTTTATATCCAGTCCTTAGAAGTAACCACAAGTGTTTTACATTTCTCCGTATTCCCATTAGGTTATGGGCTCCAGTGATTCGGTTTCAACCCGTTTATAATCGTTTTCTCGAAGATTGATCGGTTCGGTCGGGAAATAAGTAAAATGTCGGCGGAAACCAGTGCGAACGGTGCAGAAATTAGCAGCGAGTTATAGCTGCGAGTGGCAGTATTTCTTTACCAGCAATAGAAAGATTGCGTGGCCGGGAGAATTATTGTTCGAAGATGATCCGGTAGACACACAGTCATTGCGCGCACTAGCTGCGATTTGCCTCAGCATAGAACCCATCAATTACAGCCTGGTGCAGAGTGCCGAAACGGCGAAAAAGGCATGGTCCAACCTGAAAAACCTGTTCGTCGGCGGAGGAATATGTCAGCGAGCTGATGACGACTAGCCACAAGCTTTCGGAAGTTGGATTTAAGGTCGATGTTTGCTTCTGATGGGGCTGCCTGAATCATATGTGCCGATGATAATGGGCCTCGAGGCATCCGGGACAGCTATTACGGAGGGTGCGGTGAAAGCGAAAATTCTTCAGGACGTGAAAACCAGCAAGCTCCAAGGTCTAGCAACAGTGATGACGCCTTTTACTGCCAGCATCGAAAAGGAACGAAGAAACCGAACAAGTCTAACCTCAAATGTTACAAGTGCAGACGGCTTGGGCATTACGCTTCAGAATGCCAGAACAAAAAAGCGAAAGACAAAAGGGAAAAGCCTGACAAAAGGCATGCAGCAATGAGCGTTTTTCAAAAGACTTGTAACTTGTAAGTCGAATGTTGAATGGATTTTCGACTCCGTCGACGGTGTTTGGCGGTGGCAGTTTGACTTTGCTCGAAAATTCGAAGAAGCTGACGAAACAAGTGCATGCTGCAAACGACTCTGAAATGTCTGCAGTTGCCAGCGGGAGTGTACAAATTGAAGCTGATACAGGAGGAAATTCGTGCCAACTGACGGTGTCAAATGTCTTATGTATCCCAGAACTTGCAGTTAATTTGCTATCTGTTAGCAAAATATGCAGCAATGGCTACCGTGTGCTGTTTACCCAGGACGCTTGTGAGGTGCGAACTGATAGCAGCGAGCTAATAGCGGTTGGTCGGGAGGTTGGCGGTCTCTATAAGCTGTGCTTAGCTGATAATTCTGTGTCATGTTCAGCAAGAACCCAGGATGATATTATCTTGTGGCATCGCAGAATAGGACATTTAAGCGTGCAAAACCTCAAACGGTTCCGGAGCATCGTGTCGGGAGTTGAATTTCAGGATGCCGAATTGCCTGCCTGTGTAACGTGTCTGCAAGGAAAGCATCATCGTCAACCCTTTAGCAAAAAAGGGACGAGAGCGAGTGACGTTCTAGAACTCGTGCATTCGGATCTCTGCGGACCGATGGAGGACACATCTTTAAGAGGCAGTAGATATTTTTTATCGTTCATCGATGTTGTCAGCCGTAAATTATTCGTGTATTTTCTCGCATCCAAGGAGGAAGTGCTAGACTGCTTCAAAGACTTCAAAGCGTTTGCTGAAAATCAGACCGGTAAGCGGATTAAGCGACTTCGTACAGACAATGGCACCGAATATGTGTACCGTGCAATGCGATTGTTTTTGCGTCGTTCTGGTATCAAACATGAAAAAACTATTCCGCACAACCCGGAGCAAAATGGGCTTGCGGAGCGTATGAATAGAACTGTTGGTGAGAAGGCGAGATGTTTGTTATTCGACGCCGGATTAGAAAAGGTCTTTTGGGCAGAAGCGACGGCAACGGCGGCATACTTAATCAACCGATCACCATACAAAGGCATATCCGCAACACCAGAAGAAATATTTAGTTGCCATAAACCAGACATGTCGAACCTGAAAGTGTTTGGTGCGAAGGTTATGTTCCACGTTCCTAAAACAAACAGGAAGAAATGGGACTCCAAATCAGAGTCGGGATTTTTCTTGGTTTTGCTGCCCAATCAAAAGGTCTACGAGTCTACGTACCGAGAACGAAGAAGGTGATAATCTCTCGCGATTATCTCTGATAATCTCGCGAATGATGCAGATGAATTTCGATGAACCGGTTGATGAAGCGTTGAAGTGCAAATGGGTCTACAAGGTGAAGGCGAATTCTGACGGGTCTGTGGAGCGGTATAAGGTCAGACTCGTGATCAAAGGTTTCTCACAGGTGAAAAGCATCGACTATAATGAAACATATTCGCCGGTGGTCAGATATGCCAGCATTAGATACCTGATGACAGTGGCAGCTCAACTACCCAGGTAACCAATAAGCATTTCCAATGCAATTTAAATGCAAGCCAATAAGCATTTAAGTTGCCTTAAACGCTACCTAAATGCTATTTTGGCAAAATATGCGGCTACTTTACTGTTAGCCCTCTTATAGTGCTGACAATGCTTATTTGTAGCTAGTTACCGACAAGAAGAATTTAAATAGAATTGTGGATGCCAATTTACAACAGTTATGCAATCAAAATGCTGATACACAGCAACCTGCAGTATAAAACGCCAGGGATGCTAATAAACGATTGATTTACTGCTTATATTAATGCTTATTGGTTACCTGGGGGTATGAAATGGGGAAGGCAACTAGGAAAAAGCGCCCAATATAGCTCTAGCCATCCCAAGCCCCTACCTAGCGCCTCCAGGTGGCCATACCTGGAAATACTTCAATTTGTATAATTGAGTAGCCAAGCTAGGAGGTGCGGGGTCGTGCGGTTTTCAGTTCCTAACCTTACAAATGTAGTTTTAGGCAACCATTAAACCACACGACTTTATTTTCAAGTATTATATGATTTAAACTAATATTTTTGGCAAACTAATCTATTTTCAGAGAGCGAAATAAGGCGCTATATCCTTGGCCAATTGCAGCCTGGCTTCTGGTCTAAATGCCATTAGTTCATCCCTGAGGGTCCGGAGTATCACTTAACCTTTATTAGCAAAGATACTCCCTACGACTGTAAATAAATCATTATCTATGTATATGGGAAGCGTTTGGTACGGGAGGTCCACGCTTCCTTCCTTCCCCTTGATTTCAAGGAGTTTAATGGAATTAGGTATTTTTTCTGGTTCCACTTGATTCCTTGGAATTCTCTCTGCGGTACATGCTGCGCAGTTGGCCTGGCCGTTGACAAGAAAAATGATTGATTCAAGTAATCGTCATTTTCCAGGATGCCTTCAAGAATTGGCTGCGTTAGTGTGAGATTAGATTAGATTAGATTATATTAATGCTTATTGGTTACCTGGGTAGATTTGCGCATCTACCAAATGGATGCCATTACAGCCTTTTTGCAAGGTGATTTATTTAGTGAGGAGATATACATGGAACAACCAGAAGGGTTTGTTGACTACAAAGCGAAGAAAAAAGTATGCTTGTTACGAAAGGCGCTGTACGGTCTGAAGCAAGCCAGTCGCGTTTGGAACGCCAAGCTGGCAGAGTTGAAGCGTCTTGTTCGCTCTGCTCACGATCCATGCGTCTACTTTAAGTCGGACAGATAACGAATCATCATCATAGCAGTATACGTTGATGATCTCTTGTTATTTTCAAATGATCAGAATTGGGTCAACGATATTAAGAAACAGTTGTCGGCAAGATTCAGTATGAAAGACCTCGGAGAAGCTACTCAGGTTCTAGGTATGCGGATCAGTCGGAAAGCTGGAGCAGTTACGCTTGATCAACAGCTATATATCGAAGAATTGCTTCAACGTTTTAACATGGTTGAGTGCTGTGTCATCACCAGTCGAAGTAAATCAACGGTTGTCCAAAGCGATGAGTCCGACTACGAAAGAGGAGAGAGACAGAATGCAGAATGTTCCATATCGAGAATTGGTTGGTGGATTGCAGTTCTTGGCGCAATGCACTAGACCTGATATTGCATATGCAGTCAACGCTGTTAGCAGTTATTGCCACGATCCTGGCGAAGCTCATTGGACAGCGGCGAAACGCATCCTTCGGTACTTAAAGGCATCGAAAGAGATGAAGTGGGTCTACAGGAAGCAAACTAAAGCAGTGTTCGAAGGATTTAGCGATGCGGATTGGGGCAATGACCCTCGAGACGATCTATCACCGGATATGTATTCCAGTATGGCGGTGGATCAGTGTCATGGAGTTGTCGTTTCACGCACGGTCAAGATTTTCTTCGCAGAATTCTCCTCCCGAATCAGGTCCAACAGGGCATCGTGAATAAAAGAACTTATTACATTCGATGCCTTGTTGTCCATTTTCTGGAACGTGACCGATTCAGCCGCAGCCGTCGGCGTGTCCTTTGTCACCGCGTCCAACAGTTCGATAGGCTTCAGGTATCTCTCCACGCGAGACTTCCAATTTTCGTATCCAGACCCGGGAAACGGAATTATTTCGAAGACAGCTTCCTTCCGTGAGTCGCCCATAAACTCTGTTAAGTTGTAGTTTGAGAATTCAAAAAACAGCAGCGAAAACAGTTACCAATAGAATAGAATAAATTTTTGTCAAGTTTAGATGACTGCCGCTATCAGCGAGTGAGTGTTGCCTGTTTTAGATCAAGTATTGTCGCTACTCAGATCGAGCAGGCTTGAGCAAGGGTTGGTGCTTGCTATAATCCGATATTAGTCAGCTTCGAATTCGATTACGTCAATGTATAATCATACACTTTTCCAAACCAGCTCCAAATTTTATCCTCGGTGACATAGGTTTGCTGCTTGGAACTTGGATTTCTGCGGGATAATCATCATGGTGTCGACCACCTTACCTTGGACAGGCTTGGCTCCAACTGCCCCATCCCGCGCTGTCTGCAAATATTCCACTTTTCCAGATAGTCCTGAACTGATTGCTGGGTCAGTTTTCAGCATGTCGTCTGAAACGCATTCTATTGCTGGAGTGCTATAAGCGGATGTTTCGACAGGCGGTATCCGTTTCTTCCTTCTCAGCTAGGGAGTTGATCCATGGTTTCTTGTTTCGACTACAAGACTTACACGATGTTTTTACAGCCGGCCTCTCTATTTCCGGTCATTGAACGGCGCAGGCGTATTTCATTGCCAATAAGATTGTGATCGGATGTGATCTCAGCGATAAGTTCAGCATTTTCGGCTGCTTCAGATGAAGTCTATTTGGCTTTCTGTTTGGCCATCACCCAAGTGACGTTCATGCAACAAAATTATGCAAATAGCCAAACCCGTCCAAAGTGTCCCATCCTAACGGAATCATACGCTGCCTTAAAATCGCCAGCTATGAGAGTGTGAGTGCTTTCAGTAGTCCAGTAAATTACTAGCAGTTCTGCAGCTGCTCGGTTTCCAAGTAGCACCCTTACGATACTTTCAGTTATGTCAACTTATTAATATAGTCAGCTTATCTGTTTCACAACAAGTGCGCTTGCTAGAGTAATTCAGCTAGGGCTTCAGTAATTCAAGAAAAACCTGGCTAATTTTTTCAAAAGTTTATTGATATATTTCAATCATAGATCTCGTTTATTCATATATATAATATATAAGTAACTATGTTTTTAAGTTTTTTTTTTCAATGTCTCAAGTTTTGTCCTTTTTTACTGTAGTTTTTCCGTCGTAGGGTTTGAAATAAGAATAGCAATAATTATAATAATAGTAATAATATTATCAATAATATTTATAATATAGTAATAAGTTATTTAATTCTTTCCTCTTCGCTACATATTTATCTGCTGGCTCCGTGCGCGCGCGGTCTCCAATCAATCAACCAATCAATCAATCGAACTAGAGTAAGACGTAAGGATGTATTTTGTTTCTGTTTTTATCTTTCAGAACTCTACCACTACTAGTGCTACTGCTTGTTACTAGATTACTACTACGACTGTTCCTACCGCTACTATCATAGTGTTCTACTGTACACGAAAAAAAGCCTACTGCGCTCTCGATAGATCCAATAGACTGTGTGTGTTGTGTTTTTTTGTTTTGTTTTGTGTTTCTGTGTGTGTTTTTGTCATAAATTGCCCACAAGTTTTGATTTTCGTTTTTCCGAATTTTCCTAACAACGTGGCGCGTAATTTTCCGCTGAGCAAACTGTTGATAGAGACTTCAACCACGCGCTCCTATAATAATCAGAGATGGCACTTAATTTGATTTTTTTTTTCTTCTTCCTCTTCTATTTTGGTAAGTCTATCGATCGATTCGCACTTTTTGTTTTCACACCTTCTTTTACTAGAATTCTTTGGGAGCAAAGCTGCTATGTTATATCATTCATATATGCTTAAAAGTTGTTTTCATTTGTCTTTAGTTTTTTTTTCTTTTGTTTTCGTTAAACGTTACACATTGCACTCGTAAATGTTTTCTTTTTCTTCTGCCTTCGTCGATGATCGACAAACGAACGAACATCGGCGCACGCAAAATGAAAGGGCATGTTGCTGAACAGCAGAGAGACGGGGGGACGTCATCTCTGCGGCGGCGCTGCCGCGCAGCCTGGATTTTTTTTAACACACTTTGGTTATCTGCTGTATTTCGTATTTTGCTTATCATCGTCGCTTCGTCAACCCACCACCGGCGCAGCGTGGACCGCGGAGCGGGGGGGTTTCGATAATAAAATGTTTACATTTCTATAAAAACAAAAAAAAATCAGAGGGGGTGCAGCCTAAAACAAACAAAAAAAAAGCTAACCTTACTCTAAAAACAAAACGAGGGTGGTGCTTGCGTTTTAAAAGTTAGAGCATTCAATTCAATCACTCGCTCGATCTATTCGCGAACTATTCGCGACTACACACACACTTTCAAAAGTTTCGGAACGGTCCGATTCCGATTGACACGTTGTTTTCCGTTGATGGCTTGCTGCAGTGTAGTCTTTTTTGGGGAGGGGTTTAAGGGACGAGCAAAAAGCAGGAAGGGGTTAAGTTACTTAAACGCTAACCACTGTCCTACTGTGGTTGTTGCTGTTGAAAATTTTACCGTAGAACAGCATGTGTGACTTATTCGCTATTGTTTTAAGTTTTAAGTAGGTAATATGGGCTGATAAAAATCTTTTCGTTTCGTTTTTTGTTTGTTTTTGTTTTTCTATGACTTTACAATAAGAGGCACATTCTTTTCGCATTCGTTTTGTTTGTTTTTTTTATTGCTAAAATAATAGGCTAAAAAAGAATCGATGCCTAAAATTGTATATAATATAGGTAAGACACATTCCACGTCTCTGTGTATCAGTTTCGCACTTTGTGTTCATTTGTATGCTTCTCTTTTTTTGGATTTCCTAACCTTTTAGTAGGGAATAAAATTAATGAGCTAACTAAAAATATACAATAAAATATAAGCAGTTTGTAAAAGCGTTGTTTGGTTTCTAGTTTCTAGTCATGTCGGAGAAGTTCAACTTAGATAATAAATACTTTGTAAAACAGTTTTTTCTACGCTTTGTCTTCATTAAATTAGTTTAGGAATGTTCGTATTAAAAACGTAAAGGAAATAAACAGTCTTTCGAATACTCTCTGACCCAAGAATGAAGGTCGTCATGAGGGAAAATAGTAGGGGATCCAGGAAAAAGATACAGGGAACTAGAGTTAAAACAAAAACCTAACGAAAACAGATAAAAAGATGACAACAAACTTAAAAAAAATAGCACATTTAACTCGGAATGTTCATTATTCTTAGGGAAAGGAAATTGGTTTTTTTGATTCTCGCTTAAGGCAAACATCTGGTTACACTTCTAAGTAGATTAAATTACACACAAGCTACTCGGTTTTAAGCCACTTCGGTTCGATTTGGTTTGGTTTGAAAAGCCCTCGCTTTTGTTAATATTATACAGTTTTTTTTCCATTTTAAAACTACTGCCTACGTACCATCATCATGCTTTTCTTCTTTGCCTTCCGCTTCACTTTCCTTCGATAAAAGTAGTTTTGATTTTTGCTTCGTAAATCCTATACACAAAATTGGTTTTGTCACATCTTTTTCTTCAACTTAAAATCGAACGTTTCACACTAAACGACACTATTCGAGAAAATTAGCCTCGAAAAACAAAAAAAAAAAAACATTCTGAATATTGAAATCTTCTCTTTTCAACCTATCTGTCAGTTTGGTGAAAACTAAAAAAACGCCGTTTGCTTTGATGCCGGCTCTCCCTAAAACTAAACTTCAAAATGATTCAAATCTGGCGCCGCCTACTTGCTTCTAATCAGTACTTGTGGTGACAAAAAAAAAACGTTTCCTAGGCGGTAAGAGAAATCTATTTACATTTTGTAAAAAAAAAAACCTGTTCTGTTCTCAGTTTCTCACTAGAAGAAGCAGAAAAAAAAAGTTGGAAATCCTACTAGTTAGTATCGTTGTTTGTTGTTTTGTCTCCAAGCAAAAAAAAAATCGTATGACTAGAATCGGCGACTGTGTGTGTGTGTGGTTGTGAGGAGCACGGTTTTCGGGGCTTTCGGACTCACTTTTCAACGCCGAGCAGTTTGGCCGCTTCCGAGGCGGACCCAAGCAGCATCCGGTTGAGGATGCCCTGGTCGCTGATCCCCAGCAGATTGCCGATCAGGTCGGCCGAGCTGCTGCCGCCGAGCAGCGTCTTCGAGCGGGTCGTTGTTGCGATCGAGGGTGCCGCCGGCGTTGGGATCACCGTGTCCGGTTCGTCATCGCTGAAATCGGATTTACCGCCACAGCCGCCGTTGGCGGTCGACCCACCGCCGCCGGATGTCTGTCCGTTCAGCCGGGAGCACTTGTGTTTGCGCTGGTGGCGCAGCATGCTGTGCTTTAGGGTGAACCGGCGCCGGCAGACGTCGCACTGGAACGGCCGCTCGCCCGAGTGCGTTCGCATGTGCCGTCTCAGGTCTTCCGTCGACCAGAAGCGACGCAGACAGAAGGCGCAAATTACCTGTGTTCGTAAAAAAGGAGGAAAAAAAAACCGGTCATTACTGGGAGTCATCTAACCGCGACGGGGCGGTGGGCGTTTCGGGCGTCCAAACTGACCTGCGACCTACCTTCCGATTGGCGTAGTCGGGATACTTTCCGCCACCCCGACCACAACCCTCGCCATTGTTACCGCTTTCGTCGTCGTCCGGCGAGGCCGAAGGGGCTTCCGATTCCGTTTCCAGCGTTACCTTGTTCATAAGCAGGGCGAACTCGTGCACGTGATGCTGCTTGATGTGATCTAGACAGGACACCCGATCGACGAACGAGCTGTCGCACAGGTGACACTTGAACGGAAGGTCCGAATTGATTGCCGGCGGCAGGGCGGAGGAGTTATCCTCCGAGGGAACCTGCGGTTCCTCTTTGATTCTGACCGTCGTCGGGGAAGGTTCCGGCGATGGGATCGGCTCGAGCTGGTCTTCGTCTTCGTCGTCCTCGGGTTCGTCCTTTTCTTGTGGCAGGTGAGGTTCCAAGTCGTCATCTTTGACCGCCGTTGGCGGTTGAGCGGGGGTTTGTGGCGGTGGCGGCTTCGGACTGGCGGGCCGAGAAGTTGGTGGTGTGCTTTTCGATTTGGCAATGGCTTCGGCAACGGCGACCGGGATTGGTTCCGGCTTTGGATCGAGCAGATCGTCGATCGGAACCGGGATGGACATGGCCGACTCGACGTCACCGTGCTTTCGCAGCAGATGACGGTCGCAGTTGGATTTGGTGGTGAAGAGGAGAGTACATTGCGAGCATTTGAACGGCTTTTGACCGGTGTGGGTCAGGATGTGACGCCGTAGGGAGCTGGACCAGGGGAACATCCGCTGGCAGTACGGACAGCTGACTCGGTTCGGCGCCAGACTGTAGGCGGATTTTTTCTTCTGCTGAAGGGTGGACGGGTTCGGGTCATCCGTACCGGAGTTGTTGCTTTCGGAGGCCGATCCCGAAGCCACCAGGCCCTCCTCGTCGCTTTGATCCTGCGACAGCGGCACGTCAGGTCTGCTGTAAGAGAAACCTTTCATTAATAATATTCCAATAGATCTTAGACTACGACTACGATGGGTGAATCAAATGGAAATTTACCTAAAATAGTTCTCGAAGGCCACGTTGGTGGCGTTGTCGACGAGCTTCGAAACGGACACCAGATCGCTCTCGTCGCAGCTCTTTGCCGTGGGCTCCTTCTCCTTTTCCACCTCCTTCCGTTGACGGATCGCCTGCTCGAGGATTCCCTCGGCAACGGCCTTCGCCGCCTGCTGCCGCTGTTCCTTGCTTTCCTCCAGCTTCTGCTTCAGAATCTTATGCTGAAACACGGGACTCTCCTGATTGCGGGCAGCCACCGGCTGCGGCAGCTCCTGATCCGACTCATTCCCCTTGCTCAAATCCTCCGGTTGAAACTCCTCATCAATCACCAACTCGCGTTCGTCCTCCTCTTCCTCCTCATCCACCAGCGGTGGTGCGTGACCATGTCCGTGACCATTGTTGGTGTGATGGCTGTTGGCTCTTGACGATGCCGCCATGGCGGCAGCAGCGTGGTGCGCCGATCCGCCGAACGGATTCTGTCCTTGAGCAATGATATTCTGCAGCATGCTGCTGGCAGCATCGGCCGCAACTGGTGGACGGCCAACGGCCGCATGGTGACCGGCAGCTTTGCCCGATTGTTGAGCCAGTATGGCGTACTTCACCTGGTCGGATATTCCGCCAAAGGCGGCAGCAGCTGCCGCCGCAGCGGCCATCGATTGATGGTGATGATGACTCTGCTGCTGCTGGTGTGACTGCGGCTGATGATGACCGTGTGGATGGGACAGGCCCGGGCTGACGACATTCGACGAGCCGGCCGAATGGCCACGACCTCGCATCATGTGATGGCCACCGCGTTGCCGTTGAGACCAGAACTGCGGATGTTGCTGCTTGATGTGACGTTCCATGTTCGAGCGCAGTGTAAACCGGGCTGAACAGTGTTCGCAAGCGAATGGCCGCTCCGTTCGGTAGCGACGCTGCTTTTGCTTCGGCATGAGAACGCCATTTTTGATGACCATTTTGACGGGCCCGTTACCGAGCGGGATCGATGACATCGACGATACGGACGAGGGGTTAGAGGTGGCGGAGAGAGACAACGAAGGCGGCGGTGGGGGTGGTGCCGGCGCTGCCGGATGATGCGCATGCGGATGCGGTGGAAGTTGCTTCGCCACCGGATGTTGCTGCTGATGATGGGAAGCAGCGTTTGGCATGGTTTGTGGCGAATGTTGAGCGTGTTTTGTGGCGGATGGTGGCTGTGGAGGCAGCCCACAGGTGGAGTCCGAGGTGCTTTTCGGCGATTCGGCGGGCGAGTGGAACGGGTTTCCGATGAGACTACCGCCGGACATTTGTGGCAACATGGGGAACTCTTTGGGGAAGAAGTTTTTCAGATCGCCGAGGGCACCCGGAGCACAGAGGAGCGGATTCTGCAGGAAGAGCGGATGCAGCGGGAAGGCTGCCGCCGCCGGGAAGCTGAAGCGACTGTACAGCTGGCTGAGCTGGAAATAGTGGCCGGGGTCCATTTTAGCTAGTGCTTCCGAGAGGATCTTCTGCTGCATCAGTTGGAGCTGTTGTTGGTTCTTCTCCAGCAGGGAGAGATCGAGCTTGGGGATTTTGGCCGCTTGCTGTTCCTCTTCGTCTTCGTCCTCGGCGTCGTCATCATCCGGGCGTTCGTCGTCGTCGTCCTCCGCGTCCGAACGGGGGTGATCCGAGTCGGCATCATGCTCACGACGGATGATCGGTTCTGGTTTCTTACTTAAATCCAACACATCCATGCTGAGATCCATTGGACGGGCTGTGTCCACTGCTGCTGCTGCAGGTTGGGAGATCGGGGTCTGTGGGGCTTCCTTTTCGTAGTCCTGATCCTGCGGTGGCGTTAGTTGGTTGAGCTTTTCCAGGCTTTTGACCTGGATTTTGGCCGGAGTTGTAGGCATTGGAGTACTATCGATTTTGGTGACTAGACTCATCGGGATGGGCATCAGCATCTCCTTCAGGTGCGAAACCGGAGTGCTGCGGTCCGAGGGATGATCGACGTCCACATCTCGATCGAAGTCTCCGGGTGGGGTGTTGAACATTTGCATTTTCTTGAGCGGATCTTCGCAGGAGGAGTCCTCCGACGGGTGGTAGATGATGGCGCGTTTGACTTCCTCCCGTGTGGCACGGCCGTGACGGTTCCGCAGGTGACGTTCGCAGTTGGCTTTGGTGGTGAAGGCGTAATTGCAGAGGGCACACTCGTACGGCCGGTCGCCGTTGTGCGATCGCATATGCCGGATCAGAGTTGCCTTGTCGTTAATCACGTACGGGCACATATTGCAACGGTACGGCCCCAGGCCGGCCGCCGACACGTGAATGCGGTTGTGACCTTTCAGAGCTCGTAGATTAGGGAAAACGGCGGTACAGAGACGGCAGGGAAATTCTCCTCGGAGCTTCATCTTGCGGAACTCGGCAGTGAACGCATCCTGGGCTTCCTCTTCGTCCTTCATGGGTGGGTAGGGGTCTTTGTCCAGCTGTCGGAAGAATCCTCCGGACGAGGTGACGTTGATGATCGACTGAATGTCGGCGAGATCTTTGGTATCCTGCTGGGGAGGATAGTTGGCACCGCTGTGGTGGTAGTAGTTTGGCTCCTGCTTAATCTCCCGCGACATAATCGGCGAGGAAAAGGACTTGTCCAGCGAGGATGGCGTTGTGGGTGCTTCCGAAACGTTCGAAGACAAGTTCGTGGACATCGATTTGTTCTGCAGGTCGAGATTAGCGAAGAAATCATCCCGTTTTAGGTCATCCTCCGACGAGGCTTCACTAGTCTTCCACTTGCGCTTCTCACCACCGCCGCCAGGGGAGCTGTAATCCGACACCCCACAATCCCTCACGTGCATCTCAAGCGTCTTCGAACAGGGAAACGCGCGATAACACTTCGAACATTCAAACTTCTGACTGGTGACGGGCGTCCGGATGCTCTGCTCGCAGACACTCTTCGCTATCAGCGGAAACTTTTCGCTGGAAAAGTCCACAAACGTTAAATCCTTAAAGCCGGGCGTTATGTTCTGATAGTTGTTGTTTCCACAGCGATGGGCATTCAGCGCCTTGTAGCTCTTAAACACCATCTCGCAGTGCCGACACTTGGCCGGAATGTGCGGATGCTCACGATCCATGTGACTCTCCAAACTCATCATGCTGGAGAAATCATTCCGAACGCAAACCGGACAGCAGAACTTCTGAACCCCCTCCGTAACACTCCCATCCAAGATATTATTATTATTAATCGTACGAATCTTCCTCTTATAGTGCACATTCTCATCCGAATTCTTCCGCTTGCCCTCCCCATCATAGTTATTATTGTAGCTATTGTTATTATTGTTGGACATCCCGCTGCTGGCAGCACTGCTGCCACCACTATCGGTAGACCCATCGCTCTCATAGCTCTCCCGCTCCGATTGTTTGTGAGTTCGCATGTGCCGGTGCATGTTGCCGTTCGTCGTAAACGTCAGATTGCAGTACTTACAGTTGAACGGACGCTCGCCCGTGTGCACCAGAACATGCCGATCGAGCGACGAAGCCGACGACAGCACTTTCGAGCAAATTTTACACACAAACTGGCCACCCTCGCCGTTATCCCGATCGCCCGAGCCCGACTTGCTGTTGTTGTGCGACCGGATGTGCTCGGTAAAGTCGTGCTTCGTCGCCGAAACCGTTTCGCAGATCGGACAAACGTACTTCTTACCACCATCCAGCTCCAGCGTTGTTCCGCCCGTTTGGCTGTTGTTGTTGTCGTTGGCCGCTGCCGCTAGGTGCTGCTGCAGCAGGGTCGTACCCACCACCGACGAAGGCATGTGCTTTCCACCGTAATTGTTATTGTTCAAACCGTGAAACTTGCGCCGCAACATGTTGTCCATCACCTGGTGCAGGTTCTCGCTGCGGGCGTTGTGACGAACCTGAAACAGATGCTGCATCGACCGACGCTGGTCCTCATCCGAATCGACATTGTCCGAATCGGCACTCACCGACGTCGCCGTTTTGCTCAACAGTCCTCTACTGCTGCTGTTGTTGTTGTTATTATTCAGGGAAGAATTATTCGTATCGGTACTGCTGGCTGTCCGATTGGAGGAACTTATATCCATCGGTTCCTGGGACGAATCGGAATGCGCTGCTGACAGGCGACGGCGATCCATCGCCGCGGGTTGCGATCTGTTGGAGATAACAGGAAAAAAAGAGATCAATTTAGAATCAATGATGTCAGAACTCATCCATCCATCAAACGCGCGATGTTTGCTCCGAACCGCGCGCAGCGCGGCAGAGTGACATCCGTCCGTCGGACGGAGCTGTGCGCGCGCATTATCATCAATCGCCAACTAACCTAACATGAGGGAAGATAATGAGACGCGCCGTCCGCCGTTCGCCAACTCTAATTGAACTCACACCTCATCCCCGTCCCCGTCCCCCCGCACCAGAACCCAGCGATTTGTGCTACATTTTTTCTCCCGTGATCAATCATTTATCAGTTCGCCTGAAGGCTTAAAAGCTTTCGGGCAGGCCGTCGACGGTTCCCCGATAAGAGACGACGTCGTCGTCGACGACGACGACGGAGCTGTGTTGTTGCAATCTTTGTTTCTGCTCGGAGAAAATGCGCACCACCGGTGCGCCGAGATCAAAGGGCCGCCCGGACCCGGACGACTGACGGGACGGAAGAGATTGTAAAAATTTAGATCACCAGCCAGCCAGTCAACCACACACAGAGTGAGAGGTGCTTCGCACCTTTATTTGTAGCGACGGTTCTGCTGGTTGGAGATAACCGAACTGATGGGTAAACAACAACCGACCACCTCCGATAGAAGAAGGCTGATTCATCTATCGGCGTACCCTGTATGGTATGGTGTGGACGGTGTGATGGTTCTTCGAACCAGGGCATCCCGCCAAACCCGCCAAACCTAATCGAGGAAATTTCAATTTCTTCTAATTTGTACAATTTTATCGTTAAGATAAGGAGCAAGTTCGGAGTCCATTTTTTGTGATTTGCGATTGCGAAGATGGTTAAAGTGAACCGGAGGTTCACTGCCAGAGGTCCGGCAGGTGAATGATGAAATCGATAGTTTATTGTTTTTGAAAAGAAAAATATCACGGTGAATTGTATAACTAAAAAAAAACAAAAATGGCGCAGTTGACCATGTAAAAAAATCATGTGAGTGTTGGGACTCCGTCCGTCTTTGTTTATCTAATCCATCTAGAGTTATCTGTGACCATCGCAGTATTCAATAAATCAATCATCTTATCGTGCTGCTCACATGACAAGTTATCTTTCGAATCAAACATTTCAAATGGTGTTTAATTTATTTTTAGGGATTAATTTATCCGACATGCTGATTGACTGCTGCGAACAGGCTTGCATCACCTCATACCATACTTGAATAATTGCGGACGAGACCTTGAAGCTTGAACACTACCGATTATAACCAATAAACCTTTTTTTCTGAATAACATCCTCGTTGTCAGAACCAAAATCTCAAATAAGCACGACTAAAACCAGAAACTCATTAATTTTGACAGCACGCGGTCAACTTCAATTTCACAGCCTGCTGCGAAGTTATTCTGTTGATCGTAAAAGAAAGTCGAATACTAGAAAAACGATTAATTTGGACTATTAATAATACATATAGAAGTCGTTTGTTTAAACAAAAGTCGTTTGTCTAAAATATTAAAATAATCTAATGAGTGGCAGAAAAGGTCTTTAAACTTGTGAATGAAAAAAAATACCCAAAAATACTCTTCCGGTAGATTAGATCGATAGACCAATTAAAGTTCGGGCTAAATAAAGATTAGTGAGGAAATAGCCTTTGTAGAACAAAACATAAAAATAGAATTCTATTTTGGTCCACACGCTTCCGCCTACACGAATTGTTAAATATGTTGAAACAATCATAACCGAGGTTGGAAACATTTCTGAAAAGTGGACGAACTCGGACTAGTTCTTTACGGATTTTTGGTTTCAACATACCTACCGCGGCCAGTATCACATTCAAGACCGTGCCTAATTCTGGACTGCCACAGAATTATTTTAAATATTGACAAAGTTCCAACTGTTTAAACCATTTAAATAATATAAAACTGTCATACGTAGTGATTTGATTGTTCAAATAGTTAGAATTTTGTCATTATTTTAGAAAAAAATTACCCTACTGTTAAGCTCATAAGTAAGTAAAAGTAGGTTGAATTTTGTACTGATAATTAGATATGCACAGTCTTTTAACCATGTAGTTAGTAAAGATGACAACTTTACAGTAATGGCTCTTACTCAATAGCCGATACAAGCTAGCCGGTCTGAATTAGTGCCATCATGATTAGTAAAGTAGATAGTTTAGAAGACGTCAAAAAATCTTTTAGTCCTCTTCCGTTTTGATAAATTATACTACTAGCAAACATTACACACTTCTCCAGCGGTCAAAAGTAGGTAAAGAAAATCGAAAGCACGTCATTAGACTTCATTTGTTTTTTTTAAGAGCAAATCAAACACGCAAATTTTTTTCTTATCCCTAACTTTTTCTAACTACCCCCAGGTTCCTATCACTCAGTAATTCTCTCTAGTATTTTTTCTAATTTCTCTTCGTTATTTCTTTTATTTATTGCTAGCTGATTGCCCGATCTTACTCGGGGGCCCTCCGTTTCTCAGTCACTTGTACATCTGTTATTGTAACGAAAATCCTCACAATGCAAGAAACAAAACCCTTTTTCTTCATTTGAATGTGTCTACTCCCTTTGTCAGTTTTCCTCCTGTTGTCCCCCAGCCACATGAAAATCTGTCTTCTTCTCGGTAATCCGTATAAATCGACACAAAGCCTTTTTTTGATGTTTTTAACCTCCCCATTGTTAATGGCCCTTTCAGAAATTCAAATGCAAGAGAAACGCACTCCATTACCCATTTGAACCTTCCACCACCCTTGTAAGAGACCGTCCTTTTTATGACGTGACCCTTTTATGTCAACCCCCCTGCGCTGATTCTTTTACGTCAAAAAACTTGTGTTTGACAAGCAACGTTTGATGAAGAATCGACGTTCCGAAGTAGAGATGCCAATACCGAGGAGTGTTTCGAAAACCGGTTTTTCGGTATTGATAAATGCAATACCGGTAAAATTTAATACTTGAAAACTACATTTAAAAATTATATGATTTGAAGATCTTTACATAATCAATGGTACTGAATGGCATAACTAATTGAAGAGTTAATTGAAAAAATAATATTTAACAAAGCGATGAGAATTTACCGTGTCATCTTTTAAACGAGAACAAATTTTAGTGAAAACACTTCCGGAGACAGAGAATCTTCATTCTGTGTCCATGGAGAAAGAAAGAACACTTCCTAGCGGTAAAATAAAAATGTGGCATAGAAAACCCTTGTTCAAGAGCTTCTAAAAAGCGGCTTAGATACTGACATTTATGATAAATTAACAATGAAAGTTCAGTGGATTTGGTTCCTCTGCCTGCTCGGTTTCTGGATTTATTCCATTGGCTTTTAAATTAATGAAACCTTGCAGAGTATTATTATCAAAACATCCTTGATGCCTTGAAGAATATTATCAAAGTCATTTAAATATACGAATTTTCTCTGAAATTCTACCAATACAGTAACTCAGTACAGCAACAGGTGTTCCGAGTGTAGTTTTAGGGTTCGTAGTTCGTTGTTGTAATTTTTCCGGTACAGCAATTTGACAGCAGCCAAGACTGGTTCTAGCATTACGACAATTTCTTCTTTCTTCACGAATTCCTCGCTTAAGTAAAGCGTATCCTTGCTTCTTATATCGGACAGAGACGTTCCAAGCGATGATTGGAGCCCGCAGAATTGGCTCAGCCTTGCCAACAGGTTATTTCAACTAATCATAAAGTTATTTCTAGTCCAGTTTGTACTAGCAACCGAACGAAATCCTCTTTCGTGATGTGTTCTGACATTTCTCTAGAGTACTCCGTTAATTTGAAGATGCCGCGGATGATATTTGGCGGAGTACAAACTGAAAGCAGAGTGGCGGAGGCGTATGAATCACGAACTAAAGGTACTGGAGATTCCCACCACACAGCTGGCGAAAGTCGGTAGGCTACGGTGGGCTGGACACGTCGTATGACGCCGTACGACAGCCGACGCCGACGCTCAACGTGCAAGATGGCTCGATCAGATCGATAGTGATTTACGACTTCAGAGACAACAGAGACTGGCGACGAGTAGCCCATGAAGTGGAGCGAGTTGAATGGAGACGACTGCTTAAAAAGCCCGAAGCCCTCCGGCTCTATGCTGACAGCGGCGAGGTTATTTTCTGGGTTTTCCCTCTGAAAGAACCACCTAATTGAGTTATTATTTGTAGAAACTTCAATCATGAAATTTAGTTTACACTATGCTTTAAAAGTTTTTCATCGTCGAAAAACCGGTAATTCGGAATTTGAAAATAGTCCGGTAATACCGGTAAAGCCGGTTTCGGTAAAACCGGTATAGCATTCCTATTCCGGAGTTATGGCAGAACATACATTCATGTTCGCGTCGTTTCTCGTCCCTCCTCCTGTTGGTACCCTCTCAGCCAGCGCCCCATTCTGCTTGCTCTCTGGAAATCCCTTTAACGAAAGAAAAACAAAACCTTTTTTACATATAACCCTTCTCTATGGACTCCCCCCCCCTCCGTGCCATCTAGTCTCAGCCGCTTGTGCAACTACAATCGGTTTAAATGCAAGAGAAGCGCAATCTCTTTTACTTATTTTGACCTTTGGAAAAGTTTGGTGGAGAACGGTCAAGGTGTTCTGGAGTTATGGCAGAGCATACAAACACACAAACTTACGATTGCTTTTATATGTACAGATTTTTCTTCAACGTGAGTCGTACGACGTAGCGACGGGGGGGTTTTGGGGGTTCAAACCTCCCCCAAACATATGAGACCAGTCTCTTCATATATGATGCGAAGGCAAGAGAAAGTCAGCGTCTTTTATTTGTTTCGACTATGCCGGGTCCTGGTTTAGAACACAAGAAAATTTGCGGGGCTGGTTGTACGATCTTCGTCGTCGTCGTCGTCAGCAGCTTAGAGCCGGTGTGGTTCGTACTGTTTTAAGCTTCATTCAACTCGATCTTGGGTTATTCGTCACCCATTTCGCAGGCGTTTCTGAAGTTGTAGTTCACCGTCCACAAGGGAGCGTATGTCCTCAGTGCTCATTGTCAAAGTCATCAGCCAATGCTTCCAAAAAATTATGCATTACCTCTGGACAAGGACCTGCTGGCAGCTGCAAAACTTCAATTTTCTGGACCACCAACAACGGACATAACATCCAAATTCATAAATTTCCAAAAAGGCGAAACAATTAATCCATATAGAACCGAAAACCAGACTAACACCACCCTGAACGAAAACGGAAATAACAACGCCAGCAATAACAATACCTCACACCCAGCTCCAGCACCTCCTCAAGACAGTCTATTTGAATGCGACCCAATGCGTCCACCTATAGTCCGGCTCACTCAGCAGTCAACAAACGGCGACGGACGCTTTCTGAAAGCTAGACTGCGCGACCCAAAAATAATGAAAATCGTCCGCCTGTACTTGGCATATATGAAAGACCAGCAGCCGTCAGTCTGTATAGAAGGACTAACATCAACCAGCATTCGAATGCTTTTGGCATCCGAAGGACTCCCGACGTCTCCCGAACATCTAAAGCGCATCTTTCCTGAAGTCTACCAGGAATATGGACTTTTACCGCCGGAAGCAGAAGCTGACTTGCAGTCGTACAGACAATTTTTAGTAAGCGAACGAACTCACCGCCTTCAGCAATTGCGCGAAAGTAACAATAAATTTTCGACAAGCGTTGTACCGTCACGTAAATCTTACAACGCGAATTTTCTCTACCATTGACGCACAACACGGAAGAATTTGAATCACCAAACGACGACGCCCAGTCTAATGAAGAAGAAATTTTATCGACGCGCTATTTGGAGCTAGTAAACGTAAATGTAAGTAGTAATAATTTTCCAAAAACTTCTTCTGCACTAAAACAGAATGTGGCTGAAATTCTTGTGTATTGCCAGAATTTCAACCGCATGAAAAGTCCAGCCAAAATGAAGGAAATTCACCAAAATGTAATATCATCTTCTTTCAAAGTCATTCTTGGAACCGAAAGTAGCTGGGACGAAAGCGTCAAAAGCGAAGAAATTTTTGGAAATCTATTTAACGTATTCCGGCACGACCGTAATTTGTCTTTAAGTCAGAAAAAATCTGGAGGAGGTGTCCTCATAGCTATAAACTCTGACTTTACTTCGGAAGAAATAATTACTAGAAAGCACATCGAATTTGAAAATATATGGGCCAAAGCAACCATATACGGCGAAGTACACATTTTTTCAGCCGTGTACTTTCCTCCCGAACATGCTAATAAACAGTCTTATGAACTATTTTTCGAAGCAGTAGAAGACATTATTTCAAATATGGAACCCGAAGTAAAACTACATATTTACGGCGACTTCAATCAGCGCAATGTGGACTTCATTGTAGACATTGACAATGAATCCATTTTGCTTCCAGTAGTAGGCGAAAATGAAACATTGCATTACATTTTTGACAAAATTTCACAATTTGGCTTGCATCAAATAAATTCAGTCAAAAATAGTCAAAATGTTTATTTGGACTTATTTTTTACAAACTGCACAGACGACTTTGCTGTAAATGCTTCACTGTCTCCCTTATGGAAGAATGAAGCATTTCACACAGCAATCGAATACTCAATTTTCACACACAATAGCTCTTACCCTACTGACTTGGAATATGAAGAAGTGCCGGAATATAACAAAGCAAATTTTATAGAAATTAAGCGTAGACTATGTACAACAGAATGGCAACATGTGTTTTGTACTGAAGGAAATGTCGACTATGAAACAGAAAAATTCATCCTTTTCTTGAAGTGCCTTTTACACGAAACTGTACCAATGAAAAGAAGAAGACGAAGTAAACATAGTAAATGGCCTGTGTGGTTCAACCCACATCTAAAAAATCAAAATGAAAACAAATCCCTAACAACTATCGGTCCGGAAGGGGATTTATACATTGTCAGCTTCGTACGGCGGCTTATGCCTCTTGATCGTGCTGTTTTACGAAGTAGGCTTGATGTTCTGCTTGAATACGTTGCTGGATCTCCTCATTTATTATTTATTTATTAATTTTCTATCCATCCGACCTAATAGCAGGCTTCATTTTGCTCATCTCAACGATCAAGTGCTTTCGTTTTCTGCTCAACCGTTTCCTCTCCCTCCGAACGATGCCTGAATACTGTTTTCTCTTACGACCACTCATCTTGCGCAGGAGTACAACGTCAAGCAGAGCTAATATTTTCTTCGCACACTGGAGACCCGAGACTATTCGTTTCGTATCCCAAAGAGAATATGCGATAGGCAATTGTATGGACTGGAACGATTTGCTCCGTGACCTTGAGAGCATGCATTCGGTAGCGCTCTAGCAGAAAAAGAAACATGAAACCAAACTGATGCTCATTCGCCAGCAGTTCAAAGCAGCAAAGTACTGCAAAAGCAAAACAAAACTCGTCGCGTCGAGGAAGGTAACATCCAACTGAGAGAGAGAGCATATCGATTCGTCTTCTGTGCTTTGCCAGTAAAACGCCTAGAATTGAGATTTTTTGCAGAGCACGGCAGAAGCCTGCCTAATAGGTCTCCATGGAGCAATGTTGTGTTGATGCCCGTGGCCACCAGCGATCCACATACTCGAGCTCATCTACCACGTCGGGTTCGTCGCTGCCAACAATTGCCGTCCACAAAAAGTGAACGTTGCTCTCGTTTGAGCCTCTACCATACATTTATTTGGTCTTCAACGCATTTATTTTAAACCCAATCCTCCCAGCCTCCGCTTTCAGTCTAGCGCAAATGGCCTCCGCCGTGACAAAGTTTCTGGTTTTAATATCAAAACGCGTAGCCAGCGTAGTTTGCTACATTTACTGAAAATCAAACTTCTTTTTTCGATATCCGCTTGTCGAATTACCCCCTCAGGAGCGATCTTGAAAAGCATGCAGGATAAATTGTTAGCTTGTTTCGACCCTGGTCGCGTCTCGAAAAAGCTCAATCCTATGGACTTATACAGCATCTCCCAGCCAAGATTCGAACGCACAACATATCTCGATGCCAACTGAGAGGCAAAATTTTAACATTTATCTGATTTTATTTCAATTCGATTTTTTTGTCAAATGAAGAACACTCAATTTCAACCTAAATAGCTTTCAACTGAAAATAATTTCCCATTTCTTGAATAAACTGCTTAAGGGTAGGCTATGTCCAACCCCCCTTTCCGTTTTCCTTTTCTTGAAATTTCTGTCATTAGAAATTTCCTTTTCACGAAAATTACTTCCCTCAAATTTTTCTCACTCGAAATTTCCTTGCATAGAAATTTTCTTTCTTACTTGTAAATTGTTTATCTTAAACATTGGAAAAACTTTTGAGAGAAAATGGATGAGTAAATGGTTAAAAAGGGACGAAAAAGAAAAAAAATGTTTAAAAAAAAATCAATTGAATAAAAATGAATCGAAAAGTATGAGAAAATTGGATTTAAAAAATTCGTGGAAGATGGGATTGAATCCAAGAATAGAATAGAATGGATAAGAATATCGAGAAAATGAGAAGAAGCAAGGGAATGGGACAGTGGATGTTGAATTAAGCGAAAAATTGATGACAAAAATGGTAAAAAAATGGAGTGTATGCATTCAAAAAACTGCAAAAGAAGAGATATCAATTGATTGAAAAAGAAGAAAAACGAGTGGAAAAAATGAGATAAAAAACGGATGAATGTTTAAAAATATAATGAGAAAATAGATGGAAACAGGGAAAAAATGTGAAAAAATTGTTATTTTCGCAGCAATCTTCTGCTTTTATTCAAAAGACTCCTCAGTCAGTTGATAAAGTACAGGACAATTGCGCGGCTAGAGCTACGACCCTATTGGCTCTAACGGCCTCTCCCAGCCGAGATTCGAACGTACGACGACTGGTTTGTTAGACCAGACCAGTTAGATCAGCAACTCGTGACCAATTAGGAGGAAGGAGGGCTGGAAAACAATGAGTAGAAAAATGGATTGAAAAAACGAAGTTAAAAAATGGAAGAAAAAAGAAGGGATGGTACAATAAATAGCAAAAATATATGAAAAAACATGACTGGAAAACAGATAGATGAAATGGATGAAAAAACATAAAAAAAAATTTTTGATCGATAGATTTGAAAGAAAAAATCGATTAAAAATGGTCTAGAAACAATGAAGAAAAACAATGTTGCGAACCGAGCGAGAAGTCAATCATGCCTATTCACACGCCAAAGAGTATGAGAAGCATAGCATTCAACGCTTACGCGGCACACGCAGGCGTACAAGAAACAGCCGCCGGTGCTGTATGCAGACATTCTGCTACCCGCACACTCGCGCACGCACATCCTCATATCGTCTTCCTGCATAGCTTATTCCCGAGTCAAAAAACTGGTGAGGAATCAGCTGCCCGTGAGCCTGGTGGCCCACTGGGATAAAAAATTTTGCATTACTTTTTCTTTTCTTCTTCAACTTCGCCCCCGATTCCACTCACGGGCGGGAGTGCGAGCCGTCGCGAGTAATCGGTATCAGCAGATCTGGCTGCAACGACGAACGGCGAGCGACGACTGTAGCTGTTAGCTAAACACACACTCGCAAAAACTTGTTGCAGTGCATGAAGAAATAAGAGCGGGTGTTTTAAAGGGATGCTTATACCGGCGTGTTCGTTAGAATCAGTACGCGTGTGTGAGAAAATTTTACCGCTCGAGTGTTGGCTTCGCAACATATAAGAAATCAGTATGCACCATCAGCATGGAAAAAATATCGTTTTCCCAGCGCTAGTCTTTTTTGATGGCATGAGCGATCTTATATGCACTAAATTCGTTTGAATTTTGTATAATTTCATATGGAAAAATCAACTTATTAGCAATTGCAAATCTAGACGCCACTATATATGCTTAACCTTTATTTACTCGAATCAACTTAGATTCATAGGCATGCTAAAACAGAACAGAACTCACTCGAATACTAGCGCCACTTGGCGAAAAACTTATAAAACTTTGTCCACCCATTAAAAGATCTCTGTGGCTAAAATTGAATTGAATTAATATTTTGAAAAATTTGAAATAATATGAATGGGGGTCAGTCCCAGCGTAGTCATGAATGATCTAAAGCTGGTTAAAGTGACTATAATCTAACAAAAAACATATGAATGGAATTGAAAATTAACCATTAAATTTTATTCACGACAAATACGTATTTCGCCTGCGGCTTGCAGATCATCATCAGTATTTGTTTTTGAGAGTTATGCAAGTGGAATTTTACTTTTTACTCCGGAAAAAATATTCTATGATGATATTTTAAATCTTGTTCAAGATTACGATTTCCATTTAACAAAAAAAAAACACTTCAAGTTTAGTTACCGAATATAGTATTAGGTTAAAGCCTATTGAGTACAAAATCCTAAACCAAGTCGTAGGATCCCCGGAAACGCTGATGGAAAGACATAATCATAAATCTTGTTACTTTCTTCATCCGTGAACAGTACTGATGATTTCGATCTTATCAAGATTCTCACCTTCCCGTTCATCTTCGTTTCCTGGAAGAAAGAACTTCCAGCCTCTCGCCTGGCCGGGAATGGGCTGTTTATTATTCTTTCCTTTCACCTTTCACGAGGAAGCGCGCAAGCACTCCTCCTCCTCCAGTGTGAAAGGTGTTAATTTTATTCCACCTTCCACCGCCGGCCGTCGCCACCGCCAGGGGGAAGCAGTTTGAATAATAATCAACACAAAAACCATAATTCACCCACGATGCCATACCGATACCGGAAGCCCTTCCACTAGTTATAGTTACACGAGACACGGCGGAGGCTGCGCGAAGGTTACGCAAATTACCGGCTGGTAAAGCATTACATTCTGTATGTAGACTTGCTTGAGTGCGACAAATTAGAGAATACATTTTGCAAACTACAGATAAGTGTTGTGCTGCTGCTGCTGCTTGCTGGCGCGAGAAGATGAGACAAATGATGAGTCACGCCCCACAGCCCGGAGCCCGGCGATCAAAGCCGCGGGCATGTAGGCAGGCAGCTTGGCAGACAGTAATGGTGTGTGGGAAATTTGGCTCCACTTTGGTTGGCGTAGGTTGCCGCGCAAAAGGGCTTTTGTTTTTTTTTCGCTGCACCCGCTTGACGCAGTTCAAGGTTGGCCAATTTCGTCGCCGCCGTTCGGCGGCAGGTACAATGGCCGCGAAAAATAAAGGGAAAAAGCGCGTTGCAGAGAGAGAGAGGTGTTGAATTTGGAAGCGAGAGCAAGAAGATTCGCAATTAAGCTTCTTGTTCCGTTTTAGTGCTAGGGGGGGCAGAAGAAAAGTAATTTTCTTTATGTTTATGGTAAACTCCTTGGCTGGTGGCGTTCGGTTCGGACGGGCTTCTAGCCCGACGGGCGGCCGGAACGGCCGAACAAGAAAGCACAAATGGAAAATGATTGAAGTGGCATAGAAAATTAATAGCAGTCACGCAATCGAAATTTTCGTTCTATCCACCCGTTTTGCCAGTCGCTGTAGACTGATCGCGTGGAGCCCCGCTCCCCACCGGTTTGCGCCAGCTCGAAGCAAATTAAAATAATCGAAAAACTACAAAACTGGGAGATGATATCTGTCTTCTGCGCTTCTGAAAGCTGGAGTTTATTTTTTCCTTTCAGACTTACCTGTAGTTCGATTTGCGATGGCTTTGTTTGTCGGTGGTTGCTATGACAGCAGTGCCACCTTTGGAACGATTGCTGCCCCCAGCGCTGGGAGTGCTGCGCCTACTGGATCTTCTCGACATCGAATGGGATGATGCGCAGAATGGCATCCATTAAACAAAATCACAAACACTCACACGAAGAAGACCGTTTTCTATTTTCTATTTGAACCGCACAGAGGAGGAACGAAGGCAAAACACGTTTGATCCCACCGGTGAGATCTTTGCAACTGACTGACCTCATCTCTCGAGTCGAGCCGTCGTCGTCGTCGTCGAATAACGACCGACCAAAGGGAGCTTGTGTCTCGGTCAGAGCAAAAGAGAAGAGTAACCAGAATTTTCCTCCTCCTGCTTTGAATGTGGGGGAAACGAAACTCACACAGGTACACAGGTCGATAGCAGCAGCAGCCAGCACCGGAGCAGCACCATCAGCTCAGCACGGAAAGGAAGCAAGAGAACCAAACTGGGAAAAAGATACACCTGCCACCATCCGCCTACCGGCAGGGTGGGCGAACGGGCGGGAGTAACGGAGAAAGGGGGCGCACAACAACGGCTACATAACGCAAAAGCACCTTTCCACCACGGTCGTCGGTCGGTGTGGTGTGCGCCTCCTGCGCCTGCTATGACCTCGAACGCCCCCATCTCATACAGGAAGAAGACAGCGGAAAGAGAAAACGACGTCCCCCGTCGACGGCGTATTCGAACGGCAGTTAGCATAGTGTGTGCTGCTGCTGCTGCTGTTGTTGTTGTTGTTGTTGATGATGGATCGTAAAATTGTCCGTGCTAGCCGGAGCAGCAGCAGCCCTACAATAAGAAGAAAAAGGCACGCACACCAACGACACGGATGTTCTCTGCGCAACGAAACTGCGGCTTGTCGTCCGTGCGCCTACCCACCCCGCGGCCGTGCTGCTGGCTGGTGACCTGCCGCCTGACAGGACGCGGGATCCGCCGTGTGTGCGCGCGGGAGACCTTGCTGGATGGATGGAAAGCTGTGTGATGGCGGCGTAATAAATCTCTCTCCAGCTTGGGGGACCTACCGTAGTAGGTAGGCTAGGTACGTTTCGTTTTTTCGTTGTTCAAGTTCTGCACCTCGCAGTGGAGGAACAAAGGACCGACGTCGGCAGTGTGGGGAAACACGTTTCGGTTTGGTTTCGTGGAAATCTATTGATCCGTTGCCATGGAAAAGGCTCGGGTCACCACATAAAATGGATGGCACACTAGGATGTGTTCTGCTCGGATTGGCTCACGAGACGCTTCTCGTTTTCAGCGAGAAGAATGAATCGTCCCTCATTGAAGTAATAATTTTTCGCGACGCTTCGCTGGCAACCACACACCGGACTGTTTATTGATGCGATTTTCGAAATTACAACGAACAACACCGCCGTCGCCCAAGTGAACCAACTCGCTCGCCCGAGCTAAGGCGCTAATCCTATTTTTCCGTGAACAAGAAACTTCCAGCTAATCCCCCCCAGCTCTGCTGGTGTCTCGCTCGACATCCGAACGAATACGGTTCCGCCAGGTTCCATTTCATCCGAGGTTAGCTGAAGTGTGATTCCCCGGAGTGGACACCGCCGCAGGCGGAAGACGTACGGCTAACGGACGACGCCACCGTGACGTTCCGAGAAACTTGTGGGGCATCGTGGGTTTCTCCCGTATGCCCACTCATCACAGCCGAGCGACGACGGAGGACGTGTGACGCCAGTCAGTGGTGGAGAGGGAGACCGTTTTTCCAGGTATTCCTTTTGCGCAGAACGAGAAAATCAATATCCGCCTGCTGCGACAGCAGCTTTTGTACACCACCAGAACAGATCACAACATGGCTTGCTGCTGCTGCTGCTGCTGCTCGCTCTTGGTGGATTGTTTTTTCCCGTCACTTGGTCTAGGGACACTAATCATTTAATTCAATTAGCCTTTTGGAAAAGCTCCCTCCCGCTTGGAATGCTGTCCTTTGAAGAGCAGAGGGCCGATCCCGTACGGACGTCAGTCAGAGCATTTGGGGCTTCCCTCCTCGGCTCGGCTGTCATCCTGCTGCTGCCACCGTCGCCGTCACCTCCACCGCCTACTTCCGTCAGACCAAAGGGCTTTACAGTCGAAAACAGAAACGGTTCTGAACGTAGAGGAAAAAAAAAGTGTGCCTATTTTCTGCAGCAGTGAGAAGCAGCATAGAGAGTTGTTTGGCAGAGCTGACAACGGAAGATATATTGACATATCATGATATCACGACACGGACGCCGCCGTTGCCAACCTTCCCCCGTCCCCACTCCCCATCAACCCACACGTATGAGTGTGTTCCGATCCGATCGATGACGGCGGCTGTTTTTTCCATTCTCCCTATCTTCTTCTGGTTCTGTTCAGCGGCGTGTGCTCTGCTGCTGCTGCTGCTCGATAATAGGATTTCGACGAAGCCCCGTCAAGCGCGTGTGTTTGTGTACCTGAGAGACACCGGGCCGGGCCGGGCGGGGGACCGCGCGGCAGCGGACACCCGGAGAGGGCTCAAAATCACGCGAAAGCAGATTTTTTCCGCCGGTTCCATGCCATGGAACCAGCCCTGCTTGGAAATTCTATCTGTTATCTGTTCTAGAAGAGCTGTCGTGATAGTTTCCCCTTCCAAGCGGGCGTAGACAGCAGAAAAAAAAACTCAACTTCCCCCTTCCGAAAATTTTATGATAACACCAAATAATGCATGTTCCTCGGTTCAGTCAGGTGCTGTGTGTGAGTTCTCGTGATATTCAGGGCATTTCCGAATGATTTTTTCAAGCTGCTGTCGACCTCAACAGGGGAAATAAAAAAAAAACGCTTCGCGGACGGATTTCAGAGGGTGTGCAGAGGGTCCCCAGAACCAGTACAGCACATGTACAGCTTCGATGCACCCGGGGGTCGTCGGTCGGCGTCGTATGTGTCACCACCGAAAACCACCCTACCGACCGAAGCCAAAAACTGAGCAACGAACCGGAAATGGTCGTGGGGTTGAACGTGGGCTTTGTTCTCAAAACCAAACCAGCCGCACACAGCACAGGTACCTATATCTCGGTGATGTTTCAGCAGCAGCCCAGTAGTTCTAATGTGGAAGTGGATGTTTTTTCCTCTTTTCTTTCTTTCCGGTTCCCTACTCGGTATGGTTGAATGATTATATAATGGATCGAACTTTGGGCTGCTAGCCCGGCGGGGGAAGTTTCTTTCACCTGTGCCTGGATGTGGCGCCGTCGTGGGTCGGTGGCATACGTACCTAAGTACGTGTGCGTTCTGTATGTGTGGGAGCACACGGATGGTATGATGACAACAGTATCCAACGTGCTGGCGGGCGGGGACGTGAGTTCCGAAGCAGGGAGGTGCAGGGATAATAGAAAATGATTTTCAGAAAAAAAGAACATTGAAAAGCTCATCACAGTAGGCGTTTAGTGTGGAGAATGTGTTCGATTTTTTTTTCGGGGGGAGAAGGAGATTCGTTCTGCTGTCAGCTCGGTCGGTGTCGATAAAAGGATCAGAGTAGACTGGTTTTCGACATGAACTTTGGGCAACTTTGGCCTTGTCAGCTTTAGGGGATGCACTCAGAGCACAGTTTTCATTAAAAGGGTATTCATTTTTCTAATAAAAGAGCCGCCAAAGACAGTTATAACAAAGAAAAAATTATTAAATGAGGTTTAAAACTCATCTAAAAATTGGGAAAGACCTAAAAAAATTATCAAAAAATACTATTAGGTCTTTTTTACATTGGAGATTCTGTCAAAAACCCTTGAATAACAAGGAAAAATCTATTGTTAAATCATAAAAAACATCTAAAAAATAAAAAAAACAGCAGAATTGCCATGAAGTACAACATACAGTGTGTCCCAAAATGTAAAATGTGTCCCAGCGTAAAAGTTTTGAGATTCACCGAAACATACGCCGACACGCGGATTTTTGGTCCAGCTTAAGCACCGATTGGTTTCCAATTTGTTTCGATTGGCCTAGTCTTGAGGCGATTCGAAGGATGCATCGTCTTTGGTTTGAAGTTGACTCCATTGGCTTTGTACCAGATTAGCGTATCTTTCTTGTAATGCACTGATGCTCAGTGTTGTGAAGCCCACACACTCGTGTGGTCTAATTTTCTCACACACGCCTAATCATTCTAACGAAAACGTCGGCATTTTTGGGCTCTCGCTCTTATTTATTCATGCACTGTGACGAGTTTTGGCGAATGTGTATTTAGCTACCAACTAAGGTCGTTGCTCTCGTTCATCATTGCAGCCCTAGCAGCTGATACCGATTAATTGCGATGGCTCGCACAGTGCTCCCATAGTCCTTACGCGTAAGCTATGCACGAAGGCGATATGAGGCTGGGCGTTCGCAAGTGTGTAAGTAGCAGAATGTCTGTACACAGTGTTTGTCTTACGCTTACGTGAGCGGCGTAAGCGTGGAATGCTATGCTTCTTATACTCTCTCGCGGGAAAGTAGGCATCGTTGGCTTTTCACTCGATTTGTAACATGTAGCTGAGGCCAAATCTGGCCAAAACAATACTGGATCGTGATGTTTTCCGGATCGTGGGCCACAAACACCGTCATAAGAAAGTAATAAGCTAATAAATCTTGGTGTCATCCGCATATAATAGTCGTGTGCCGGGTGGTAATAGTTTTGTAATATCGTTGATAAATAGCGAAAACAGTAAGGGTCCCAAAATACTGCCTTGAGAAACTCCAAAATTGTTAGTAAACCAGCTAGACTGGGATAAGCCCAGCTTTACAGCAATTTTCCGGTTGCGTAGATATGATTCTAACCAAGCTACCAACGCAACAGAGACTCCTAGTTTATCAAATTTAGCACAAAGTATTCCATGATCCACACGGCCAAATGCAGCCTTTAGGTCGGTATAGATAGCGTCAACCTGAAGGTATCGGTCCATACCACGTAAGCAAAAAGAAGTGAATTCTAGTAAATTTGTAGTCACAGACCTTCCTGGGAAAAAGCCGTGCTGTGCAGTAGAGATGTAATTTTTTATGCTGAACATTAGATGATCGTAAACAATCGCTTCGAACACTTTCGAATAGGCGCACGAACAGGAGTCCAGTCCAGTCCATAATCCAGACCTATCCACAGTCCAGTCCAGTCCAGTCCAGAGTCCAGTCCAGTACAGTCCCGTCCACAGTTCAGTCCAGTCCAGTCCAGAGTCTAGCCCAGTCCAAAATCCAGTCCAGTCTCGTTCACAGTCCAGTTCACTCCAATCCACAATCCAGTCCACAGTTCAACAGTCCACAGCGCAATTTCTTACCCCCACTTCCGTATTCTGACGGAGCGCAAGAATGTACGCGACTTGCTCCCGTTAGTCCTAAGACTGAAGTCCCAAGCCGGTAACTAGTAGATGGAAAAGTGAAATAAATAATGCAAAAGACTGTAATTCGCTTACATTAGCTTAGAGTTCAACTGGAAATTAGCTTCGATTTCTTCACAAATTTGTCTCTACAACCAGCAATGCGCAGTTCTCGAACTTTTAAAGAAAATGTTTTATGAAGCATCCACAATTTACAGCTAAAAAGTTACCATTTTCAGATTTCATAAACAGTAATCGCAGCCGCACGGTTCCGGCACGACAAAATCAGAACGGAAATATGCTACGGTTGGTACTGCCTGCTGATTTTGTCGTTCTTTTTCCGTCGCATGGCACAGCACAGCCATCCGTCCGTCCGTCCGTCCGTATTCACATCACTCAATGATCGATCATGATTAGGAAATCCGAGAGCAGCGGCGTTTGCTTCCTTTTTTCTGGTGAAAAAAAAAATCGTCGCTCTCGTTCGTCATTGCAGCCCTAGCAGCTGATAGCGATTACTTGCGAGGGCTCGGACATCTATACCCAGTGCGCCCATAGTCCTTACGAGTAAGCTATGCAGGAAGACGATATGAGGTTTGCGAGTGTGTAAGTAGCAGAATGTCTGTACACAGCAACGATGTTTGTCCTAGGCTTGCGTGAGCGGCGTAAGCGTGCAATGCTATGCTTCTTATACTCTCTCGCGGGAAAGTAGGCATCGTTGGCTTCTCGCTCGAATTGCTCGAAATGTCCAAAATTCACCTTGCAGACCTGCCAACAGTTCACCTTCCACTAGGTAGTCTGATAAGTACTTGAAAATTCTAAGAGATGGCATTAGTATCCACTAATGTGAACCATTTTTGTCGAGCTTGATGCTTCAAATGGCACCTGTCACAACTTCACCCATTTGTTTTACGCATTTACAAGTTACAGCACTGAGAATCGACAAACCTCCGAGTGGATAAGTATTACCCGGACTTTGTACCGTCGATTGGAACGATTCATAAGTGGTTTACCGAGACACTACACCAGAAAACGTCGAACAAATCCCGAGCCGACCGAGTTTTTGCGCCGATTCATAACCATAGATGAAACCTGGATCCATTACTACACTCCTGAGTCAACGCAACAGGCAAAACAGTGGGTTTTACCGCGGGCCAAAGTGCTCCGAAGCGTCCAAAAACGCAACAATGGACCGGAAAGGTTATGACCTCCGTATTTTGGGATGCACATGGCATAATTTTCGTGGACTATCTTGAAAAAGGTAAAACCATAACCGGAGCATACTATTCATCATTATTGGACGGATTGAAAAACGAAATCGCCGAAAAGCGACCGCATTTGAAGAAGAAAAATCCGCTTTATCATCACGACAATGCGCCTGTTCATTCATGCTTAGTTGCACAAGCAAAATTGCATGAAATCGGTTTCGAATTGGTTCCTCAGCCACCGTAATCACCAGAACTGGTCCCCAGCGACTATTACTTGTTTTCTAACCTGAAGAGATGGCTCACCGGTAAGCGTTTTTACTCAAATTATTATTATTATTATTATTATTTATTTGATTCAATTTATCCGACTTTACGTCTTAATGAAACTAGATTGGACTGGGAGCACTCCCATTAGAACTCGGTTGGATCCATGCATCCCCCAGCTTGACTAAAAAGCAACGTTATACAAACTTAATAAGCGTTGCTTCAATTACCCCCTTTAACCTAATTTTCCGCTCCGTCCCCTTGACATCTTGTCTCGCCCTGGAGATACTATCAATCAACACCTTTGTTTCATTATTTTCTTTTGCCGTTCGCCTTCATCTATTGGAAAGACTATTGTTATAAAACATTTTATTATTTTAGAAGATAGAGATATGGTTTCTTTGGCCAAGTTGTAAAAAATGTAAAAGTAAGTAACTTTGCTGAAGAAATCACATTCCTACCTCTAGAGCATTTTCTGTAGCTTGAACGACTTTGTCTAAGCTTAAAGGTGAAGTAATAATTTTATGTTTCCATTTGCCCCATCGTACTGTGCAGGCTCGTAAAGCTAAGAAAAAATAAAACTTAAATATGCGATAACTTTGCAAGAAACAGCGCTAGAGATTAACGGTCTTTTGAAAAAACCTGTGTTTTGAGTGCTCCAATAATTGTGTAGAACAATGCGTTCTTGTAACATGCAACTGACAAAAGTTAAGTTAAAAAAACTATTTTTTAAGGAACTTTGAGAGAAAATATTCGATAACTCTGCACCCGCTAGAGATGGAAATGTGGTTTCTTCGGCAAAGTTGATTGCTTTTGTATTTTCTACCACTTTGCCAAAGGAACGATGTTTCTATCTTCTATCAAAAAAAAAAAGTTCCTCCTTTTTTCGCCATTTTGGACCACAACGCTATATGGTGTGGCGTTTGTTCATGGCTTGAGTCTCTGTCTAGCAGTTTTGCAGCAGTTATTCTAGTTTTCTCGATATAAATGGATGTACGAGTCAATATCCCTAGGTTCTGCTGGAATAAAATAGATTTTTTCTCGTTATACCAAAGTTGTTTTTATGTGGCATCCGCCGACAGGGTGTTTGCGGCCATAAAAGTCACTTTACCTTAGCTTAATGTCGCAAAAATAAAGTCAATATGTTGTTTGTTTGGCTAGAAATTTAAAAGACAGATACAAAAAAGGATCCCGGGCATTGCTGCGTTGATCTACTTCTCAACTAAAACTTTTATATTTAGACTTCAGTAATTCCACAATACAGTAATGTTCCGATTTTGTCAGCTCCCGATTTTGTCTACCCCCGATTTTATCAGCTTTTTATCCCGATTTTGTCAGCTAATAAATTTTGTTTAACTTTTGTGCTTTTAAACATGATTTATAAAACCAGCCTGCTTGAAACTATTCTGATTCTCTGGGAAGAGTTTTAGAATAAAATGATGCCTTCTTGCGAGACATTCGGGGTCAAAATTAGGGTATTTTTATAGTAAAAGTTCTATAGTTCCTAAACAAGCAAAGATAGAGGTATACTATATTCAGCAATGTTGCGTATTTTTACTATTTGTACAACTTTCTAAAACTGGAAAAAGTCATACAACTACAAAAACAACTAAAATGGAAAAACTGATTTTAACGATTTTTCATTTATGAGAAAGAGGATTTTTCTATCTTTGCTGAAAAGACAGAAGGTTACTGTCTTCAGCAAAATTTCTCATAATAATATGCTGTAAAACTTTGCAGAACACATCAATGTGTTATATTGAAACTGAAGAAAAATAAATTTGTTATTAAACTTTTAGGGGGATTAATCTTGAATCTTGAATTTTGAAAAACATTTTGAAAAAAAAAAAAAAAAAATCCGATTTTGTTACTTTCCCCATTTTATCAGCCCAAAATTCAACATAGGGCTGACAAAATCGGAACATTACTGTATCATTTGCTAAGTCGAAAACATGCAAATTTTGCAAGTGGTTTTTGACCTTCTGAAACAAAAATAATGAAACGAAAACTTTCGCGAAAAAGATTGACAACCAATCGCGGTTGCAGTCACAGCCTACTTCTTCCAGTAGTATCAGTAGTCAAAGTCAAATGTCAAAAGCAATTCCGCACATAGAAAGTGACAATTAAATTGTATTAAAATTTAGTACCACAAAAGTGCAACAGAAACAACCAGAACAGAAGATACTTGACTGTCATTCAAGCCTTTCCCACAGCAGCAGAGTGAGGTTAGAATGCCTAAACAAACGGTTCCCTCCCCAGTTTTCGAGTTAGAAAATCCCTCACTGTACTTTCCTGCTCGGCAAAGCAACCTGGCCTAGCTTCTAGTCTACAGAAAAAAGACAAATATTTGCCTAGCGGCAGCAATTTCACCGACGCGGCTGTCGTCGCTCCTCGGGTGGAATTAGCATACCTACCAGCTCTCGTTCGCAGACTGATCTTTCCGATGTTTAGAAAATCCCACGCCAGACGACTCCGGGATAATATGGCGCTCGTAAAAGCTTGTTTATGACTTAATTACCTTTGCCTACCCGTACTCGTAAAAACCCTGCCGACCGAGAGACTCTGACTGAGAACCAGAACGAGGACACATTTTTTGAGGAAGGAAATCAATATTTTCCCATAATGTTGTGCTTCCACCGGACGACGGATCGGATCCTTACCTGAGAGGGTCCATCTCAGTCAGTCAGGAATTGACGGTGCAATTGTCTTTTTGCCTCCTTTCTTGGCTAAAATGCTAATTAGAGACGCCTTACGAATTTTACCACTTGTTTTTCGGGATTATTCTGTGCTTGAACTGTCAGTTCAGTCTCGTCAAACTCAGCGTCAGCAGGCGGACGCCGCCTGCTGTGCTGATCAATTCCGTAATGGTTTTATGCTGCCAGATTAGTCAACAACAACAACAAGACGACAACAGTTCGCGGTTCGGTTCGGTTCGGGGTTTGAGTTTTTTGGGGGTCGGAAATTTGATCAATATTATCATTCTTCCATTATCTCAAGGCTCCCCTCCGCGGGCCACTGAGTCGTCGTCCGCGTCTTCGTAATCGCGTCTCATCTATGATGTTTGGCTCGTCTTTTTTCTTCACTGAAAAAGTTGCTGGTTCGTTCATTTGTTTATTCCCGGAGCGTAGCTACTTCTTCTTCTTCTTTATTTTTTTCGTGTTTAATTTTTTTGGTTGGGCATTTCAACTTCGCTGATTACCCGCGTTTTGGTCTGACGGGGTTGATGGCTGCGTCGTCGGCCAACGACGACAGCCGAATTTACATAGCAAGACGCCTCCGAAAACTGCGCCATCAGAAAAACTCGACGAGAACACCACCGCCAGCCAATGGTTTTAGATGTTTAGATGCTTCTGCCACACTGACTGTCGGACGGAAATGAATCGAGGGAAAATCCTTCAACGTTGTAGCTGTCAGTGGCATTTCGGCCTGTTCTTTTTTTTTCATGAAAAATGGATCGCTTCCCCCATCCCAGCAGGCTGGCGCGCACTCGGCTGTCTGTGCTCGGTTGATGTGGAAACGCAACGTTTGCTCGCAACGCCGCACCGCAAGGGTGGTAACAAGAGGAAACGGAAGGCACCCGTTTGGATTGTACATAGGGAAATCCATTTATCTCGGCCCAGTATCGCACCGCCGCCGTAGCAGCCAGCAGTTGCCACAGAAGAAATCTCCATTTTGTTTTTCACCCCCTCGTGTCCTACGTTCGACCTCATCTGCGGCGGCAACCGTCGGCTGAACTTTCATTGGCTGCCTCCGCTCCGCACGTTGAGAATGTGTTTTCACAGCCACACACACACACCGAAAGCAGAATCCATATAGTCATAAACAAGAAGCACTCTCGCTGGAATCTCGTTCGCTCCCTAATCCTCCACCTCGTTCCTCCTTCGCATGCACGCCTTCCGTTCCGTTGCTGCTGCTGGGTGTCACGTTTTTCCATCAGCGAAACCTGACTCTTCTTGCGTGTGTAGCACCCAACTCACAGCAAAGGCACAGCACAGCAGGCTGTATGATGATGACGGGGCGACGATGACTACGATTCAAGTTTTTTTCGTTCTTCCTCTGCTGCTGGCTGGCTGGAATCGAAACGTGTTTTTCTCGTATTTACTCCTCCTCAGCTCAACTAGCAGGCTGTGAAACAGCAGCCCTACAAACACCAGCAAGCAAGCAAGCAAGTGAATGCTAAACAACCCGGCACTGCCTACTTTTCAACCGGTTCGCTCGCATACACAGATTTCACATGTGTCATGTCGTCATGCGGAGCCGCCGCCAACCACAAGGATTTTGTACTGTGCTTAACTTTTACGACCTGAATTTTTCATCTTCCTCTCCCCGCCAACGTTCACCCTCACCCGCAGCTCAGTAATTTATGCTCGGTTCGAAATTTTCTCTTCTCGGAAAAACTTAACCCCAGCACGGGCCACCGCAGCACTGTGGAAAACCGAACCGAGATTCGCCAAAAAGAAACCGTTTTTTTTTGCGAAATAAATCACCCCTCTAGGAAATGTTTCTTTCCGCCTGTCACGTGTACACGAGGGTTTGGAATTTGCCCACCCCCACACTCTCTCCTGCTATGCTGACTGACTGGATTTTTAGTTTTTTTTTTCTCTAGGTGCTTCAGAAGGTACGGTGAAAACGAGAAACCCTACACGTACTGCAGGGCAGTCCGGCCGCCCATCCCCCTCCTCGGAATTAGGATCGAAAAAATCCTACACTTTTCCTAGGAGAACCTAAGCTGCTGCTATTTGATGTTTACCTTCGGTGGATTTCCCCATTTCCCAACCATTTCGTTCGACGACCGTGACGACGGCTCCCAGGAAGAAACCCGCGCTTTTCCACCTCCGAATCCGTGCCGCCCCCCACCAGGCAAGGAGCTTCTTTTGACGACGCTTTCAAACCCGCAGCACCGCTGCTTGCTTACTGCTAGCGGAGCACAGAGCAGAGCAGAGCAGAGTGAATCATAAAATCAATAAGCACCGAAAGCGAGACGATTCCCGGGGCTTCTTTTACCCTTGGCTTGGCTGCGGGTTTACCTGCCGGCCGCCCAGGGCAGGGATGTATTCCGCAGAGCGAAAACCCCTCCAGTAAGCCAACCACCACCAAAGCAAAGGCACGGGCAAGAGTCACAGGAAAAAGTTTTCCATTAAAATTTATATATATGCAGACAATCTTTTTCGTACTTTACAACAAACCGCCCTCCGAGCAAGCACCTCTCGCCCTCGCCGTCACATCAATCCGAGAAGGGTGCGTTTTGTTTCCCCCCTCGACTCGAACTCGAAAGCGAGAAAACAACAAAGAAAACGAAACGACGAAACTGAGAAATTTTATCACCACAGCAGCTGCGGTACTTGCGGAACAACCAACCCCCGACAAGGAGCAACCAGCCGAGCCGAGGTAAACAGAACGACGATGGCGAATTTCACAAAACGACAGGGAAAACAATGAAAAATATGCGAAGGGGAAACCAGCTTTTCCGAGCAAAATTTATAACCCTGCGGCTCAGCGCAGGTTGTGTCACCGCATCGCATCGTGGTATACCCCAAGGGCTGCACCCGCACCCACTGGCACGGGGTGAATTCTTTATCGTTATGGAAACAGGGAAAAGTTACGCAACCACCTCCTGCTCCGGGCGGCCGTCGTCGTGATTGGCCTAATTTTCGAAGCCCATCAATTCCCAGCATAGCACAGAATCATTTCCCATTCCCGTTCCCAATTCTCGCCTTCAGTTAGTATCTTGTCCGATCCGAACGACCGTTTTCTTCGTTGTTAGTCAGTGGAGAAAACGAGACAAAGCGAGCAAAGGAAAATCCATCGTCATCGCAAATGGGATTGAACACGCGATCCCCGGCAACGACGTCGACGATGTCGACTGGGTGGCGAACGAACGGGCAAACTCCAGAGGAAAATCCATTATTCCCAGAAGACGGCTGCCTACGTTCCTACCAGCCCACCCATCCCCGTTTATCAGCCCGTCAGGTATAATGAGATAAAAATTCTCCGACTTCGAATCTTGCGCGCGCATTCGAGCCCGCACCTCTCTGCTGCCGGGACGGGACGGGAATTTTGCACTGCATGCTATATAGGAAAAGAAAGATGGCGTCCGGAACGTTACGTTCCTGGAAAAGCCCCCTACTCATAATATCACTGTATGTACTGACTACTGACATCAAAGCAGTCGTAGATTCGAAACGACCGCCAAGGCTAATGATGATGAATGGTAGAAACTTTGGTCTGATTAATGGCCCTGCCAAAAATTACCACCACCATCCATGCACCATGCATGGATGATGGCTCGTGTGTTTTTTGGCCTCTCGTCCTCCACGTGCCACACAGCAAGCCATGCCGTCGCTCATTTGATCATCATTTTCGGTCGTCGTCAGGGCCGTACCATATCGGAGATCAAATGGGTTTGATGATGGTGATGATGATGAAACTCCATCCATCCATCCATCCAGCCATCCATCGGAGACTAGAAGAGGTGACAATGTGCTTATTTTTACGCGCATCGTTTAGCACACAGCTGAACTCGTCTCGCAGCCAACCCCCCGTCCCCGTCCCCGCCGCGCGCTTTCCATTCCAATTGATAATTGCTATTGTTATAACACATTAGAGTGTGCACACGAAACAACCCGGCTCAGCCCAGCTCAGCATCACCATTCACAGCAGCCATTAAATCGCGCGCGCTGCCAAATCGGTGTACCTTCAATTGCTTTTCATCACCCTCATAATAATAGTGGTGGCTGCGCTGTGCGGAAATAAACACGAAGCAAAAAATAAGCAAATCAGTGTGGCCACGGTTAGTGCAGTGTGCCACCCGCATTCTGCTCATCAGACTGATGAGACAGCTGCGGAGCAGCGGCGGCAGTAGGCCGTGATGGGGTTTGACAAACAAAACCGAAAAGATTATTGCGTCTTCCTGACAGACTGAAAATATACTATGAACGTGTCACAGATGAGCCTTTTCCAAAATTTTTTGTAGGTACAGGTTTGAGTCGAAGGGTCCCAGAATTGAATTGACGATTGGAATCCGTCGATAATCGTTATTTTTTCGGCTTCAACGCAAGAACGAAAAAAAACTCTAGGTATCGTGAAATGTTCGCAATTGAAGAAAATATTTGGAAAACTTTTCATACCATAGGGAAGAAAATGGCTTTCACGGCGTTTGCTGAAAGTTTTCCATTGGCGTAGAAAGTTTTATTGAACACTTTTTCCACAGAAAAATTAAAAATTTGAACTAGGGATTGGTTCTATTCATTCATTGCAAAGCAGTTTAATTAGTTTTGGTTCATTAGTAAACTTGGATAACATAGCAGATGTCAGTTACAAAAACAAAGGGAATAACACGCTCCGAGGTTGCTTCCTTGTGGTACTCCCAGTATGTTTGCAAAGCTGTACGATGCCGATTTGTACAATCCCTTACTTAATGAACTGCTAACCAAGTACGGTTTGAGCAATTCAGTGACTTGAGATAGAATTAGTCTTAGCCAGAAGGATGGAGTGGTCGACATGGCTAAACGCTGCTTTTACATCCATATAAATCGTCGCCCATTTGATCGCAATCCTTAACCCTCCGTTACTTGCGTTGTTGTATTTTGTACAACGCCTGTGAACCGTTAACTGTATTCGGTATATCTCGGAATTCCAGCATTATTGAAAATTACAGTTTTCAGCAAAGTTGATCCGCAGATCAAGATCTTTCAAGAACAGTGGAAAAAGTTTCATAAGTTTTTCACCAAGTGGCATTAGTATTCGAGTGAATTCTGTTGGGGTTTTCAGCATTCGGTCCCGCCCGCCAGCATATACATCGTTTTAGACTCATTTATCTTCACTCCAATCTTCTCTGCTTCGCGTTTTAGTCTGGTCTCAGGTGTACTGATCTTCCACCACCTCAAATGTTCTGCCGACAGCATCCACGTCGTCAGCAAAACAGATAAATTGACTGGATTTATTGAAAAACGTGCTCCGCATTGCGATCGTCGCTCGTCTTATCACACCTTCAACCACAATGTTGAATAGCAGGCAGGAAAGACCATCTCCTTGTTGAAGTTCCCTGCGAGATTCGAATGGGTCCGACAATCAACCCGAAATTCTCACACAGCAATGGATCCCAACTATCGTAACCATGATAAGTCTAGTAAGTTTACCCAGACAGCAGTTTTCGTCCAAAATTTCCCATAGCTCTTGGCGGTTTACGTTATCATATGCGGCTTTGAAATCGATGAATATGTGATGCGTGGGGACTCGGAATTCGCGGCATTTCTAGAGTAGGGTGACGATTTGGTCCGTTGTAGACCGACCTTCCATGAAGCCGGCCTGGTAACTTCCCACAAATCTATTGGCTATTGTCGATAGTCGGTGGAAGATGACAGCACTTTGTAGGCGGCATTCAGTCATTGCTTGGTAGTTCTCACAATCCAGCTTATCGCCTTTCTTGGAGATAGGGCAGATAACCCCGTCTTTCCACTCCTCCGGTAGTCGTTCCGTATCCCAAATCAGTTGACAATCAGTTTATGCAAGCAGCTGGCCAACTTGTCCGGGCCCATTCTAATAAGTTCCGCTCCAATGCCATCCTTTCCCACTGCTTTTTTGTTCTTCAGCCGCTGGATAGCCTCTTTAACTTCCCTTATCGATTCCCGGGGTGGCACATCTTCGTTGCTTGCTACACCAATGTGGTCACTTCCTCCGCTTTCATGGTCTTCCGCCTGCACGCCATTCAGGTGTTCATCGTAGTGCTGCTTCCACCTTTCGATCACCGCACGGTCGTCACCCAAGATACCTCCATCTTAATCTCTGCACATTTCGGTCCGCGGCACAAAGCCTTTGCAAGATTCGTTGAGTCTCTGATAGAACTTCCGTGTGTCGTGAAAGCGGTACAGCTGTTCGAGTTCTTCGCACTCCTTCTCCTCCTGGTGGCGCTTCTTCTCCTTGAAGAGTCGGGTTTGCTGTCTCCGCTTCTGTTTCTATCGCTCCACATTCTAACGGGTTGCTCTACGCAGCATTTGTACCAGCGCTGCGTTCTTCTCAGCCAATATCTGCTGGCATTCCTCGTTAAACCATTCGTTACGTCGATTCGGTGCCACACTGCCTAGGACGTTCTCCGCTACGCTGTTAATGGCTGTTTTCACGGCATTCCAACCATCCTCAAGAGGGGCTTCATCTCCAGCTCACCCTTTTCCGGCAGCGCGGTTTCGAGAGATAACGCGTTTTCGTTAACGAAAAGTACAAATATCAAAGACCCTAGATGGCTACCTTGGGGCACCTCAGATGGTATCTCGAAACAACATAAATTAATACCTTTGATACTAACAAAAAGGCAGCATCCAGTGTGGTAAGACGGTTTTCTACTTTCTTTAATAACTCTTTTCACAGTGTTTTTTTCAATATGGCGTTTTCAGAATAATTTCTACATATCAATAGACGCAACGACTGGTGGTTAGTATTAGTTCGGAACTCAAACACAGGTGGCGCTGCAAATATGAACTTTCTTATTTGATGATATAGAGCTTTAGTATGTTCGGAAAAGTTGTAGATGATATTATTATGAAGCTTTTTGCTGAAAACAGTTTTCCTCTAAGTATCACAGTTTCTGAGATATTAAGCGTCTTTCATGACGGACCCCCAAAAATCGGTTTTTACAGTATAGCTTCAAAACTATGTGATTTAGGGAAAAATAATGTTCTGCAAACATTTGCATCTCTTAAAAAACACACTTTTGCAGAAGAAACTAAACACGTATCTTCTATACAGAGCGAGTTAATGAACGATTTAGGTGAAAATTAGCCTTACTTCGAACTGCTATAGATTAAAAAGTTGCAAAAACGGCGATTTTTTGATAAATTCCAACATGGCAGCCAATTATTGCCAAACATGGCAGCCATGGCAATAAGGCGACCAAATCCAAGATCGCCGCCAAAATTTTTTTTATTCCATTTGAAAGCCCTGTTCTTCCTTTCATTACAGAACCGGACCATTTGTTAGTTGTTTTATGGCAAATTTATGAAATATCACATGATATAGATCTCAAGGTTTGCTCAAAATTCAACTTTTTTTGAAACTTTTTTGGTCCCTTGGCGAACGAGGGGTCCACTATGTCGAGATACACTCAAATCTCGTTTTACGTCCACTACTGGGGGGACGTAAATCAAATCGGTCGTAAAAAAAGTGGACGTTAATTCAAATTTCAGACGTAAAACGAGAGGACGTTAATTCAAATTTTGGACGTAAAACGAGAGGACGTTAATTCAAGTTTTGGACGTAAAAAAAGTGGACGAATTGACATAATTGGTTCCAACATGGAATAACTCGTGATCCTGACCGTAAAAAACGTTGGTGTCTTCGACAAAGTTGTTTAGCAGATCAAGGGCTTTTCGTCGGATTGTATGGATTATAGAATTGTCTCACTACGTGGCGCTAGTGTATATGTAGTACTCTTATGCAGGCCATATCTTGCGCTGCTGACTATCTAGAATGTTGCGGTCTTCGGGAAGTTTACTCAAATGACTGCCACCTTCAAGATGGCTTGGAAAATAGCGCAGAATTGACTCACTACGTGGCGATAGCGTATATGTAGCATTCTTATACAAGCTGTATCTTGCGCTGCTTACTAGCTAGAAAGTTACGGTCTTCGGGAAATTTCGGAAAAATTTCTGTTTTATTTGTATGAGAGTCCTTATCCTCGTACCACAGGGGTGAGGGGTCTCAAAGCATCGTAAAATAAATTCAAGTCTCCAAAAACACCCACAAGCCAAATTTGGTTCCATTTGCTTGATAAGTTCTCGAGTTATGAGGAAACTTATATTTCATTTGTATGGGATCCCCCTTCTTAAAGAAGACAAAGGCCTAATTCACTATAGAAAAAATTCTTGCCTCCAAAACCCCTTACATGCCAAATTTGGTTCCTTTTGCTTGATTAATTCTAGAGTTATGAGTAAATTTGGATTTCATTTGTATGGGAGCCCTCCCCTCCAAAAGAGGGAACGGGTCTCAATTTATCACAGAAAAAATTTTTGGCTTCTGAAACCTTTACATGCCAAATTTGGTTCCATTTGCTTGATTAGTTCTCGAGTTTTGAGGAAATTTGTGTTGCATTTGTGTAGGAGCCCTCCCTCTTACGCCCTCCTTAAAATTGCTCTTTCACCCATCCATAAAATTGCTGGTCATTTTATCTATCCAACGACATATAAATCGTTCAGTTTCGTTCAGTAGTTTAGTAGTTTTATTCGCATTTGAAATCTTTCATTCAAACGTTACACTTCTATTTTCGTTTTCACAAAGTGGTACCCAGTCCCAGTATAGTAAGCAAAGACGTAGTCCTACGTCAAACTATTTTAAATGTTTGGGCAGTCAATGAAAACCTTGAGCTTTAACTCCATAATTGGTACCAAAATAATAAAAATCAATTCAGTGGTTCAAAAGTGATAAATTATTAAAGAAGGAAAGCTTGGCAAAAGTTGGGATATTTTGGGACCACTCTTTCTCAAAACGGGGTTCCCTAAGTGCCAAATGGAAAAATACGGGTGTAAATTTTGTAGAATTTTTATGGACGGTTGACCAAGCGGGAAAGTGAGGGATAAAAAATAAACAATCATCCTAAGAAACTCCCCCGGCCCCAAAAATCCTTGCACGTTAATTCAAATTTTGGACGTAAATCGATAGGACGTTAATTCAAATTTCGGACATAAAATGAAATCACGTAAAATGAATGGACGGTTCGATAACTTAAACTACCTTTCCGAAGAAAGGATCTTCTTGTACAACCAAGATCATGAGTTATGGCAAATACAAAAAAACATACACTAGTGCAGCCGGTTCCATACCACCTTGAATTTTCCATACCATCTTGAAGGCGGCAGTTATTTAAGTAACCTTCCCAAAGACTGCAACTTTCTGGATAGCCAGCAGCGCAAGATACAGCTTGTATAAGAATGCTACATATACGCTAGCGCCACGTAGTGAGTCAATTCTGCGTTATTTTCCATACCATCTTGAAGGCGGCAGTCATTTAAGTAACTTTCCCGAAGACGTTAATTCAAATTTCGGACGTAAAACGAGAGGACGTTAATTCAAGTTTTGGACGTAAAAAAAGTGGACGTTAATTCAAATTTTGGACGTAAAACGAGAGGACGTTAATTCAAAATTTGGACGTAAAAAAAGTGACGTAAAACGAAATCACGTAAAATGAACGGACGTAAAACGAGATTCTAGTGTATCAAAAGTGTAATTCTTATTTTTTAGCCATTTTCAACCAATTAAGCGCAAAAGTTCCAATATTTAAAGACCACGTGTCAGTAGTGGCCCCGTTTCAGCGAGAATTACTCCTACTAAAACTGAAAAATCGCGATGGTCCTACCTGACATTGGCCTAATTTGAAAACACAGTTTAAATTGTCTAGCGTTGTGACTTGCGAGTTATAGGTTGAATCTGTCAAACTTTGTAATTATCGTTCATTAATTGCGGCTTAGCGTTGGCACGAGTTTGCCATTAATGTAGAGTACAATTTAATAAGAACATTGACTGTTGACTGTGTTTTTCTGTCCTTTTCGATAACGCACAATTCGAATTGACCTTCATGAAAATATTCCATGGTCTACTGGGTCTCTTAGCAAGCGCTTTTTAACACATTGGAGGACGCCCACCAACACACGCACAATCCTCCCCACGCGCCTACTGCTGGCGCTGCTCAGCATCACCATTCACAGCAGCCATTAAATCACGCCGCCAAATCGGTGTCCCGTCAATTGGTTTTTTCATCATTCAATCAAGACCCGCGTAGGTGGTGGTGGTTGCGGTTGGGCGGAACGCGGCGTGAAACAAGAAAAAAAGCACCCTTCACCACAGCACATGTGCCACCGCGCCAAGCCGAACCCGAGCTCGACTGCCGGGCGTACGTGAGTGATTAGAAACGATCTTTGCACCTTCCTGACGGATTGAAACATTACTCCATTCCATTCCAAAGCTTCCATACCATCCATAGGAGGAGAAGGAAAGAAACGCGAATAAGAAAAATCAAAGCAATCGCTGGTTGGCGTCGTCGTCGTTAGGTCGCCGATTGTTTTTGCTCAGCCGCCCACGGATTGATTCTTCCCCCCGCAACCCCTCCACCGCAGGACGCCCTTCCTCAGACACTCTTTTCGTTTCCGATTGCTCGTGTACTGTGTGTGTGGTTGGTAACGGCGGCAGTGCCAACTGCGACCGAACACGCCTGACACGATTATGTTATTGTTTCGGATAAATTAATCGCCGCCGCCGTCGCCGTAGAGATTGTGTGGCTTTGAATCTGTGCTGTGTGGATCGAAAGGTGTCATTTTTATCTGCTTTTGTTTGAAAAAAGAAATGACTTCATTTAGTAGGTAACAGACTAAATTTGAAACGAGATGTGAGCCGTGCCCGCGACAAGAGGCTGTCGGAGATCGCATCATCGAATCGAAGGAATTCGACGCGATAAACCCATCGCACCGGGGGGAGGCACAACCCTGCCTGATAAGCGAGCTAGCCACGAAAACAAGGTCCGCTTTATTGCATGCATACGTTGGCGAACCCCCGTTTTGCGAGATAAGGCGATGCGATGATGATGCACCACCTTCGTTCCGAACAATTCAGTGGTAGCAATTCCGATAAATTACCGCTTGACGATACGAGCCAAAAAAACTTTCAGCTCGCTGTCAGTCACAAGTCAAGCCAAACAAACAAAGACTTTAACTTTATGAGTCAATAAAGATCGAACGAAATCACGAAACTCGCTGGCTGAGAAAAGTCAGGCCGGTCGTAAAGACGGAAGATTCTACACGATCGTGGCGGCCGGCGATCGTGATCGCCGCTGGCTGGGCTGGGAAGGAAGGGCTGGCCATGGTCGGTTGTGTGTGGAATAAGAAGAAACAAGATGGCGGGAATGATCGATCGATCGTGATTTGCTCTCGCGGATGGAATGGATGATGGCAGCAAAAGAAAAAAAAACGAGGGGAATTAAAATTCAAAATAAAATCACGTTTGCCTTCTGCTCGAGCGAAAGAAGCCACCACGAAACCAAAGAAGAGAAGCATAATTCAATCTCTGGTGTGGTTCCGAAGCGAATGATCGCGAAAGGATGAGGATAGATTTATGATCTGCACAGTCACGATTTCTCGTGGCAACGAACGATCGTTTGGTGCCTCATTTTGTATGATTGTGGGGATTTCGTGGATGGCAGGATTCAACCGTTGGCGTTGGTTGTTGAAATGTTGCTTGTTTTATTTTACTTTTTTTTCGGACCACAAAAGACAAAGACCCCAACCAAGCCTGAGCACAACACAAAACAAAGAGGAACGAGCATAGGCAGAGGGAGAGAGAGACAGACAGACAGACAGAGAAGAAGCTTGATCCTCTCTGATGCGTGAAGCGAAAGAATAATAATAAATGAAGGAAATTTATTTTCTTCTCGTCTCGTGCGCCCCCAAACAGCAATTCTGCGCCGCGACTGACTGAAGTGATGGTATTCTTTTTTATCTCCAGCAGTCCGGACTCCGGACGGGCAGACAAAGAACCGGCTCCGCAGAGTAGTTCCTTCCCAATTTTTGACTACATGACGCCCTGTGTGTGATGATCTTGTGTTCGCAAGCTTGGTAGACCGGAAAGAAGACTCGACGAGCTGGGAACGCAAGCCACAGGCCCGGGCACAGAGCACTCCGGATCGCTTGACTGGGTTTTTCTTTCTTCTGCCTTGGACCTCACACCGAAGGTTCTTCGAGCAGCGACTTTCGATAAAGACCCACATCGTTCGCAGTAAGACCAAGCCGGGAGGGAAAAAAAGGCGCAAGCTTGCTGCGAGAGTCGTTTTCCTTAGTTGTTGATCATCAGCGTCGCATCAACATCATGATACGGTTCGCTGACGGCGGGAGATTAAATTCAAAATGGTTACCTCCTGTTCTCCGCACAGGTTCTCTTGTGTGCTGCAGATAGAGCTTTTCCCTGTCCGATGCACACAACTTCGTTTCGCACTCAAGGGTCGTTGCCTGGACGCTGGAACGGGCTCGGATCCGGTCGCTAATTGGAGTGGAATTATTTGAAATATCACTCTGCTCGTTTATAGCTAGCTCGGCTCGGCTCTGCTCTGCAGGTCGGTCAGTGGACCTTGATGGAAGTGATGATCATTCCTTCTCTCGGATCTCGCCCGGTGGATGCAAGTTAGAGCAGGACGCACCACTGGTAAGCAGTCAGGTAAGCGGGCGAACAAAAAAACATGGTTCGACGAATTACTCGAAGGCTACGCGATCATGACCACATGATACATAAAGGAGCCTTCCATCAACCGGAGGAAATATAAATCTTTCCACTCGACTGCCCTGCCTGCCCATCCATCGTTAGTTAGTTTAAGAGCTAAACTAGAGGCTTCACGCCTTCGACCACAAAGGAATATGAAGGTTTAATTAAACGCTCAACTTATCAATCGCGCGCTGCCTAATCGCGAGCGCACACAAGAAACGCAAACACATTCCCAAGAACTGCTCTCAAATCGGCCCGTCCGATAGCGCACCGCGCCGCGATACAATAGCCGCGGCGCTCTTCAAGCCGCGACCGCACAAGGTTTCCAGATAGCCGTGATGCAAGCCGCCGATAAGAGATTGCTCACATCTGAACGGGTGAGAACAAGGGTCAGCCGAAAATGCTGTCACCCCGACCAACCGACCGACAGACCACAACGCAGTTTCAACTCACAGTACTGCGGGTTTTTTTCCTCCTATTTTCGATGCTGTCGATGCGGTTTCTCGCATCGACTTTGTTCATCGTCGTCCGATGATGGCGATGATTATCGGGAATTAGCGGCCTCAAACTGATAAGACCCAACCCCCCTGTCCGCCTCTAACACTCCACCCTCCGACTGTTCCCGCGTCTCATCCCAGCCGGATGTATTTGCTCTGACTCTAGAGCTCTGGCTTCGGAATCTTACCGTGGTGCTGCGTCATTCGCCCATCGACTGTTGCTTTTTTTTTTTTATCTAAAACAAACATCGAGAGGTGTGCTTATCTGGTTTCGAAAATCCCCTTCAGTCAGTCAGCTTTCTCATCACCAACATCATCATCGCGGCACAGCACAGCGCAGCGCAGATCGATTTCGAAATCTGAACTGTTCCTGCTAACTAGCACAAACACACCTGCCGATTAGAGGAGGAAGGTCCCGCGTGGAAACTCAGAGAACCCTTCGATTTGGTGATAACGCAGTCGTCCCAGATCAGTACAGTTTAGCTGGCTGTTCTATTTGACTTTCGCAGAGAGAAAAGTGTGGTGTGGCTAACCACAGCACACAGAACGACAGTTGCGGGTCGAAGATAAGATGGATTTTTATTTGCTTTTCTACTCGACTTGTGAATATCGAACCCGCTGCTGTTGGGAAAGTTTTCATCCACGGCTCTATCAGCCGCCTCATCCCGTCCAAATCTGAAGATTCAATTCCAGACTTCTTCTGCGGACAACATAGAAAAATCCCAACGCACAGTGGGGTTGGTTACGACAAAACTGGGATCAAATCTAGAAAAGATCATCAAATTGGATGGAATTTGAACGGTGAGACTCCCGGAAAGCAACGCTACTCGTTTTCTTTATGGAATTTTCATGCAAGTTACAATGGAATTCTGTGTTTTCGAGATTAATTTGTAATTTACGCCTTGAACAGCAATGCCGAAAAGCTTCAATTTTCCTTTTTCCTCACTGAATAAAACAGCTTCACATCGTCACCGTAATTCATACAGAAGCGATTGTCAGTTACGGGTAGAGGAGGTTCATTTATTACTACGCCGAACAAAAGTGATGCTAAATGACTGCCTTGCGGGATCCCTGACTTAACAGCGTAAGGTGGAGGTGGCGTGCATTTACAGTTTATACTGACGTGCTGCTTTCTTAGAGTCAAATATTCATGGATCCATTTCATTCACGGTTCACCAAAGGTGGTAGCTTACGCTTCAGCGTTCAACACTTGTTGAATTCAAATCCGTAACCGTAATCCGTAACCCGTTTTCATGTATACAGTTACTCGCGTGGTGAGTCATGTTGAGCAGATGATATCAAATTCTTTACAGCTGATTAAGCTTGTAAACAACTGCTTTAATGAATTTCGGAAATACGGATAAAATAGTCACTCCTTTATAATTATCTGTTTTTGATTTAGACCCCTTTTCATGAATTGCTGGTAGCCGTAAGATTTCCGATGGGTTGGGTAAAACTTCCTGTCACTAAAGCTGCATTAAAAGGAAACGTCAGCGGATTAAACAACGAGTTACAGTAAATTTTTAATGGCTTTATTGGCAATTCCTCCCTGCCCAGGCGACTAGGCTGGATCAAGTGAGTACAGGTGTCGCCGAAGATCCTCTTTAGTGAAAGTAATAGATCCTCCATCATAGTATTTTCCTGGTGAAGGTAATACCGGGTATATTGTTGTGAAAAAATTGTCAAAGAGCTTAACAGCGCCTGACAGACACGATGGGTTTAACTCGGCATACTTAGGTTGAATAGGTTCGCTTCTGTTTTTATTTTTTACACTAATAAATTTACAAAAGCTTTACATAATCAACGTATTAAGTGCTGTTTGAGATGATTTCACATCCATTGGCAGGTAAACTTGGAATTTGCTCAATGGTCTTTTGTTCAAATACCTATAATAGTTTGATGTGAAGATTAATGTTTTTTTTATCATTTACATGTGAGACCTGTTCTGCCACATTTCCCAGCTTTCGGAATGGAGATAACTAGGGCTTTTTTTCGCCATTTTCAGGAATGTATGTCAAGAATGAAGAATTCTAGTCTTAAACAACTCTACCGGAAGAGGAACAATGACAGTGCTTGCTTTTTTTGTATTAACAGCAGATAAATTCCATACAATCTTGGAGCCCTGACGGGCCACTCAACTCTACTCGACTTCGAAAAAATAGCAAAATACCATTTTGAGCTCTACTTCTTTATCTTCACCGCTTCGAACTGGATTGAACTGCAATGTGGAGTCCTGTGCGTAATCGGAAAAAGCTTCACATTGAGTCTGGACAGTGTTTATCTACTATTCTTATCAGGCAAATTTTGGGATTTGAGCTGATTCTCACGCAAATTTAGGGAATTTGAGTGGTTCTCTATTCTCAACTTTAGTGATTTAGTGACAGTTTTTTCACACAAATCTTAAAATTTACACGGTTTTTAGCCGAATTTTAGAATCCGTAAATCTGCACGTGGATTTTTAACACAATTTTTGGAACGTTTCGTTTTCGTTGCGAATTTACGTGTCTTTCTAGTCCAATTTTGGATTTGGGTTCCTTTTTTTTAACCGATTTTTTACACTCGCGACAAAGTCACGAAATTTCACCTACCCCGGACGGTTGCCAAAGGGGGATTAGGCTCGGTGAATCTGCACATTTTTTTACATAGCATTATCATCTGGGGTATATCTGTCGTCTTGACCCAGGAACTGACGGACAATTGCACAGGTGCTGAGTATCGCTGATTTCTGCATCGCAGCTAGCTCTCGGTCTAATCTTAACACCTTCAGGTCTTCCAGCAATACTTTCGGAACCACTGCGGTTGCGGAAAGCACTATCGGAACTATCCTTGGGACCTGTTCTAATCTCTACAACTCTTTCAACTCCACTGCCAGCGGACGATACTTTGTGACCGTGTGTTGACTCCAAATTACGGCTCAGTGGAATGGCGACGTCAATGATGGTTACTATTCGTCTACCCTTGTCGTAAACCATAATGTCCGGTCGGTTGTGCTGAATAAAAATATCCGTCAGAATGGTGCGGTCCCTATACAGCTTGAAACGGTCGTTTTCTAAGACGGGATCTGGTTTGTAGCGGTAATTTGGCACATCTTCCTCCAACAATCCACATTGCAGTGCCAACTTCTGGTGCAATATCTTTGCTACGTTGTTGTGGCGTTCTGTATAGGCTGCATTTGCTAGTACTAGACAGCCAGCTATGATGTGGTCGATGGTTTCTTGTGGTTGATGGCACATTCGGCATACATCCTCTACATCCTGATGCCAGATATACCGTCTACAAATTTTTCGTCGGCATAATCCCGTCTTGAATGGCTATCATACTGGATTCGACCACTAGAGAGAGTTCACCACGGGAGAGCCATAAGTTCGACGTGACCTTGTCGACATAAGGCCGGTTCAATTGGTAAGGGTGAGCACCATGTACTGCTTTCTGCTTCCAAGATGCAATCTTCTCTTCCATCGACACTAGATTGCATCTGAGGTCGTAGTCTGGTTGCGTTAGATGTAAAGCGCTGTAGCCCCTATCAGCGGCACAAACCTATAGGCCAACAAGGGAATGGCAAATGTATTCAGTGCTCGTACCTTATTCCCCGCGTTGAGGAAAGACTTTAGGACATGGTTCACTCGACATAAAAATTTATCCCGCAGCTCTATCTTGATGTCGGTGTAGCGAATACTGGTGAGCTGCCTGAAACCAAGGTATTTGTACGATTCGCCACGAACCATATCCCTAATCATCTCCCCATCGTAGACCTCGTAGCCATCAAAACTATCAAAACTATTCAAGCGCCCTGCTTGAAGCTGTACTGATCGGCATTTGTCAAGCCCAAATTCCATACCGATATCGCTGCTTACTCACTCAACTAATTTGATAGCTACTCCGTCGTTCTGTTGATTCAGAATAGATCTTGAGATCATCCATATAAAAGGTATGGGTCACATTTTCATGCTCGCCGTCGCCATACCTAATCATATAGCCATGACCGTTTCTGTTAAGCGTTTTGCTAAGGGGGTTCAAAGCTAGGCAACACCAAAGCGAACTGAACGAATCCCCTTGGAAGATACCTCTTTGAATCCGCAACGTTCTCGAGCGCAACACAGTTTTCCCATCACTAAGTTGTACTGTAGTAGTCCACTGTCCCATCGCATACTGCAGGAACCTCACGACTACAGGGTCTATTTTATACATCTCTAACACCTTAATTAAGAACGTGTGAGGTATGGAGTCGTATGCTTTCTTGTAGTCTATATAGGCCATACTAAGATTCCTCTGATTGTGCACCGCTTGCCCCACAATGACTGCATCAATGATGGCCTGATCTTTGCAGCCGTGGATATTCTTTTTGCATCCTTTTTGCTCCTCCGTCAGAATGTTTTGTTGCTCATAGTGGAATGAGATTTTCGCGGCAATGATGGCATTAAGTACTTTGTACAAGGTTGATAAGCATGTGATTGGCCTGTACTTTGATGGGTTTGATGTGTTGCTGTCTTTGGGGATGAGGAAAGTGGTGCCTAGGGTGGCAAAATCAGGCAGTGTGTGAGGCTCACGTAATACCTTATTGAAGCACTCGGCTATCTTGGTATGAACCGCGACTAGCTTCTCGTACCAGAAACTCTGAACGCCGTCTGGTCCTGAGGCTGCCCAATTCCTGGTGACACGTGTTGCTTCGCGGACATCTGCTGCCGTGACAGTGATAGCCGGCATTACTTCGATGTCACCACAACTTTCCTCTTCTCGCATTAGCCACGACTGCCCGACACGATGTTGTACTGGGTTCTCCCATATATTGGCCCAAAAATTCGTGATATCTCCTATCTCCGGTAGGCCATCTCTGTAATCGGGCTTCTCGTAGCTAATTTGCTCGTAGAACGCTTTTTCGTTATCACTGAATATCTTATTCTGCTGTCGACGTTTTGCAGAATCAGTGTAACGCCTTAGACGCTTCGATAAACCGCTTAACTGCTGTATTAGTGTGTCGATTCTCTCTGTTAGCTGGTGAGCTCCCAGTTGACGAAGCTCAATAGGTTGCATGATCGCAGCTACATGGCGGCACAATCTAGCTGTTCTTCCGCCATTTCTATACGCTATCAGTTTTCCAATTGCAACTCGTTTGTTTGAGATTCTTTGCTCCAACCGTTTCAAATCGGCATAAAATACCACTATAAAGAGATAATTAATAAAAGTAACATTGATACACAAACTGAATCGAATCCAGAAACATAAGTCTCATTAAATTACACTATTTCTTATCCTATTCTCGAAGGTATTCGTCGATATCGTAAAGTCAAAATGTTCATACACCTCATTAAATAAACAGCACATCGCACGAATTGGTTCATGTTGTCGTAATGTGTACGGTGAAAAGCTGGTCTTAGAAATTGTCGAGATCTGAGCGGTCGAGGTAAAACATTCACATCTGTCATACTTAGAAGTTCTGGAGCATCGACCTCCCATTTCAAGAGTTGTTCTCGTTTTACTTAAAGTTTCGACATTCAGTAGATTACAACGGCTCTCGTAGGGTGGTAAGTTTCAATGATTCGACCACGGGTGATGTTTAAAGGCGTGTCTGATAAATTTCCGTTGAACGGCTTCAGTCCGATGGCATTACAAAGCAGGCAAAATATAACGAACAGTAATGGGCCCAGGTTGCTTCCTTGAAGAAATCCGAATTGATTGCAAAAACAGTACGACTTATTAGAGCCTAATTTAACTGAGCCATCAGAAGCTCCTGAGCGGTTCTATTTCCGAAGCAGAATAAGGTGGTCAATGCGGTCAAAAGCAGCTTTAAGATCTGTGTCTACTTGAGCTGCGTCTTCTATCTGGCGAAGGCAAAATGAGCAAAACTGCAGTAGGTTCGTATTAATAGAGCCGTTTGGAGAAAAAGCCATGTTGCTCTGCCGAGATGTAACATTTTACCTTACCGAACAGCATTTCACCAACAATAATCTCTAACAGTTTCGATCCTGCTCGTGAAGATGTTATACCTCTGTAGTTTGCTATGTCACGCTTATCCCCCTTTTTATATATTGGAGTCAACGCGAGCTTGGAAATTTAGAAAATAGAAGTGTACCGTTTAGGTCCAAGTGTAAGTAGCCAAAACTTGTGTAGTGGTTAGTACTTTTGATTTATGATTATGAGAAAAAATATCAACTAAGTGAATCTGTAGAATGAACCCTTCTGATTTTGCGTTTAGAGTTGCGTTAGAGCTGTCAAAAGCGCGATGCGCAGAAGTGTTGCAAGTCACCCCGGATGACGGTATTGCGGAATTTACACGGTTTTATCGAGTGTATCTAGAAATCTACGCGCTTTATTAGGTAAACTCCAGAACTCACGTAGTTTGTAAAGCGGATTCTAAAATTTGCGCGGTTCTTTTTACGCGAATTTTAGAATTTACTCAGCTTTAAACGCGAAGTTCAGAATTTACGTGGTCTTTTATAACAATTTCGGAATTTCGATGATTTTTTCATACCAATTTTCGAATGTACGCGGATTTTTCATGAAAATGAGTTCCAGGCGGATCAGCCTAATTGCCAAATTTACGCGGATTTCTTCTCGCAAACTTTAAAAATTACGCAATTTTTGCAAATTGGGGGCCTTTTTCCGCGAGCTTTCGAATTTACGCAAATAATGAAATTATGGCAGTTGTTTTACGTAAATTTCGAAATTTTCTTGGTTTTTGTTAGATGAATTTCGGTATTTAAGCAGTTTTTTATGCAAATTATGGAAGTTACGAGACTTTACTGCACGAATTTTGGGATTTACACGATTTTTTCAGCTAGTTTTGGGATCTGCCCGGTTTCTTAAGCAAAACTTGCAATCCACGCGACTTCTAACGCACATTTACGATTTTTTTTCGCGAATTTCAAAATTTATGGGAAAATTGCAATTTCGGTATTTATGTGGTTCATTAGGTAAATTTCGGGGAGTTTACGCAGTTTTTCAAGCGAGATGCAGAATTTACGCATTTTTTCTAACACTTGTTTTGGAATTTATGCGTTTTTCACGCAAATTTTGAAAATTACAAATGTTTTTCGCAAATTATAGAATTTATATAGATTTTATAATTTCGTGCGATTTCTTTTACGAATCTTGTAACCTAAGCAGTTGTTGTTAGGTAAAATTTAGAAATTAGGCGGGCGTATTTTTACTAATTTTATAATTTACGTGGATCTTTTAGGCATATTTTAGAATGTTTGGTGGATTTCCTTGGCGAAATTTGAAAGTTAAGCAAATTTTGTCAAATAAGTTTGGAAATATACGTGGTTTTAAGCTAATTTCAGTATTTTCGAGGGTTTACCAAGCCAATCCAGGAATGCGAGACTGTTTTTTACGCATTTTTTGGAATTCACTCAGTTTTTTGTTTGATAAATTTTGAAATTTACGCAGTTTCTTCATACAAATTTTGGAATTTAAGCAGTTTCTAGCCGAGTTTGGTAATTTGGGGGCTTTTATACGTAAGCTTTAGAATTTACGCGATTTTTCCAAACCAAATTAAAAAGATTGGACTGTTATTTTTTGCGCATTTGGGCATTTTTTCAGGCAAATCGCGGAATCTACTACACAAAATTTAAGACTTTCACGTTTTTTTTGCGGTTTTCACGCAAAATTTGAGATCTACGCGACTTCTGAGGGATGTTTCTAACATTTACCCGAACTTAAAATTTTTTTGGGAAATTTTTAGGGGCTGTTTTTTTCTCTTGAATTTTGGTATTTATATGGTTCAAAGGTCAATGGGAAGAACCCTTGCCTAGCGACATTAATGCAAGCTAGACGTAGGACTACGAACGTAGAGCAATTCGTCCTCTAATACTGAAACCACTAAAATATAAGTAGAGATTACTCAAAACATCTTCAATTAATAGTTTAGGCAGCCCTGATGACAAGAACTGCCTGGCTTTGTAATGCTTAGCGAAGACACGAAGACGGAGTTAGCGTTAACATAGCTTTTCTTGGCTATGTCAGGCCGATAGCATTATTTCCTTCTTTAGATATGATTAGAGATTAGACCGAAATGAGGTAGTTAATCTTCTCAGCAGTACCGAAACCTAGTCCCAGAACCAAGCCTTGCCATCCTCTTGTGCGATTTCAAAAGCGTTAATTAGTATTATTGTCACCGTCCGATCAAAATAGATTTTTTCAAGTTTGTCCCAAATTTGTTCCACTGTGCAACGCAGTAGGCTGAGGAAAATCGATAAATTCCTTCACCTCAAACCCCGCAAAGGAGGAAGAAATCACACAATTTCTAATTAACGTCACAGGACAAAGCGACCGAAAAAAATTCGCTCGCTCTTATCGCTTATCTCGCGTTTGAACAGCACCAGAATTAAAAAAATAAAGAAAAAAAATCGCTCAACAGATGACAAATCATTTCTTGCTCGCTCGCTCGGTCGGTCGTCGGTCGTTTGCGTGCACTCCAGCGAACCCAGGCCAGACACTTTGGCCTGCCCCGCGCTCTTTGGCGATGCGATGCGATGCGATGATGAGCTAACGCGCGCGCGAACATCATGTCTACGTGACCCTGGCAGTTTCTCTACCGCCCTCCGTTAGCCCCCGCGACTATTGCGAGTTTCCCTTTTAGTTTTTTTTTTGCGTTTTTCATACAGGTAAAAACGACGCACCAACATACGGGCGGGCGGGCAGGCATTCAGCCTAGCCTGGCCTGTATGACTGTTGAAAAATAAACTTACCTTGAGCTGAGCCGCTGTCTGTCCGTCGTCGTCGTCGTGTACGTCCCCGTGCGGTGCAGCCTGTGCTCTTGACTCCGGGTGGAAACTGTGCAGATTCCTTCGGAATCTTCGAAACTCACTTTCCCAACAAAAAATCAGAAGAAACAATCCGCAATTCAGTTATTTTTCACACTTTAAACAGTAATTTTACGGAACAATTTTTGCACAATTTTCAAGGCACATTTTCATCCTAAGGTTGCTTAGATCGCACATAATCCTTGTGTCTCATTTCATCATCCTCATCACGTCAGCTCAGCACCTCACTTTTAGTTAAGAACGAACAGTTGTTGGTTGATTGCAAAGGCACTCTTCGATCGATGCCCATTCACTTCGATCGGAACACACATAAATTTTATTTTTGTTTCCTTGACAGTTGTTGGTTGGTTTGATTTGATTACAACATTCCACTTCCGTTTGTGCTTCGTGCCATCGATCACTCCCACACACACTTTGCACAAAACAAAGAAGCTTCACGTGCGCTGGTTATTATCCCAAACTTGACTGACTGTGTTAATTTTCACGACTGGTCACGAAAGTTTTCACGTCCACACTTTTGTTTTTTTTTCTTCACGGAACAAACCTTCGCGTTTGTCGGGTCTCGGGTTCTTCCTCTTTTGCGCTTGCTACTGCTAATGCTAATGATTCGATCGCGAACGTCTTTTGAACGAGCCGCCGAGGAGAAAAGATGTTTCTTCCACGACAGTCTTGGCAGATATGAACAACGAGAAATTGAGAAAGAAGTTTCTCATGCTGGCTGAGGCTGCTGCTGCTGCTACCGTGCCGCTGCGCTGCGATGTGCCTCCTTCGTTCGATGGCTGTATCTTGCGCGCGCGCTCGCACTCGCACTCACACACATTTACACATCAGCCCAGGCAGAGCAGTGAGAAGCTTATCCAACAAAAACACACGGTTCCATATAGAAGCGAGAGAGTACAGCAGCAAAGGTGCGAGAGAGCTCTAGTATTGGTAGCAGAGCAGTCCGGAGCGAATATAGTGGGCTTTCGCTTTTCCCAACACAGAATAGCCGTCGTCGAGCTGACGTCGGTGTCGGCGGCGACGGTGTTGCTTGATGATACTGATGATGACATTGATGCGCTGCTGTTGCTGTTGTTGTTGTGTTGGTTGCCTGGAAAAGATTCTCATTTACTCATCGATCATCACTCACAGACGCGCGCAGAGACTCAGAGAGAGCTTCTTTCTGCTGGAATCAGTCGTGGTGAATTGAGGAGTGGTGAGTTTTTCCTCACACACATGCTCTCTTCTCCGTTCCGGAGGAACGGAACGCATGTTGCGCCTGATGTAAAAAGAAGCAACTCCTTCCTCTACCTTACGGTTTTTGATGACTCGCACGGCCTCGGACTCGGACGGATGAGAGTGAGGATGGAATGTTTCGCGTTCACATCCGAGTCCGAGTTGGTTGGGATGATGATGGGGTGTTGTTTACCTTTTCCGCCTGCCTATGCTGTGCTGTGTACGTTGTCGATGACGGACGATGATGATGATGATGACGACGGAGACTGACGGGGAAGCTTAACGAATCGAAGAAGAAGGCCGCCACTAAGAGAGAAATGTGATAATTGCAAGACATTATGCGATGCCAAGACTGTAGGTATGGGCGATGATGGCTTTTGTTCATTCATTGCAATGTTTGCTTAAGTTTTGTCTCCGATCCTGACCGCGCCGAGCAATGGCATTATGGTGGAGTCGGTAAACTGTACCTTTTAGGTATGTACAGCAGTTGTTTCGAAATTGACATCCCATTATAATTAGATCGGATCGAAAATTGTTAGGATTTAATCTTACCGGTCGAATCGATTACTTCACCACCGCATTAGCATATGTATCGAAGTTTCATTCAAGGGGTAAAGCAACTTGTTTGTTTGTTTTGCAACCCAAGTCTGCGTGAGTATTTTAATTAAACTCAATTGCACTCATAAATATGAGATAAAATAAACAGATTACGGTATGAACGAAATCCGCCATAAACCGAGGTGGATGAGTTTTACGATCGTAGTAAGCGTTTTATTTGTTGGTTGTGGGATTTCCATAAAGTCTTTTTCTTTAGCAATAAGAATTGCTTGCATTTATTTCCAGCCCGATTTTATTTCTAATTTTGAACTGAGTTGCAGCTCCGTTACTTGAAATTTTGCTTGAAATCCGTGATTTAATCTGTAAAAATTTAAATATGAAAAACCTAATCCTGTGGACCATGTGGGATAGAAGAAGCACTGTTCGAATTATATGATAAAAATTGATTAGAGCTTAACGGAAAAAAATATTTTTACTCTTGTTCGGATGCGTCTTTTTTCTGTCAGATAGCCTAATTCTAAAGTATTTTAAGAAGAAACGCGAAAAACGATTAATTTCCATCGTTTTTCTGTGTCACAATCAATGGGTTTTATCGATATCAACCGATAAGAGGTTCTGCGTGGAAAAGATCCTAGCAAGCCACGTTAAAAGTATCATTATTTGACATTTGAGACGTGCTGTTTGTTTTGAAATAATATTTGTTTTTGTGCTGTTCCAATCTTGGACTCAAAACAAGAACTGAAAGTAAATTTGAAAAGAATCCGACCTTGTAAGATTTTGAGGCAGCTCGAATACAACGCCGTCTGGTCTGGATGGATTTATCTTCCGCACCATAAGAAAGTGCAGAGAAACGGGTATCATGTATAAAAGCAGCCAAAGACATGGGCCTTGGTCGGATGGTTCGGAATAAAACCATGATAAAACGCATTATGGAGCGAATTCCCTGGAATCCTCCACAGCTCGGGCAATCAACCGGTTGAAAAACATTATTATGATCTATTTTGGTCAGGAAAACGTCTTACGGCAAGGTAGAGGTCATTTCAGAAAATCTTAACACGAAAAGTGGTCAGGTTATAAACTTTAATAACCTAGCGATTTGTTTGTTCGTTTTTAAAACTTCTTTGAGCTTAATATTTTCCAAGGTGGCAAATGGTGGCAGATCAAACAACTCCTACTTAAAAGTACAACAAAAAACCTGTAAAAGCAAATGTGAATTGTTATTTTTTTTGAAACGATGGTTCTACAATTGATGAAGGGACGGTAGGGGAAAGAAATGGAAAATTTTTTGGTGAAGAAGGAGGGGGAAGAGCGGGAAGGAAAGGGGGACAAAAGGTAGGAGTCAAAATGACTATTTGTCAAGCATAGCTACCAATACCCCCCCCCTTTCCTTCCCGCTCTTCCCCTTCCTTCTTCATCAAAAAATTTTCCATTTCTTTCCCCTACCGTCCCTTCATCAATTGTAGAACCATCGTTTCAAAAAAATATTAATATATGTATGACCTCATTCCAAGGTCAAGACTAAAATCTTGAGATTAGTCTAAATGTGAATTGACTATATCCGTTTGTATCCTCAAAAGTTATAGTTGTTTTAAAATTCCATTGTAGTCATATTTGCAGAACAATCAAACTGTACTTCGGATTCAATAAACGCCATTTTGTTTACGTTGACAATCTCTCTCTAACAAGTTAAGTTACCAGCAATTTTGTTGCCTATTTTCGAGTTAAAAATGAATGTAGACTTAAAATTATTTGACGCAATTAATAAGAGAAAAGCTCCCAAATAACTAACTTATGCCTATTTTGTTCAATTCCTTCGATTGATGTCTTTTCAAAAGAACACACTTATAATGGGCTGGTACCGAATGGCCGAAACACAAATGGTCGAATCACGAATGGCTGAAATCCAAATGGTCGAATTTCAACAACAGTCACCAAAGACCGAGTCATGAAAAACAGAATTTTCTCGGAATGACTAAGTAAGCAGTACATCATATATAGTTAATTATGTTAAATAAAGGTGTAGGTGAGATGACAAAATAAAGTTATTTCGAAGCTTTTCTCTCATCAAAGCGTCAAATAATTTTAAGTCTACATTCATTTTCGAATCGGAAATAGGCGAAAAAATTGTTGTTAACTTAACTTGTTAGAAAGCGATTATCAACGTAAACAAAATGGCGTTTATTGCATCCGAAGTACAGTTTGATTGTTCTGTAAACATGACTGAGGTGGATTTTTAAAACAACTATAACTTTTGAGGATACAAACAGATACAGTCAATTGACACTTGCTTTTGCAGGTGTTTTGTGCTTGTTTTTGTTGTTGTTTTAAGTAGGAGTTGCTTGATCTGCCACCATTTGCCACCTTGGAAAATATTTAATATTTTTTTGAAACGATGGTTCTACAATTGATGAAGGGACGGTAGGGGAAAGAAATGAATTTTTTTTAAGCTCAAAGAAGTACTATTTTTCACCAAAAAAGCTCAAAATCTCCGAAACTTTAGAAAATAACATATAATAATGTTCTACAGAAACGTTGATTTTAGCAAGATAAACAACTTTCTAGAACACTATGAACACGTAAAAATTGACCAGAATAAGTCAGGGTTTAAAAACTGTTTTAAAGGGTTTGTCCACGAATAACGCTTCATAAATAATTTTTATGAAGAGATACAAGTATGCTGTGTTTGACAAAGTTGTTTGTATTGATATTTACTACAACTTTGCCGAAAGTACCAGACCTGTATCTCGACTATACGAGAAAACAGATTTCGTATCTCACTTTTAAGGGAATTAATCACTCAAAGATTTCTCTCACAAGAAGGGGCTTGTTATACCAAGAAATGTTCCTAAGGACACTATATGCGAAAAACTTCACGTTTCGGCGCAATATCACACGATCACGTATTTCGCTGTTTGAACCACTGTGCACCTGTTTGAGCAGACATTGGACCTGTACCAGATGCTGGTTCATGAGCAGATTTTGGACACCATTAAGGAACAGAATTAGCATTTGAAATAGATTCTGGACCACATTCTTCATATGATTTTGGAGCAAATTATGGGACAGATTAGCTAGGTTAGCTTCTGAATCAGATTTTGGAACACATTTTTGAACAGAATTTAGATCATACTTAGGCCCACATTTTTCAGCAGCTTTTAGACCAGATTTTGAACCTGCACCGGACTTGAAAACAGATTCTGGACAAGATTCTGAACCTAGAGCAGAAATTCTAGACCTGAACCAGATTCTGGAGCTGGATTTTCGAACGAAATTTGGACCTACTTTCGGACCAAATTTTGGGCCGGGACTAGTTGGCTAAAAATCTTGACTGGAGTGGATTTGAATCTGCACTGAACGATGGGCTGGACTGAACTATAACGTACCATGAATTGTATTGTATTCTGGACAGAATTCTGTTTATACTAGATCGGAATTCTAGACTGAGCTAAGCTCTAAATTGGACGCTGGACTCTGGGTTAGATTGGACTCTATACTGGACTAGAATTTGGACTGGATACTGGACCTGGACTTAGACCACATTTTGAACCATATTTTTGTTTAGATTTTACGTCGCATTTCGGACCAGACTTTGAATCAGATTTGGTCCGGGATCGGGTTCTACATCTGAACATGGACCACAACGCACAACGCAGCGGTTTGCTTGTTGATTTTTAATATTTTTGAACCGATCTATCCAAAAATCTTCTAAGCATTGCTTCGCATGAAAACAAAAGATCCTATTTAGCAAATCACTAGTGAAATAAGCATAAATATCAAGCAATTGTAAGAATTAACCACTCAGCCGGCCACACGTAAGCACACAATTTTGCTTCCCAAGACCGTGACGACAGATTTTAGAAAAAAAAGTGACAAAATCGTTGCGTCCAACATTTTTCGAAACTTGACTTTCTGTTTATATTCAACAGACTTCGTAACCAGCTGTTAGATTCTAACTGGCTTCAAATCTAACCAAAAACTGGTTTGAAATCTGATTTAAAATCTGGTCCAAATTGTAGTCTGTGTTAAGATTTGGAACAAAATCTGGTCCGGGATCAGGACAGGTCCAGTTTCTGATCTAAAATCTTATTCAAAATGTGGTCCAAAATCTGAACAAAATTTAGTCCAGAATTTGGTAATGATCCAAAATCTGGTAAAAGAAAATATGGTCCATATTCTGCTTTAGGTCCAATATCTAGTCCAGTTCCATAATTAGGTTCAGGTCCAGAAACTGGTCCGAAGTCCGATCCAAAATGTGGTCCAGAACCTGGTTCAAATCTGGTCCGCAATCGGTCTAAAATCTGATCCAACATCTGGACCAAAATCTTATAAAAATGTGGCCCATATCTGGTCCAAAATTTGATCCTAAGCCTGGTAGAAAATCTAGACCAAAATCTGATCAAATATATTAAAAATCTTACAAAATCCAGTTTCAGAATCTGAACTAAAATGTAATCCAGGTCCAGATCCCAGGTCCCAAATCTGGCTCGAAATCTAGTCCAAAAAGTGATCTAAAATCTGAATAAAAATTTGCCCAAAATGTGGTTCAGGTAAAAAATCTGGCCAAAATCTGATTGAAAATGTGGTCCAAAATGTGGTACAAAAATGTGGATCAAAAATGTCCAAAATTAAGCTCAAAAGCTGATCCGAATTGAGCTTCAAAAGCTGGCTTACAATCTGGTCCAGGTCCAGAATTTGATCCTTAATCGGAAAACAATTCTAGGTTTAGAATGTAGTCTAAAATCAGGCTTCTAATTCCATTTGTTCCAAAACGTAGTCCAAAATCTGGTCAAAAATATGGTCCAAATCTGATTTGGTCCTGATTTGGGCAAAATTTGGTCCACGTCCAAAAACTGGTAAAAAATATGATGCTGAATCTGGCCTAAAATCTGGTGTAAAATGTGGTCCAAAAGCTAATCTAGAACCTGATCCAGGTCCAAAATATGATTAAAAAAATGATCCAGGTCCAGAGTCTGGTTCAAAATGTGGCCCATAATCAGGTCTATCGTTTGGTCCCGATCCAGAATCTGGACCATAATTTGATCGTAAATCTGGTCGAAAATCTAGACTAGATCTAGAATGAACAAATAAATAATCCAGGTCCAAAATATGTTAAAAAATGCGGACCAACATCTTCTTTAGGTCCAGGTCAAAAATCTGATTGAAAATGTGGTCCGATATCTGGTTCAGGTCCAGAACCTTGTTCAAAATCGGTCCAAAATCTGGTTCTAAATGTTATCAAAAATCTGCTCCACGTCCACAATTTGATTAAAAATCTGTTGAAAAATATGACTCATAATTAGGTTTATCATCTGGTGTCGGCCCAGAATCCACTTCAAAATATGGTTTGAAATCTGATTTGAAATCTGGTCTAAAATCTGAACTAAAATATGGTCCAATATCTGGTCCAGATCCAAAGTTAGGTCCAGGTCTGGTCTATAATTGGTAGAAAATGGGACTCAAAACTGGCCCGGGATCATGATGTGGTACAGGTCCAGGTTCTGATCGAAAATCTGGCATAAATGTCTCAGGCATGAATATGATCCTAAATCTGCTCTAAAATATGATAAAAAATGTGGACCAATGTCTGCTTTAAATCCAGTATGTAGTTCAAGTCCAAAATACGACCCAAAATCTGATCAATAATCCGGTCCAGGTCCAGAACCTGGTTGAAATAAGGTCCCAATCGGTCCAAAATGTGATCCAACATGTGGTCTAAAACTTAATCAAAAATGTGGCACGAAAATCTGCTCCAGGTCCAAAATCTGACTCAAATTTTGATAAAAGTGTGGCCCATGATTAGCTCTGTCATCTGGTTTCGGTTCAGAAGTTTGATCTAAAATTTGGTTGAAAACCTGGACCTAAATCTGATAAAATTTGTGGTCCAGGTTCAAAATATGATAAAAAATGTGATTCAAAATCTAAGCAAACTATGGTCCAAAGTCTCGTTAAGGTTCTGGTCCGGGTCCAGAATCTAATTCAAGGCCACAATCTGGTCAAAAATGTGATACAGATGAAGGATGAAGAGCCTGAACCAGGTCCAGAATCAGGTCCAAAATCTAATTTATCGATAACTCAAGAATTTTCGGATATTTCACTGCACACTAAGCCACTTTTTAAATTTTTAAATCTATAATTAACCTTATATTAAAGTACACTGGTAAGTAGTTTCCTGACGTTCCCTGTACTACGGCGTAATGGAATAAGAGAGTGCGATGATGTTGTAACATGCCTTTTATAGCAGTAATTATATCGTGGTCGTCGATCAGTTTCGGTTCAGCGGAGTCGAAATTATTCGATGACTAGGTGGCGAATTTGATCTGCATTCAGTGAACCGGTTGAAGAGTAACATTCTATCGCGGATACGCGACCATAATTCAAACTGTGGTTCAAAATCTAATTCAGGATCAGGTCCAGGTCCAAAATATGATATAAAAATGTGGACCAAAATCTGCTCTAGGGCCAGTATCAAGTCCAGGTCCACAATCTGATAGAAAATGTGGTCCGATATCTGGTCTAGGTTCAGAACGAAATTGCTAATCCTGTGTAGGAGATAGCACGGCTTGCCTCTGTATCAGTTCGCTAACTAATGGCCGGGGATGAAGATGGCTGTTGCCGTTATTTGGCACCAACGAGAGACACCTCCGCGATATGTCAATAGGCCTTTCCAGCACTGCTGTCAAATGAGAGGGATAAAACCTCCAGCATGACATGTCAATACGATATATATATATTGGTGGACACCTCACAGAACCTGATCGAGGTCCAGATTCTGGTCCCAAGTATGATTCAAAATTTGGTCCAAATTGTGATCTAAAATCTAAATTAAAATATAACCTAAATTTTCTCTAAAATCTGATTTAAAATGTCAACAATCTAAAAGAAATGTGGTCCAAAATCTAATCCAGAATACAACATCTGTATTAAAGGAGTAGAAAAACTGATAAAAGAAAATGCGGTCCAAAATCTGATCTAATATTTAGTTCAGTTCCAAAATCTGGTTCAGGTTCAGAATAAAGTCCAAAATCTGATCCAAAATGTGGCTCAAAATCCGGTCCAGATTCAGAACCTGGTTCACAGACCTGGTTCAGAATAATGGTCAGAACCTGGTTGAAATAAGGTCCCAATCTGGTCCAAAATGTGATCAAAACTCTGCTCCAGGTCCAACATTTGACCCAAAATCTGATAAAAAATATAACTCATAATGAGGTCATCATCTGGTTCAGGTCTAGAATCTGGTCCATAACCTACCTGGTCGAAAATCTTGACCAAAATCTGATAGAATATGTGGTCCAGGTTCAGAATCTGGTCCAAGCTCAAAATCTGATAAATAATGTGGTCCAAAATCTGAACATATTCGGATCTAACATCTCGTTAAGGTTCAGGTCCACAATCTGGTCCAAAATTTAATCTAAAATTAGATAAAAAGTGATCCGAAAATATCCAAAATCCTCATCCAAAATATGGTCCAATATCCAATAAGCTTCTGGTACACGTCCAGAATCTGGCCTAAAATGTGATGAAAAATGTGATCCACGTTCGGAATCTGCTCCAATATATGGTTTTAAAATATGGCCAAAAATGTGGCATAAAATTTGAATGAAAATATGGTCCAAAATTTGGTTCAGCTCCTGGTCCAAAATCTGGTAAAAAATGTGATTGAAAACAAGGTCTAAAATTGGTAAAAATGAGGCCAAAAATCTGGCGTAAATACGATCCTAAATCCGCTACAAAATCTCATTCATAATCTGGTCTAAAATCCGTTCTAGGTTCAAATTTAGTCCAGATCCAAAATCTGGTCTAAAATCAGTTCAGAAAATGGTCCCAAACTCATCCAAAATGTGGTCCAAAATCTCGTTAAGGTACTGGTCCAGATGCAAATTGTTTCCAGATCCAGATGTAGAACCTGATACAGATCCAGATTACAGGTCCCAAATCTGAATAAAAATATGGCCTAAAATGTGGTCCAGTTCTAGAATCTGCTTCAAGTTCAAGATAAGTTTTAAAATTTGTTTCAAAATTTGGTCCAAGTCCAAGTCCAGTATTCAATTCAAATTCTAATCCGGCTTATTTTATAGTTAATCGTTTCGGTGTCTTCGGCGCGATTTTTCGTTACATTCCAAACAATAAGTGCGCCGAAGAGACCGAAACGATTTATGCTAAAATAGCACTTTTATTTATTTATTTATTTATTTATTTATTTATTTATTTATTGGTTCATATCCATCCGACCTGTTAGGTCTCCATGGAAGATTGTTTTGGACGGGGAAAAGCCAAATAGAGCCAAAACCCCGTCATCTTCTAACTATGTACAAATTCAAATTACAAATAACACATTACATTTCACATATCAAATAAACATTTTCATGGTCAAATAATAATAATAATAATTGAATATTAACTAGATATAGCACATTGCAGTCATTTATAAAATTCTTCTATTAACTACCTTATTATAAAATGCTTTTGAGGATTCACCGAATTCAAACAAGTGGGCCACCAAGGAAAACGCACGGATACAGGCAGCGATAGGTTCATTGAATCCAAATACAGTGCGGTGCGCCTGAGGTTGCAGTAATCCCGCGGAACGGAGAGAACGTTGAGGAGCACGAAAGCCAAGCATCGAAAGAATGTTCGGAGAATCGATTTCTCCGTTGAGCACTTTAGCGACAAATACAGCCTCCTGCTGGACTTTCTTACGTCGTTCTAAGGTATCAAGACCGATGAGGCGACACCGATCAGGATACGACGGAAGGTTCACAGGATCACGCCAAGGAAGATCACGTAGTGCTAAGCGAATGAATCTTTTCTGCACTCGTTCAACTCTCAGGGTCCAGGCGAGTTGATGAGGAGACCAAACCAGGATAGATCCTTAAAATCCCGTCCGATTTTGGATATAAAACCGAGCTGCCGGGTTGCTTTGGAAAAGACAGTCGAGCGAATAACGTTAAAACTGAGTTTAGGGTCAAGAATAACGCCCAGGTCGTTGACCTTATCAGCTCTCTTGAGTACATGACCATGAATATTGTACTCGAACAATATTGGGCTAATAGTTCGGTGGAATGTCATGACCTGACACTTTGCCGTGCTTACGATGAGCCGGTTCTTACAACACCAGTTAACGAAAATATCCAGCAGCTTTTGCAAATTACAGCAGTCTTCGATGGACCGAATGGTGAGATATACTTTTAAATCGTCCGCGTACATTAATTTACATCCATCGCCCAAAAGTAAGGTTATGTCCTTGAAGTACAACGAGAAGAGCAAAGGGCTCATATTACTGCCCTGAGGTACACCCGATTTGATGACGGATGCGGAGGAAAAACATGAGTTAAGCTGTACACGTAGGGTTCGATCGCTCAAGTAGGAACTTAACCACTCGACGAAATGTCCCGATGCACCGAGCCGGGAGAGTTTCCGTAAAAGTATTCGATGATCTATGCGGTCAAACGCAGCCTTCAGATCCGTGTAAACTACGTCGATTTGAGATTTCTGCTCCATATGCGAAATTCACGTCGACGTAAAATGCGTAAATGCAAAAAAAGATTAGTGCAAACGGATCGTTCTGGCATAAATCCATGCTGATCGAAGGAAATGTAGCTTTTCGTATGAGCAAGAACAACAGCGCTTACAATTATTTCAAAAATCTTACACGATGCGGAGAGGCTAGTTATGCCACGATAATTTCTTATATTTTGCCGGTCACCGCTTTTGAATACTGGGAACATGTAAGATTGCTTCCAAATCGCCGGAAATTTTCTTTGTTCGAAAATGATTGTTTTTATGAGCGATTGCGCACTTATTGATTAGACTATTTTCCTTGCAATTAGCAATACAACTAATGGTACGTTATAGTTCTGTGTAGTACATGGTTCAGTACAGATTCAAATCCAGTCCGGTCAAGATTTTCAGCCAGCCCCGAAAATAGTCCAGATTCAAAATCTGGTCCGATATTAGATCCCAAATATGGTCTAAAATTTACCAAAAATCCAGCTCCAGAATCTGTGCCAGGTTTAGAATCTGTTTTAATAATTCCAATCTGTTCCAAATCTGATAAAAAATATGGTCCAAAATCTGTCCAGAATCTAGTCCAAATCTATTTTGAACAATCTTATTCAAAATCTCATCCAAATTTTGTTTCAAAGTCTGAAATAAAATAAAATAATCAAAATCTGGTTTTTAATATGCACCTGATCCAGAATTTGGTCCAAAATTTGATCGAAATTTGGCCCAGGTCGAGAATCTGAGTCAGCCAGACGATGGTTCAGGTTCGAAATTTGGTTCAAAACCTAGTCCAAAATGTGATCTAAACACTGATTCAAATCAAGAATCTGGCCCAGGTCCATTATCTGATGTAGATCTGGTTCAAAACGTGATCAAAAATGTGGTCTAAATCCGAAGTCCGATATCTAGTTCAAAACCTAATACAAAATTTTATCCAAAATATGGTCCAGAACCCGGTTCAGAGTGCAATCCAGGTTCAGAACCTGGTCCCAAATGTATTTCAAAATCTGGTCTAGAATCTGGTTCTGGTCTAAAATTTGATCCCAAACATTTAGCCAAAATATGATCCAAAATCTGTCTTGTAGTAACCGTCTCGTCTTGAATCAACTATAAGTAGGGCACGGGAGGGTATTTTCAGCAGGTCTCTAAATTCAGCCTATTTGCCTTATTTTTCGTCAATAAAAATACTTTGCCGATATACAATTTTAATATGTTATAACTATTTTCGCAAGACTGTAAGTAATCTACTAATTTGTATTCAAAGAACGTCAAAACCACCTGTTCTTCCACTAGAACTAGGCCATAGGCCGAAAAAATAGATGCTATCGCTTAATGGGCCGAAAATACTCTCCCGTGCCCTACTCACGGATATTAAAGTCGCTTAGCCACAAGCAGTGTGCTGTGCTGTTGTAATATCGACTCTCCAAATGGCGTTGGATATCGCTGTTTATCTTCTAAAAGTAGAGCTTGTTCCAGAGTTGCCCGTATTGTAGTTTGATTGCTATGGGCATTTTAAAAAAAGGTTTGTACTTTTGTACGCCAAAGAATTTCCGAATTTAATTAATATTTGCTCGTGGGGATATTATACAAATATAATATAAAAGAAGGAGGTTGGAGAAGGAGAAGGAGGATAATGGCCGATATTGAGCACAAGTGGACATAATCTTTTGACATTCATCGTAGGAGCGTCGAGTTCGCCCTGACGGAGTTACTATGGATACATTAATGGTTGTTTGTTGTTCGAATATAAAAATGTAAACATTGTTCAATTTTGCAGATCAGCTAAAGAGGAATATAATTGAACCGACAAGTTTTATGGATTGTGGCTTTCCAGTTTTCGCAAATTTTAGGGAGAATGTCCAAATACGCAACGGAAAGTTCCTTATCAAGTCGAGGCGCTGTTCGAGAGCAAACTTGACAACGGCTCGACCAACATGAAGTTAATGTTTGCGTTAATGTGTAATGTTTCGAATGTTTAATTCGCACGATTGTGAAAAAGTATTCTGAGCCAGTGCCTTCAGCAAATTATGGCCACAAACCACTATAAAAGTTTGAATCCGTTTAGTTATGATTCACTTCAGCTGATCTGCAAAATTAAACAATGTTTACATTTTTACACTCGAACAACAAACAATCATGAATGTATCCATAGTAACTCCGTCAGGGCGAACTCGACGCTCCTACGATGAATGTCAAAAGATTGTGCCCACTTGTGCTCAATATCCGCCATTATCGCTCGTAGAAAGCTGGATAACGTTATGTATAATTCCACTGAAAATCAGGAGGCATCTCTGCCAATGCCACTCGGACTCGCCTACTAGATGGCAAATTCCGACCGACCGCGAAAGGTTCAATTATCTAAAAACAGGTTAATCTTTCCAGATCGCAGGCAGTGGCATCCGGCGACAAGCCAGTTTCTTCAGTTCAAGTTCTCTTCGACTCAGACCCGAGACTCGTCAATCAGCCCGAAAAATGCACGACAGTCATCAGTCAGTATTGCTTGCGCCCAAGCAAGCAAACCTACCCTCAAAAACGAGACCCCGTAAAGTTCGAAAGGAAAGTTATTACATCCGGAAGTCATACGACGACTGACTCGTCGTAAGCCAGCCAGACAGTTTGGTCTTGTTATTGTTGTTGTTGTTCGTATTTAACTTTTTGCTTTTCGCTCACCTCATGTCAACTCGTCTCTTAGCTGCTTCTTCCTCTTCGCCGTTTGTGGTTGTCATCGTCACCATTGCCGCACCGCCATCGCACTCTTCGACCGACCTTCTTTCGTCGTTGTCCTCCGGCTATCTCTCCAAGCCTAAACAATGTTGGTCTCCGGACGGTATATAGCCCTATTAAAGTTCAATGAGGTCGAAATCTGCATTCGCTTGTGCCTTGTTGTGCCATCGTCGTCGCATCGTCGTAATCTTCTTTCCAACCAATAATGCCCAGCAGCGCCGGGACGGACGGACGGACGGACGCACGAACCGGCAGTAGAGAATTGAAATATCATTAACCTTCGCCGGAGGGGCTAATGAGACACGATCGCATTCCACTTCCTACGGGTCTCGACGATTGACGACCTGGCGGATCGAGGTCGCTAAACGAGATATGAATAGAAAACCGTCCCAATCAGAGGAGAAATTCCAATGATATGGCCCAAAAACTATCAGCACACGTTAAAAATTTCCTACTGTTTCAATCAACAAGCGCACCCCCAAAATATCAATTAGCTCCAACTATTCGGCACCGCCCGGCCCCGCCGGCCGCGTCGAAGATCAGTATCGGCCGGAGGATTAGAGGATTGCTGCTGGCGCTAAGTTGCAACACCAGCCCCAGCCCCAGCCTGCTAGGTTTATTACAGAGTCGAAAAGGGTAGGCAACCGTTTGCCCGTCATCGTCGTCAACAGCAACCGTAACAACAATGGGTAAATTTCATATTCATACCTGGTTACAACGACACCTGCGGTGTCGCCGGTTGTCGGCTTAGCCGAAAAAAGATTTCCAACACCAAGCGGTTGAGAGCGCTGCGGTGCGGTGCGTTATTTGGATGTCGTTTTACACAATGGACGCCTGGCGGAGGAACTGGTCCAATCGGTGCGTGCCCCGCCGGCGCTGCTGTGATGGGCGGCATCGCGAAAGAGAGAGTCACCGATGATGGTACTTTCGGTCGCCGTCAGTGGATTGCGTGGTGGTGGTGGCCAGGGGGAAATTGTACTTCAGGAGTTTAAGGTCCGATGAGATTTTTAGGTGCTGGCCACGAGCGGTCATAATCGTGTGCGCCCATAAACACACTCTGTGCTCGTATGATGTGGTCGATATTTTGGGTGCGGTATGCATACGGCATTAGATTTTTTGTTTCTTTCATTACAAATTTCTACTCGAAATAAGCACATAAGTAAATGACAGCGTTTTGGCTGATTTCACTTAAGTTCACGATAAGAGTGCGTTGAAGACAAAATCAGTTTCAGTTTGTTCCCAAAAATGATGCTAACTTTGTTGATATGAAATTTATCGTGTGACAGGTACTGAAGTTCATGCTCAATCAATGGCTTCTTGGATTTACATAGAAGAAAGTGACAAACATCCTGTGACTGTCAAGAGCACAGCTCTTCACAAATTTAGTAGAATTCAATAAAGTTAAAACCCCCGTATCAGTTACCCTCTGAGATAAGTGACAATAAATCCACCTCCGGATGCAGCCCTTCAAATGCAACATTGTTACAGCTTCCCCTTAAGCCTCGACGACGTCAGCGCAGCGTCCTTCGACCTCTGGGCAGGAAGCAAAGTCAACTCTAGCCTTCTTTCGAATCTACTTTTCCCTACGCGCCGCTATCTCTCGTCCATCGTCATCCGTAATTTATTATTCATAAAATTTCTCCATCCATTCGTTGGCCCGTTAAACCCGTTGACGGAATTCCTGTGCCTGCGGTGCACTCACCAAGGCAGGAGAAGAAAAAAAGGATGCACACAATGCACCTCTTATCGGTCTCCGGTAATCGGAACCATCCGAGTCCGACACAGACAGACAGACTGACAGACAGACAGTGACAGACAAACAGACGAGGCGGGCAACGGGACCAACCGAAGGACCGGCCAGCAACAGCACCACCACCACCGGCAGGATATTAGCTCGGTCTGTAATTAATACCTACGGTGCGGACTTCCATCGCATCGCTCGGGTCCGACGAAGATGCAAACCACGCACGGAAGGATGTTTTTCCCTCGGGTTCAATTGTGGAAAATCGACCGGAAAAGTTAAACGGTGTCCCAAACTGTGCCCCTTTCCGAAAGTAAACCGCGCTTATTAGGAAAATTAGTTCGAACACAATCAACTTCTCAAGCATCGCCAACTAAGATAGCTCTTCCAAAGCATTGGAAAGGCTTCGCTCTTCCACTATCGGACATGGCCTTCTTTGCTAGCCTGTCGAAGTCATCTACGGTTTCAGCTGATCGACGAAGGAAGAAAAGGACACAACCGACGGACGGAGAAGAACAGACGGAGAAATGGGAAGTGTGTACATACGTCACCCTTTCCTCTTGCCTGCCAGTCCGGCGTCTTCTACCTGCCTGCCTAAGGTACTGTGCCGATAATGATGGTGTTTGATGGTGCCAGCCAGCCAGCCAGCCACCGTTGGAACCCGAAACGAGTGCAGCAGAAACAGCAGCAGCAGCAGCACACAACGGAGGACGAAATGGAGCGGAGTGAAACGGTACTGGTGGTTGTCGGTCGGACGGTCGGTTTTACGTAATTGAATATGAAAAAATAAACAAACTTTTAACGACTTTTCTTCCTAGCAGCTAGCAGCTAGAAGAAAAAACAAACGACGGACGCAGCAGCAGCAGCAGAAGCTGGGTTTTCAGGCGGTAAACCCAGGTAGGCCCATAAACTTAACTGCACTGAGTAAATGGGATAAAACAAACAGAACACAACAGGATGAACGAAAGGAGGTAGGGTTGAGGTCAACGACAGAGTAAGTGGGTTGGGACGGTATTTGGATTGCCAATTCTAATTTGCAGATTAAACTAATCGCGGTACAAAAGAGTTCGAAAGCTGTCCGTCGCCGGGGGGCGTTTTACGGAACATTTTTGGTTTGTTTTATTGGAGGTAAAAGTCCGAGCTGGCACTTCGTGCTGAACATATCGCAACACAGTAGGCGTAGGCTTTTCACTTGTAAAATTAAGGGTAATTTTCTGCGATGAACTATTCATTCATGAATGAAGATAAAAAATCGAAGCAGGTCATCTGAAATGTAACAATAGAAATACAAAAGCAAGCCAGCTTCCTGAATGGCAACATTAAATTTTGCGTCTGTGTAAAGGCCGAACCCCAATGCATCCATCTTTAATACGTTCCAGCGACTTTGCTTAAGCGAACTGATGCATATGTGGTGAAACCTTCATTTCGAGAGGAGTCAGGGGAGCCTTTATTTGTCGTATATTGTATACGTTATTTGTCGAATCTTACGTCGATTAGATGATGGAAATAAATTACTTCCATCTCTTTATAGCCACTCTGCAATCTAGATCAACAACTATTCATATTGCGTTTCCAGCAGAATATATACGACTAACAACAATATTTCATCCATCATTTAGTATCCGTTTTCGAGCGCCGCGAAAGCCGCTTTGGCAGAGCGCCCAAAGCGCTCCCATTTTCCGCCCATGTGCTGCGCAAATGATAAGTAAGAATTCCAAAGGGTGTTTGCATTTATAAAGACATCTTTACAACCAATCACGATTTGTTTCAAAATGTCTTTGGCTTTGGGATCTTTAAAATGAAACGGTCATCTGACCATCATGCATGACTGAGTCGTCAGAGTGCACAGCGACGTCCAAATGAATAGCTCTAGTTTGTCAAATATGTACGTGAAAATTTTTTTCTCTGATCTTGGCCCGATGGAAACCGTTAGAGAAAATATACCTACATAATGATGAGATCGCCGACCGCCCTTACTAATTCAGATGCATTAACTTATATTTTCTAACAGTTCGACGAATAATTTTCATTTAGGTATTTCTGACCCTGGATCTTTAAAACAGATTTATTTTAACCACATTTTTAATAGACTTTTGGTCCGATTTTGGACCACAATTTTGAACAGACATTGGGTTAGATTTTGAACCCGGATCAGACGCTGCACAAAGGGCAAAAACGAGCTCGTAATCCCAAGAATTAGAAGCCGCTGGTTTGGAGTCTTACAAGATACCTATTCTTATGTAAAAAAAATGCAGGAAACCGATTGGTGATGGTTTCATCCTGCGCAGACTTCGGGAAGTTGTCCATTTTGCCCGATTTTCGCCAAAAATCATGTTAAAAGCTAATTAAAAACTTTTTTGCCGCCCGTGAAACGAACTCAAATAGCTTCCAAATGATGTCAAAACATCAGAAGAATCAAATCCCATCCATTCCATGCTGTGCGAAATGCGGGTATAGTCCATTTTGCCCAATTCATCCCTAAATACATAGTAAAACCTAATTAGAGGGATTAAAACTAACTCAAAGACAGGGGAATAAACTCGAATAGTACCAATTTTACTCGAAAGTCATCAGGAGAGTTGATTATCATCGATTTAGTACCGTGATGAATTCTCAATCGGTTCGTTTTGCCTGCTTCTCTCCTAGATCTACAAAAACACGTTCATTTGCTATTGCGTAAAAACATCGTACTTTTTCAACGATGGTATCTTTGGAGAAGTTATTTTCAAACTATCAAGGTGATCTTATATTCATCTATCAGGGTGATACAAACTTTTGTTTTTTGAATACGTCCAAAAAATTTTTTTTCTTCAGCAAAATTATAGAACATACTAAAATGAGCAACTTTGCTGAATATAGTAACTATCTATCTTTTGCTAGTTGCGAGCTATAATGATTTATTTTAAAAGTACACTTAAAAATCAATTCTGCACAATAACTCGGCATCCAAACAATTTACTGCTTTCAACTGTTCTCCAAAGTTATTCAGTATGATAAAATACACATTTTTTTTGAAGACTGTTTTTACCTTTGAGTTAGTTTTAATCGCTTTAATTAGGTTATCTATGTATATGGGCGTGAATTGGTCAAAATGGACTACTCTTGCATTTCGCACAGTATGGAATGGTTGGAATTTGATTCGTCTGATGTTTTGACGATATTTGGAAGCTATTTGAGTTCGTTCCACGGGCGGCAAATAAGTTTTAAAACCTCCCGAAGTCTGCGCAGGATGAAACCGCCACCAATCGATTTTCTGCTTTTTTTTTGACATAAGAATAGGTATCTTATAAGATTCCAAACCAGCGGCTTCTAATTCTTGGGATTACGAGCTAGTCCAAATGCCAGCTCTAAACAAGATGCTGGACCTGGACCAGGAGTAGATTTTGATCAGATTTTGGACCAGTTTTCCTGACCAGATTTTGGTACAAAGTTTGGATCGAATATGGACCAGACTTTGGACCACATTCTGAACCAGATTTTGGACCTGGATCAGATTTAGGACCACATTTACGATTAGATTTTGGATCAAATTTAGAGCAGATTCTGAACCGGCACCAGATTTTGGATCACATTTTTGATCAGATTTTGGACCTGGACCATAGGGGGATTTGTTCCGAATTCTGGAACAACATTTGATAAAAAAAAGTGTGGTCCAGAATCAAGTCCAAGTCCAGAATGTGGTTCAAAATCTTATTAAAAATGTGATCGATCTGTTGGCCAGCTTGATTCAAAATCTGGCCTAAAATCTAAACAAAAATATGGCCCAAAACCTGGTCTTGTCCAGGTTCGAAATTGGATCAAAAACATGGCTCAGTATCTGGTCCAAATTTGGTCCAAAATTTGATTTTAAATCTGCACTAATTAAAACCAAACTTTGATAAAAATACCACACACAATCTAGTTAAAATCTGGTCGAAAATCTTGTCGAGGTCTTGACCCAGCATATAGAATTTGAATCTTTAGATAAGATTTTAGGCCGCATTTTTTATCATATTTGAACCAGATTTTGGATAAGATTTTGCACCGGACTTGGACATCATTCTAGACCTATACCATCTGTTGAACGACTCTAGAAGGCGTTTCTATCAGATTTTAGCCCAGATTTTAAACGTTGTTTTATCAGATTTTGATTCCAATTTTGAACCTGATTCAGGACGTGGACTAGATTAAAACCAAAGTTTTCACCACATTTTGGACCATATTTTAGGCCTGGAAAAGATTATCGGCCGCTTCATTCGCATCAACGCGAGGATAAGTCAATTGGCGTTGAAGGGCCGTTTCTTCAATTACGCCATCATGAATTTAGACTGCCAATATTGAGCTAGATTCGAAGATGAGAAGGAAGCGTTCTATGCGCCGCTATTCGCCGCGAGAAAGAAATGTGAAGACCGATGATAGGCCTGCACACCGATACAAACGATAACGGACAACAATGTACAAACTTCGCAGCTGCTCGAGGCCTGGTGAATCGAAGCACCCTTTCTCCACGCAAAGATATCTACAAATCCACCTGAAGATCACCTGATCAACGCAACGTACAAAGAATCAGATGGATCACGTTTTCAGCGATAACCGGTTCTTTTCTAACATCTAATGATATTTGGTTCAGTGTATTGAACGTTGATAGTTGTGTTTTCGATATTATTTTACTTGTTTTTCGTTCGTTTTATCGTTTTTGTTTTGTGCAGAGTGCTTCCAACAGGGGCTTGCGATGGGTGCCATGTTTTTGTTGCCAACATCCTCAGCACATCTCGACAAGGTTGGCAGCAAATTTACCTGTCAGACGGGCGCTATTTCCTGCATTTCTTGCAAATAGCGCCCTTCGTTAAGTCGACTGTCAAACACCGTTCGTTAAGATAAGGATAGCACCCCGCTGGCTTCCAAAGATTGATTGTATCGTTTCTCAATTGTGATTTTAATAATCGAACACAACCGAAGTGACTCTACGAGCTTTTACTACGTGATTTTGTTCGACGGTTTTGTTTACATCTTGTATACGAAGCCTGTGTCAGTGCTACATGAAGTATTCCACCACGCACACATATAAAGATTTTTTGACATTAGCTGAGGCCCTCGCTGAGGCTGTTTGCAGTAGGAGTAATATCAACAACATCAAATTCCAAACTCCCGGATCCTCTTCTCCACTCTTTGCTCTCCTCTCACTCCTACATAAGCGATCCTCAGCAAATGTCATTCTCGTTGGTGACGAAACCGCAAATTACTTCATGGAAATAAATCTACACGTTGCATGTACTTGCTGTCAGAGTGATCCTAAGGGCATCCATATCGGTGGTCGCATACCGTACATTCTAACAAGGATTGATATTTTTCGAGTCAATATGACCAACTGTTCCGCCTGTGACCGCTGTGCTAAAACACTGAAAAAAGCGGAGGATCATATCATCAAGCCTACCGCGTCCGGTGCGCTGGTTTCAACGGCCCGTTCTCGAAGATTCTCCACGAAAACCCCAACCTATTCTGGATGAGCGACGAGTGCGTAAAACTAATGAAGTTTGCTCGCTTTAAAAGTGTGGTTTCGCCTCTCGGAAATGTCCTCTCCACCATCATCGAGGGCCAAATGAATGGAATCTCCGAACTCAAAGACGAAATTGTCAGGAATAACCACCAGGTTGCAAAACTCGCCGACAAGTTTAATCCCGATGCAACCCCGATGCGGATACCTGACCGTGATCGTCCTTCAAAACGCCGCCGAGGTGACTCGGTGACTCCGAATAAACGAGCCACCGGAACGAGACCCGTCGAGAGCCATGACAAGCTTGTGGTCAGTTCCCCACCCAATTTATTTTGGGTGTACTTCCACACCACCGTAACCACTGACGTCGTTGAAGGACTAGCTCGAGATGGCCTACAGATTCGGGCTTCCATACGAGTTGTTTCCGTAGTAAAAAAGGGTACTGATCTCCAGCCGCTAAATTTCGTGCCCTTCAAGGTGGGCATTCCATTGAAATACAAAACTGCAGGAATCGCTTTTAGGGAATTCGACGAGGCTCGTTCGACCCGGTAACCCTGCTGCCGACACCTTATCCGCGACTGTGATGGCGCTGGACTCTCCAGCCCCTTTAGAGCTATCGACTTCAGAACTCTAGTTGCTGAAATTCAGACGATACCGGAATGCATCGAATACAGAATCATGGAAGCCCCTAACCCCCCGCCGCAGTCGAGATATTCCCGCCAGCGTACATTAGTTCTACTGGTCCTGCGTGTTGGTGCGGGAGCCAGGGCTTCCAGACAACTAGCCATGGCAAGTATATCACGCTGAATCGCTATTTCTCTGCTGATGCAGTTTACGTTTCCAGTTCTTCAACAACCGGCTCACCGATCCTCGAAGTCCAGCCAACTGATTTCTGCCGGCCCGACGCTTCTGCCAGTCTTAGTCAACCACTCAATTCAACACACACCGGGACACCGGGACGCACTGTTGTTGGTACCATGGACGCCCCTGACCTCCCTGCCGCAGTCAAGTCATTCCAGCCAGGGACCAGCAGCCGTCCCGGTCCTGCGTGCGGGAGCAGTGGACGGGGCGTCCAAAACCTCCTGCCAGGCAAGTTCGAAAATATTGATTCTCACCCCACCCTTCGCTTCACAACCAGGAACCGTACAACCGCACAGAGCTCCAACATATTCACTGCTACTACCAAAATGTGAGTGGCATGAACACGACTGCTGTCGATTATCTACTCGCATCCCTAGTAACAATGCTGGTTTCATTACACACTTACGACGGTTCTGGTGACCAAAATTGGTTCTTAAAACCGTAATAAGAGTGCAATAAAACTCAAATTGTTACTTGGGATGCGCCGACAGTCCGTACGAGATAATCGTACGTGCTTTCGGGAGATATTTGGGCCTAATTATGAGGTGTTTCGCTGCGACCGCAAGAGCCGCAAAAGTACAGGAGGTGGCGTCACGATAGCAGTCCATCGTCAGTTCAAAGTCTCTATCGTCGAAAATGACAATTGGCTACCCGTCGAGCAGGTGTGGGTGACGGTAAAGCTTGCAGACCGGAGGCTGTTCTTGTGTGCACTGTATCTGCCTCCTGATCGCATCCGCATCCCGTTGTCTTGAATGTCCATATGAACTCAGTTAATGCAATAGCTTCGATGGCGTCTCCAGTAGACGAGATAATCGTTATGAGTGATTTCAACCTGTCTGTACGTTGACTCTAACTCATCGTCTCTATCTCTAAAGAGTTGCTCGACTGCTACAGCACTGCCACCAGTCAAAAAGCCAACAATATTGCTATAGCGGAAACGGTCGCTTTCTCGATTTATGCTTTGCTAGTGTGCAAGTTCAGGCTCGCGAAATAGCGATGGCTCCTTCCCCGCTTGTTAAGGACGTTCCACATCATCCACCCTTGGTGGTTACTATCCGTCAACAAACACGTCTTGACGTGACTAGTGCACCACCGATCGTCTACTATGGTTTCGCCCGTGCGGACTTCAGGGAAATCCAAAGAACCCTGACTAGCATCAATTGGGATGCAGTTTTGGACAAGGAAGATGTTAATTCTGCCGCAATGACATTCTCCAATATCCTGGACTACGCAATCGATCAACATGTCCAAAAAAGAACCATGCCCGCTCTGAAGCAGATACCCTGGTTAAACGCTACGTTACGACGTCTAAAATCCGAGAGGAAGACTGCTCTCAAGAAATTCTCAAAACATAGAACGTTGCCACACCGTAACCACTACTTGTCGATCAACACGCGTTACAAATGATTGAGTCGCTATTGCTTCCGGAACTACCTGAGTAACATCGAACGCAGACTTAAAAAGAAACCGAAATCCTTTCGTCAACGAACAGCGGAAGGACAACGGGCTTCCTTCGGTAATGTTCCTGGGTAGTGAAACTGCCAGCAACATAGAACAGATTTCCCAACTATTAGAAAGACATTTCCGCAGCCGTCCAGTGCGTCCCCGTGCTTAGCAATTGTTTAACTCACCTTTCCATCGACGACGCGATGATCATATCAGCCGCCGCGAAGCTAAAATCCTCTCGTTCTTCTGGACCGGATGGTATTTCGTCTGTTCTGCTGAAACAGTGTATCAACTCCTTGGCTGCTCCGATGAGCCACCTGTTCAGTTTATCAATCGGTACAGGTGGCTTCCCAACAATATGGAAATCGGCTTACGTGTTTCCTGTTCATAAAAAGGGGAATAGAAGAAATGTCTATAACTATCGCGGAATCTTTGCACTAAACTCAATATCGAAACTGTTCGGGCTTGTCGTGTATGCACCTGTATTCGCATTCTTTAAGCAATATGTCGTAGATGATCAACATGGCTTCATGCCCAAGCGGCCCACGACAACCAATCTTCTAACTCTTACGTCCGACGTGATAAAAAGTTTTGACGACCGGTCGCAGACGGACGTTATTTACACGGACCTTTCCGCTGCTTTCGACAAATTGAACCATCGAATCACCATCGCCAAACTGGACAACCTCGGCATCGGAGGGTCCTTGCTACGATGGTTTAATTCATACCTCTCCGACCGGCACCTAGAAGTTAGCATCGATGGTTTTACCTCCAGACCTTTCACTACTTACTCTGACATTCCACAAGGTAGCCATCTCGGACCTTTGGTTTTCCTCGTCTACTTCAACGATGTCAACTTCCTGCTTAAATGCCCGCGACTCTCTTTTGCCGACGATCTGAAACTGTATGCTAAAGTCGATAGTCCGTCCGACGCCGCGTTCCTGCAAGAGCAGCTACTGATTTTTGCGAAATGATGCACAGTTAACCACATGCTGCTAAATTCCGACAAATGTGACATAATTACATTCTCAAGAAAATTAAACCCTCTCGTTTTCGACTACATTCTATCAGACGTGCATCTACGCCGCGAAAATTGTGTTAAGGATTTGGGAGTACTGCTTGACTCTAAGCTTGATTTTTCGGTGGACTAGAGATGCAGGCTAGACTAGATGGGACGCTACTCTCCGGCGGCAGGAAGCTGGACTACCCATATCACAACGCTCCGCATTATATTGGAGCAGATCAACGAATTCCAGGACTCTCTTTTGCTGGTGTTCGTTGACTTCGAAAAGGCGTTCGACCGTCTCAACCACGAAAACATCTGGGACGCACTTAGACGTAGAGGAGTTCCAGATAAGCTAGTCCATCTCATCGAGGCTAAGTGCGAGGCGTTCTCGCGCAAGGTTTCTCATTGAGATATTAGTCGGAGCAATTGACAGTAGACCAAATCAAGGATTGCCTTGGAATCCGCTAACGATGGAGCAGCTAAATCACCTCGACCTAGCCGACGACATTGCCTTGCTCGCACAACGCCGAAGCGATATGCAGAGCAAGTTAGATGACCTTGCCGAGAGTTCCCAGGCAGCAGGTCTCACAGTCAATGTAGCAAAAACTAAGTCTATGGTGTGAACACCATATGGTGTTCACACTGACAATTCCACCAACTTCACAGTAACGGGACAACAAGTTGAGCAGGTAGACGTCCCGAAAGGAGGAAAACCCGAGTCTATAATTCAAACGTTAAGTCCACACTGCTGTATGCCTGCGAAACGTGGTGCGTTTCAGCGGAGACAACGCAAAAACCGCAGGTATTTATCACACGACAACTGACAACTGAATTTTTTTCTTTTCTTTTCAACGACGTATAGCAGTCGGCTTTTACTTTTCTGTTGGGGAAGAATAAATGCTTAATGCGAGAAATGAAGATTCAGGCAAACTGAAAATTCTTGATATTAGGCCAAAAATATAGACTTAGCGAAGGCTCTCACCTTCGTTGGCCTAATATCAAGAATTTTCAGTTTGCCTGAATCTTCATTTCTCGCATTAAGCATTTATTCTTCCCCAACTGACAACTGAATATCCGATGAGGAACTCCATCATCGATGTCATCAATGGCCGATAGCAACAGAAATTCGTAGACGTAGGTGGAAGTGGATCAGACATACTTTGAGGAAATGAGCGTACGAGATCTGTAGAGAAGCACTCGCCTGGAATCCGCAAGGACAGCGTAGAACAGGCATACCCAGCGGCTCCGGGCTGTAGACGAGAACCTGTCCTGGCGACAGATGAAAGCCATGGCGGGTAACCCTCGGCAATGGAAATCTCTGATTTTATCCCTTTCTTCTGCCGGAGCGGCGGACATGGACACATAAGTAAGTAAGTAAAAACTTCTAACGCAGAACAAGCTGTACGATGCACAAAAACTGATATGGTAATAAGTCTCGAACATACCCATGTGAGTATGCGACCTTGCGACGTAATTCAGTGAATTCCACAAGTTCTGTTTAAAACCTGAAAAACTATCCGCTACACTGCTTTTCGAATAACATAAATTCCGTCGTATCGTCTGTGTCTGTTAGTTTCACAAATGGTAAAACAAGCTGGTTATTCAATCCGTCGTCAAAAACCTCATATATGCGGCCCTTGGGAGCGCATGGTGTGCCCCGTTAAGACGGCTATATCTGCCATTGCAGATCTTATCCATCGTCCTAGTGACGAGACATTCGGGACATTGGTCCTAATCAAAGCTAAGTCGATTATTAACTCCAGGGGACTTACACACATCCCGTTGGAGTCGGCAGAACCGGAGTTTTTCACACCAAATCAATTCTAGCACTTCGGCTCAAAAGACATCAATATTTTTTTGAAACGATGGTTTTTACAAAAGACACCACCCAAAAAGAGTTATATAACTTTTGTTATCAAAATCTCTATACTTCGGGTCAGCCTAGTAGCATTTAGGATTACTAGTGGCAGCTCGCTCGAATCAAACACTCAAATCCTAAAATCTTTGTCTGCATCAACACTCTAAATGTGTTCACAATTTTTCTTCCCACTTTTATCTCCTGATACGTGCGATTCAGCTGAAATCGTCGTCTCCGTTCAATCATCAGCGCATATCGCTCCGCCTGACCGACCGGACTATTTACCAATCGATAAAGAATTCGGTTCGAGTATTTCATCTATTTCCAAGAAATGCTCTCGCGGTTTCCTCTTCTCGACTCCGTCGCCCTTCCCATCCTACAGTCCATCCTGTCCTGTCATGCGATGTTGATTAAAACTGTGCGATACGATGACGCACAGCACACCTCTCTTTCGCTCTCGGTCTCTATCAGCGTCGCAGCAGAGCAAACGACGGGACGGACGATGATAATACCTACACATCCGTTTCTTATAAATATCTTCTGCAACGGGCGCAGGCAGCCGCGCAGCGGCAGCTGAAAGGCACCTTGAGATACTAACTTCGCTTCAGACGAGTGTATCTTTTTCTTCCGAATCCGAGCGGCCGATCCGTCAGCCTTCACGACTGACTGGCTGGCTTGGGCCTTGGGTGGGTCGTTCTCTGTGTGCCCCTCTTCTGTCCGGTTGGTCTGGTCGGTCGGCGTGGAGGTGACGGTGGACTTCCTCCCGTTCACGTCCTCACATCGCTCGAAGAGCAGAGCAGCAGCAGCAGATGGCGATAAGGCGCGTTGTGTATGAACGAACCAACAAACCGAACGAACGAACTAACGTAATGTTTATTTTTAATATTGAGGCTAAGAAGGTGTTCTTATCACATCTCCCTCGCGTGTGGAGGAGGAGGTCGACGAGGTGGAGGAGGCTCAATCCGTGCGCGGGGAAATCAATCAGCAATAGAAATGAACTCATTCCCTTCAAGATACTGTCCATTCGGACAGACGTCTATCTGAGTGAAAATTTTGACACTTTGAATGACACACGTGTGTGACTTATAATTGCATCGCGCAGCAGGCTGCGGCTGCCATCCCAGGGGCATAAAAAGTCCTTAATTGAGGTGCTTATTTTTTTATGGTTTTCCCTTTTTCATCACAATGAAGTGAGTCAGAACCGCAACCAACATTCGAAACGCCAATAATTTTATAGATTATTAATTTTTGTACGACTTCGCTGCATCCGCAATTGCCTATCGTCAAAGTCAAGCGGGCAGCGGGCACGGCAGATTAGCTGGTAACTGGAGAGAAGGTTACGGAATTAATTGAAGAATAACACAACCACCGAGGACCGATTAAGCAGACGAACGAACGGTCCAATTTAGCTGCGTGCGGCTAACCTCCACTTCCTCTATCCTTCGAAGCGTGTAGCTTTTATTGCTTCTGGTGAGATTCGGATGGCTACACAGCCTCTCGGACGGGGTCTCTCCGGTCGGTAACACATGTGCGGTTTCACGTCCGTTCTTCCGTCGAAATAAGCTCTAGCAACAGCTGACGACTGTGTCAGAGCAGAGCATCGTCGTCGATCCACCCCGGATGACCTAGCGCGGTGGGAAACGGATATCAAGGATCAGTTTCGGTATCAATTACCGACGATCACATCGTCGGTCGGTCGATCGATGCCTCACCGATGCTCATCAAACGTGGGATGTGATCTGATGAAACAGAGAGGGTTTAGAAACGTAGCTTTTTGGAAGCACCCCTCCGTCCTGTCAATTGTCCCACACAAAACAGTCAAAAAACCTCAGACAGCGGGAACAACAAATGAGTGTTTACTGTCACCTAGACCTTTACCTAATTTTTCTTTCCGAAACTTAACGAAATTTCCATGACAACATAACAACAACGGCGCTGACCGCAAAAGTCGCTCGTTTTCAGATAATTCACCGGGGGCCGTAGGCAAAAACTGGTTCCGTTCTCATGTTCGAGTTTCTGCTGATCTCTGCGCACTCGCTGGCGCTGCTGGCTGCGGCTGGTGCCAGCGCCAGGGACGGACAAACATCTCCGGCAGTCAGTCCAAACACAAACAAGAACAACGCAACGCAGAGAGAGCGTCACCACAGTAGCGCATCTTTTACGAGCATTTACCTTGCGTGTAATCCAAGTAGGCCGTGGCTAACAGTTGTTTACATGTCACATTATTCCCGACCGGACCGGTGGCGGCCGTGCGCGTAGATGCCATTATTATCGCGACGCGAGACGCCGCACCAGCGTATTTCTACGGCGTTCTGGGAAAAAAGGCTTGGCTGACGTCGACCGACTGGAGATTCCAGCAGAAGCTGAGCCAGCAGCGGAGCCAGCAGTCGGTGTGTCGAAACAACTCGTTTTGCTCAGATTTCGTAAAAGGCCAAGTAGCCAAAATCTGCAGCCGCGCAGTGAGGATGATGATGTGTCGTGTGATGCGTTTTATGGCCCTTTCGAGAGCGAGCGAGACCAGTTCCACGGCCGGACGGACAACATGTGGCCGGCCGGTCAAGTGGTCAGCCAGTCAGCCAGCATCTTGTGCGGTTGTGACACTTTCGTTATCGTGGGAAGATTTCGGTACGAAACGAATTGCACGAAAGTTATCAACCTGCGTTCCGGGAAAAATTTCCGCATCATCAGGTGTGTGTGTGTGTGTGTGTGTCTGAGGAAGTGATTCAGGAACAATCGCTCACCTGCGTCAACGCAGGGCAGTGTCCGTTATCAACGTCGCTCTCGATACTTTCGACAGACGGGGAAACGTGAATATTGGCACATTGAACCATTCTGCAGGGCAAGCCAAACACGGGCAGGCAGCGCAGGACTGAAGACTAAACAGAATTGACTTTGCTCGGAGGACGAGACACAGAGATAAAATTACTCGCGACTCACGTCCACCGATCAGCTTAGCTCGAGCTTGAGCTTGAGCTATTCATCATTTTCGAAATTCCACTTTATTTTCCCACATTTACAGAGCGCGCAAAGTGAGTGATCCAAGCAAGCCAGCAAAGCAAGCAAGCAAACCAGCAGCTCCTGTTTCTTCTCGTCTGACGTGCATATCATGCGCTTACATATTTCTGTGTTAGGTCTTTTTTTTTCTTTCTTCGCTCGAAAACACAGTAGCCCTGATCGTTTTCTGTGTCGAGATAGAAGTACACCACATTTGCTTATCTAATCAATAATAAAAATCGTCGTCGTCATCGTTGTGTCCAGCTTTTATGTCGCGGTTTTATCGTCGTAGTTTTCGGTCGTAAAACGGACGACCACCGCGCCGCCGTCGTGTTCGGCGACACATCTCGCAGAGCCAGATTCGTTCCACCGCAGACAGCGCGACAGAAGCTGTTTTGTCTTCGAGCATTGCATGTTTGCGATTTTGAAGAAAGTGATCTGATGGCGCCGCCGCTGGCCGGCCGTATCCGTTTGCCGGAGGAATGTATGAGTGGAGAAGCACACCTTGCTGGTGCAAGCTCGAACGACTCGAACGCTGTGTAAATTGACTAATTGACATGCCCGGAATAGTTGGAAGTTAATTTTGCTGTAAATGTGATTGGACCTCGACTGGGGGACGGGGATGAAATCTGATACGAGCTGAACTGTCACGCAGAACTGGCTTTACACGTGGTTAACGATCGGATTTCATAATACTGCTAGCAATCCTGGCTCTTGTTTAGTTAGAGTAACAGGTGGATCCTAGCGAATTTGGCACCTTAGTTGTTGGAATGGCTCAGCAGATAAGGCATTATATGATTGGATTTTTATAATTTTTCTTTAAAATTTTGCAAGCATTTTTCGAACTTCTCACGAGAAAGTTAAGAGAAAATTTCATTATAAAAAATAGGTCAAAATTTCCAAAAAAAGTTCATTATTCGGGAAGCAATCTGCACTTGCAAACTAAAAAGTAAGGCTTTAGTATCTAGTAGAACCATAAACCAAAGACTTTACTGACCATATTCGACAAGCTATCACTATTAAAATATGACCAAACGTTGGTACAACGACAATGGCGTCACAGAGCTTTTTAAGGATTGAGGAATAGTGGTTGATTGTGAAGGGAAAATCGGGAATCTCTCCCAAGCGGGGCTGCTAAAGTCAGTAGGATAGTTGAACTAGCCCCGTAACTGTCCCGTACTCTGATAACCGGCTGCGAAGTCTGTCAATAAAGAAGAGTAATGTCTAAAGACGGCTATACTCAAGGCTATCCCATACTTCGCGATGAGCAAATTGAAAAATAAGCAATTGTATGCCAAGATAGGGAGTTCCAACAGAAATGGCAGTGAAAGAGCCGTCAGTCATCCCCTTTCCGACAGGTCCTGACGATGAAGCGACCTTCGATATCGCCAATGATTAACCCAGGCAAGGGGATCTGCCGGGAAGCTTCGACAAGACAGATAACTCATGTGAGAGTAACAGTAGCGCAACCACGCTCGATGCTTTGTTCGTACCGCCAGCTCCACCCTTGCGCGAAGAAGTTGGACATTCGGAGGCACTTCTTGTCCGCCGGATAAAGCCGATCCGGCATTTATAACATCCTCTTCTTCCCGGAGAATTGCGAGAGAGTCAAATGGAAGCCTAGTTACGGTCGCTCGGCAGTACTGCGCGACCATGAAGTGCAGCAGAAGCTGTAGAGGAAAACCGAGAGCATGGTGACCACATTGTTCCGCGCCTAGGGTGTGTGATATTCTACTTGTTCACCATCTCACGACTGACTGGCTGACTGGCGCTCCCATTTAACACGGAAAGCTGTCAACTCACTTTCACTCCCTGTCCCGCTACACGCTACCGTAAACAACACACATTACGCGCTACAGCAAATTATCTAATGTGGTATAAATATCAGGATGCCACATCCTCCCCTTGCGTAAAACGAACAATTCAATATCCACCTTTTCGCGTGCGTAATGGCGGCTTGTGGGTACAACTTTTGGAAAGCGTTAGCATGCCTTTGGCAACTTTATTCACGTCAGGTTGGTATTTCCAGCCTTGATTGTTGTTGTAGAACTTTCAAGCGTACGTGAGCGGAGTTCCCAAAAGCAAATAAACAATGTCGAAAAGTGTATCCACTAGCCGCCATTAACCGCGCGAAAAGGTGAATACATTGCGTTCACATTTCGTCGATACTTCACACAAAAAGTAAAGCCTAGGTGCTACATTCCGAAACTTGACCTTCTGTTTTTTTTATACGACAGACTTTGCAGCCAGCCGTTAGAGTTCAGGACAATTGCATGGCCAGTTGCTACGATCCTATTGATTCTAACAGCCTCTCCCAGTCGAGATTCGAACATACGACAACTGGCTTATTAGGTCAGCGTCATACCTCGAGAAATACTGGGAGGCTAACTGGGATACTTCACATACAGTCGTCAAATTATTCTTGCTTGTTATATTGAAATACGCTAACTCTCATACAGAGCCTGTAAAGAAAATTGCTATCCGTTTTGTAATGTGACGACATAAAATAAAAAAATACTAGGGTAAGGGATCTAGTTTTTCGACCCTGTGCTAGTTTTCGTACTACTGCTGAAATATTCACCAACTAAGTTTTTATAACGGTAGTTTTTACAATATTACTTGCCCTAAAATCTTTGTAAGAACACACATAATATTCCTACCATATTCACCAAATCTTGTCATTGATGTTGTATGTCTATCAATCTTACCTTCCTGAAGTCAACGATCATGATAAGTAGAATATCCAATGTTTTAACGGTTGCAAAACATTAGCCTTAGGTTAGGTTCAACCCTCTCGCCGTCTCAACTTCAATAAAAATAATGATGATATTATAGGACAAAATGCTACGAATACGACCAAAAATCCGCTACCCAGCATTCAATAATATTGCCAAACTGCTCACAAACCTGAATACTCTCCGTTGATAATACAAGATAAAAGTTCTTTCTATTGTAAATAGTAAATCCCTTGAGGTGTGATGCTGGTCTAATAAGCCAGTCGTCGTATGTTCGAAACTCCTCATATTTTACCACGAAATTCATCCCAACCGTTCGATTTGGCGATAGATCGCCAATGTTATATCCTGCTTGTTCACCATCTCACGACTGACCGGCTGATTGATGCCCCCATTTATCGCGAAAAGCTAGCGCTAGGGCTAGGGCTAGGGCTAGGGCTAGGGCTAGGGCTAGGGCTAGGGCTAGGGCTAGGGCTAGGGCTAGGGCTAGGGCTAGGGCTAGGGCTAGGGCTAGGGCTAGGGCTAGGGCTAGGGCTAGGGCTAGGGCTAGGGCTAGGGCTAGGGCTAGGGCTAGGGCTAGGGCTAGGGCTAGGGCTAGGGCTAGGGCTAGGGCTAGGGCTAGGGCTAGGGCTAGGGCTAGGGCTAGGGCTAGGGCTAGGGCTAGGGCTAGGGCTAGGGCTAGGGCTAGGGCTAGGGCTAGGGCTAGGGCTAGGGCTAGGGCTAGGGCTAGGGCTAGGGCTAGGGCTAGGGCTAGGGCTAGGGCTAGGGCTAGGGCTAGGGCTAGGGCTAGGGCTAGGGCTAGGGCTAGGGCTAGGGCTAGGGCTAGGGCTAGGGCTAGGGCTAGGGCTAGGGCTAGGGCTAGGGCTAGGGCTAGGGCTAGGGCTAGGGCTAGGGCTAGGGCTAGGGCTAGGGCTAGGGCTAGGGCTAGGGCTAGGGCTAGGGCTAGGGCTAGGGCTAGGGCTAGGGCTAGGACTAGGGCTAGGGATAGGGATAGGGCAGGCTAGAATTATAAGCGTTCAAGATCTTTCTATTTCAGATTTGGATTTTACACTCTTACCTTCCCGTTAAGATGTAGTCTTAAAAAATTCCATGCCTATTTCTTACAATTTTCACAACTCTTGTCCTAAGTCATTACACCACCAAAAAACAATATTGCGTACCTCTAACTACTCTTCTTATGAACAATGGTTTTGGTAGTCAACAACCAGCGTAAAAGTTTCCTAATTGAATTATTGTTTGTTTGATTGAAACGATTTTTATCAAACAAGTTATGAACAACACGAATTTACTAAACAAACGCTTTCAGTGCAACGAAACGTTCGTCGACGTAGCAGTCCATGCGCGTGTCTATGGACAAACGTCAAAACGCTGGACGCAAAGTGTTATTTTAATTCTACGTAAGGAACAAACCGTTGGTCTTGGATGGAGAGTGCATTTACGACGGCAGTTAAAGTGGACCGGATGTGAATATCGAAAAGGCAAGCTGCAGATGTTTACAAGATACCAAGAAACCCCATTTTGCGACAATTTAGCATTCCAACGAAGATAAACCGGCCGGCCGTCGAATCCGAAATCCAGAATCACAAATAAAACAGTCGGTGCATTTTCCTCATTTGTTCTGGCGCATTTTGACCCTTTGTTGTGGTTTGTTTTACTCCTAACGAATCTGAAAACAAAATTTCGAAGGCCTGATAAAATTTTACATTTAAGATTTCAACGTATTTTAATAATTTTTATGCTTCAGGATGAGCAAGTTGGGTAAAAAACTGTTAGATTTTGGAACGTATTGTCTAGTTTCTTGAAATGCATTCTTCTGAGCGTACGAATTTACCCTCAGTACCCTTTATTTTATTCGATTTGCAGTTGTCACTCAAATAGGCCGAACGTAAAATATTCTTCGAATTGAAATTAATGCAGGACAACAACATTCCGAACTTGTGGACGTGTTCACCAGCAGTCCTCCCAGTCAGTGTTGTCATTTCGAGGTAAGGCATGTGGAAAACATCACAAAATATAACTCAGGTTTCAAATAAGGTTATGTAAAGTTGTGTAACCTGGGCGGGCTGATTCGTGCGCCAAAGAACAACTGGCTAGCGTCTGGCGTGCTCTTTGCGTTGATTTTTGTCTCAAAATAGTCGTCACGTGAGACTTTTTGGAAACATCTTCGTTTCGCAATCCCCTTGTGGTGATAGAAAACAAAGCTAGCAAACACAAACCGATGTAATAATGGCCTGGAATGGAAAACTTCCAGCAACCATCGCATCGTGATCGGCGTGACGTGGTTCATTGCACTTGAAATTGAAACAGAAACTTCTGCTGACTGGACTGGCAATTCAAGATGGCAGAAAACCGATAGCTCACACGAATGAAGGCCGGTTCGGTTTGGTTTCTGATGCACACAAATCTAGCCCACCAATGATCGATACTTACTTAGTAATCAACGGTAGGTAGCACTGCAGCGGGTTTTCGTTTTCGCTCGAGGATGCATCCAAGAGATACCTGCCCGTTCAGTTTGAAATAACCAGAAAAAAATGTATGTTGTAATCGGCTAATCAGTGCAAAGTATTTACCATCATGCAGTCCGTCGGAGGCACTTCACTCACTTTCAAACTGCAGCCGAGCTGGCGTGCGGCGCGTGGGCCGGCGCGCGGCCTGCACCCGGCATACCGGACTCTAGGAGATCCGTACCGAACGGCGCTTGCTTGCCTAGTTTGCTTGCTTGCCTGCCTGCCGCGTAGGACAAAAACTTACCACCAGCCATTATGACGCGTGTTTGACGGCCACGGATGAGAGATCAGCAGCAGCGGCGCGATTTTTCCTCATCGAAGGTGGCGAAGGAAGCCCACTCGAAGGGCTTTGAACCGCTTCTTGCTTCATGGTTGCTTGGTGTAGAGATGAAAAATTAAAAGTGAAAACTCGTATGGGTACGTAGCAGAGCAGGCGTTGTTTTTTCTCGCCCATCCTAAGGAAATATTTCAACGGCAGAAATCAGGTGAACGAACTGAACATATGCAAGACGGGTGCGCACTTCCCGTCGACATGTATCCGCGTTCAAATTAAAATGTGAGTGGATGAATTCCAAAATTTGCTCATCGTTGGAAAAAAAAACCCGTGAGTCCAAAGAAGTTTCGAATGACGGGCGAATCTCCGATTCGCGTCGCAAAATTTCTTCGAACCAAGAGCTCATCAGAAACGTGCAAATCGGATTTCAACCGCGCACTCATTGCAAATGATGAGTCAAAAGTCCCCTCGACGAGCGACTTGCATCACCCACCCGTCGAGAGTTCGCTCCCAGGTGACAGCGCGAGCACAAAAATCAAAGTTCCAACAAGAAGAGTTTAAAATTAAACGATAAGCATTTAAAATTATACACCACCAGCAGACGGCCGCGATATGGATATCGTACCAGATTTCATAATCGCGGAGTTCCTCCGCTCCAGCCGTCGTCGTCGTCGTCGTCAACGTCTCCATCACATTCTTGCTTGCTTGCTCGCTTGCTTTGCCATCTACTACTAGCGAATGTCGCAATTGTCTCTTTGTCACCACGCTTGCTTCGTTTTGTACTGCGGTGATAGCACCTTTTAGCACATTTGATCGATTGATGTTTTTCTTCGCTTCGCGTCCCACTTGGCACAAGGCTTGAGCAGCAAGCAAAGCAGAGCAACAATACGACAGCGAAAAAAAAACGGCAAAAATCAGTCCTCACTTGGAAATGAGAGCTGATTTCAGCGGAAAATTTTAAACCATCCGCTCTAAGCTAGGATGATTGTGCTACGTCTGTAACACAGGTGCCACAGGCACCTGGTAAAATCACCTAACAGTGTTTGGTAAATCACAATTAAAATTAGTCAGACATAAATCGATTCCCGCAACAAAAACGTTCCGAAGCTAAGAAAGAGTTACTCTCGCTGTACACTGAGGGTAGAATGGTATGTTGACAGTCAAGCAAAAAATAAAAGTTGAAATCGACTGGAATCAACCGTAAACAAGCAACATGTTTGTGTATTATTTTTTTGCTCTGTAGCGCTCTTTCGATATGTGTTGTATGCACAAACAATGACGACACAGCAGCAGGCTATGGCTAACCCACATCTGTGCCGATTGCTGTTGTTCGACAAAGGGGTAGTTCGACGTTCTTGGAAAAAATGGAGAAAAAAATCTTGATTAGTGTCTGCTGGACGAGTAATGATTCGGCAAAACAGTAAGTATTGCTTTGATTTTACTAACCCTTTACTAGTTTTTCATAATACATATGGTTGGTGTTATGTCAGACCGTACCAAGTGACAAAACTCCGATTTCAAGAAAAACGCGTTTAAAGTTTTCTGCTTTGTATGGTTTACAGCTATCAATCGTTCGAAATCATCTCACAACTCTGGCTGTTTGCAACATTTATGTAGTCTGATTAGAGTAAAATGTAGTTTAAGAAATTCTTGATCGTTTGCTGCCATTAACTTATTTTTTTAACATGGCAACATAGACAAAGATATTGTCCCTACTTCAAAATGTTGCGGCAATGTATGATGAAAGTTTGTCACTATTGCATGGAAGTTAGGACAAGGACACGTTATCGTAGCTGTTTATCGTGGATACAGATATTTCATGGCAAGTATGTTGTTGCTTGCGAAAAAGACACACTGCTGTATGCAACACGTATTGTACGCAACAAAAGCAATCATGCTAATCATGTCCCACTGTGTCGGCAGCGGCAGTGTTTGGTAGTTACCAAAGAAACGTTGGTAACTTTTGTACGCCAGGCTTTAGGTCAAAGCAAGCTGGTCTTTTTCTTAAGGATTTTGCTGTTTGCCCCTTTTGTTCAAGTTGCTGATAAAGTATTATCTTTAACCAGCCGATTGGCGACAAAGACATATTTTGTTGTATACCTGCATTATCAACATCAAGCTGTTTTGTTCTAATATTTTGTTATCGTGATACATTCTGGTTGCAACGTGTGTTTGTTTTATAGGCATGAGTTACGAGACCTTCATACTTTACTTTACTTTACTTTAGTGGCTTTCAGTACTGTCGGTGCTGGGCTGCCGTTTTCCCCTTCAACACCAGCCAAACGCTCATCATCCTTGATAGGTTACATCCTTGTACATCCGCTTGCTTCATTTCAGTCAACGTCACGAAAGTGGCTGAAGGCTCACTCGCTATTCTGACGCAAGATTTTGACCCATCCAACGTCGTACGAATCAACTTAGCTAGTTTTAATAGAATACCATGACCCACCAGTATGTGCCACAGCTTTCGCTTCGTTTCGTTTAACTGAATTGTACGACGCTTTAGAAATTAACGAACAGATGATGAGTTTGCAAATTGTACTCCTGCTCCTACTCGTATCGTGATTGAATGCCAAGGCTATTAAAAAGGTGTTCCAAAAGGCTGTAAAATGCGCATCCATCCGGGCGGCCGAGATGGGTTTTTCTATAGCTTCGGAAAAATCTGGAGCTATAGAAAAAGCAGCATCAAAAATTCGCCTGTTTGGGAAGTACATCCCCGAGGTAAAGAACATAAAGGTGCTAGGAGTAACGTTAATTAAGAAGTTTCTGTTTCGAAACCCATGCCAAAATCGTCAAGAAGAGGTACAAGATTCGAATACAATTGCTGCGAACTCTAGAACGGAGGATTCCATGAGGGACGAGGAATCCGTAAATGTACATTTGTGATTCGAATGAACTTGACAATCCATCCGAAATTCGAACACAGCATCGTAGATTTCCATAGCTCTTTCCGGTCGATGGTATCATATGCGGCTTTAAAGTCGACGAACAAACGATGCTTGGGAACTCTGTTCACGGCCCTTTTGGAGTATCTGCCGCAGTTTAAACATTTGATCCATTGCAGACCGACCTTCAACGAAGCCGGCTTGATAAGTTCCCACAAATCTGTTCGCAATTGGTGATAGTCGGCGGAAAATGATTTGGGACAGCACTTTATAGGCGGCATTGAGAAAGGTGATCGCTCGATAGTTCTCACAGTCCAGTTTGTCGCCCTTTTTATAGATCGGGCAGATAACCCCATCTTTCCACTCTTCCGGTAGCTGTTTCGTATCCCAAATTCTAACGATTAGTCGGTGTAGACAAACGGCCAACTTTTCTGGTCCCATTTTAATAAGCTCCGCTCCGATGCCATCTTTTCCAGCTGACTTGTTGTTCCTTAGCTGTATGATGGCCTCCTTAACTTCGCCCCTCGTTGGGGCTGGCACCTCTTCCCCGTTTGATGCACCGTCGAAATCGCTTTCCCCGCCGCCATGGTTCTCCGTCTGGGTGCCATTCAGGTGTTCGTAGAAGTGCTGCTTCCACCTATCCGTCACCTCACGATCGTCCGTCAGAATACTGCCAGTCTTATCCCGACGCATTTCGACTCGCGGCACAAAGCCTTTGCGGGATCCGTTCAGTTTCTGGTAGAACTTCCGCGTTTCCTGAGAACGATGCAGCCGCTCCAACTCTGCATATTCCTGCTCTTCCAGGTTGCGCTTTTTCTCCCGAAAGATTTGGTTTCGCTGCATCTTCTTCTGTTTGTGTCTTTCCACGTTCTGTCGTGTGGCACTGCGCATCTTGGCCGCCCGCGTAGCGTTCTCCTCATCCTTCACCCTCCTATATTCTTCGTCAAACCAGTCGTTCCGCTGATTCTGGGCCACATGCCCGATGGAGCTCTCCGCTACACTGCTGATGGCTGTTTTGATAGTGTTCCAACAGACCTCGAGAGGGGCTTCGTCCAGCTCGTCCTCTTCCGGCAGTGCAGCTTCGAGTGAATGCGCGTAGTTTGCGGCGACGTCTGGCTGCTTCAGCCGCGCGAGATCTAACCGAGGCTGGCGTCGGTACCGAATGTTGTTCACAACGGAGAGTCTTGGGCGCATCTTAAACATCACTAGGTAGTGGTCCGAGTCAACGTTAGCGCTTCGATAGGATCTGACGTCGATAATGTCTGAGAAGTGCCGACTGTCGATCAAAACGTGGTCGATCTGTGATTCTGTCTGATTTGGTTACCTCCAGGTGTATTTGTGATGGATTCTGTGCTGGGAAAAGGTACTACGTACGGTCATATTCTTGGAGGCCGCAAAGTCAATAAGTCTTAGGCCCATTTCATTGGTTTGCTGGTGTGCGCTGAACCTTCCAATCACCGGTTTGTATTCCTCCTCCTGGCCGACTTGAGCATTGAAATCCTAGATGACGATCTTGATATCATGTTTTGGGCAGCGGTCGTATTCACTCTCCAACTGCGCGTAGAACTCATCCTTGTCGTCATCGGTACTTCTGAGGTGAGGGCTGTGCACGTTGATAATGCTTATATTGAAGAATCGGCCCTTGATTCTCAACCTGCACATTCGAGGATTGATTGGCCACCACCCAATCACCCGTTTCCGCATCTCGCCCATCACTATGAAAGCTGTACCCAGCTCGTGTGTGTTGCCGCAGCTCTAGTAGATGGTATGTCCATCTCTGAACGTACGTACCGTAGAGCTCTTCCAGCACACCTCCTGCAGCGCTACGACGTCGAACTTCCGGCTCTTCAATACGTCGGAGAGCACCCAAGTGCTCCCTTGGAAGTTGAGAGATCGGCAGTTTCACGTCCCGAGTTTCCAATCCATAGTCCTTTTTCGTCGCGTGGGTCTATTCCGATTGTTCCAGTAAGAATTTATTTGTTCTTCGTTCCGTGCTTTAGTATTTTTCGTGGTGACGGCTTGCAAAGCCTGCTACACCAACCCCTGTTTCGCCGGAGGCCCAACGAAGCTTGAAAGAGCCTTCCTTTCCTGTCGGCATACGACCTCGGTTTCCACCGGGGTTGGTTACCCGATCTCCACCAAGGTTGCTCGTATCCCGACCGGTACCACGAGGAGGTAGGAATAGGAGTTGCTGAATAAGAGGCTATGAACCACTGTAGGGTCTGTTTTATGCCTACACGTGTACAAGGCACGGACGATACGCATTATTCAGCCGTTTACCAGCCTTTCCATACATATTCCTCACGATTTCGCAACTTCTGTATTCAATCATGATCGCAGGAAACGTTGACAAGAAAAAAAAGACGCGAAATTTCGATAAGAATACACATTCAGCATTCGGCACTGGGTAAAGAACTCATCTAGTTGAAAGATTTCTTTTCCTGGATACCCAACACATCAACTTCGATGTTGCGTTTACATAGTTTACGCAATTTTGCGTAATGGCAGTAACGATCACAAACGTTAGTCGCCCGTTGAAATCTTGGCACACCAAATGTTCGTTTAACCCACCCATTCCCATTTGAGCGGCGTGTGGGAACGGATGGTACGAAGCGAGAAGGAAGCCGAAATGGAATCTCACGACGATGGACTTTCTCTCACACACCGAAATTCTAGCAGAACCATTCAAAAAACTTGCTACTTCACCTACATACCTTAGATTTTGGTGTATCCGGCGTTTTTACGAGAATTTGTCCGGCATTAACGGTTACCTGCGAAAGCCTGCGTTAACATTATGGCAACTTTAAGGGCAACTCAAGGCTGAAGCCTTGACGCACAGCTATCAGCTGTCGCAACTTTTAGAAGGCTACTGATGGAAGCGTTGGTTAGCAGAGTATTTTTCTTCGACAAATTGGCTCGATGGCGGCAAATTGGTGTAGGTAGGAGGCCTGGTATACATAACAGATGAAGACAGAAGAAGCTGTTCCTTCAAGCCTAGTGTACCTACAAGCCTAATGTATTCAAATTTTATATACTTTTTTCTCAGAAACTACACAACATATTGGAACAAACTTTTTTTTTGTTTTGTTGGTAGTAGCTTGGCAAAGACTTTTATAACTTTTGAGGTTTGTAAACGAAACACAGCCAGAGAAAAAAGAAAAAGAAGACAAAATTTTATTTTTTCAGGCATCTTTTCTTCTTCTTTTTTGTTTTTCTCAAGTTATAAAAGTCTTTGCCAAGCTACTACCAACAAAACAAAAAAAAGTTTGTTCCAATACGGTGTGTAGTTTCTGAGGAAAAGGTACATAAAGTTTGAAAATCGTGGTTTTCCAGGAGCGGCGTTTTATTTCGCCGAAGTTGTTCCACGCCGCACTGGAATGCTTATGTGTATGATCGTTTTTCGGCCACTTCCCGTGGCCGGATCATTACAAATTTGGTATCAAAATAAGCGGAAAAGACTGCAGAATCAAAATCTGAAACATATTTATTGACTTCAAAGCAGCATACGATCCAGTTGGTCGAGACCAGCTGCGGCAGATAACGCACGAACACAGTTTACCGGATAAACTGACACTACTGATCAGAGCTGCATTGGATCGAGTGATGTGTTTCGTGCGTAACTTAGGGACACTCTTCAAAGCATCCCTTTAAAACTCCCGCTCTTATTTCTTCCTGCATTGCAACGAGTTTGTGCGAGTATGTGTTTAGTTAACAGCTACAGTTGTCGCTCGTCGTGCGTCGTTGCAGCCCGATCTGCTGATGTCGATTACAAGCGAGGGCTCGCGCTCTCGCCCGTGAGTAGAATCGAGGGCGAAGATGAAGAAGAAAAAGAAAAAGCAATGCAAAATTTGTATCCCAGTGCGCCACCAGCTTCGCGGGCAGTAAATTCCCCCCGAGTTTTTTGCCTCGGGATTAAGCTATGCAGGATGACGATGGGAGGGTGTGTGTGGGCGAGTGTGTGGGTAGCAAAATGTTTGCACACAGCACCGGCGCCTCTTTTTCGTTTACGCCTGCGTGAGCGGCGTAAGCGTTGAATGCTATGTTTCTTATACTCTTACGCATGTAAGTAGGCATGGTTGACTTCTCGCTCGATTCGCCAAGTACGAACGCGCCCCTACATGTGAGCATACGACCTTTGCTTCCACTAAAGTTGCTTGTAGGCACAAATCGTTCACACGATTGTATCTCAGCTGGCTGCACGATGAGGTCAGAGTTGACATAAGCTAGGTAGATCAGTACTATAGAGTCTTCGGTGGCACAATTTCAGACTTGCCAGTCGCAAAAGGATTTTGTTGCATTCTCAAATAGGATTGGGCAATGTTATGGAAGAATTTTTCATTTGGGTTTGTTATAATTTGGGGATTGTCTAAAACTTGCATATCCACTTCCATATCTGATTGTTATTCCATATTTTTTTTCAAAAACTTTTCCAAAGTCTCAGTACGTAGGAAAACTCTAGCTTTATTACAATTTAACGTTTTCCACTTACCACTTGGAGTAGACTCTTCCTTCAGTGATAATACCGCGCTCTTTTTGACCTTTTTGGCTCTTTTTGTACTGTTTATCCACCAATTTCTGTGGATAACGTTACAATGGACCTGCTTTATCAATCAATATGAACTACGAAGCGATAAACGAAAAAATTACGAATCAAATCTGTACAGCACAATCGTTTACTATTTTGACAGCAGCACTATCATCATCCACATCTAAGACCGTGCTGCCAAAAACTCAAGTAATTTCGTAAAAGTAGAACACTATCAATAGCAAATAATAATACTCATAGTAAGAGCTGTATATTGACCACAATTTCAATCAGAATCGAAAGAATAAAGAATAAACAAAAACGTTATCAGAGTGAATCCGCTCCTTAACCAATAGTTCATTAAAGACATTCTGTTTACAGACGGTTGCGTGTACCACTTTTTGACAACTAGCAATGTTCCTTCCGGTTGAAACCGTGGCTTGCTATGACGGCTCGTGTTGGACACGATAAAATTGATGGATTAGAAAGATGTGATGAAATAATCAACGATCAGTAAATTACTTGGCAAATGTACCGTTTTCTTTGCGGCAGGCATCCGAACCGTACACCATGCTCACACAATAGCTCCAATGGGGTGAATCAGCATAATATCGAATCATCGAACTCCGCCCAAGATGCCAATGAATGGCAGTGGTCCGCTACCGCGAGCTTAGAGCCAGATCAAATCACAACCGAGTTGCGTGCGAACGGATAAAACCCGGTAGCCGTTTCCCGACCGATTAATCGCATAGAGCACAGTATCGAAAGGAGAAAGAAAGTTCCAGTCCGTCCGATCAAAGTAAACACGTACAAGCATAAATAAGCAAGTCTCTAAACATGAAACAAATGAGTCTCATCGAATGTCTTTTGGTTTGCTGACGGCGGCAACGGAGACGACGGCGTCCGGTTTCTCTCCAAGGCATCCATCGACGGTCGTCGTCGTCGTGATTATGCAAGAAGCCATCTCTTCCCGTTTGATTCTTTTATCGTATTGTTGTTACACGTTGGCTGCCTGCAAACCGCGTAGAATCCAACCGCGGCGCGGCTTGCTTGGATCGAAACGAACGAAATGAGAGCTCAAGCTTTCCACAGTAGCCACAGAACCGATCGTCATAAACAGGAAAATGTAAAAATAAACGATCGTGATGCTCGTTCAGATGGACACATGGGAGGACATGGGCACCACCTCAGTCTCAGTACTTTGGCGGGGGGAACAAGCGAAGGGGCCCATTATTAAAACCAGTCGTTGTTGGTCACCAAGATTCTTTCTCCAATTCTTCATCATACAGAAACAGATATCTGCTTCTCTCTTTCTTTCCTTCTCGCTGCTTCATTCCTTTGCTGGCTTTCGAGAGCCCCAGTACGGCGGCGGCACCACCCATCAATCGGAGACCTGATCGGGCCTGATGCTCATTGGACAATCCGATCACGTCTTGGCCGCGCCAGAGTCTCGTCGAACAGCGCGAACGACTTTTACGATGCGCGGCGGCGGCGGCGGTCCGCGCGCACGCAAGAAGACGCGGACAGCTTTTCTCTTCCTCTTTCTCTCACGTTTCGGATCGATCACGCGGAGGCAGTGGGATGCGGGTACATACAACCAGTCCATAAGCCATAACCGAAACCATCCAGTAGCTGCTGCTGCTGCTGATGATGACGGTGATGATCCGCGTCGGTTGTGGGACGGAGAGGAGCACGAAGGTGGTACGTTTCCGGTGCTTTACAGTGCGGTCGGAGTACGGTTTTTTATGAATCAAACGGTTCTCGTGGAGGTTGAATCCGTCGTCGAAAGATTCATTCATACGTCGGTTAATGGGAGAAATTATAAGTCTGAGGAGAGTGTGCGATCGTTGACACCGGTTTGTTCTGCCGGGAAGGAGGAAGTTCCGAACGCTCGCTGCATGACAATTGCCGGAGCAGATATCGAAACCATAGCCAGTCGCAACGTTCATAATTGTTACGTAATGGCAAATGAATCCGCTCCAAATGCGCCCCGAAGAACTGGAGCTGATCTATACTTGGCTGTGTGCTCACTCGCTCAAGGTAAAATCATCCAAGCAAGCAGAAAAATCGCCCGGCTGTCGAAACCTTCAGAATCTAAAATTGCACGAACTGCGAGAACCGTTCGCTGATCTGATGATTTGCCTTCTTTATTGGTTCGCAAAGCATGCCGCGACCTTCAGTTGCCAACAACAACAGGATATGTTCGAATTGGTTTCGAACCATTGTGTAACCTTGCTTGTCTCATCGGTTTCAATTATGGTTTTTCACAATTGTTTGGTGAAACATTCCGGGAAATCAAAAAACCAGAAGCCTCACGTCCGCGTGGACGTGATCGCGATAGCGATCAAATGGTATTCTAAAAGACCAGATCATCCAACGGGTCAGATCTTCGCCCCCCAAAGGGGGGCACGCAATCGGGCAAGATCAAAAGTCTGCTGGGAGTCATAAACCGATCGTTTCTGTGAGTTTCTGGAAACGATCGGGCTCGTCGTGAGACGCCTGACTGCACACACCCGCATCTTGCTTTGCTCCCGAGAAGAACAACAGCAACGTGTCTTCGTTCTGCAGCTGAACCGAACCGAATTAATTAACGATTCTACTCAGGGCCGAAAAATTCAATGCCTGAAAGCTGCGCCTGCCCAGTATACTGGGAACAACGCGTAAAACATTCTCCCAGATCATCCATCCAGCAGCGATCCGATCCAGTCAGCCATCCATCGAAGTAGGCAGGTCGGTCCGGCAAACTTAACGGATTGTGGTCTCCGCGAGCCGAGCTCGCAAAATCCTCAATGTATCAATCTTCTCGTGGTCGACGGTGGTGACCGTTGCCAGCCACAAGCTGGAGAGAGACGAGATGTCATCGAACGACGACGACGACAACGTGAACAAGCCATGAATAATTCCCGCAGCGTGATGAGATGATCGTTCATCCGTGGCCGTCCTCCGTTCGGTCGTCCATCACCGTATGGCCGTGTGGCTGCGAAATGATTGCGTGGGATCCAATCGATGAGAATGAGATTGGATTTTATCGTGGTTTCCGGGCTTGGGCGGTATGAAATGGGGAACATTCCATTCCATCGTGCTTGACTTCTGGTGGATTTCCGACATCCATAATGCAGCAGCCATTCTGCTTCGATCTGTTGTTGTTTATGACTTACTCCGCGTGTAAGGATTTATCGATTGATTCGATATAGTCAATGTCACTCGATGTTTTTTGTTTCACTGTTTGAAAAATATGAAATTGCTGCCATAACCAACAATTTCGTATTCTCATTTTGGACAGATTCAACGCTTTTGTCAAGTTGCAATCACCAAGTCAATACCTGGTTGTGAATTTTTTGCTACCTCTCTGATAAAAAGAAGAGTGAAAAATTACCACATTTTTTTGTATGGACATTATGACTGCGCACAGCATTTTATTCTATTATGATATCGCCCAGGTGTATTTTTGTGTACTCCGCACTTCGTTTTTATGGTAGTATCGCTATGGGGTGAGCGAACTGCTTGTTATCCATACTTGTGTTGGTTTTTTTCCCCTTTTTTCTCCTCTATCATGTTTTTAAACGATTTCAACTAGTCAATTCGCTCTCTAAAGCAAGGAAGTACAGAGACTAGTTACAATTTGCACATGGACAAATGAAGTTTAGTTCCGGTAATATTGTAATTTAATCGGATTACATTGTTCCTGATTGGATTGTAAATATCGTCTGTCTGTCTGTCTGTCTGTCTGTCTGTCTGTCTGTCTGTCTGTCTGTCTGTCTGTCTGTCTGTCTGTCTGTCTGTCTGTCTGTCTGTCTGTCTGTCTGTCTGTCTGTCTGTCTGTCTGTCTGTCTGTCTGTCTGTCTGTCTGTCTGTCTGTCTGTCTGTCTGTCTGTCTGTCTGTCTGTCTGTCTGTCTGTCTGTCTGTCTGTCTGTCTGTCTGTCTGTCTGTCTGTCTGTCTGTCTGTCTGTCTGTCTGTCTGTCTGTCTGTCTGTCTGTCTGTCTGTCTGTCTGTCTGTCTGTCTGTCTGTCTGTCTGTCTGTCTGTCTGTCTGTCTGTCTGTCTGTCTGTCTGTCTGTCTGTCTGTCTGTCTGTCTGTCTGTCTGTCTGTCTGTCTGTCTGTCTGTCTGTCTGTCTGTCTGTCTGTCTGTCTGTCTGTCTGTCTGTCTGTCTGTCTGTCTGTCTGTCTGTCTGTCTGTCTGTCTGTCTGTCTGTCTGTCTGTCTGTCTGTCTGTCTGTCTGTCTGTCTGTCTGTCTGTCTGTCTGTCTGTCTGTCTGTCTGTCTGTCTGTCTGTCTGTCTGTCTGTCTGTCTGTCTGTCTGTCTGTCTGTCTGTCTGTCTGTCTGTCTGTCTGTCTGTCTGTCTGTCTGTCTGTCTGTCTGTCTGTCTGTCTGTCTGTCTGTCTGTCTGTCTGTCTGTCTGTCTGTCTGTCTGTCTGTCTGTCTGTCTGTCTGTCTGTCTGTCTGTCTGTCTGTCTGTCTGTCTGTCTGTCTGTCTGTCTGTCTGTCTGTCTGTCTGTCTGTCTGTCTGTCTGTCTGTCTGTCTGTCTGTCTGTCTGTCTGTCTGTCTGTCTGTCTGTCTGTCTGTCTGTCTGTCTGTCTGTCTGTCTGTCTGTCTGTCTGTCTGTCTGTCTGTCTGTCTGTCTGTCTGTCTGTCTGTCTGTCTGTCTGTCTGTCTGTCTGTCTGTCTGTCTGTCTGTCTGTCTGTCTGTCTGTCTGTCTGTCTGTCTGTCTGTCTGTCTGTCTGTCTGTCTGTCTGTCTGTCTGTCTGTCTGTCTGTCTGTCTGTCTGTCTGTCTGTCTGTCTGTCTGTCTGTCTGTCTGTCTGTCTGTCTGTCTGTCTGTCTGTCTGTCTGTCTGTCTGTCTGTCTGTCTGTCTGTCTGTCTGTCTGTCTGTCTGTCTGTCTGTCTGTCTGTCTGTCTGTCTGTCTGTCTGTCTGTCTGTCTGTCTGTCTGTCTGTCTGTCTGTCTGTCTGTCTGTCTGTCTGTCTGTCTGTCTGTCTGTCTGTCTGTCTGTCTGTCTGTCTGTCTGTCTGTCTGTCTGTCTGTCTGTCTGTCTGTCTGTCTGTCTGTCTGTCTGTCTGTCTGTCTGTCTGTCTGTCTGTCTGTCTGTCTGTCTGTCTGTCTGTCTGTCTGTCTGTCTGTCTGTCTGTCTGTCTGTCTGTCTGTCTGTCTGTCTGTCTGTCTGTCTGTCTGTCTGTCTGTCTGTCTGTCTGTCTGTCTGTCTGTCTGTCTGTCTGTCTGTCTGTCTGTCTGTCTGTCTGTCTGTCTGTCTGTCTGTCTGTCTGTCTGTCTGTCTGTCTGTCTGTCTGTCTGTCTGTCTGTCTGTCTGTCTGTCTGTCTGTCTGTCTGTCTGTCTGTCTGTCTGTCTGTCTGTCTGTCTGTCTGTCTGTCTGTCTGTCTGTCTGTCTGTCTGTCTGTCTGTCTGTCTGTCTGTCTGTCTGTCTGTCTGTCTGTCTGTCTGTCTGTCTGTCTGTCTGTCTGTCTGTCTGTCTGTCTGTCTGTCTGTCTGTCTGTCTGTCTGTCTGTCTGTCTGTCTGTCTGTCTGTCTGTCTGTCTGTCTGTCTGTCTGTCTGTCTGTCTGTCTGTCTGTCTGTCTGTCTGTCTGTCTGTCTGTCTGTCTGTCTGTCTGTCTGTCTGTCTGTCTGTCTGTCTGTCTGTCTGTCTGTCTGTCTGTCTGTCTGTCTGTCTGTCTGTCTGTCTGTCTGTCTGTCTGTCTGTCTGTCTGTCTGTCTGTCTGTCTGTCTGTCTGTCTGTCTGTCTGTCTGTCTGTCTGTCTGTCTGTCTGTCTGTCTGTCTGTCTGTCTGTCTGTCTGTCTGTCTGTCTGTCTGTCTGTCTGTCTGTCTGTCTGTCTGTCTGTCTGTCTGTCTGTCTGTCTGTCTGTCTGTCTGTCTGTCTGTCTGTCTGTCTGTCTGTCTGTCTGTCTGTCTGTCTGTCTGTCTGTCTGTCTGTCTGTCTGTCTGTCTGTCTGTCTGTCTGTCTGTCTGTCTGTCTGTCTGTCTGTCTGTCTGTCTGTCTGTCTGTCTGTCTGTCTGTCTGTCTGTCTGTCTGTCTGTCTGTCTGTCTGTCTGTCTGTCTGTCTGTCTGTCTGTCTGTCTGTCTGTCTGTCTGTCTGTCTGTCTGTCTGTCTGTCTGTCTGTCTGTCTGTCTGTCTGTCTGTCTGTCTGTCTGTCTGTCTGTCTGTCTGTCTGTCTGTCTGTCTGTCTGTCTGTCTGTCTGTCTGTCTGTCTGTGTCTAGCCAAAACGAGGGGCGCGATATGTATTTTCGTGGTAATAATCGCCCACATTAAGCAAAGATTCAAACCAATCATACCAGATAGCATTGAAGACGAGCAAAAGTAACGTAGTTGCACCTCATAGAGTTACATAGCGTTAGCGTTACATAGCGTACCTCCAATTTGCTCTCAATTAGACGCGAGGCGACGCACGCGGGTTACAGCTAGTGTGAAATAAAATTGGAAATCTGCTTAACAGAGTGCGCAAAAGTTATCCATTTCATTTGTGGTCAATAAGAATGAATCTTGCACTATTCTGTAGAGCGCAAGTTCATGTCCCACACTCCGAAACATCCGGTATCGGTTCTACCGGAACTGAAAATTGGCCATTTTGAATTCTCCTCAGTAATATGGCAAATGGGGTATCAAATCAAAGGATTTTTCAACGCGAGTTCTTGGGTGGACCTTAAGATGCGTTTTGAGCCGATCTGGACATTCCGGAATATCCGTTGTCGGTTCGACCGGAACTCAAAATTAACAAAATGCTTAACGGAAGATTTCAGAGTTTTATTTCATATGACGTCAACAAAAATCCCACTGCGATCTGGATTATCTCCGGGAAAATGGAACCATAATTTATCAACTTATTTTTCCATTAAAGGCCAATCTAATGTGGTTCTTTTAAGACTAGTTTCATAAAAATCGAATGAAAATAAGTGGAGATAGAGCCAAAAGTGTAACTGCAAGTACCAACATTTTTTATGTCGGGGACGTAAAGGTTGAAAGCACTAATAAATTATAGGTATTCTTTATCTAAAGAGAATGGAATTTATCTGTGCTTTCAAGTCTCTAAAACAAAGCAGGCTGGCAAAATAAAATCATATAGCAAATTTGCCTATTCAATCCGAGTTGGAACTGGATGAATTTTATCCGTCAAAAAGAGGCAAATAAACACAAAAAAATCATCCAGTTCTTACCCGGATCGAATAAACAAGTTCGCTAATATTTTTTTAAATTTATTTTAAGGTGGTTTTAACCAGTTGGTCATTTGCCAAAATTCGCTAAGTAGGTACTTTAAAATTAAAAATACGAGAACATCTAAAGAAAGTTTCGATGGGGTAGAAATCATCGTTGCCACGTTACGTCAATAAAGATGCTATTCACTGCAACGCCCCTAAAGCAACAGTGAAAAAAGCATTTTTCCGTTCGAACCCAGCCAACTTCGATACAGATTAATTTCCGCACGAATTGTTATGCTAACGAAGTCATATTTTCAAATGACCAGTTTGCTCAACTCATAATACATTACCTAAGACCAGTAGAAGATAATTTCATCAGATGACGGTATACTCCTCTTGCTTCTTTTCCACCCTCCCCCGGGCAAGTCCAGTAATCTTGAGCCATCATCGGCCGCCATCGTCATCAGCTGCGCAAATCGACGCAGAGTCGAGCGCAGGTGAAAGTGATTTCTTGTTCGGTATCTAAACCAAGGACCGAAGCTGAGGAATGGTGGTAGAGCTTCTTGCAAAAATACTGCATGCATCGATACCGATCGGCATAAACCACCACCCGCGCGAGTCCCACCCACCACAACTACTTCTTCTTCTCCTTCATGTTTCCCAATAGAAGCGGCTTACAACATAAACAACAGCATTGAGCATGATGCACTCTGATGGCCGTTAGGCTGCGGGTCTGTGGATGCTTCAGAAAGCAAGCAGCAACAGAAAAAAACATCGTTAAACATTACGGCAAAACATCATTACATACTCCGAAAACTCTCCTTTTCAGGCTCATTCAGTCAGTCAGGGCGGGCAGCCTGCCTGCCTGCCTGTTGTTTGGCAGGTGGAGGAGAGTAATGGCTAATTGCGCCGCACGAGGCTTCGGAGGTGCCGCCACAATGAGCGGACATTGAACCCATTGAACAGCAGCAGCAGCAGCAGCATAGAGAACGGCCGGCGGAGTCGCCGCGAGCCCTTGGCAGGAGGCAGCCAAACAAAAAATATGCAGAAAATAACGCGCGAATGTAACAAAACACGCATGCTGAGAAGTAAACACTACCCGTTGTTGCTGTTGTTGTTGTTATTGTTACTATCCATCGCCATTAGTGTTTTCTGAAAAGTGCGTTCACTTTTATCTAGTAAATAATACACAACCAATTACCGAACAGGATCGATAGTGGAGAGGTAAATAAACAACCTTCGCCAGCACCTATTCAGGTGGTAGAAAAAAATATTACACGGTTAAGGCAAGATAGGAAGTAATTCAAGGAAGTCGTCATACCGTCAGTTGCAGTAAGATTCATAGCAGGCCGCAAGCGTGCTGTAAATTGATTACACCTACGCGCCTACTATGGTACAACTCAAATGGTGCATCAAATCAAAGTGGGCTGCACTGCGGTCGATGGCCGCTCGTTTGATTGGGCCCTCCTTTCAGTCCAGATTCCCATCACCGTCGGAAGGTGCCACGCTGTCTGATCCGCGCCCGTGGCGTGGATCCCACCCGGCAGGCGACGAAATTTCTCAATATTTACCCGGTCAAACATTTGTTCTAACCCGGCACAGCTTTTATTGTCACACTTAATTCAGTGCATATATTTACGAGAACCGACATGGAAGACAATCATGCGTTATCTCACCACCACGGGGAACCCCCTCGTTCCTCCCTTTGATTGCTTCCCACTGTCTGCCTGTTGGGCTGCAAAATGCGGAACGAGGCTAATTAAGTCGTAAGTCACCGCGGCAGGAGAGAGAGCCCAGCCAAGCCAGGGTGACAATAATAAAAAAAAACCTAATAAGAAACCGGTCCGCACGTCGCCGGTTCGCGTCTTATCATTCGGGCAGCGACGTGTCTTTGACGCTCCCGATTCGGAGCGTGGGATCCCGGTTCGATGGCCTCCTTTTTTCCCACACCAACCCACGCCGCAGTTACCGGCCTGCTGATAACCGGAAGAAGAGTTGGGCCCAATCTTGGCTGCTTGGCTGACGACACCCGCATTTTGGGGAAACAAGAAACAACCTGTCAACCGGGCGGAGATAGTTCCGGTGAGCTGCCTGGTTTATTCTGGTGCGGTGCAGTGCAGTATAACTGTTCGCACAGTAGTGATGAAGGTTTTCCGTGAGAAAATTGCTGATAAGCTTGTTTGGTAGACTGTTAAGCGGAATGGGTGTTCTGTGGTATGCTAAGTAACAGGACATTGAAGAAAACTGATTTTACATATCTATTTTAAAATGTAGATTATTCATGACATATGATATGTATAAACTTTTAATTAGAGAAAAATCGAGGAACAACAAAAGCAACAGAATGAAAATTGAAAAAGGCGAAAAAATACAACATGAATGTATAGATGAAATACGAGCAAGCCTGTTTATTAATCTGATTTTATATGCTCAACTTGGATCTCCGTTATCCGTAATTATCTTCTACGACTTTTTAAGAAAAAAGCCCCCCTCTCTCTCTCTCACTCACACACACACACAAACAGCAGAAAAAGAAGAAAAATAAGATACAAGTTCAGATGATAATGACTGCAGCCTTGCGTAGGACGGCAAAAGTAAACATTTTTGTTGTAAGCTTGTGCGGTTATCGCTTTCAATCCCGGACACTGAGTAACGTCCACTTGAAGAGCAATAATTTAGTGATGTACATTAAAGCCACGAAACAAGCGTGGCTTTAATGTACATCACTCGTTTTCAATTTAGCGGTAGAAAACAAGACTCCGAAGAAACTCCTGTATCCACGCCCGAAGAAGCAGGAAAGAGAGACATCTGGTGAAGAAGAAGAGTGGAAAAGCACCAAAAAATGACCAGAAGAACACAGAGCCGAAGCAAGATGACGCAAACAACGCATGGCATGCTGTTGGAAGTCAGAAAGAGAGGAAAGAGCAGAAAGTGAATGGGGAAAAAGACGACAAAAGCACCGTCGAGAGAGGTATCAAGGGAATGCCCTGATTGTTGAAGCTACCGACAAGGCGACATACACAGTAACACAGTAACTCTCCGCTTAGTGAGAGAAGACCCGGAATTGAAGGAACTAAAGGAGAGCGTGGTAAGAACCAGACGGACCCAAAAAAGCGAAATGTTCTTCGAGTTAAAAACTACAAGGTATACAGCCCTAAGGGTTGTATGAAAGGGTGACGTAGGACTATATCAGATCATTAGATCAAAGACTAATGTAATCTGCATTTCTGGCATAAGTATGTTTAAACGAATCTGTGAGTGCCATTGTTTAAATAAATGTTTAAAAGACAGGAGCGAAATATTCAGACTCAATTCTTCGTTGAATGCAATGGTGGCTTTGAAAATACGTGGACGGAGATCATTGCCACTATTAAGACATAGAGATTGCTTTAAAAATCACTTGTGTGCATCATAAAGGTTGAAATAGTAATGAATGACCAGCCCACGGATTATTGTATTAAATATGATTATGCGTAGCTTGACATGTTTCAATAATCCTACTTTAACTCGCTTGTGGCCTTTAAAAGGGCCATTGGTTACAAATAACGTTAAAGCCAAACCACGTTCATCGCAAATATGACGTACCAGGCGAATGTCCTTCTCTTTTGACATGAATGGCAATAGGCACGTAAGTTAGCGGCGTCGATTCACTCTCGCTTGCTCCGAGAAGGTTTTACTAGTTTACTTTCACAGCTTACCACTTGTTAGATAGCAGAAAATATGGTACACACGCAAAAATGAGAGTCCTTATCCTCCAATCACAGGCGTGAGGGGTCTAAAACCATCATAAAATAAAGTCATGCCAAATTTGGTTCCATTTGTTTGGTTAGTTCTCGAGTTTTGAGGAAATTTGTGTTTCATTTTTGTAGGAGCCCCCCCCCCCCCCCCTCTCACGTCCTACATAAAATTGCTCTCTTTACCCCTCAAAAAATTGCTGATAATTTTATCTATCCAACGACATATAAATTGTTCAGTTACGTTGAGTAGTTTAGTAGTTATTACCATTTGACATCTTTCATTCAAACGTTACACTTCTATTTTCGTTTTCACAAAGTGCTACCCAGTCCCAGTATAGTAAACAAAGACGTAGTCCTACGTCAAAAGGGATCCCTTAATCAATGGCTCGGCCTTTAACCGTTATGTGTACGGGAAATTTAACACCCTTAAATGTTCGGATGGGTACCCGGGTACCCAGCGAAATGAATTGACTCTAACTTTTTCATTTATTGACCGATTTTGGATCTTGAACTCTCAAAAGATTGTAAAATTTGTCTATTTTCAGCATGTAGGACCGGAAGGGCTTTACGTCTTTATATGGTTCCCGTAATTCCGGATCTCCGGGACCATGTTCCAAACCCTAGATAAATTTGTACAATTGTCAATAAAACCTCACAATATTGGTATCAAAATTCATGAAATCACTCCAGGCTTTGATGTTTATCCATTTTGAGTCCATTTAACGAGTAGTCTTCGGAATGGCCACTCCGGAGCAGGTTCCTGCGGGGCCCTATGAGGCCGCTAACATGTTTGGATAGAAACCCTAGCAATATGTGTATCAAAATTCATGAAATTCCTACAGGAGTTGAGTTTTATCCATTTTAAGTTCGATTTATGACTTGTCCCCGGAATGGCCACTTCAGGGCAGATTCTCATAGGGCCCTGTATGACCACAAACTTGTTTGGGTAGAAATCCTAGCAATATGTATATCAAAATTCATGAATTCACTCCTGCAGTTGATTTTTATGCATTTTAAGTCGATTTGACGAGTTGTCTCCGGAATGGCCATTCCGGAGCAGATCCCCTTGGGGCCCTATGAGGCCACTAACATGTTTGGAAAGAAATACTAGCAGCATGTATGCCAAAACTCATGAAATCCGTCCATGAGTAGATTTTTATCCATTTTGAGTCCATTTATTGACTTGTCCCCGAAATGGCCACTCCGGAGTGGCATGCATCCAAACATGTTTGGATAGAAACCATAGCAATATGTATGTCAAAATTCATGAAATCCGTTCAGGAATTGATTTTTATTGATTTTGAGTACATTTGATGGGTTGTCCCAGGAATGGTCACTCCGGAGTAAGTTTCCGAAGGGCCCGATATGGCCACTAACTTATTTGATATAAAAAGAAACTTCGGCAATATATGTGTCAAAATTCATGAAATCACTTCAGTAGTTGATTTTTATCCATTTCAAGTGCATTAGTTGAGTTGTTCTCGGAATGACCACTCCGGGGACAACTCGTCAGTTGGATTCAAAGTGGATAAAAATCAACTTTTGGCATGGTTTCATGAATTTTGCATTTTGCTGGAGTTTCTATCCAAACATGTTAGTGCCGTCATATGGCCCCACGGGAATCTACTCCGGAGTGGCCATTCCTGGAACAACCCATCAAATGTACTCAGAATGAATAGTAATCAATTCCTGGGCGGATTTCATGAATTTTGGCATACATATTGCTAGGGTTTCTATCCAAACATGCTTGTGGTCCTACAGGGCCTTCGGGAATCTGCCCTGAAGTGGCCATTGCCGGGACAAGTCATCAAATGGACTCAAAATTGATAAAACTCAACTCCTGGAGAGTTTTCATGACCTTTGACATACATATTGCTAGGGTTTCTATCCAAATATGTTAGCGGCCTCATAGGGCCCCACAGGAACCTGTTTCGGAATGGCCATTTCGTGGACAACCCATCAAATGTACTCAAAATAGATATAAAACTATTCCTGGACGGATTTCATGAGTTTTGGTATGCATGTTGCTAGGATTTCTTTCCAAACATGTTAGTGGCCTCATAGGGCCCCACGGGGATCTGCTCCAGAGTGGCCATTCCGGGGATAAGTCATCAATTTGACTCAAAATGGATAAAACTCAACTCTTGGAGGAATTTCATGAATTTTGATATACATATTGCTAGGATTTCTACCCAAACAAGTTTATGGTTATATAGGACCCCACGGGAATCTGCCCCGAAGTGGCCATTTCGGGAATAAGTCATCAATTGGACTCAAAATGGATAAAACTCAACGCCTGTAGGAATTTCGTGAATTTTGATGTACATATTGCTAGGGTTTCTATCCAAAAATGACTCAAAATGGATAAACATCAACTCTTGAAGCGATTTCATGAACTTTGTTATCAATATTGTGTGGTTTTATTGACAATTGTACAAATTTGTCTAGGGTCTGGAACATGGTCCCGGAGATCCGGATTTACGGCAACTAGACGTATTTTCAGGTCATGTATGTCTCGTACTCTAAAAATAGACAAATTTTCCAATCTTTTGACAGTTCAAGTTCCAAAATCGGTCAAGAATTAATAAAGTTAGAAGCATTTCATTTCGGTGGGTACCCGGATACCCATCCGAACACTTATGGGGTAAAAAAATTCGAAGCCCCCCCATTCGACCCCCCCTGCTGTTACAGGCAGTCTAATGATAGCAAATGGTTTATTCCCACTAGTTAGAAGCATTCTATGAGTTTTAGCTGGCTGAGTTGAGGTAAACCTTGTTTTTCTAGGCAATAAAGTCTGAAAAGGTACCCGGGTACCCAGCCGAACACATAACGGTTAAGGAGGTCATCGAGAAATCACTTGCGAACAATGCAAACGTTCAAGCCCTATCCGAAGAAACAATGACCGAGCGCAGAGGTGTGAATGAGATCACTATGGAGGGAGAGTTGTTAAACGGTTTAATAGTGCAATGCGGTGCAGGAGACGTCCCGAAGACGATCCAGCTACGTAAAGGGTCAAAGAATGCTGCGTCAACGTATCCGTCAGCGCAAATTTGACAATTAAACCATGGGAAAACTGCCAGAATAACAGACAGCGTCGATTCGACTCAATGGTTCACTGAGAGCCGTTCCTATAATCACTAAGGAAATGAAAAGAGATGCGCGTTGGTCATCTGGCAAGAAAGTGCGAAGGGCCTGACAGATCTGATCTGGGCTGGAAGTAGGGACGGCAAAAAGGGACACATTGCAAGAATCTGCTCGAAGCAACCAAGGTGTTTACTCGGCAAAAATAAGATGGTAACGACTATGTGGCGGGACGCTTCAAATCATCATGGCAAAGATCAAACGGCCAACGATAACTTTGGACCTCGGTCCAGAAAAGATAAAGGTATAGAAGGAAGCACGATCCAACGTAGTAGCCACCTACTACTACTACTAAGTCGCAATCCAAGCGTTTACGGACATGTTCAGGATGCGCTGCAGAATTGTCTAGAGAAAAGCCCAAGCAACAATTTGAGTTATATTGTACTCTTATGACGGTTTTCAAGGCCAATTTTGGTCTTAAATGCCATCATAAGAGTGTAATAAAACCCAAATTGTTGCTTGAGAGGTCATGCGGACATGTGGAAGATAGAAAGACGCTCCGGCAATGGATGTCAAAAGATTGTGCCCACTTGTGCTCAATAACCGCCATTATCGCTCGTGGAAAGCTGGATAACCCTAGAAGGACGGTTTGCCATCGATTCTGCCGGTAACCAGTACGAGGTAGGCAAGGCTGGGCTGAGCTGGATACTCGGTAACCGAGATGACTTGTGATCGACCAGCGGTTCACTTGCGATCATGTTGGTTGTTTGTGTGCTTAGCAGAGATCTTTCGGTTGAAGCACTCTACCTGGGCAGGTAGGCAGTGACCGCTTGAAACAAATTTCTTCGAAATTCGATTTTTTCGGTAACTTAAACATCGGGAAACCCGCGAGGTAAACAGCTTAGCTTAGGTAAACGCGTCTGATGCGGTAGAAAAGCGTTGCTCACCACATTGTTTCAATGCCAGTTTTTCAATGAGCCAAGCAGTAAGGAGGTACTAAGGAGGCTAATCGATCAACTTTCTGTAGAAATTTCAAAAGCATAGAATCGGAAAAAGCAGGTAAAGTTATTTAACGTCTATAAGAAACAACCGTGAAATTCTAATTTAAAAAAATTTAATCAACAACAGAGAGTGACCGCTATCGTTGAAATTGGAGGAACTGATCGACCGACTACAACATGAGCTTTCGCGGGCTGCACATCGACGATCTACCCAACGAAATGTTGGAACACATCTTTACTTCTCTACCGCACCTGCAGGACCGAAAAACGCTTTCCTTAGTGTGTGGACGCTGGAATGCGTTCGCCTTTGACTACCGCTTTCTGGGTCGCATCGTGCTGAGAGTGCCTGTGACGGAAAGCACGTACAAACAACAGAAAATTTCCCGATACTATCGCAAGATTCGTCTAACGTGTCCGAGCAGTTTAAGTTTGGATGAGAAGCAAATCGCGAAAATAATGACGTGGTTTGAGAAACCCAGCTCATCGTTGGAGGAATTTACATGCACTGATTCAGTACCAAATTTGCTGACGCTAAAACTTCTTTCCGCATGCCCGCGTGTTAAGAAGGCTACATTACACCTTTTCTCAAACGTACCAGATGATCAATTGCCGGTTCTGAAGAGTTTGGAGGAAGTCAACGTTGTAGGTTCACTAATGGGTAACCCCACTCGCTTTGCTCCGAATCTACGTACGTTCGAATGCACTAACGCCTTTTATAATCTACCCATGGTAATTGCGGAATTGCCATTGGAGAATTTGCGAGTATACTTTGAAATTGGAGATGATATTGATTTTTTTCAGTATTGTTTAAACGTAACAAAGATTGCGTCTCTTGATCTTAGTTACTGCGAATTTGATCAAAAACGCTTGGAACGTCTATGTCAGTTGTGTCCATTGTTGGTCAAATTACGAATATACCTCTCACCGATGGTTACATTACGATGTTTGGCTAGCCTAACGCGTCTTAAGGTAGAATTAATTTAGTTTGAACTGTAATTTTGAACTTTTCATCACAATTTGTTTTTTCGCCACAGGTTCTTTCTTTGGAATCCGCGTCTAATGAATTAAATCAATTAAATAATGATGTATGTTTGTCGAACGTTGAAGTACTCGAGTTGCAGATACAAGATGAGTATCTCGAGATCGACAATGTTATGCAACGTATATTTCCTAAGGTTCACTACTTAAAACTGGAGTCCTTCTACGACGTTACAGGCACTGTAAGGATCAGCGACGGGTTTCCGCATCTTAGAACTCTGGAGCTCAATCATTTCCGGCGTAAAGTTGTATGTAAACTCCTGCCAGGGCTATCCAATCTGCGCGAACTTATTGTGCACCGTTCAGAGCTACCAGATAGGCGCTGGCCGCCGATGAGCAGTCTGCAACGTTTGACGTTGGGAAATTATAGTAAATTAAAAGTAACCAACGCGATGTCAACAAATCTTCCAAATTTGCAATTCTTGAATTTACATAAAACTTCATACTGCGCCAACGTGGAAAAGCTGCCGCGAACATGTACGGTTAGGCGGTTCCCCCGAAATCGTACTGCAGACATATTCAACGTTATATAATAAATGACTAAAATTACTAAATAATCAACTCATTGATGGATAATTAATAAACGATGAACTGATCTGGAGAGTATGTTTGTTTGCGTTTCTTTTTAGTGAACTAAGTCACTAATCCTAACTGCTTATGATCATAATAGAAGAATGCCTGAACGAAGATGCAGTTGAATTTTAGAGGCGATTTTTACAAGCAGACTAAGGGAGCCCCAGTGGGAAGTCCTCTCTCACCATTTCTATGTGAACTATTTATGGTGAATATAGAAAGTAAATTAAACGATAAGAATCTTTTGCCAATTAAACAGCATGCCTCAGCTCAATGTGAAAAAAACGATGCATCTTTTAAAGGGGTCGTCCAATGTTTAGGTGTTACCTTAACAACAATTTAAGTAATAACTTTTTGAGTAAATTTTTTTTTACCTGTTTGGTTTCAAAATATTAAAGATAAACCTATTTCAAGTATTTTTTCTGAATATATAAAACTTCCACCTTTTACCCATTTTCAGCAATAGACCTTTGTTTATAAACGACTTGTGGGTATTCACCATGATAACCCCCGTTTTAAGATGCTCCAGTTTCATGGAGTGCATCCAATCTTCAGCGATGCTTATAGAGTGGGCAGCCGTCAACTCAACCTCTCCGATAGATTCACCGTAGATTTCCAAGGTGATGTCGTCCGCAAAGCCGACAATCACCACCCCTACCGGGAACTTTAGCGTCAACACCTCGTCATACATGGCGTTCCACAACACCGGACCCAGTATGGAACTTTGCGGAACCCCTGCGGTGATTGGAACGCACTTCTGACCCTCCTTCGTGTTGTAGCATAGCACACGATTCTGGAAATAATCTTTCAGAATTCTGTACATCGACACCGGCACTTGGACGTTCCGAAGCGAGTTGGCTATGGAGTCCCAGCTAGCGCTATTTAACGCATTTCTCACGTCGAGCGTGACAACTGCGCAACAGCGAATACCCGTCCTCTTGCGCTGGACTGCCACCTTGGCTGTCTTAGTGACCTAATCTTAGATTCGGAAGCCGAATTGGTTCCTTGACAGACCGTTTGTACCCTCAGCGTACTGTACGAGTCTGTTAAGGATAACCCTCTCCAGTACCTTGCCAGCAGCAGATCGAGCAGACAGATCAGCCTATATGACGAGGGGACACCCGGAGGTTTTCCCGGCTTCGACAATAGGACCAGGTTCTGTCGCTTCCTTCTGTCCGGGAAGTGGCCATCTTCCAGGCATCTACTCATTACTGCTCCGAATGATTCGGAAGCCTTTAGAATAGCCGCCTTAATGGCCATATTCGGGATTCCGCCTGGCCCCGGTGCCGTGCTCACCTTTAGGGATTTAGCGATCTCAATGAGTTCCTCGTTCGAAACCGTCCTCTAAACCGCCGTCGCCCACATTACTTTGGATGTTCGGCTGGGAGGCCGACCATCCTACTCCCCAAAGCATTCGTCGATCAGCTTCTTTTAGCGTCCATGATTCATGTCAGTTTTATGCGAATTTGCTAGCTACGGAACTTCAGCTACAAAATGTAATGCCTGCGTAAAGGCCAATTCGCAGCTGCAATTAGCTGTTTTATTTTGCGACTTACGTCGTTGTCACATGTCACGAGCATATCAAAATATATTCAGTTCCTCTTCGACACCAACACCATTTGGATTTCCACGCCATGTACTTCGTTTTGGCGGTGTTAATGGTAAGTCCCAATTTCTCAATAAATGACCTAAAGGCTTCTTTCCCTGCTCTTCTTTTGATTTCGGTGATATCGACGTCTTCCGCAAAATCAAAAAGCACGTGAGGTCTCATCCGCTATTCTGACTCATAATTTTTACTCATCCAACGTCACACGAATCAACGTAACTAGTTCTGTGGGAAAACCATGTCCTAGCGTTAACTGTCACAGCTCATTTCGTTTGACTGAATCGTATGCCGCCTTAAAATCCATAAAAATATGTGATGAGTCTGCAAGTTGTACTCCCGGAACTCGTCAGTTACTAGACGCAGGGTAAATATCTGATCCATCGTGAAGCGACCCTCATGAAAACCAGCTTGGATACTCGCCGACGAAGAACTCCGCTAACGGTCTCAGTCTACAACACAGCACATAGGCAAAATTGAGCAACGTAATCCCTCGATAGGTTTTACTCTCGAGTCGATGTCCGTTTTTAAAATTATGGGAAATGAGGTCAATCAACCACTTCTCCGATATTTATTTTCCACCCATATCCTGCTTCTGACAATGATGCGGCGAATTGTTTCGCAGAAACACGAAGCTTCGAGATCTGTGTTACCGGTAGCAGCCAGCTACCCCAACACTAATACGGAACCGAGAACAGATCATAGTTGCAACATTCACCAAGGTCAGTCGGAGATTATGTTTCGAATCGTTCCGGTGATATTGTATGGACCTACAAAGACGATACGCACCTACGCGTTCGTTGATGATGGATCCGAGCTCACTCTAATGGAGCAAAGCCTCGCTGATGAGTTGGGCGTGCAAGGACCGATAAGATCATTATGCCTAAGGTGGACCGGCGGAACACAGAAAATGTCGCAGTCTCAACAGGTCAACCTGCAGATCTCCGGTGTGCATAGCTCGAAGAGGTACGAGCTATCAGGAGTGTACACGATGTCCTCCCTGCAAATTCGTCCGCAAACACTGCTGCTTCCGGAACTTCAGAAGAGGTATCCTTACCTGGAAGCATTGCCTCTTGAATCGTATAACGACATTAGTCCTCGAATTCTCCTCGGCCAGATCACGCTAGGCTTGGCCATGCCGTCAAAAGTCGAGAGGGTCACGACAACGAACCTTTCGCTGTCAAAACACGTTTAGGGTGGATGGTGTTCGGAAATTGTTCCAACGCGAAGGAAACTGAACGGTACGTGAATTACCACAGCGTGAAAAGCTGCCAATGCAACAAAGATTCCGATGAGGATCTACACAAGATGGTGAAATCATACTTCTCGCTCGATAGTCTCGGAGTTGTCAAGCCGGATAAGCTATTGATGTCGCAGCAGGATCAACGAGTACAAATGCTCCTAGAAACTCATACCCGTCGGACAAGTGCCGGCCGATACGAATCCGCCCTCCTCTGGAAGTACGACAATGTTCGGCTTCCGGACAGTGGAGCCATGGCGTTGAAGCGGTGGAGATGCTTAGAAAATCGTATGAAGAAGGATCATGCCCTGGCCGATGCGATAAAGTCGAAGATCGACGACCACGTTAGCAAGGGCTACGTCAGGAAGTTAAATCCAGAAGAACTCCAGATTTCCAGATCTCGCGTGTGGTATCTTCCGATCTTTCCGGTCGTCAACCCAAACAAACCCGGTAAGATGAGACTGGTATGGGATGCAGCGGCCACCGTCCACGGAGTGTCACTCAATACCTTTCTACTGAAGGGACCTGACCAGCTGACATCGCTTTTTTCCGTGCTGGTACAATTTAGAAAGTTCCGGTTTGCGGTGAGTGGACACATCCGCGAGATGTTCCACCAGGTACTAATGCGGGTAGAGGACCAGCACTGCCTGCGTTTCTTCTGGAAAGACGACGATCGTGCGACGCAGCCGAGTATTTTCGTAGTACAGGTAATGACCTTCGGAGCCTGTTGTTCGCCAAGCACAGCGCAGTACGTGAAAAATAGTAACGTAAAGCGGTTCGAGCGGGATTATCCGGGATTAGCGGTTGATGCAATAGTCAAGCGTCACTATGTGGACGACATGCTCGTGAGCGTTGAATCCGCGGAAGAAGCAATCCAGCTGGTGCAGGACGTGAAAAGAATTCACACTTCAGCCGGCTTCGAAATGCGGAACTGGATATCGAACTCCGATAGTGTGTTGGCCGCGATTAGTGAAAAAACCACCAAGGAGAAAAACCTTGACATCGGCGACGAATGCGCCACCGAAAAGGTGCTCGGGATGTGGTGGGATACCTCGAAGGACTGCTTTACCTACAAGGTTTCGGCCCGATATGACCAGGAGCTCATGCTAGGGAACCGTCGACCAACGAAAAGAGAGGTTCTTCGTACGCTGATGATGGTGTTTGATCCACTGGGGCTCATCGCACACATATTGATGTTTCTGAAGGTGTTGCTTCAGGAGATCTGGCGAACGACGGTTGGCTGGGATGATCCAATTGAGGACCCCCAGTACGACAAATGGCTATCGTGGCTGGCAGTATTTCCACAGATCGCAACGATTGAGGTTCCGTGCTGTTATCGTACGCTAGCGCCCGTAGATTCCGTAGTGCAGATGCATACATTCGTCGATGCAAGCGAGAATGGATTTGCAGCTACGGTATACCTTCGATTTGAGAATGACGAGACCGTCGAATGTGCGTTGGTCGGTGCCAAAACAAGAGTCGCGCCGCTTAAGTTTTTATCTATTCCCCGTTCCGAATTGCAAGCAGCAGTCATTGGCGTGCGTCTTGCGGATTCGATATTGAAATCGCTTTCAATCCACGTTAGTCAGCGAACGTTCTGGACAGATTCGATGGATCCGTTCAGATCACCGGCGATTTAGCCAGTTTGTAGCATTCCGCATTAGCGAAATCCTCGAAACGACAGATGTAGTTGAGTGGCGATGGGTGCCGACGAAACATAAGGTTGCCGACGAAGGGACGAAATGGAAGCGAGCGCCTGACCTAGCGACCCAGATAACACAAAATCGTAATAGAAAGTTCACAATAAATCGTTTTCATGTCAATTTCACATTGGAATTGTATAATGATTAGAGTATGTCAAATCGAAGTGAACAATAAGTTGTTTTGCAGTCGTGCGTGTCTTCATATACAATTCATGACTGTGAATTATAAAGCAGCATAGACAATTGCAATATTTGATTATATCTTAATCATATATTCAGGAGTATTTAGTTGCGTGTTATAAAAACTGAGCAAAATAGAATTACAAATAGTTGTTAAAATTTTCGCACGTATATCGCCTCCACTTTGGTACATATATGTTCTTATATGGCGTGAAATATAACTTTTTCGTTCAGATATGATTTCGTATACCTCGGTTGCAATCGAGATATACAAACCAAATGGTTTACTGGGGAGTAACAGCCGTTGGTTCCGTGGGCCGGAATTCCTACGTCACAAGGAAGAAGATTGGCCGGTGGATCCGTTTTCTGGGAGAACGACGGAAGAAGAACTTCGACCGCTTCTGCTTATTCACAGTTTACCCAGTGATCCGCCAATTCGTACACAAAACTTCTCGAAGTGGTCCAAGCTGCTACGCGTAACGGGATATGTTCTACGGTACATTAACAATCTCAAACGTAGCTGCTATGGGAAGCCACGCGTACTTGGGCCGTTGCAGAAACAGGACTTCATCGACGCAGAAAATCACCTGTACCGCTGTGCACAGTTAACTGCCTTCGCAGAGGAAACCGCCATCCTCGCAAAGAATCGTTCGTTGTCGAATCCAGTGAAAACGATTCCTAGATCTAGTTTACTCTATCAGTGGTGTGCCTTCCTGGATGAAAATGATGTACTACGTGTCAAAGGTCGCACGAAAGCATGCGCATTCATCGCTAGAGATGCAGCTGAACCAGTAATTCTTCCGCGGGATCATCATGTTACCCGCCTCATCTTCTCATCAGTCCATGAAAGGTTCAACCACCAGAACCACGAAACAGTGATTAACGAAATACTCCAACGCTACCGTATTCCTCGTCTGAAAGCAGCGTATCGCCAGATCCGGAAAGATTGTCAGATGTGCAAAATCCTTCTCGCTAAACCACACCCTCCAGCAATGGGTGACCTTCCTCCAGCTCGGCTGGCCGCATTTAGTCGACCCTTCACGCACATGGGAATCGATTACTTCGGTCCGATATCGGTGTCCAGTGGAAGACGTATAGAGAAACGGTGGGGGGTTATCACCACCTGCTTAACCACTCGTGCCATTCACCTGCAGATCGCTTACACACTGACAACTGAATCCTGCGTTATGGCTATCCGAAATATCATGGTTAGGAGGGGAATTCCTGCGATGATCTACAGTGATCGAGGAACTAACTTCCGAGCTGCCAGCAAGGAGTTGCAGAGCGCAAAAGAGAAAAACGACCACGACGCCCTGAAGAGCGAGTTCGTCTCGAGCAACACGGAATGGTCTTTCAATCCTCCCATCACACCTCACATGGGTGGAGCGTGGGAACGTTTAATCCGCAGTGTAAAGCAGAACCTCGAAGCCATGCAGACGAGCAGACATCCAACACACGAAGTCTTGGAAAACACTTTAATAGAGATCGAGAACATCGTAAACTCTCGCCCGCTGACCAACATTCCTGTGGATGGAGACGATCATCGGGTATTGACGCCCAACCACTTCCTGTTGGGGTCAGCTAATGGTTTGAAATCCTGGGTCACTCTGGACGATAGCCCTGTCCTACTCAGGAACAGCTGGAGACATTCGCAGGTGTTAGCAGACACCTTCTGGAAGCAGTGGGTTCGAGACTATCTGCCCACGATTACTCGTAGGACCAAGTGGTTCACTCCGGTGAATCCGATTATGATCGGAGATTTGGTGATCATTGTTGATTCGAAGCTTCCTCGAAATTGTTGGCTGAAAGGTCGTGTCATCGCTACGTGTCCGGCTCCAGACAGCCAGGTGAGAAAGGCGACGGTACAGACCGCATCCGGCGGCATCTACGAGCGACCAGCGGTGTCTCTGGCGGTCCTCGACGTAGGCGTAGGAAGGAATACGCTTCATCAGGAGCCTTCGCGCAATCCGGGGGGGAGTGTTGGTTATACCCCATCGAAATGCACATCTAGCACCACTGCCAATCTACACCACTGATCGTTAGGCTACACCTGTTGTCATTTGAGGGATTGTCGCCCGATGATCGGTCAAAGAGGGCACAGTAAGGAATACGTAAACATTGTACATTGTGAGCGATCGGAAATCTATTGATACACGCTGCTGCTATTATTTTCTTAAAGCTAAAAATACTTAAATATTAACTTAAAATAGTGTTAAAACTAATTCCTTAAACCTATTAGTACATCTATTCGCTAAGTGCGAGTGTTCTTATTGCTATATTTGCCAAAACGGTGAGAAAGATTTAAAATAGTGAGTTTATATGCTTAACCTATTGTTCTTAAATTTCTAAAGTGAATAGAATAGTGAATCAACTACCACAGCTCGGAATTAGATTATTACGGCTAAACGGATAGTACTGCTAATCTTAATCTAATTGTGCTATTATCGTTGAGAGGTGAGACTTATACCTAAAAAGTAAAACTGATTAGTAAACAAACTTAAACCTATAGATTACCTAAGTCTAAAAGAACGGTGGGATATCGTTTCGAATTAATTGGTTAGTCACAAAAGACATCGAGAATCACTAAAAGTATGCTATGAAATATGTTACTTAAATCCTAAATTAAATTTAACTGTACGTTTACAGGAATTTTATAACCCTTCCGTTAATAAAGTGGTTCATAAAATTGGATCTTTCTCGTTGTGACCAACAATGCGCTACAATTGATTGTTTTAAAATCATACTTCTGCTTTTAATCCATTTAGTCCATAATTGTGGGGGAACTGTATTGAGCCGCTATGCTGCCCGTTCTCCCGATACTCGACACTCGACAGTGCCTGAGTCGAGTCGAGTTGCACGACATGACTTACAAAATAGAGCCCACATTTATTTATTTCCTGTCCTTGTAACGCTGATGTCTTTTGAGTAGATGTCGTTTTTGTGTTAATTTACTATCGAATATTGCAAACTGGGGTTCCTAATCTCAAAGGCCCGGTGGGCCCTTTGGCTCCCAGTCCGTCCTTGGCCCCATCTGCATCTGCAGAACAGATAGTGGCAATATCTTTACACCTGAAGCAGTCGATAATGTCGATAACTGATATATAGTTTTGTTGCCAGCCGAATGGCCAAATTCTACGATCTGACAGTATGTGTGCTGTAAGCCGAATGAAAACTTGGTAGTAGTTTGTAAAGTCACTTTAACGCCCTTAAGCAGCCTTAGGTAGTTTGAAAGCTGTGAGCCTAATGAAAGCTTTTACTCTAAACTTTAACACCTTTAAGCAGCCGTAAAACGGCATGATGTTTATGGCTGTTTAGAAGCGGATTGTTTAGTAGAAAAATCCGCTATTAAGGGGGGATACTCTGGAAAACCGAAAAATAATAGATTTTCGTTAATTTTTTTCAGGTGCTAGAATTATAGTTAAGTGTTGGGGTATATTGGTTATTGGTTAAGGTATATTTGAAGATATATTTTATATTTTTTGGATACCAGAATAGTGATAATTATGCTGGTGGCAGGTGGGCGCGTTAATGCCATCTAGAAAATAGTTCCTTGCTGGCAGTACATGCTGGGAACCAACGGAGTATCGTAGAACGGATTTCAACGATGATTTTGAAGCCTTAGGGTAACTTGTTACGTAGCGGTTTTTAAAAATTCGGGAACCTATCGAAATGGCGGCATTTTTTCATCAAAAATCGCCAATTAAAAGCTCATAAAACATTGAAAAATTGAGATATCAAAAAACGACTACGTTACAATTTAGATAATTCATTTTTACATGCTGAAAGCAAATTTCAGCCAAATCGGTCCACTAGATTCTGAGATACACGTACCGCCAGCTAAAGAAACATGGTTTCGGGAAAAACGCGTTCAAAGTTTCGTACAGCAATGGACTTCCCTTGAGGTGACTCCACAATATTTGCCGTAAGTTTTCAACGAGTTCAGATATTAAAAAATCCCTTTGGCATGACATTTCTGAAGGTATAAGCCTCTCGAAATTGCCAAAAAAATCGATTTTTCCGACTTTCCAGAGTAGGGTACCCCCCTAAGTCTTTTATCAGCTTTTGAGAGAGAGCTGGTTTGAAGAACTTAAAGTAGTCTAAGCATCGCTTGTTCAAACAAGGTCGTCAGAGTCCATTTATGGCACTCAGCATGGCACCGAATATCACCCTTCCCTTCCCTTCTTCAGTGTATCAACATGCTCCCGTAGACTCGGGAAAGCATCACAAAAAATAAAATTAGTTCAACCAACCTGCTAGCCGTAATAAGATCTTGCAACTCGAAGCACTGAACATTGCATTCTATAAGTTATATTACTTTTTCGGTCATTAATTACACTAAATACTGAGATTAGTGACCAATTAATCACTATATTTTCACTTTTTCGTCATCGGTTTTTCATTAATTTTTTTCAGCCGTTTCAGTCGTTAAATCACTCGCGAAACTTAGCTTGCGGCACAACAAACTTTAATTTATCACCCGAACAGTTATTTAGAGAGATATTACAATCATTTTGCCCAAATTGTTCACTTGAATTGATAGGAAAAACTTCACTTCGTTTCGATTGCAATTCCAAATCCGCAACCGTCGTTGATGCACGTTGCCAAGGGAACGGAAGTTTATATGGAGTGATGCCAACGTAAACATTTGAGCATGAAATTGACCAATTATTTCCGCTATTAAAATAAATGTCGTAGAGTGTCGATAATATACTTATAAAATTCACTGATAATTAAATCCACCATAAACAACATTTTATGTGATAGAATTACTGTCGGGTCCTGTTCAGCAGCAAAAATAGATACTCGATTCTACGTTTCAGCATTGTTCATAGCGAATTATAACCTACTACTAGCAACTCTATTCTCAACAAAACGATAGTGGGAATAAGTACTGAAATCAGTAAAAAAGCAACTGGACTCTAACGACCTTCACCGTAAATCAACCCGTAAACAGCAATGGCTCTTGCATTTCAGCTACCGTTGTTACTTGGGTTGATGAGACGTTGATTATGCGACTGGAAAAGCACTGCAAAACTATTTCTCGTTCTAACAATAGAATCGGCAGCATTGCGCTAATTGGTTATTTAAAAACACGCAAAAGCCCCTATTCAGCTCCATTGCAGCTTCGAAAGCAGCTACCCAAGTAACAATTTCAGGCTGATGAAACGCGTTTATAGCTGATTTTATTCAACCTGTGGCTGAACCATGGTTTAGTATTAGAAATAAAAACCTTTTTTTAGCTCTTAAACATCTAAATCTGGTGATTTTTTCAAACCTCGGGCTTGCTAATAGCTGCTTCGCAGCTACAATAGAGCTTACTAGAGGCTTTTGCGCATTTTTAAATAACTAATTTGCGCAAAGCTGAAAAAAGGCACACAGAGGTTATATAAAAGGCTATATAATAATTGATTAACAGGTGGTTTTTTTCTGCCTCAAACCAAATAAGTTGTATAAGTTGTATAAGTTCTACAATTTCAGCTGAATAAGTATTGTAGAATTGTTTACATAAATTTTATTCGCTGCATATTCAGCTATGGCTGAATAATAATGGCTGCTAGTATAACAAAGGCTGGCAAAGGGTGAACATGTGCATTCCATAACCTCTGTTCATTAACTCCTATTCCTACCTCCACGAGGTGCCGGCTGGGGTACGCAACTTCGGTTGTCGTATGCTAACAGGAAAGGGGGCACAGTGGCTCCCGCCCACATTAAGATGGCAGCCCCATTAGCGGGATAAGGACCTTAGGTTAACAGCCTATTGTACCAGAACACACAAAAAGTTAATGAAAATGAAAGAAGAAATCTCTCCGGATTATTGGCAACGACCTTTAGCATGAAAACACGGACACGAATCGGAACATGGAATATACTGACCCTTGCCCAGCAGGGCAAGCTGGCTCAACTTGCAAGGGAAGCTAGCCGCCTGAAGCTTGAAATCCTGGGGCTGAGCGAGGTCCGCTGGCCGGGTACTGGCGAACACAGGACATCATCCGGGCAAGTCTTGCTCTACTCTGGCATACGAGGTGAAAATGCTACTCGAGAAAGAGGAGTTGGATTCCTACTGAGCCCAGGGGCACGTGCGGCCCTGATGAAGTGGGAACCAATAAATGAGCGAATAATCGTTGCCAGATTTAGAACACGGGTTAGGAACCTTACGGCAATCCAGTGCTATGCGCCAACAGATGCTGCCGATCTGCAGGAGAAAGAGAGCTTTTACAGCCAGCTGAACAGCGTGGTTGAGAAAATCCCGAAGGGGGACATCCAAATTCACATGGGTGACTTCAACGCGAAGATTGGCTCAAACAACGCGGAACTTGAACGCGTCATGGGACGCCATGGCCTAGGAGAGATGAGCGAAAACGGGGAGCTGTTTACAGAATTCTGTGGTAATAACGACATGGTCATTGGTGGATCGCTCTTCCCCCATAGACCAGTACATAAAGTCACGTGGGTTTCCCGCGACGGCCGAACAGAAAACCAAATCGACCACATCTGCATCAGCCGGAAATGGAGAAGGAGCCTTCTTGATGTACGCAACAAACGCAGCGCTGACATTGCATCCGACCATCATCTTGTTATCGCTGAGATACGTCTGCGCGTCGCACGTGTCCAACGACGGGAGGAGAAAGTTGGGTTCCGCTACGACGTCCGCCGATTGGAGAATCCTGAGGTGAAAAGGGCCTTTGTTGAACAACTTGAATCTCGAGCCTCGGAGTTGCCATCTGGTGGAACCGTCGAAGAGCAATGGACCGGCATCAAGAACGCCTTCATCACGACCAGTGATGAAACCCTCGGCAAAGCGCGCAGTGGGCGGAGGGAGTGGATTTCGGATGAAACTTGGAGGAAGATCGACGAGCGGAGAGAGGCGAAAGCCGGCATTGAGCGAGCGCGGACCAGATCGGCTAAGACAGCTGCCCGTCAACGATACGCCGAACTGGAGAGGGCTGTTAAACGTGCTTGTAGGCGGGACAAGAGAGCCTGGACTAACTCCCTAGCCGAACAAGGAGAAACCGCCGCCGCTAATGGTGATATCCGTTTGTTGTACGATATTTCTCGCCGCCTTAGTGGTGCCAGGATGAATACAAAGATGCCACTAAAGGACAGAGCTGGTCAGCTATTGACTGACCGTACAGAACAGCTTAAGCGATGGACTGAACATTTTGAACAACTCTTCCGAGTTTCAAATGTCAGAGACCAACAAAACCAGCAGCGTACGACGCCTACAGTTCGTCGAATAAATCGCGTGAACTCGGAGGCGCCATCGCTGGATGAAATTGTAGCAGCCATCAAGAGTATGAAATCCAATAGAGCGCCAGGGATAGATCGTATTTCAGCCGAAATGCTCAAAGCTGACCCATCTTTGTCAGCCCAGATGATGCATCAGCTTTTCAGCAATATTTGGGAAACCGCAACTTTTCCGGTGGACTGGATGCAGGGCATATTGGTCAAAGTCCCTAAGAAAGGAGACCTAACGGAATGCGGTAACTGGCGTGGCATCACGTTGCTCTGTATTACTCTCAAAGTACTCTGTAAGGTAATCCTCAACCGGATCCAGGAGAAGATCGACGCTACTCTCCGGCGGCAGCAAGCTGGATTCCGTGCTGGCTGATCATGTGTAGACCATATCACAACGCTCCGCATTATATTGGAGCAGATCAACGAATTCCAGGACTCTCTTCTGCTGGTGTTCGTTGACTTCGAAAAGGCGTTCGACCGACTCAATCACGAAAACATCTGGGACGCACTTAGGCGTAGAGGAGTTCCAGATAAGCTAGTCCATCTCATCGAGGCTCAGTACGAGGCGTTCTCGTGCAAGGTTTTGCACGACGGCGTCTTGTCCGACCCCATAAGGGTTACTGCTGGCGTGAGAAAGGGATGCATTTTATAAACAGGACGCTACTGTTTCTCATTGTTATGGATGAGATATTAGTTGGAGCAATTGACAGTAGACCAAATCGAGGATTGCCTTGGAATCCTCTAACGATGGAGCAGCTAAATGACCTCGACCTAGCCGACGACATTGTCTTGCTCGCACAACGCCGAAACGATATGCAGAGCAAGTTAGACGACCTCTCCGAGAGCTCCCAGGCAGCAGGTCTCACAGTCAATGTAGCGAAAACTAAGTCTATGGTAGTGAACACTGACAATTCAGCCAACTTTACAGTAGCGGGACAACAAGTTGAGTAGGTGGACCCCTTTCCAGATTTTGAAAACCAGACAACGCCCGATGGTGGTACCAAGACTGATATAGCCACACGGATCAGGAAGGCCAGGGGTGCCTTTGCAGGTCTGCGAAACATTTGGCGCTCAAACCAGATCATTCTACGTACGAAAACCCGAATCTTTAATTCAAACGTTAAATCCGTACTGATGTATGCCTGCGAAACGTGGTGCGTCTCAGCGGAGTCAACGCAAAAACTGCAGGTATTCATTAACCGGTGCCTGCGATATATTATTCGTGCCTGGTGGCCTGATAATTGGATATCCAATGAGGAACTCCATCGTCGGTGTCATCAACGGCCGATAGCCACAGAAATTCGTGAGCGTAGGTGGAAGTGGATCGGACACACCTTGAGGAAAGGAGCGAACGAGGTTTGCAGAGCAGCACTCGACTGGAATCCACAAGGACAGCGTAGAAGAGGCAGACCCAGAGGCTCATGGCGACGGAGCTTAGCCAACGACATCCGGGCTGTAGACGAGAACCTGTCCTGGCGACAGGTAAAAGCCATGGCGGGTAACCGTCAGCAGTGGAGATCTCTGATTTCATCTTTTTGTTCTGCCGGACCGGCGAACATGGACACATAAGTAAGTAAGTAGTATAACAAAATATTATTGAGAATATTGATGGGTTGTGGAGAGCTTGAAGATGCGCCTAATCTGCTTTTGACATTATTATGTGAAGCAGCTGATTTACAGTGCATTCGTTAGTTGCTTAAACACTTATCCAACGTTCCACGAGCGATAATGGCGGCTATTGTGCACAAGTCGGCACAATCTTTTGACATTCACTTCAGGAGCGTCGAGTTTGCCCTGACGGAGTTACTATGGAAACATCCGTGATTGTTAGTTGTTCCAGTGTAAAAATGTGTAAACATTGTTTCATTTTGCAGATCGGCTGAAGAGGAACATAATTGTATGGATCAGAAGTTTTATGGATTTGGGCTCCGCAGTTTTCGGACATTTCAGGGAGAATGGCCAAATACACAACGGAAAGTTTCTTATCAAAACGAGACGCTGTTCGAGAGCAAACTTGGCAACGACTCGACCAATACGAAGTTAATGTTTGCCTCTGAGTGCACTCGAATATTTAATTCGCACGATTGTAAAAAGTATCCTGAGCCGGTGCTTTTAGGAAATTATGGCCGCAAACCACTACAAAAGTTTGAATCCGTTCAGTTATGTTCCACTTCAGCTGATCTGCAAAATGAAGCAATGTTTACATTTTTACACTCGAACAACAAACAATCATGGATGTTTCCATAGTAACTCCGTCAGGGCAAACTCGACGCTCCTGCAATGAATGTCAAAAGATTGTGCACAATATCCGCCATTATCGCTCGTGAAAAGCTGGCTAGAATACAGAGGCCTTTGCTCAAATTTCTTCAGCGTCTACCACCTGTATTCAGAATTAAATCAGCTGTAACCAAATCAGTAGCATTTTAATTCAGCTTCAGTGTTTGTTGGGTTAACTCTCGAATTCGCTACTGGAATTGGAGGCCGGTTGATGAGGTATTGAATTCGTGGCGGTGATTCGTTGAAAGGAAGCGAAGGCAGGTTTGGTACCTGCCGACGGGGCTCGAGAGCAGGATACTCGGTAGCCGAGATGACTGATGATCGACCAGCGGTTCACTTGCGATCATGCTGGTTGTTTGTGTGCCTGAACTACCTGGGTAGGTAGGCAGTGACCGTTGGAAAATTTTTCTTCGAAGTTCGATTGGTTTTTTCTCGGTAACTTAACCGTCGGTAAACCCGCGAGGTAAACAGCTTAGCTTAGGTAAACGCGTCTGATGCGGTAGAAAATCGTTGCTCACCACATTGTTTCAATGCCAGTTTTTCAATGAGCCAAGCAGGAGCAGGAGGTACTAAGGAGGCTAATCGATCAACTTTCTGCAGAAATTTCAAAAGCATAGAATCGGAAAAAGCAGGTAAAGTTATTTAACGTCTATAAGAAACAACCGTGAAGTTCTAATTTAAAAAAATTGAAAATCAACAGCAGAAAGTGGCAGCGCTATCGTTGGAATTGGAGGAATTGATCGACCGACTAGAACATGAGCTTTCGCGGGCTGCACATCGACGATCTGCCCAACGAAATGTTGGAACACATCTTCACTTCTCTACCGCACCTGCGGGACCGAAAAACGCTTTCCTTAGTGTGTGGACGCTGGAATGCGTTGGCTTTTGACTACCGCTTTCTGGGTCGCATCGTGCTGAGAGTGCCTGTGACGGAAAGCACGTACAAACAACAGAAAATTTCCCGATACTATCGCAATATTCGTCTAACGTGTCATACTCAGAGCAGTTTAAGTTTGGATGAGAAGCTAGCCGGGAAACTGGTGACATGGTTTGAGAAACCCAGCACATCGCTGGAGGAAATTACATGCACTGATTCAGTACCACATTTGCTGACGCTAAAACTTCTTTCCGTATGCCCGCGTGTTAAGAAGGCTACATTACACCTTTTCTTAAACGTACCAGATGATCAATTGCCGGTTCTGAAGAGTTTGGAGGAAGTCAAAGTCGTAGGTTCACTAAGGGTTAACCTTATTCGCATTGCTCCAAATCTACGTACGCTCGAATGCGCTTACGGCTTTTATAATCTACCCATGGTAATTGCGAAATTGCCATTGGAGGATCTGCGACTATACTTTGAAATTGGAGATGATATTGATTTTTTTCAGTATTGTTCAAACGTAACAAAGATTGCGTCTCTTGATCTTAGATACTGCGAATTTGATCAAAAACGCTTGGAACAACTATGTCAGTTGTGTCCATTGTTGGTCAAATTACGAATATGCCTCTCACCGATGGTTACATTACGATGTTTGGCTAGCCTAACGCGTCTTAAGGTAGAATTAATTTAGTTTGAACTGTAATTTTGAACTTTTCATCACAATTTTTTTTTTCGCCACAGGTTCTTTCTTTGGAATACGAGTCTAATGAATTATTTGAATTGAATAATGATGTATGTTTGTCGAACGTTGAAGTACTCGAGTTCCAGCTACAAGATCAGCATCTCGAGATCGACAATTGTATGCAACGTATGTTTCCTAAGGTTCACTACTTAAAACTGGTGTCCTCCTACGACGTTACATACATTACAAGGATCAGGGACGGTTTTCCGCATCTTAGAACTCTGGAGCTCGATTATTTCCGGCTTAAAGTTATGTGTAAAGAGCTGCCGAGGCTATCCAATCTGCGCGAGCTTATTGTGCATCGTTCAGAGCTGTCAGGCAGGCGCTGGCCGCCGATGAGCAGTCTGCAACGTTTGACGTTGGGAAATTATAGTAAATTAAAAGTAACCAACGCGATGTCAACAAATCTTCCAAATTTGCAATTCTTGAATTTACATAAAACTTCATACTGCGCCAACGTGGAAAAGCTGCCGCGAACATGTACAGTTAGGCGGTTCCCCCGAAATCGTACTGCAGACATATTCAACGTTATATAATAAATGACTAAAATTACTCAATAATCAACTCATTGAAGGATAATTAATAAACGATGAACTGATCAGGAGAGTATGTTTGTTTGCGTTTCTTTTTAGTGAACTAAGTCACTAATCCTAACTGCTTATAATCATAATAGAAGAATGCCTGAACGAAGATGCAGTTGAATTTTAGAGGCGATTTTTACAAGCACACTAAGGGAGCCCCAGCGGGAAGTCCTCTCTCCCTTCCATTTCTATGTGAACTATTTATGGTGAATATAGAAAGTAAATTAAACGATAAGAATCTTTTGCTAATTAAACGGCATGCCTCAGCTCAATGAAAAAAACGATGCATCTTTTAAAGGGGTCGTCCAATGTTTAGGTGTTACCTTAACAACAATTTAACTAATAACTTTTTGAGTAATTTTTTTTTCACCTGTTTGGTTTCAAAATATTAAAGATAAACCTATTTCAAGTATTTTTTCTGAATATATAAAACTTCTACCTTTTACCCATTTTCAGCAATAGACATTTGTTTATAAACGACTTGCGGTTGTTCACCACGATAACCCCCGTTTTAAGATCCTCCAGTTTCCTGGATCGCATCCAATCTTCAACGATGCTTATAGAGTGGACAGCCGTCAACTCAACCTCTCCGATAGATTCACCGTAGATTTCCAGGGTGATGTCATCCGCAAAGCCATCAATCACCACCCCTACCGGGAACTTTAGCGTCAACACCTCGTCATACATGGCGTTCCACAACACCGGACCCAGTATGGAACCTTGCGGAACCCCTGCGGTGATTGGAACGCACTTCTGACCCTCCTTCGTGTTGTAGCATAGCACACGATTCTGGAAATAATCTTGGAGTCCCAGCTAGCGTTACTAAACGCATTTCTCACGTCGAGCGTGACAACTGCGCAACAGCGAATACCCGTCCTCTTGCGCTGGACTGCCACCTTGGCTGTCTTAGTGACCTAATCTTAGATTCTGAAGCCGAATTGGTTCCTTGACAGACCGTTTGTACCCTCAGCGTACTGTACGAGTCTGTTAAGGATAACCCTCTCCAGTACCTTGCCGGCAGCAGATCGAGCAGACAGATCGGCCTATATGACGAGGGGATACCCGGAGGTTTTCCCGGCTTCGGTCCGGGAAGTGGCCAGCTTCCAAGCATCTATTCATGACTGCTCCGAATAATTCGGGACCCTCTAAAATAGCCGCTTTAATGGCCATATCCGGGATTCCGTCTGGCCCCAATGCCTTGCTCACCTTTAGGATTTTAGCGATCTCAATGAATTCCTCGTTCGTAACCATCGCTTCCTCCCCGACCTCTAAGCCGCCGTCGCTCACGTTACCTTGGATGTTCGGCTGGGAGGCCGACCATCCTAGGCTACGGTCTGAGATACTGGAACGTCGGCCGTGGGACGACACAGCGGCCTGGGGCCAGGGCTTTGGCTCGTGGCGCGGAAAGAGGCCCTCGATGATCCGCTTCAGCATGGCTGGCGATCTGGTGTTGATATCCGCTCGGTTCATAACACCTTGTAGCGCTATGTTGAACAGCAGGCATAAAAGATCATCACCTTCACGAAGCTCTCTGTGTGATTCGAATGAACTTGACAATCCACCCGAAATCCGACCACAGCACTGTGTACCATCCATCGTAGATTTATTCAGTTTGATGAGCTTCCTGGGGAAGCTGTTCTCGTGCATGATTTTTCATAACTCTTTCCGGTCGATGGTATCATATGCGGCTTTGAAGTCAACGAACAAATGATGCGTGGGAACTCTGTATTCACGGCCCTTTTGGAGGATTTGCCGCAGTGTAAATATTTGATCCGTTGTAGACCGACCTTCGACGAAGCCGGCTTGATAAGTACCCACAAAAATAGATACCACGAAGGTCAACAGCCTTTTATTCAGCAACTCCTCTCCCGACCTCCTCGTGGTACCATCCGGGATACGTTCCTTAGTGGAAAACGGACAACCGGTCGAAACTAGGGTCGCATGGGAATGATGAGTGTAAATTCTCCGCCTGCAAATGACGGATCTCGGTAGGAACAGGTTCGAATGAATCTATAAATACTAGGAACCAGAGCAGAGGGTCCAAAGCCCCAAAAGGAGGATGGTTTTTTTAGCTGTTATTCATGGCTATAATGTAAAACGTGAACAAACAAACACTTGGCCGTAAACGGAGCCTGTGGAGTACCAGGGCGCCCTCCACAGTAATCCGCCCTTACCGCATCATGAGGGGCTCTGATGTGGTGGACTTTTCTTTCCCCTCAACTCGTGGAATTCTTATTGAAATCAAACACTTGTTTTGATGGGTTTTCCGCTAATCGTTAGAGAGGAGGCATCCAGCGTTCTCTACGAAGGGTGGAGAAGGACGCAACTAGGACCGCTAGTGTGGGTGGGAAAGGCAGCGGTATGCCTACCACGCCGGACACAGCGATGAACGGTCCAGCGCTAATCAGGGCGATGAAGAAGCATAGAGACGCTGTACCTAAAGTGGTTGCAGCGTCACAGACCTCGTGGCGCGTGTAGGAGAGGCGAAGAAAGTGACCGTGAAGGCGTCGAAGACAGTACAGACGGACGCCTGCCCGTTGACGGAGTGTCGCAACGCGGCTCAGGAGGTACCGCTACCAGCAGCGGTAAGACGACCGCCAAGCGTCTGAGACGGTTCCCGGGGGATAGCACCCCTGGTGGACCGAAAAAACACTTGATCGGTAAAAGCCCTCAGGCTAGCGGGTAGGCAGAGCTAACCGATGAACCAGCGGGATGCTCCAAGACGGGTGGCCCGTGGACCGAGGTTAAGGCCAAGAGGAGAGGCAGAGGAGGCTCCAGTAAAAAAACAGCTCCACCTAAACCGGCAAGGAAGTGAGCGAAGAAGGGCGACGCTCTTATCCTGAAACCCGACGGGTCGAAATACTCGGTGGTTTTGAAGGCCATGAGAGGAGACGCTCTACTCAAGGATCTGGGCGCTGCGCTATGGGCCAGAAATTAAAATTTCGGGACAAAAATATTTGCGGTTAAACAGCATGTGTCACGTCAATGTGGTCTTCGGCAACTTTTTGAATAAAAAATTGATGCATATTTGAAGGGGTCGTCCAATTTTTAAGCGTTACTTAAACAACAATTTAAGTAATAACTTTTTGAGTAAATTTTTTTTCACCTTTTTGCTTTCAAAATATTAAAGAGAAACCAATTTCAAGTAATTTTTCCCCTCAAATCATATTTCTTCTTGTAACATGTTTATTTCAACAGAGAGCTCAATGTGATGTTCCAGAAAATATTTTGCACATAAAAGAGGAATATTTTTGCTAAAGACTTTTACTTTTTCTGTATTAATTAATAAGATATAACTGATTGTAGGTTAAAAACCGTCTGATGAAAAATCCGAATATCTTAGCCATCTGCAAGTATCTGCAATTAGTTTGCATACCAATTTGTAGGAAATTATTAAAGCTATCTGCCCAAATGTGTGTTTTGGAGAATACCTGGGAATACCATGGCTGGAAATACATGGAAATAATGCGGATTTTTTTTTTCAAAATTTTATAAAGCATATTTATTAATGCGTCCTAGATTCAAAAAGTCTTCACAAAAAATATGTGTTTCAACATACTAAGTAAGTTTGCAGAACATTTCAAAGCAATAAAATAATCGTGTGCAAAGTTATTGAGTGTAATTGATTTTTAAATGCTCTTTTTTAACACATCATTATATTTCGTAACCGGTAAGAGATAGATAGTTACTTTATTCAGCAAAGTTGTTTATTTTAGTATTTTCTGCAACGTTTGCAGAAAAAAAAACTTTTTTTAAATTATATTTAAGAAAACAAAAGTTTGTATCACCCTAATAGGTGAATTCATGGTCACCCTAATAGTGTAGGAAGATGCGCTATATTTTATTATTTTACTTCTCCGAATACTCCACCCTTGAAAAAATACACAGTTTTCATCAAACGGTTTTAGCCTAAAAACAGTTATATCTTATTAATTAATACAGAAAAAGTAAAAGTCTTTAGCAAAAATATTCCTCTTTTATGTTCAAAATGTTGTCTAGAACATCACATTGAGCTGTCTGTTGAAATAAACAGGTTACAAGAAGAAATGTGATTTGAGGGGTCGTTTATAAACAAAGGTCTATTGCTGAAAATGGGTAAAAGGTAGAAGTTTGATATCTTCAGAAAAAATACTTGAAATTGGTTTATCTTTAATATTTTGAAACCAAAAAGGTGAAAAAAAATTTACTCAAAAAGTTATTACTTAAATTGTTGTTAAAGTAACACGTAAATATTGGACGACCCCTTCAAAAGATGCATCATTTTTTCATTCAAAAAGATGCCGAAGACCACATTGAGCTGAGATATACCGTTTAACCGCAAATATATTTGTCCCGAAATTTTAATTTCTGGCCCATAGTGCGCGGACGTGCGGAGCATCCGCCGCTCACGCACTGGCGATATGATCCTCGAGTTAAAGGATCCTGGAGTGGTGGTGGCAACCGAGGCGGTTCGCCTACACAAGGGTCCGGCCGGGGCCCAGGTAGCCACCATACGACTTCCGCTGACTGACGAAGCTCTGAAAGCTGCTTCGCTAAAAGTGGGTGGTCGGTATGCCCACTGAGCGTGCTCAAGCAATTGGAGGCTCGCTTCCGGTGCTCCGAGCATGGACATAAAGCCTGGAACTGCAAGGGGCCAGATAGGAGCCAATTGTGCAGGAGATGTGGCAGTGCTGGCCATAAAGCAAGGGACTGCGCGGAGCCTCCCAAGTGCCTGATCTGTACCGGTAAACGGGACGCAAAGCACGTAACGGCCAAGGTGTCCGGCCGGTGTGCCGGCGACTAAGCCACTGAGGGGTCTCCGTAGTCGCAAGGTTACCGAGTCTGCTTTGACAAGCGGGTGGTCGTGGGTTCGAATTTTAGTAGAATCAAGCCATTCGATGTCAAGTGACTTTAGCATGGGTTTATTCTCAGGCCCCTCCATATACCCTTCCTTCATGCTCATTCAATAGCGATTATAGCAAAAAGAAATGCAGTGCAGGTCATACAGCAAACACCCGGGCGATATTACAATAGATCAACTATACTGGTCGCAGTAATGAGTCCACACATGAAAAAAAAAGCCACGTTCATAGTGCATGTGACACAACTCAACCTGAACCACTGCAGCACGGCTCAGCAGCTGTTACACCAAGCGGTTTCTGAGTCAGCAATGGACATTGCCATAATCTCGAACCCATATCGCGTCCCTGCCGGAAACGGTAAATGGGTCTCGGATAGGTCCGGGATGGCGGCTATATGGACGATACGCAGGTTCCCGGTTCAAGAGGTTGTGTCAACTGCAGACGAGGGATTTGCGGTTGCCAAAGTGGGTGGAGTGTTCTACTGCAGCTGTTATGCGTCGCCGAGTTGGTCTATCGAGCAGTTAACGTGGATGCTAGACCGAGTATCAGTTGTGCTGACTGGTTTAAGGCCGGTGGTTGAAGCGGGCGATTTTAACGCTTGGGCGGTAGAGTGGGGAAGTCGTCGTACGAACCATAGGGGTCGGATTCTGCTTGAAGCTCTGGCAAAGCTCAACGTAGATCTGGCCTCATAAGAGGCTAATCGGTAAATAAAAACAGGCCCCTGACAGGACGCCATGCTTTCGTAACAATGGGCCTTCAGTTCTTCAGTTGGGTTTGAACGAATGATAGCAAGCAAGGATGGCTCACACTTACTCTACATGCGTACAGACCAAAACATCGGAGCGCGAGATAGTTTGTTCGCTGCCGCTCATTTGGACTTGACTAAACCATAGTCCCTCTATGCTCGAGTAGACCTAAGAAACCGGGATCTCTTCTTTCCGTTGAAGCACTCTACCTCGACAGGCAGTAACTAAAACATCGGCAGTACCACGAGGTACATAGCATAGGTAGGTTTCTGTTTGTGACTGTTGGATGCGGTATGAAAATCGTTGCTCACTAAATTGCCAGTGTTTCAATGAACCAGTTGTAAGGAATGAATCGTTTAACTTAAGTTTTGCAGAAATTTCAGTAGTTTCTAGTTTGAAAAAGCATTGGAAAAGGAGGTAAAATTTTTTAACGTTTCTAAGTTTGTGAAATTCTAATTAAAATCTGTTTTAAAAATTGGAGGCACTGAACTGATCGACCGACTACATCATGAGTTTTCAGGGGCTGCACATCGACGATCTACCCAGCGAAATGTTGCAACACATCTTTGCCACTCTATCGCACCTGACGGACCGGAAAAAGCTTTCCTTGGTGTGTCGACGCTGGAATGCGTTGGCTTTTGACTACCACTATCTGGGTCGCATCGAGCTAAGAGTGGCTGTGACGGAAAGCACGTACCAACAACGGAAAATTTCCCGATACTATCGCAAGATTCGGCTAACGTGTGATGATCAGAGAAGGTTAAGTTTGGATGAGAAGCAAATCGCGAAACTATTGACGCGGTTTGAGAGACCCATCTTATCGTTGGAGGAATTCATATGCACTGATTCAGTACCATTTTTGCTGACGCTAAAACTTCTTTCCTTATGCCCGCGTATTAAAAAGGTTACATTACGCCTTTTCTCAAACGTACCGGATGATCAATTGCCGGTTCTGAAGAGTTTGGAGGAATTCGTAGTCGAAGGTTCGTCAAGGATAAACCGCATTCGCCTTGCTCCGAATCTACGTAAGCTCGAATGCGCTAACGTCCTTTATAATCTACCGAGGGCAATGGCGAAACTGCCATTGGAGGATTTGCGAGTAGAGTTTGAAGTTGAAGATATTGATCGTTTTCGATATTATTCAAATGTAACAAGGATTACATCCCTTGAACTGAGTTACTGCGAACTTCATCAAAAACGCTTGGAACAACTATGTCAGTTGTGTCCATTGTTGGACGAATAAGTGTCTCACCGACGGTTACATCATTACGCCTGTCGCATCTTAAGGTAGATCGTTTGCAGCTGTAATTTTAAACTTTTCATTACAATTTTGTTTTCGCTACAGATTCTTTCTTTGGACTACGAGTCTAATGAATTATGTGTATTGAATAATGATGTATATTTGTCGAACGTTGAAGTAGTCGAATTCCTAGAACAATGTATTCGTGTAAAATGCCACTAAGAAAAGCTAAGTATGAAAAACCAATTTTTAAAGAAGTTTTAAAGAATATGCCCTATAGTTCAACACTCGATGAAGATAGAAATTTCATTTCTTCAGCAAAGTTGCATGTTTTTACATTATTTACAACATTTCCGAAGAAATACAAAAAAGTTATTTTCATATTTTCATTATAGTAAGCAATGACTAACTTTTGACAGTTTTTAGATTAAGGGGGATATTCATACGAACAAAAGTGCTGAAGACCAAAACTGATAAAATGAAAATAAAAGACCCTAAGAAAAAAGTTTCACTTTTCGCCCTTTTGGACTACTTTGCGCACTGGGATTGATGTGTGCGTGACCGGATGGATCGCACCGAACCTTGAAACGCCATTGCCAACTGTGCTCATTCAGATAGGCCCTGCACAGTTTCCATACGGTGACGATCTTCATTCTGTCTGCGAGGGACAGGTTTTTGAAATCCTGGCAGAATCTTAGGCGATGACCGTCTCGTTGGCACGCTCTACACGGCTTCTGCTTCTTCCGATCGTTTTGATCATTCGGATCCACTCACCTCACTGCCCAACAAACACCGAAGCTGAATTAAAATACTGCTGATTTGGTTATAGCTGATTTAACTCTGAATACAGGTGGTAGAGACTGAATAAATTTAAGCAAAAATCTCTGTGTTCTATAAGTGTTTGGGCAGCCAGCGAATGCGCTGTAAATCAGTCAATATTCTCAATAATTGTGCTATACTAGCTGAATAAACGATTTGTCATCTTAATAAAAAAGCCCTCCCAAGAAACATTTATGCTAAATATGCATCGAATAAAATTTAATAAACAAACAACAATTCTACAATACTTATTCAGCCGAAATTGGAGAACTTATACAACCTATTTCGTTTGAGACAGAAAAAATACTTGTTAAGCAATTATATCTCCCTTTATATAACCGCTGTGCGCTTTGCGCTAATTGATTGCAGCTTTGAAAGCAGTTATTAGCAAGCCCGAAGCTTGATAAAAACACCAGATTTAGATGTTTAAGAGCTGAAAAAAGGTTTTTATTTCTATAACTAAACCATAGTTCAGCCACAAGTTGAATAAATTTAGCTTTAAAAGCGTCTGATCAGCCTGAAATTGTTACTTGTTACTTTTCAAAGCTGCAATGAAGCTTAATAGAGGCTTTTGCGTGTTTTTAAATAACCAATTTGCGCAAAGCTGTAAGTTCTATTTTTAGAACGAGAAATAGTTTTGCAATGCTTTTTCAGTCGCTTAATCAACTGAAAAAGTATTGCAAAACTATTTCTCGTTCTAAAAATAGAATCGGCAGCATTGCGAAAATTGGTTATTTAAAAACACGCAAAAGCCTCTATTCAGCTCCATTGCAGCTTTAAAAGCAGCGACCCAAGTAACAATTTCAGGCTGATGAAACGCTTTTATAGCTGAATTTATTCAACCTGTGGCTGAACTATGGTTTAGTTTTAGAAATAAAAACCTTTTTTCAGCTCTTAAACATCTAAATCTGGTGTTTGGGGCGAACCAACCACCGGTTGAAAGCCCCATCAAATAGTAAATAAATAAATAAATCTAAATCTGGTGATTTTATCAAACTGCCGACCTGCTAATAGCTGCTTCGAAGCTGCAATAGAGCTTACTAGAGGCTTTTGTGCGTTTTTAAATAACCAATTTGCGCAAAGCTGAAAACAAGGCGCACAGAGGTTATATAAAGGGCGATATAATTGATTAATAAGTGTTTTTTTCCTGCCTCAAACGAAATAGGTTGTATAAGTTCTCCAATTTCGGCTGAATAAGTATTGTAGAGTTGTTTACATAAATTTTATTCGATGCATATTCAGCTATGGCTGAATAATAATGCCTGCTGAAATGTTTAATCAGCACATAAATATTTCTTGGGTGTGGCTCTATAGTGCTGCTTTTTCTTTCGGCTAGTCCCGCTGCTTCTTTAGTATCCGGCTTGTACTCGTAGTTGATATTCGCTTCGCAAGCATCGGATACGATCTTGGAGGTAAAATCCGTTGGTAGAGTCACCTCCTTCTTCTTCCATTTGTAGTGCAACCATTGTCGCTTTTATCCGTCCGGAAGTTTGCTGACCAAATCCAGAAGCAGGATTGGATTCACAAGGTGAAGTATGAGCTCGGCAGCTTCAAGCTCGCAGGCAGCTTCCGAACCCTCTGGGACGGCTTTAAAACAGTTGCTCAGGTCGGCCGTAAAATTTTTGGTGCTTCGGGATGCCCCTAGGAACCGATTTGGAGGAGGAGGAGGAGGAGTAGTAGGCTCCAAAGAACAGAGGCCACTCTTCCGGCTTTCCTGTAAAGGTGGGAAGTTTTCTTGTAAGTCCATTCCTGGCGCTCAACTGGGCTTTACTCGGCCCGATACGTTGGTGCCCCGGCCCGTGTTTAGAGCTGATATGGCTTTTATTTTCATCATCGTCGTCGTCAGCTCCGTCAACCGTTTTCCTGTTGTCGGAGCCCTCGTCTTTTTCATCTTCTTCACCTCCGTTATTCTTATCAAAGCGATCGAGAATCTCCTTCGTTAACTTGCCCGGTCTTCGTTCCTTCGGCGATCGTACCTGCTTCGAAGTATTCGGTTGGATGTCTCGGGATCCGGATTTCTTCTTATCATTCGAAGGCTTTTCCTTGCCACCTTTGCCATCTGCACTTCCACTTTGGACAACTTCTCGCGATGCGCGGTTTCCATCACCTTCATTACCTTGAAGTGTTCCTGTTTTTCCCGTAATTCTGCTTCGAACAGGATCTGTTTTTCCTCCTTTTTCTACTTTAGAGTATTGTTGATTTCAAACTCCTTTTGTTTGATCAACCACCCGGCTTCCATTTCTTCCTCCTTCCTTACGTTTCCATTCCGCGTTCATAGTTTTCAGCTTCTCGGCGACGCACATAGGAGTATTTGAACCGAAAAGTTGGCCAAAAGTATTGTTAATCATTTTTATTAGAGTAAACAAGCGTATGCGAGAAAAATAGTATCATTAGTTCTATGAAGTATTTTTTTTAATGGAATTATGTTTGTATCTACCTAGTAGTGTAGCACAACTTTTCTGCTATTGCTTTAACTGTAGTTTAAGAATGGAAACTTTTTTAAAAATTGTGTGTGTAAAGAGAGAGAGATGAGACAGAAGTATGTGTGGAGAGAGAGAGAGAGAGAAAAGTGTGAGAGAGTTGAGAGAGAGAGAGAGAGAGAGAAGTGTGAGAGAGAGAGAGAGAGAGAGAGAGAGAGAGAGAGAGAGAGAGAGAGAGAGAGAGAGAGAGAGAGAGAGAGAGAGAGAGAGAGAGAGAGAGAGAGAGAGAGAGAGAGGCGATCTTAAATATTTTCCTTAGTTTTCCTACGCATGCTTCTCTCGGTCCATTATGGAATCCCTTCGATGGGCGACCCTCAAGAATTATCACAGGAAAACCTAATCCAGATCCAGCATGTACTTATTTTTCTTACGAAACAGGCCTTTTAACTGATAACACACTTATCGAATGAATTGCGTAATGAAGTGACTCAAAGCATGCGCAGATTTGATAGAAATTAAAGAAATTTGGCGAATTTTTCTCATAATACCTAAAATTTCTTGTTCAATTAGTTTATAGAGTATTCCTCTGATGTCTCACAAACACAATGACATAAAATTTATCTTTGAAATGCTTCAGATTTCATGATAGTAAAATTTATCATAAGAAAAATGCTGCGAAATTGAATATTTCATCATTTAATAAAAAGTTTTTATTTCATAAAATTGCAAAAAGTTTTAAAAATTTTATTTACAGCCCTCTTTCTGGGACTTTAAGCTATCAAATGGCATCAAAGATTATGATGAGAAATGGTGAGAACATAAACAAATATCACTTTAAAGTAGCAACATATTTATGCTATTTTGCTATAATAAATACTGCTCGCTTGTCATCATTATATTCATTGAAATCTAAAGTCTATATCAACAAATAATTGTAAGATCTTTGAGCTTAAAAAGCCTTTTTACAGCTGGTCGATAGGATATATATAGCCTTAGAAATGTGAAAGACAACATCCTTACCTACCTATTTGAGCAAAAATATATGGCCCATTTTTACTCGAAGTTTGACAGCTCTATGCAAGATGTAAACAAAACAAATGGTCTCAAAATTAACGTTACATTGTGTTATAGGTATCTGGAAAGACAGCGAGGTTTGATTGGAGGGGATTGAACAAGTTTTAATTTTCCTCATTTTGGCCAGCTTTTTGGTCCAAATACTCCTCTGTGCGACGGTTTAGAGGGATGGGCGTAGGATGCTTCTTCAGCTTTTCCTGGGATACTTCTTGATACGAATCATCCGGACAGGACCACTTCTTGTCCTTTTTCGGCATCGTAGTTACGTCCACACAGCGTGTGTGATACCGTTGCTCGCAGTTGTCACAGGCAATCATAGCCCCGTTCGTTCTCCATTGAAATCCGCTTACATTGCTCGCAGGGCAGGGCGTGATAGCCAGGTTCAAGGATTTTCTACTCATCGGGATTGAGGCCTCCGAAATCTCGTTATTTGATTTTTGGCTAGCGATTGTTTACTTTTTCTTCTCTACTTCTTCCACCTGACAGTTCGCTTCTCCTTTATACACCCGTCTTGACAGATGACCGAAATGTCATCTATCTGTTGCTCTAAGCGGTATTCGCCGATTACACCGATTACACCGACTGTCTACAGTCGATGCCCGGTGATATGGACAATTGCCATCTTAACGTAAAACCGCTCCATTTTTATTATCACCTGAAATTTCTTTGGAAATCAAACAAATATGAAATGAGGCCAAACAGTACCGTCCGTTTTTGATCAGACCACTGGCACTGCAACCACAATACGCATTGTGCGGAACAGTTAGTTAGGAACCTCTAACATCTGAGCAACGGATAGACCAAGAAGGGCATTCAACCACATCCCGATCGACCAGCGGACGACGACGACGACGACGACCGTAAGACAGCCGGGCTCATATGTCCGTTTGAAGTTCCTCCCAAGCGAGATCCACCGGCGCACGGTGGCGGAGCTGCTGCTGCTGCTGCTGTTGAATGCAGATGTGTACAGTGGAGGCAGCTCGAACGCAGTCATCCGGGAAAAAAGCGGGAAGAAAAGTCAAGACCACTGCTTCTGAAAGATCCATTTAATTTGCCCCGACCGAACGGAAGAAGCCCTTCGGCAGAGTTGCTCTCGAGCGAGCGGGCGTGCGCGCGCGCCTTTTTTTCTTGTTCTTGTCTTTTTCGAGTCGAGATCGTGACACGGTTCAGAAAGCATTTCTGCTTTCGCCGTATGCCGCTGATGGTATAGGTAACTAACCGCAGAACCTTCTGCCTTCTGGGTCGTTACCGGCCGGATCGTAGACAGGCCATCATCATCATCGTCGTCATCTTTCGGAGGCCAGCTGGACGTTCTCGGCTAATGTCAGGACCAAGGTGAGTTAAAATAGGTGATCTAGTTTTCACAGTTTGTAGAACAGAAGTGCGCGGAACAATTGGTTAGCAACCATCGACGTTGTTTATACATTCAACAGTTTCCGCTTTGAAAATTTCGGTGATCGTCAAGGGTAACCCAGCGGGGGTGAAAAACAAATTTGAACATCAGAAAACCTCTCTTGACTAACCTTGGTCAGGACCAAGCATATTTTTAATGACATTCAACGACCTATACTGGCCTAGTAGACCTCACTGCTGGTGGTAGCTATGGTTACTGACGCGTGATTTGTTTGCAAACAACACACAAAGCCCATTTGGCGTCGTCGTCGGTACGGGAGACGACGACTCGCAGCCTACTATCCTATCATATTTATTGGCGTTCATTTTATAACTTCCTAATAGATTCAACGAATTTTTCTTCCCGCCAGTATATGGTTGCGTTGTAGTTTATCGGTTCGCTGTTACGGTCTTGTGATTAGTCTTCCCTCCAAAAATAAATGAAAGAAAATTAATTCAATTCAGTCGGAAAGCGCGCGCGTACCTTTTCGTTATTTGGCTAATGTTCTGAAATAAAAAGAAACAAAGCGGACAGCTCCGTGCTAGATGAGATATCGGAATAAAAGTTTCCGGTTGGAAGTTCACTCTTTCCTGGAAGCACAGTACAGCACAACAAAACACGGCACACACACGTGTGTCCCCACTCTACTGCTCTACTGAGGAGTCAAATGTCAGGCAAATCATTTGCAACATCCTTAATGCATATTCAAATTATTCGTTTGCTCCGAGTTGCTCCGATCCGTGTAATGATTGCGGCACGATTCGATTCGAGGAATCAAATCAAAATGTCGTCCGATCCGAGCGATTGCCTCCGAGATCCAGCCCGGCGACGGCGATCGATGGCCGGCCGCTGGCCGTAATCCTAATCTGCATATCTCGCGCGGCCTATGGGGTGTGCTGGTCATGGCGCGCAGCTCAATGGCTTTATTCAAATCGAGTTCAAACGCTCGCTCGTCCGCTCGCTTGTCGTCTGCCAGTTGACAGCGCAGCAGCGGTCTGATTTCGTGATTGGTTGAAGTTTGCTAATAAACAAATCGGAGGAACAAAAAAAAAATCTGATGGATGACACAAAAAGAGGTGCAAAAATCGTCGTCGTGCCGAGTAGGCACGGCGCACGGGTGAACCATTTTCCAAGCCCGACGACGCCGAAAAGGAAAGTGCAAATCTTGTTCCTTCGCGTGAGCGCGAACGTGGCCTTCTAAGTTGTGTGCCGTGTGCTAAGTGCACTCATAATATGCAAAGCCGTTTTAGAATAGTCTACTCTTAGCAACCCAGCTCCTCAACCCTTTGCGGGTGGTGACGGGTGACGTCGGCTCGCGCGTTGATTGTTCGAGTTGCCAAAGCAAATTACGGGCAGTGCCTACTGTGCAATCCACACATTTTGATGGCATGCTAGGCATGCAGTCAGTACATAGAGCACGGCTAGGGGAGGAGGGGATCAAGCACACTCCGGTTTTAATTATTTTCACTTTTCCCTCTTTTGTTGCTCCCTTTTGTGTGCAGTTATGTTTTGCTTAACTGGCTAATTAATTAATTGGAATGTTTATGTTTCGCTCGGGAGGTGTGAAGTGATTTGGAATCGGGAAGTTTTTTTTTCTTTCCATTTAGCGTTAATTTAACGTTCACGAACTGTGCCGGGCAGTGATTTCGGTTCGGTTTGGAAACGAATCAGCATTATTTTTCCCACTTAATCGTTGATTTTTGTTTTCGGTAGCGCATTCGAATTAATCACGGTGGACGTCGGGGTTGGCGTCGGACGGGACGGGAGGAGAGACGTTACCAATGAATGGCCGGCATGGGGCATGGTACGGCCAACAGAATGGCTGGTCTCTGCCGGCCAGGCCTGCGCTAAGAAAGAAGAGGCAGCAGCTCACAGCTCGCCTCTTCGAGGAGATACCAATTGCACGCTTCGAAATCAATCAAGCGTGATTGGTGAGCGCACTGGCTGGACGACCGACGGACTGCCTCATCGAAGCAGGCGGTGAAGAAACAAAATGCTCACCTCGCTATAATCTGTGCTGTTTGTCCGTGCTCTCCGGGTTGGGTCGGGCCCGGGTACGGCCCGTCGGAGTGGGGAAGGGTAAACTGTGCGGCTGCCCGTCCAATGCGGTTACGAAATAAATCTTCGCTCTAGATACAAATCACCGCATGTAGCTGTCTCTTTCCCGTACACACGCACGCAATAGGGCAGCAAGCGAAACTTGAGCTCTCCTCGATATTTGGTGCTAATGTAGCAATATTTGTGCTTGAGCATACCAAAGTGGCAACGGACTTCTCCATTTGGCATAATAACCGTTGTGCTGTGGTGTGGTTCGACAGAGGCGTATTCGAAGGGGTGCACGGATTCCTAGATGAAATTTGCCAGCCCGTTGACGTTGACTACATCCCAGCCCAGTAGGCTAGGCGGTTTGCCTGCGCTGCAGACAGCAATTATCGAAGACGGAAAAGCTGATGAACACAGAAACAAGAAGCAAACATCAGCGAGGCAGCAGAAATACCAGAAGCATGTTGTTGATTTATTAATTTATTCACATTCAATGTAGTAGGCACTCGGTGTGCACTGCCAATTCTCGATCGAATCGATGCGGGGAGTCGGGGTTGCTGGGAAATACAACCCCCCCGCTTGGGAGCTGGGAATGATGAGACCATCAGAACTACGTTAATGTGGTATCATCACTTAATTGAACTAGAAAATTGCGAATAATACAAAATCTGTGGATGTTATGAAGAACTGGTATTACTTGGCTTCCGTGGTCAGCACCATTTTTAGGTTGGAAAATTTATAACAATACTAAAAAAATGAAAGGTATCGAAAACTTAAATTAGCGCTATTCAAGCCAAGTAAGCATTAAATAACGCTTATCTTAACAACCGAACGGATTATGGCGAGACAACCTTGATTCGATAAATAAACCATCGTTTGTTCATAGCTATCAATAGTTCGAAATAATCTCATAACTCTGGCTGTTTGCAACATTTATGTAGTCGGATTAAAGTAAGATGTAGCCGCGAGGCCCGGTCTGATTTAACACTGACCAATTGAACCTGAAACTGGAATTAAAATAGATTTGAAATTGGACGTTAAATCCCACATGCAATTGAACTTGAATTAAGTTCGACATTAGCCAGTAAAATTAACTTAAATTGTGACTAATTTGAACTTAAAGCTTTACTTCAAACCAGATATGAACACGAAATTAGACACGAAGTTTTACTTGAAAATAGGATTTTAGGACATTTTTCGTCTTATTCTCGTTTTTCCTCTTTTGCTATCGCCTTCCGTCTTTTCTGTCACTTTCATTCTCTTGTTGACTCTCTTTTTAAAATTTCCCCTCTGGTTTGGTTTTGTTCTACCTTTTTCGTTAGTCTGTTTTTCTTTTCTTATTTTTCTGTCCCATTTTCCGATTTTTGTCCGATCTTTCTTTTCTGTCCATTGTTTCCACTTCCTCTGATCCATTTTTCTTCGTTCTCTATCTCGTTTTTTGTGCCGTTTCGACATTTGTCTTTTTTCGGAGTCGATTTTCGTCTGTTTTCGCTTTTCCGTTATTCGTTTTCGTTCGTTCCGTTTCTCCTCGTATACGATTAGCTTTTCCTCTCGTTCTGTCTTCCGTTTTCTTTTTTACTTTTTCTGTCTCGAATTCCTCCGCGAGAACATATCTCGCTTCTCCATTTTCCTACTGCCGTATTTTCTCCTATTCTATCCCGTTTTTCTCCTTTTTTCGCCGTTTCTCTCTTCTCTGCCCAGTTTATCTTATTTTTTCATCGTTTTCTTAATGGTTTTTTTTACTTTTCTCTCGTTTTACTTTTTTTCTTTTCCGTTTTCCATCGTTTTCTGCCCGTACCGTGCCTCGTTATCCCTTTTTTCTTTCCCGTTTTTTACCTTTCCACTTTTTTATGTTCCGTTTTCCCTGCCATTGTGGTTTGTGGTTCACGGTTTTTTTTTTGAGTTTTTCTTTTTTTCATGCCAGTTTTTATTCTCTCCCGTTTTTCCTATTTTTCTATTCTGTTTGTTTAGTTTTTGTCACGTTTTCCCCCGTGTACTTTTCTGTTTTGGCTTCTTCTGTTTTATTTTTCGTTCTTTTTTGCTTCTTCTCCTGGAGAACAGCAGCAGACGGACTATCTTTAAAGTCCGTCTGAACTTTCTGATGTTTCCGTTTTTCCACTTTCAGATGCCTTGGTTTTTCTTCTTTTCTGCCACATTCATACTATTTTGGTTCGCTTTTTTCGCTTTGCTCTCTAGTTTTCTCTCCTTTTTGCTCTCATTTTTCCTCTCTTTCCTTTAAACATTTTTCCGTTTTTCTCATTTTCCTTTTTATGTGTCATTTTCTCATCCAATTTCTGCATTGTCCAATCTTTCTCCTTTTATATTTAACCTTTTTTTCTTTTATTCCTCGTTTTCTTTATCGGCGGTAGTTCTTTTCCCTTTTGGTTTCTCTTGTTTTATGTTCCGTTTTCCTTTTCTTGCCTTGTATTCTATCCTTGTCTTACCCATTTTCCCACCCTTTCTATCGCATCTTATCCTTTTGCGCCATCAGACAATTTCTCTTCTTTTCTCGGATTTTTTCTCGGCTTAATCAGTCACAAAAATGTCAAAAACGAGTTTGGTCTCTACATCCGGCAGTTTCGATGATTTATTTCATCTTTTTCAGAGGAATAGATATGATGTAGAGACCAAACTCGCTTTTTGACATTTTTGTGACTGATTGGGCTGAGAAAAAATCCGAGAATTAAATCCCAACAGTCGACAAACATAACATAAAGTAAATCTCTCCTTTTCTTTCTTTGGTTTCTCCTTTTTTCTTCTCTCTTTTTTGTACTTCCTCCTTTCTTTGCTTTTTCGGTCTCGTGTTTCGCCATTTTTAGAGTTTTCCTCTTGTTTTTCTCTTTTCTATTCCGTTTCTTCGTCCTTTTTCCTCTTTTTTCAGACCCGTTTTTCCTCGTTTCCAGCCTCGATTTTGATTTCTGTTCCATTAACACTTTTCCTATTTTTTTGCTTTCATCCTCTTGTCATATCCTCCTTTTCTGTCCCGTTCTGTTTTTTTATTTTATCTAATTTCTCGTCAGTTTTTTTTCTCTCCAATTTTCTCTTTTACTACTTCTTGTTTCTCAATTTGCCTGCTCCCTAGCTTTTCTATTTCGTTTTGCCTCCTTATTTGTTCTGTTTTTTCTTCCTTTCTGTCCCGTTTGATTGTTTTTTTCTTTTTCTTTTCCTTCGTGTTCTCTATTGTGTTCTTTTTTTTCGCCTATTCTCTTTCGTTCTCTAAAAATAAACAAAAATAATGAAAACGAAAAAAAGTTTGAAAATTTCTTGAAATATTTGAAGTAAATTTATTTTGAATATATTGAAACAAACGGCACGCTGTACGCACAAACAGTTTCTGAGGAAAAAGGAAAAACTCAACAACGAAAGGAGATTGGACACAAAAAGACGGAGAACGGAAGAGAAGAGACGAAAAATGTGGGAAAAAGAAGGAAAAAGGATAAAGAAAACGAGCAAAAAATGAGGACAAATTGGACGGAAAAGGAGATAAAACGTGACAAAAAAAACAAAAAAATGGTATTGTGAAGGAGGAAGAGAAAAAGGGAAACAACGGGAGCTGGAAAATTTAGAAACAAGAGCAGAAAGGAAAACGGAGAGAAGAAAAAGAAAAACGAACGTGACAGAAAAGAAGGTAAGAAGGGAAAGCAGCATATAAAAAAGATGCACGGAACAGAGGGAAGCAAAAAAATAGAAAAGAAGTTAACGGGACAGAAAACCATAATCGAGATTGGAAAAGAGTACAAAAGGGCCTAAAAATCAAGAAAAACGAAAGGAAAAGATGAAAAATCGAACAGAAAGGACAAAACCAAGAAGAAATTGAGATCCGAAAAGAGCAAAAAATGGAACAGGCAAGCAGAGAAAGAGAAAACAGCGGGTAGAAAAAAGAAAACAACGAAAGAAAAAGAAGGGAAATGAGATAGATAAAGGGAAAACGGGTCAAAATAAGAAAAAAATCGTGACAGAAATGGTACACAAACGGGAGAGAAATGGGAAAACGAGACAAGAAAGGGAAAAACGGAGCCGAAAGCATGAGAAACCAAAAGATAAAAAAAGATTAGTGAGAGCGAAAAAAGGTTAACCAACAGTGGAAGCAAGGGAAACGAAAAAAGAGATCAAACGGGTTATAAAGGCGAAAAATGGTACAAGATAGAAATGGGATGATAAATGGGACAGGAAAAGGAACAATAATACAGAAAAAACGGACCAAAAAGAGCGAAATTGGAAAGAAAAAGATGTGAAGAATGCACAGAATTAACAAGCAAACAGACGTAGAAACCTGCCAGTGTTATGTGAAGTTTGAAATACGTTAGACACAGCACTAAGGGCCAGAAATTAAAATTTCGGGACAAAAATATTCGGTTAAACGGTATGTCTCAGCTCAATGTGGTCTTCGGCAACTTTTTGAATGAAAAAATGATGCATCTTTTGAAGGGGTCATCCAATATTTACGAGATACTTTACCAACAATTTAAGTAATAACTTTTTGAGTAAATTTTTTTCACCTTTCTGGTTTCAAAATATTAAAGATAAACCAATTTTAAGTATTTTTTCTGAAGATCTCAAACTTCTACCTTTTACCCATTCTCAGCAATAGACCTTTGTTTATAAACGACCCCTCAAATCACATTTCTTCTTGTGACATGTTTATTTCCACAGGCAGCTCAATGTGATGTTCTAGACAACATTTTGCACATAAAAGAGGAATATTTTGGCTAAAGACTGCTTTGCTTTTTCTGCATTAATTAATAAGATATTACCGTTTTTAGACTAAAAACCGTTTTATGAAAAATGTGTATTTTTTCAAGGGTGGAGTCTTCGTAGAAGTAAAATAATAAAATATAGCGCATCTTCTTGCACTATTAGGGTGACCATGAATTCACTTATTAGAGTGATACAAACTTTTGTTTTCTTAAATATAATTTAAAAAAAAGTTTTTTTCTCCAAAAGTTGCAGAAAATACTAAAATAAGCAACTTTGCGGAATGAAGTAACTATCTATCTCTTACCGATTACGAAATATAATGATGTGTTAAAAAAGAGCACTTTACTCTCAATAACTTTGCAAACGATGCTTTCAAATGTTCTAAAAAATTATTTAGTATGTTGAAATACATATTTTCTGTGAAGACTTTTTGACGCTAGGACGCATATTTATTAAGTTATCAAATGTATGAAAAAAATCCGCACTATTCCTAGGTATTCCTAGCCATGGTATTTGCAGGTATTCTTTGAAATACAGATTTGGGCAGATAGCTTTAATAATTCCCTACAAATTGGTATGTAAACTAATTGCAGATACTTGCAGATGGCTAAGATATTCGGATTTTTCAACAGACGGTTTTTAACATAAAATCAGTTACAGGTATACCTCCATAGTACGTACCCTCGTTAGTACGTACCCTCGATATTACGTACCCTCCATAATACGTACATTTTACCTCGATAGTACGTACATTTTCCAGCAATGATTTTTTTTTATTTTCTATATAAAGCAGAAACTTTTTTATGAATATTTATGGGTCAATACAAGCAAATACGTATTCAATAATTCTAAATATTTGAATAATATCAGTTATTTCTGTTATGTAAAAACCATTATTTTAGAATTAAAAACAGTTTCTAAATAGTAAATTAATCAAATATACGTTCTAAATAACAGTTATTTTTTAGCATTCTGATTTTGCAGATTTTTGCTCAGGGAATTAACCTTTTCTGTGATGCACAATCTTTCCAACTGCGATGGGAGGAACAGTAGGTAATGTTATATTCGTTTGTTTGCAGATACTGGTGTTCGTCAAATACGTGTAATACGATTACTACCCATAAAAGCGTAACTGTCCCATATGGACAAAAGTGAAGTGTGGAAAATGAGACTGCAAGCAACTGACTAATTTATAAATATATATGTTGTGCGTCATTATATAAGAATTATTTTACTTTCTTCGGAGGAAAAATCACGTTGCGCTAGTAATTAAACTATCCATATTAATTTTGTTGTAAAGTTAAACACAAATGAATATTTTTTTCAAAATTTCGAAGATTGGTCAGTTAGAGATTCGAACATTTCAGCTTTTATTGACAACTATGTACCAAACCTTAACCTCGATTTATTCGATTAAAATATGTAAATTTTCAATTTGAGAGAGAATTTTGCAAAAAACTAAATGTTTTCGGATTCCTTTTGCTGTACTTTTCAACTATTTTTTAACATTTGTAGTATTTTTTCTAAAATAATTTTAAAATAAATAATTGCACAAAGAACCAATTGAATGGTGCTTGGGAGTAGCATAACATACTCGTTGTGCAATTTCTACTGATTCAATACTTTGAAAATTGACCAATAATGACGCCGGCCACGACCAAAGGCTGTACTACATGGGAAAAGGAAGGAATATTAGTCCGATACTTGTTGTTGCTAGAGACCGCGGGTACCACTGCATCTCCACAAGTATCACGGGATAGGATTTATGTTAGTAGGGGAAGGTACAGATCAGGGTTCATTTTGGTAGATGATATGATCCAACGAAACAACGCGTCAGCGATTACATTTCATCTCTACATTTCGCTATCACCATTGCAAATAAATAGTCGTTTAGAAAGCGTGTGCGACGTATTTGTGCCTGAGTTCGTTTCGACGGTATGAATATTATGCCTTGGACATTTATTTCCGTAAGCAAAACATAAACTAGTCCCGCGCGAATCCACTGTGTGGGCGGTGTAATATTGCATCCGTCTTGTTAGATGAAGATGAGGTTTCTCGCAAAATTAAGATAACGACATCGAGGTGGTCATCAAAATCACGCGTTCTAATTCGTTTACAAACCGTTACATACAAAAATTTGCTGCTCTGCGATCTCGGTCCTTCACTTGAGTCAAATATTATTGTAAATTACAGTACAAACTACTATTCCAAAGTCCAAACTACTGGCTCGAATTTAAAACTGGGTATTGTCACCGCTCCGAAAAAATTTTGTTGTCAAAGTTTTGCAATGAACGAGACACGAAAGCAAGCGATGCTGATCCCTCGCAATAAAATATTCCGAACTAGAATACCTTAAACACTATTAACGAAAACTGAGAATAAAAATTTGCTTCAATAATCATTAGAATTAAATTAGGAACATTGACCATTGCGAAACCATTCCAAATTCTTGGCAATTGTAATGAAGACGTAGATAATCACACATTGCTAACTGGCTACAATACCTGACAGCAAAAACCAGGAGCAGTGAAACCAATTAACCATTTCTTGAAACAAATGGTTCCTAAGTTAATAAGCATTGCCGCTTACCAACCCAAATATGTAGAGATATAGCGCCCTACACGCTCCCAAAATAATTATTTATTTTATAATTATTAAAATTTGGAAATTTTAGGCAATATTTAACATAATAAAAACAATACTTGACATTAAAAATTGTGATTCGATATAACGTACGTTTCGATAGTACGTACGCTAAACGATACGCGGGTGTACGTACTATCGAGGTATACCTGTATATCTTATTATTTAATGCATATAAAGCAAAACAGTCTTCAGCAAAAATATTCCTCTTTCATGTGCAAAATATTTTCTACGACATCACATTGAGCTGTCTGTTGAAATAAACATGTTACAAGAAGAAATGTGATTTGAGGGGTCGTTTATAAACAAAGGTCTATTGCTGAAAATAGGTAAAAGGTAGAAGTTTTATATCTTCAGAAAAATTACTTAAAATTGGTTTATCTTTGATATTTTGAAACCAAAAAGGTGAAAAAAAAATTACTCAAAAAGTTATTACTTAAATTGTTGTTTAAGTAACGCTTAAATATTGGCCGATTCCTTCAAAATATGCATCAATTTTTTATTCAAAAAGTTGCCGAAAACCACATTGAGCTGAGACATGCTGTTTAACCGAAAATATTTTTGTCCCGAAATTTTAATTTCTGGCCCATAGTGCACAGAAATAACATAATACAAAACAGACAACCAAAATGACAACAAAATCATAATTATCTCGTTCCCTAAACCTCTTCGTTATTGCTTAACTTTACAAATTTCAAATTATAGTTATCATTTTGCATGCATAGTTTTTCTATTTCCATTTTTTACTACAGTAATGTTCCGATTTTGTCAACCCCATGTTGAATTTTGGGCTGACAATATCGGGAATTTTTTTTTCGATTTTTTTTCACAATTCAAGACTTAAAACCTTGCAATATCGAAGAATTCTACTAAAAATTAAAAATTTAACCCTCAATTGGTCAACCGAAAGCTCAATGAACCGGGTACAGCACACTGGTTCAGAATCTTTTTTGGTGCGCATTAGCTTTGAGCGGGAATCTTTGGAAGGCTTTCTTAAACTTAAAAGTTCTATCGTCCAGCGGAATTCAAATTTTGATTAATCCCCCTAAAAGTTGAAATAGAAAAATTATTTTACCCTAGTTTCAATATAACACATTGATGTGATCTGCAAAGTTTTACAGCATACTATTACAAGAAATTTTGCTGAAGACAGTAACCTTCTATCTCTTCACCAAAGACAGAAAAATTCTATTTCTCATAAATGAAAAATCGTTAAAATCAGTTTTTCTATTTTAGCTGTTTTTATAGTCGTTGTATGACTTTTTCCTGTTTTACAAAGTTGTACAAATAGTAAAATTTCACAACATTGCTGAATGTAGTATTCCTCTATCTTTGCTTGTTTAGGAACTATAGAACTTTTACTATAAAAATACTCTAATTTTGACACCGAATTACTCGCAAGAAGGCATCATTGTATTCAAAAACTCTCATCAGAGAATCAAAATAGTTTCAAACAGGCAGAAAATTTTATAAATAATGTTTAAAACCACAAAAGTTTAACAAAATTTATAGGCTGTCATAATCGGGATAAAAAGCTGATAAAATCGGGGGTAGACAAAATTGGGAGCTGACAAGACTCGCACTTCTTATTAATTATTTTATAATTTCCATTTTTCATTTAAAATATTGATATCGATATTTTATTTTTCATTGCTTGTTCTTCATTTTTCGGTTTTTCGGTTCGGTACGCTCGTCATCGTAGTTATGACGACCACCTCACCACGATGATGGAGATCTGAGGTTCCGCCCGCTATCTGTTTTCAGCCAGTAGGCTGGGCAAAAAAAAAACCTTGAACCGATTTCCATGAGGGGAAATGTTCTTCTGCGGAACTAGTTCATAGTCTACTTCGATAGCGCACAATTTTACCTACTATCGTCCCAGATTCTAGCCACACCGCCACGCCAATTCCCATCAGTCTCAAATATCCCCTGTCAAGTCTGTACTATCGATCGGGGTCAAATTCAAGCAGTTCGCCAATTAACGCGCCAACCAATCCTGCGCAATAAAAATAAATTTGTTTGCCAAACATTGCCACTATTGAAAAGTGCTCATTTAATGACGGCGACAACGACAACGACAGCACATTTTACTACCATCCATCCCCGGTATCGAATTCGAAGAAGCATTACTCATACAAAAAGCAGGGTACTTTCTTCGTCGCAGAACCGACAAGCGGCTCACGCCAGAAAGTTCATGCCTTCTCACATTAGAACAGTTAGCATTTATTTTCGGCTCGTTTTCTGAGTAATTATAGGTGTCTGTAAAAGAGCACACTTATTTTGACTGTTTTCCAGGTGGAAAGAACCCAACCAACAACTGCAACAGCAACCGTCGTAGTTGGCCTAGATTTGTCGCGCGCACATCCAGGCGGAGCTGATAGCGCATTCGCGCAGTGGGCGGCGGTTGTCAAGCAAGAAGCGGTGTCATTGATTACAGCGACTGCTGCCGACCGCGCAATCAGTGGGTTTTCGTTCCAACAATAGAAAAACCTGTGTTGCCGATTGACGAACAACTCGATTTACTTGATTTTCCACCGCCGTGGTAACCTCGTTCCATAGCTAATTAGACGTTACTATATGAGCAATTTTCGAACCGCTGCGCTGGAAGCCGGTGGTAACAGAACCGAGTGACAGCTGTTTATTTCAAAGTTGAATCAAGAACAAGAAAAAGATGTTTATCCTTATGCAAAAAAGACCTTTAAAAACCGTTAAATAGAAGTTTTCTATATTCCTATCTTATGTAGTCGTATTAAATCAGAACAGAATTAAATAACTAGACCGATCTACATATCCGAATTTTAACGGTCAAAACCTTACCTTCTCCCTTGACCGAAGGTCCTACATTGCAAATTAACTTCCTCGGCTGACCAGCCCAAGTGTTTAGTTCAGTCCGGTTCGGTCCAGTTCTAGATTAAATTTGACCAGTAACTGTCATCGGAACAAAAGTGACCAACGGTCACTTTTCCCTGTCTGCTGTCCAAGGCCACCTTGGATGGATGCCGAATCTAATCTAGTCCAATATTTCAGCAACAACGCAGAAAAAAAGGCGCGACATCTTTTGACCAGTCGAACCGATCCATTTTTTTTCCTTTTCCTATGTACAATGTCTTATGTACTGAGACTGACCGAAATCGGAGAATCCTTCCGTTTAGTTATTGCAACTAAAAATTGCGTCTTAATTTCAAGGAACTGCACAACCTTACCTGCGTCCTCTGAAAAATAAAAAAAAGGTTCGCCGTCTCCGTCTCCGCCGAATTGGCCACTGGTCATCATCACTGGCTAGTTAGAGTGCGGCCGGCGCAGGTAGTCGGACCGAACTGGGACGCCTCCGGAATCATTTTCCCATTACACGAGCTGATTTATGGCTGGCCAGCGCCGCCGGTCGGACGGTCACTTTCCCAGGAAAGCGATTTTCCCGCGGTCGTCGATCAGGTAGCCAACGCAAGATGACCGCTGTCCGGTCGACCGACCAACCGACCGGGAGACGCTGCGCAAATGAATCGCCGAATCCGTAAGAAAAATGAAATGGTCAGTTCGTACGTCATTTACATAAGGATGGATGGAACAACGGCGACGGTTTCGGTGCACGGGATACCCTCCAGTCCAGGTATAGAACCAATTTTTTCCCCGTCTATTTGCATAAAGTATCCTCGTCAGCAGCACCCGGCTGTCCTCTCCGGACTGTAGTCGGTCGGGAGTCAGGTAAAGCACGAAATCAAGCATCACTTTTAATCTTAATAAAAATTTGTTTGCGCGGCTCGAAGCGGAACGGCGAACGAAGACGGTCGGCCGCCCGGTGTGGTGCGATCCGTTTCTCACACGTAGAGCCACGTCGTGAACTTTCCCTGAAGGGTTCGCGAAAGGGTATAGAAGAAGACTCCTGCCCGGGACTACCTGGGCTGCTGTAACGCGAAAAGTGCAGTCAGGTAGTCTGACTGACAGTCAAGCAATCGGGCGCCAGCGGACGCCACCGGTCGTTTTTCCTAGGTTACTTTGTTTTGTTAGAAATGGTGGATGCGATAGCGATGAATCATTCGGAACAAGTAGTATTATTGTTGTTGTTGTTGTTATTGCTGTTTTGGACACGGCGCAACACAGGGTGTCTTCGATAATTAATCAGATATTCCTGAACATTATTTTTCTAAAGTTTTTGCAGTTTTTAGTTCGATTTTCAGTTCCATTTTTGGCCTTCTTTCTAAGCTCATATTTCAGCATTTTTGTCTCGAGCAGCACGTATTCCAATTACGCGGAAAATTTGCCTTCCATTATTATTTAGTTTAATTCCAACTCTCGTTTTTCATTCCACTTCATAGTTGATTTTCAGTTTCACCTATTAGTTTTCTATTCTTTATTTCTATAGTTGGTTTCATTACTAATTCTATTTCCAGTTTTATTTTAAGTTCCATTTCTTATCCAATTCCTTTTCGAGTTTTCTATTAGGTTTCATTTATAGGCTAATTTCCTAATATCTATTCTATATGTTATCTTATTTTCAATCCACTTATAGTTCCACTTGCAGCTGTAGCTGCACAGTATTTCTATCTCCTATTTGATTTTCTATTCCACTTTCAGTTCAATTTCCTCTCCCATTTACGATTACATTTACAATCTCATCTACAATACCGTTGCCAGTCAGGCTTATGCCGTGCTCTCACAATAATCACAGCACCGCATACTGCAAAGCACAGAAAAGAATTGATTTGTCCACTCTCTGACGGATCTTATCTCCTCTGAAGAGCGAAGAGAATTTTTTCTTTTGCAATTCTGTGCTGCTTAGTTCGCTTGGGACCAGAAAAACTGGCCGTTTGTATGCACCGGCTAATTGTTAGAACTTGGGATACGGAACAGCTACTGAACGAGTGGAAAGATGGGGTTAGGTTATCTGCTCGATCTACAAATAGGGCGACAAGTTGGACGATTACCGTTCTCAATGCCACCTACAAGGTGCTGTCCCAAATCATTTTCCGCCGACTATCACCAATTGCGAACAGATTTGCACACATGAAAAAAAAATCAAATTGCACCACGGAAGAAACGCTGTAGAAAATTACCTATTGGGTATTTTCTTTTGAAAATTTGGGTAGAAGTAGTTTAGAGTGTATTGTTTACACTGTATTCTGTTCACTGTATCGCTGTCAGTTTTTCGAAAATTGGAATAATGCCCCAACAAACACCGAAGCTGAATTAAAATGCTACTGATTTGATCACAGCTGATCTAACTCTGAATAGAGGTGGTAGACGCTGAATAAATTTAAGCAAAGGCCTCTGTATTCTATAAATGATTAAGCAACCAACGAATGCGCTGTAAATCAGCGGCTTCACATAATAGTGTCACAAGCAGATTAGGCGCATCTTCAACCTCTCCACAACCCGTCAATATTCTCAATAATTGTGCTATACTAGCTGAGTAAACGATTTGTCATCTTAATAAGCAGCCCTCCCACGAAACATTTATGCGCTGATGAAATATTTTAGCAGCCATTATTATTCAGCCATAGCTTAATATGCATTGAATAAAATTTATGTAAACAATTCTACAATACTTATTCAGCCGAAACTGAAGAACTTATACAACCTATTTCGCTTGAGGCAGAAAAACACTTGTTAAGCGATTATATAACCTCCGTGCGCCTTGTTTCCAGCTTTGCGCAAATTGGTTATTTAAAAACGCGCTAAAGCCTCTATTAAGCTCCATTGCAGCTTCGAAAGCAGCTATTAGCAAGCCCGAAGCTTGATAAAATCACCAAATTTACATGCTTAAGAACTGAAAAAAGGTTTTTATTTCTAAACCTAAACCATAGTTCAGCCACAGGTGGAACAAATTCAGCTATAAACGCGTTTGATCAGGCTGAAATTGTTACTTGGGTAACTGCTTTCAAAGCTACAATGGAGCTTAATAGTTTTTTGCGTGTTTTTAAATAACCAATTTGTGCAATGCTGTCAATTCTATTTTTAGAATGAGAAATAGTTTTGCAATGCTTTTTCAGTCGCTTAATCAACGTCTCATCAACCTTTATGCAGCCAAAAAATAATCTATTTTTAAATTTCAAAAATGGAACGCGTCATATTTATTTTGCTTTGGCGTCATAAACTATATTTTAAATTTCGAATAACTTGAATTCGTATATGCAAGCTCATTAAAACTGCATGTCGTCATCTTTCGGGAATTGAACCGCCATCTTCTGAAATTAAAAACTTTACAATTAAATTCTACTATTTATATTTATTCGTGACAGATACGTATTTCGCCTACGACATGCAGGCTTCATCAGTGTCTGTTTTCGAAAAATCTTATACACTGAATCGCCTTAAACCAGCTCGTAAACAGCAAGAGCAATTGCTGTTTACGAGTTGGTTTAAGGCGATCCAAGCTGCATAAAGTAATGGTGTTTGACCAAGCGATGTTTAAGCTACCGTCGATTCGGGCGAAATTGATCAGTCGGGTGAAATTGATCACCTTGGACCAACGAGTAAAAAACTCTTTATTCTACGTTTATACTGATTCATAAAGCTGAATATGCACCCATCCATATAAAGATTGAGTTACAGGTCAAAGTCGCTTGGCTTTCAGCAAGATTGATCTTGTAAATGGCTTGATTTTTTAAAATTTACTATTTTGATCGAATCGCAATTTTCAACATGCCCGATAAAACTCCTTGCTGTTAACACAAATTTCGTTACAGAAGGAAACTTTAATAGAACTAATTCGATTATCTAATTATCTGGCTGTGCTTTGATAATTTCCATGAATAAAATAATGCGACAGAAATTGTTTAATTTGACCTTTTACGAAATAAAACGATTGATAACATCATGAACTGAGGCAACATAGATTTCTAGATCGCTATGGGTGCGAAATGGAGCTGCCACCTGCGAAAGTTTATTCTTTCTGTGAAGCAGAATGGAGATTTATAAAAGGGTGAAAAAGACAGACAATACTCCGCACAAATTTTACAAACGCTTCATATGGCAGTTGCATGAGAGTGCAAGAGATCGATTTGTGCTTACATAGCGAAATGCAACTACACATTCAAAGAGACAGTCAAGCTCCCGTATATGAGGAGAATTAAATTATTTGTTTCACTAGATTGGTGAAGATTGTATCCGAAAATCGTACATTTACACATATATACAGCAATGTTTAAACAAAAACAAACGATTACGATGCTAAAATTGGCTTGATATCTTTTCTATCGTTTTTAGTTATTTAGCAGATGCATCGACCATGCTATTGTAGAGCTGACTGTTTGATTTCTGTGCTAGTTGCTTTACGCGACATTGTTGCCTACATGCAGGCAATATCTCGATTACGCCAGATTTTATACTGCACGTTATCTTATTGCTGTCAGAGCGTATGGTTTAATAGCAATATCGTCTTGATTTCTACGTGATCAATTTCACCCGTTATTTGTAAATTTTCAATTTCACGATTACATTAAGTTTTATCTAAAATAAAACTATTTATATAAGATATAGATGACACTGTCGTGTAGCCAGCACTACAGTACTTATTTTAAAATTGAATCATCTTCCTTAATATGTTTCTATTCAAAGATATTTAAAAAATACTCGAAAAAGTGATCAATTTCACCCGAATTCACGGTACTTTAAGTTTTTGCAAACCAGCTTTCCTCCAAAGCTGATAAACAAGCTTAATAGCGGATTTTTCTGCTAAACAATCCGCTTCTAAACAGCCATAAACGTAACCGTTTTATGGTTGCTTAAAGGTTTTAAAGTGGCTTTATAAACCAGTAGACGCTTTCATTGGGCTCACAGCTTTCAAACTACTTTAAAGCTGCTTAAGGGTGTTAAAGTGGCTTTACAAACTAATACCAAGCTTTTATTCGGTTTTCAGCACACACACTGTCAGATCATAGAGTTTCGCAATTACACTGGCAGCAAAAATAAATGTCAGTTACCGACATTATCGACTGCTTCAAGTGTAAAGATATTTTCACTGTCTGTTCTGCAGATGCAGATGGGGCGGATCATACGATGAGTGCTTATGGATCAGAAAATGGCGGTTCAATTCCCAAAAGATGACGACATGCAATTTTAATTAGCTTGCATATGCATATACGAATTCAAGTTATTCAAAATTTTAAACATAGCATACGACGCCATAGCAAAATAAATATGACGCGTTCTATTCTTTTTTAAATTTAAAAATAGATTATTTTTTGGCTGCATAAAGATTGATAAGACGTTGATTAAGTGACTGAAAAAGCATTGCAAAACTATTTCTCGTTCTAAAAATAGAATTGACAGCATTGCGCAAATTGATTATTTAAAAACACTCAAAAGTCTCTATTAAGCTCCATTGCAGCTTTGAATGCAGCTACCCAAGTAATAATTCCAGGCTGATCAAACGTTTTTTAGCTGAATTTATTCTACCTGCGGCTGAACTATGGTTTAGTATTAGAAATAAAAACCTTTTTTCAGCTCTTAAACATCTAAGTCGAGCTTCGGGCTTGCTAATAGCTGCTTTGAAGCTGTAATGTAGCTTTATGACGCTTTTGCGCGTTTTTAAATAACCAATTTGCGCAAAGCTGGAAACAAGGCGCACAGAGGCGATATAACGGCTGTTTTTTTTCGCCTTGAATAAAATAAGTTGCATAAGTTCTCCAATTTCGGCTGAATAAGTATTGTACAGTTGTTTACATAAATTTTATTCGATGCATATCCAGCTATAGCTGAATAATTATGGCTGCTAAAATGTTTATTTAGCGTATAAATGTTTCTTGGGTGGCGTCACCCGAAAAGGAACGTCGCAGATTGATTTTGCGCAAACATCTGGAAAATCCTCAACTATCTTATCGGGACATCGGAAAACAACTCGGAATCAAGCACTCAACTGTGAGCCGTGTAGTTAAGCGTTACTACGAAACTCTGAGCATCGAACGGAAGGAGAAATGTACTCAGAATGGATGTTCTATTAGTGATTAGGATCACAAGCGTGTCGTGGAGGCGTTTAAGGAGAATCCCAATGCTTCGGTCAGGGACGTGGCCAAAAATCTGTTCAAGTCTTTCGTTCAGAGAGTCAAGGAACGGAAGGGACTGCATACGTACAAAGTGCAGAAGGCTCCGAATCCTGTCGAACGACAAAATACGGTGGGAAAGTCACGGGCCCGACCGGTCACGGGACCGATACGATGCGCAGGGCATGTTGCGAGAATGCCGGACAACTACCCTGCAAAGATGGTGTTCACCTCCAATCCGGTAGGAACAAGACGACCATGAGCGCAATGAGCCAGATGGTTAGACCAAGTGGAGCGAGTTCTGGCGGAGAGTACTCGGTGTTCAAGAAATTGGAGAACGATAACCTACAACCGAGTAAATTGGACAAACCTTGTTCAACAGACTTTGTCTTAGGACGGCAAACCACCTAAAACAAGATAAAAAAATATGGTCTAAAATGTGGTCCAGACCCAGAGTTTGGTCCACGTTCGAAATCTGGGTTTGGCTCAGAATGTGGTCTAATATCTTTTCCAAAATTTAACCCAAAATATTTATGATGCGAAATGTGACCCAAAGTGTGGCCCAGAATCTACTACAAATCTGTTCCAAAAATTTGTTACAAAATTAAAATTCTGATAAAAAATGTGGTCCAGAATTTAGTGCAAGTACAGAATCTGGTTTATGATTTCATTGGCTCATTCATTGGCTTTACAAGAAAATGTTCGAATGTCAAGGTTAGTCCCATATACTTGTGCTTACATACTAAGTGACGTTTCGTATAGCAATTTCGCATCGTTTGCTTCTGTGCCTCGCTCGTTGCATTTTTCCAGCAGCGGTTGTTTCTAAAAGTCATTTTGAATTAGCTTCGGCTCACTTAACAATGACGTGTTTATAAACCGTGACATATTGAAGCGTTATGAATCGTATCGCATTATAAGGGTCCATCAGGGTACTTGTTTGAAACAGTGTGCTTAGGGTTAACCTTGGCCTGGCTAACAACATCTTGTGGATAATGAGCGGGCCCTTCTCCCCACCTATTGGGGTCATTCTGCATTGGGAGGGCTTACTTAACGGTTGACTCATGTGATCTACTTTCTGCAAGGAGATTCTTAAATACCCCTGGTACGTGCAAGTGATGTTGCTTGCCGACCGATTCCATTTTGGCCATTTATATAGGAGCTGGTAAACGTGACCAATCCCACCCACCAACCAATTTTTAATTTCTGCTTTTCTACTTTCGTGTTTTCCTATTTCTTTCTTTCTATTTTTTATTTTCCAGTTTTTGTTTTTTCATTGGCGGAACTAGCGCTCATTTCTAGGGGGGGCTATAGCCCCCGGAATTTTTTTCAACCGTTTTATTTCGTCGGCATATTAAAATTTAATGCACATTAATGCCTGAAATCTTATAAAAGTCATGCAAATAAACTTTACTCTGAAGTTATTCGAACCTATAGTTATTTAACTATTGATTTTTCAAAAATTACCAAACTTAGACAACTTTTCTAGGGGGGGCTAAATCTTTTCTAGGGAGGGCTTAGCCCCCCTAGCCCCCCTCCCTAGTTCCGCCAATGGTTTTTTTTTCTGTTTTTCTCGTTTTCTGATTTTTTGTTTTTCTTTTTCTTCTACTAATCAATCGCAAGATGTTTCATTGTAACCGCCCAGTTAGCTCCAAGGTACGAGGTTGTTCTAACAAGCCGGTCGTCGTATGTTCGACTCTCGGCTAGGCGGTGCTGCCAGATAGAGTTAGAAGGATTGTTGCACTAGCCCCGTAATTGTCCTGTACTCTAAAAGCCGGCTGCGAAGTCTGTCGATAAAGAAAATCTTATAGCGAATTCATAAATTAACCTGGGTTCGTGCTAACTCGAACCCGAAATTTATGAACGATACGGGCAGTTTGACAGTTCAACCCGTAAACCGTAATGCTAGACAGTTTTAACCTGCGCTTCAAACTGAATGCTGTCAGTTTAACCGAGATGCAATCTCGGTTAATTTATGAACGCTTTGACAGCACTTCGATTAAAACTGAGCGCTAATCGACCTGAGGTAGGTTAATTTATGAATTCGCTATTAGAAAGACGTTCAGGCCCAATGCTTTTATGTTCCACAAAAGAAAATTTTCGCCACTTTTGTGCAGCAAAATCCCAAACGCACATCCTCACGAGAGCCACCCTGTACCGTACACAGTTTGTTTCCATTGCCCAGCCTACTTCAACACATCATTTAATCAAAATTCAAATTAATTGGCGACTGACCAGCGCAGTCACCCTTCGTCGTCCGGCTGCACTACCCGTTGCCCGAGTCCCTACTTCCAGGTCCAGGCGCTAGCTGCAAGCTGACCGTGTCCAAGCAACTTCCCATAAAACCATGTACGTACACCCCATTGAACCCGCGGGCTCGAACTTCGGGCCCTAAATTTCCGCCGCAGGCGATACGTTGACCGTCCCTTCGACCTCCGGCGATGACCCCGACGACGAGGACGGATCTGTTATACCTGATCTGATCAGCAGCTCGAGAGGAAAGGGTCACTTGTAACGTAACGATACGCCGCGCCGCAGGCAAGGGAAGGGTCACTCTAATCCTCTAATGCTTTCGCTCTCCGTTTACGGGGGGATTATTTATGCGCAACTGACCAGCAGCGAGCAGTGCCTATTCACGCGTGTTTTTCTTTGCCGGGTTTTGATTCGGTGCAATACATAACAAAGTAATTGTTTATTACAACACTCCCTGCTGTCCCTCTTGCTGGACATACACGGATACACGGATGCAATGGGATTGGGAGGGAGAAAGAGAGAGGGACCATTCTCGTTTGTACCTGTGCGACCCCCGGAACGGTCAGTCAGTCGTCCGTCCGTCCGGTTCGGAGGGCTAGTGTAAGGGTAAGTGTAATTTAAATTAGGTCCCTTCCTGATTAGCATTTTTTCCACGGGTTTTTGCTCGTGTGAGTGTGTGTGAAAAGTGCCTATATAAGATGACGCAAGCTAGGATCAGCTTTGCAGTCTTAGACCAAATTTTCGGAAAGTGATTTCGGGTTGAAAGATGACTGTTTGTGGGGTTTCGCTGAAAACCATAAAACTTATCCTTCGTGTTCGGTCACCATAGAATAGACACAGACACGAATGTGTTGTCCTCTATGCATGTAGTAGGCGGTGGTTTTGCCATCTTGGGGAATAGCCAATATAATGGGTTACGTCGATGGTCGATGAGCAGTTATGATGAAAAAGAAGAAGAAGAAGAAGTAGCCAACTCACAAGCAGCCAAGCTGAATCGATTGATGATTTGATCATCATTCTTGTTTTCTGCTTCGGTGTTTCTTCTTTGGGTCGTCCGAAGTAGATGTTTATGATTGATGTTTACCATCAGAAGCCAGTAGCAGGCAGTAGGCCTGGCTGGCCGCAGTAATTCAACTGTAAATGCTTATGCGGAAAGTTTAGGCCCGAGCGAACGCAGAGCTCGAGAGCAGGAAGAGGTGGAAAACGTGTAATTTTGAATTCCATCACATAGTAGGCCATCAAACGGGCGTCCGTCCGAGAGAAAACCAAATCAATATGGTTGATTGAGTGTCAGCAAGGCTTGGCAGAAGCAGTGGGACAGATTATAATAATCAGAGTAACGGCATCTCAGTGAATGCGATCTGCCGATCCATCGGTATGCAGCAGCGAACTTGCTGGAAACAAAAATCAGGACGGCCCCGATAAGCATCTCGGATTTATTCAGATCAGAGCACATGTTCTTCGCTTGCAGCCAGTCAGCAGTAAAATAAGAGCAAATATTTCATTTTTCGCCAGTAACAACGAGTAACAGAAGCGATGGTCATTAGGAGTCAGTGGCTCTCCTCGTCGCCGGAACGATGATGTTGATGTTGATGATGATGTACGGGTTAATTTATTCACCACCTTTTGTTTTTTTTTTGCTGTCGCGCTACCTACGACGGAATGTGCCTACTGCGACTGCGTCCCGACCGCGGGACTGTCTGCTCTGTCAGATCTCCGGTTGCACCTTGTGACTGTCTAGCAGCAACCGAAGAGGATTTTGTAATAGTAGACAATCCGAAGAGTAAAATATATGGCCACGATTAGCATAATTTTTTCATCCATTCCCTCATACCTGCTGCTTACAGCCTGCCGAGCCGATGGATGGTGGTTGATCACCGAATGCAAATGAAATTACCTTCATCGGTTCATGCACGGAAACAGAATGAGTTTGTTGCTTACGTACGGCCCTCATCCCGAGAAGCCGCTGGCGGTTGGCCATCGCTGCTAGATGAGGGCAAACAATGCGTTTTCCCAGGAAGATGCTGGACATTCGATAAGGGTACCCTTCACCGCCTTGTGAAGGTATTCTTGCGTAACGCTCGGAAGAGCGGCCTACTGTGATAAAAGGACGCTGATGTGCGCGGCTATCCTTGCGTGTGACGCCGGTGATGATTCCGTGAATGTGCAGTCGAGTGTGCGAAATCGAATGCGAACCATTTTTCTTCTTGTTCTGTTTCGGTTTTCTGCTGACAACTTCCGTCTTCCTTTCCGTGGTTCCTCACCCCATCAGCCATCGCTCGGTGTCGAAGCAATTTTGCTCGAGTATCATTTTTACTGCTTTTTTATTACTTTATGGTCACAACGCAAACACCGAACCGAACCGTCCGTCCTTCGCCAGCTCCGGTTAAATGGGCAGATGGGCTATCAGCAGCAGAGCGCGTCTGTCGTGCCTCATCATCAGACGGCTTTTTTACTGTGTAAACATTATCACGAATGAACGGGACGGGAAAGATGATCCGGCACGACGAACTGGACCAGTCCAAACAGAAAATTCCTCTCCGTGCGAGTCAGCCAGCCAGCGTTTATCGCCCTTCTGCCACAGCAAGCTAGTAGAAATGGGAGCGTCCCATCAACGAACGATCAGGAACGAAACGACAACGGAAAAAGTGCCAATTCAAACAAAAAACCCATAATAATCATTGAGCAAACAGACGCGTTTGATGCGGAAAAGGTGAGTCTGCTCTGCGCGTCGGTCCTACGGCCGTGGCCTACGTCGATGGGTTTTCTGATATTCGAGCTCATTGACCTACGGACGAGGTGCATCTTCCCGAAAATGCGCTGGCTGGCTGGCTGACTGGCTGACTGAGTGGGTGAAGCTTTTCCTGTGTGTGCACGGTGCCGATGAGTCTTCTACGTCTACTCCGGTTTGTCCGCGGACTTAAGACACTGTTTGCTTGCCTTATCAGCTCTCTTCGGTCGGTCTTCGGAAATGAATCGCTGCGCGATGCGTTCGTTCAGTTGAATCAAAGTAGCCAACGACTTTCTCACGCATCCGTCCGCAGGACGAAACGAACGTGACCTTCGCAACAAACCCTTTTTCGTTCCGACAGTCGACGCTGATGTAATTTATCTAACCGGGGAAGAAAGGAACCATACACAAATTGCTTTCATACCGACCGGGGTCCAACAACCCAAACAAAGACCATCAGCTGCCCTGCGCTACGCTGCGGAAAGGCGCTTCGCGTGTTTGTGTGTAAGCGGACACCAAGATCATCATTTGAAAACAACCCGACGGCTGGACCCTTGCATCCGTGCATCCGGGCCGGCCCGGTCGTAATTGATGTCGTGTTTAACCCTTTCTTTTCGGAGGAATCAGCAACAGCGCAACAGCAGCATCCCCTTTACGATCATCATTAGAGTGATTAGATTTATGACTTGCGTGTTTTTTTTCTGGTTCCATTCCCGTTGCTTTTCGAGAGTACCTACACCTGGTGCTTACCATAGATTCCTCTTAGCACACACCTCGACAGACGGTTATCTTTCCGGATCGATCGCGTAGACGTTAACAGTCGAAATTACACCCTTCGTTTTCTTCTTCAGTTGCGGGGGCATCTTTGCTCGGATGGTTGAACATCTTTCGATCGTCGATTAATTCTAGCGGCACGGAGAACCACCAACCATTCACCATCTGTCCCATTTATATCGCATAGAAGGTGGTGCCGTCCGCCCGCCGTTTGACTCGTGACACGGGATCGGGAGTCAACTGTCGATTCGATTCATCGGGTTGTTTATTTAACTCGGAAAGGAGATCTTTGGCGAGAGCCAAAAGGAAAACAATAACGGAACGCTGCCGTAGTTCGGGTTCAATGATTTGAAAAAAAAACTACTGCTGCTAAGCTTGACGATGATCACTCTGTAGTTTGAATCTAAAGAAAGTCAAACGAACAAGAAGCAATTGTTGATGCTCAGTAAACTCATTCATCTTTATTCGGTAGCCGCGTGTTTAATAAACAACCAGCGAGAATGAAGGTATCACCATAACAACACAGAACTCACTTATATGTCAGATTACATTTTGACATAGTGAGCCTGTCAACGAGTCAGGTTTGTTTCGAATATTCAAAACAAACTTACCTGACAGGCAATTCGTTTATTAACCTGATTTACATGAAACTTGGTTGAGATTTCTTATTCAGAATAAGAGGTTGCTGATTCCCGAAAGGGAAGGGTGAAACACGACATCAATTACGCCTGACAAACTCAAAAAAAACTTTAAGTAGAATATTTGCCTTATTCCAGCCGCTTGCTGGACCGACATTTTGTCTCAAAACTACTTAAAATCCCATTATGCATACTTTAAGAGGATTCTGAGTAGTTTTAAGCGATTTATAGAACACAGTTTTTTCACTGGGTTTTGAGTTTTATTGTATTCTTATTACGTATTTTGCGGCGTATTTTGATTTCTAGAGCCGTCATCAGTTTGCCATAATTCAAATTATTACTTAGGAGGAAATTAGACAAGCGAACGCGTCGAGAAATCGAGCAATAATGTTGTCAGCCTTGAGTGTTTGTTCCTATGTCAGGGGCGGCTCGAAATAGCTTGACGACTCTTCAAACTTGTGAGCGCCTGCATTCCAGGTTAGGAGCGACTGACGACCACGTCTGAGTCCGCTGAATTAAGAAACTAAGAATTAAAGCAAAGATGGCAGCCCCATCACAACTCGACAACGTGGCCCTGGTAAGGCAACATGCCTAAACAATGACCTTATCAATGACGAATGGAAACTTGACTCATGTCGATCGCTAAATTTCGTAGGTGACGATCGAGTGCTGTTCGAGCTACTTGGACCCCGAAAACTCGACATCGTACCCCGAAAGGAAATCTGCCGCAAACGAGAGAAAGTTCGGAACATCCGCGGCGGAAAGACCCAATTTTACCAGACCGGTAGTAATATCAATGAGCTGGGAACGGGTTTTAGAGTGTTGGATAGAAGGCAGAATCGCGTGATGGGCTGGAAGACATTCTAGGAGAGGACATCAAGATCGTCATCGAAGATATGAAAGCTCAGATCGGCAGGGGCAGGCGATCTATAGACCAGTGATCAGGCCCCATGATCCGCGCGTCGACACGAATGATGACGGCCAACGATGTCTCAACTTTTCAAGGCCTGGTGATCAGAATCTAACCTAACCTAACCTAACCAACGAGCATTGAACCATATCGACCATATTCTTTTATGGTATTCGGTTTTTCTCGAACACCGCCAACATACACTCCCTGCGGAGTGCGGATATCAACTCGCATCATTACTTAGTAGCCGTATATGTGCGCTCAAAACTCGATCCTCGAAAACGGATAGGGCACGACACGCTCGGCTGTCAATGAGGCCGCAACAGCAGCGGTGCTAGGTGGAGAAACCTCGAGTGCACGAGATTTGTTTATTGATTTATTTATGTACCATCTCCGACAAACACAATAATTCGTAGGGCAGTATCAGACGGGCTTTATGGGGGCCCGTGCTACTATACGGATCAAATTTTTACTCTCCGACGAATCCTCCAGAAATGCCGAGAGAACAACGTGCCCACGCGTCATATTTTCGTGGATTTCAGGGCAGCATACGATACAGTTGAACGAGAATAGCTATGGCAGATAATGCACGGGTACAGTTTTCCGGACAAACTGACGCGGCTGATCAAAGCTACTCTGGAGCGAGTGATGTGCTACGCGTCATTTCGAATCGCGCAGAGGGTTGCGGCAAGGGGATGGACTGTCCTGTATATTATTCAATACCGCTATTGAAGGTATGATCTGGCAAGCGGGCATTGAAACGAGAGGAACGATCTTCAGCAAGAGTAGCCAACACCTAGTCTTCGCAGACGACCTCTACCTCATTACCAGAAACCTTGGGACGGCGGAGGCAATCTACGCCAGACTAAAAGCGGAGGCTAGGAGGATAGAATTACAAATCAATGCGTCGAAAACCAAATATATGGTAGGAAGAGGCTCCAGAGAAAGCAACGTTTGCCTCCCACGGACAGTGACTATTGATGGTGATGAACTGGAAGTGGTTGATGAATTCGTATATTTGGGATCTCTGGTCATCGCCGACAACAATACGAGTATGGAGACCGAACGACGCATTCAAGCTGGAAATCGAGCCTACTTTTCCCTCCGTAAGACGTTTCGATCTTTGAGCATACGCCGCTACACAAAGCTGACGATGTACAAAACGCTAATAAGACCGGTAGTCCATTACGGACTTGAGACAGTAACTTTGCTTACGGAAGACATACGTGCATTTGCCGTTTTTGAACGAAAGGTCTTGCGGACTATTTTTGGCGGAGTACAAACGGAAAGCGGAGAGTGGCGAAGGCGTATGAATCACGAGCTACAGGCACTGCTAGGAGAGATTCCCATCGTACACCTGGCGAAAGTTGGGAGACTACGGTGGGCCGGCCACGTCGCAAGGATGCCGGACAACTGTGCAGTGAAATCCGTTCTCTTCAAGAACCCCACCGACACCAGGAATAGAGGGGCTCAACGTGCACGATGGCTCGACCAGGTTGAAGCCGACTTGCGTGTGTCGAGACGCGCAACGAATTGACGACGAGTAGCCCAGGACCGAGTACAATGGAGAGGAATTCTTGATACGGCAAGAGCCACCCCGGCTCTCGACTGAATAAGTAAGTAAGTAGGAGAAAAGAATTACTTTACTCACGATAATTTCCATTAGCTTGGAGTGATGTGATTCTAAAAACCGGGAACATAAACGACTTTTTCCATTCTGTTGGAAACTTTGTCTGATCCCTTGATAGCTTGAAGATTTTCAGAAGTGGCGTTAAAAATAGTCGGATGCAGCGTTTCAAAACAATAGCAGGTATTTCATCAGGTCCTGACATATACGATGGTTTAAGTCTGTGTGCTGCTCTAAGCAACATATCCTCCGATACATCCGACAAAAAAAGGGAAACCGGAGAGCAAGCGGAAAACGGAACCAAAGTGTAGCATGAATGTGACAGAAAAAAAGAAAAAATGGGGCATCTGAAAGAGGATAAAAACAGAGTAGAGGAAGACGAAAAGCGAGAAGCAAAGGAGATAAAAAGAATTAGAAAAAGACAAATTTCAGATGGACTTTAGAGATAGTCCGCCTCCTGCTGTTCTCCATGAGAAGAAGCAAAAAAGGAGGACAAAATAAGATAAGGAAAAAAAACCAAAAGTTCTCGGGAGAAAACGTGCCAAAAACTGAACAAACAGAACAGGAAAAAAACGTGAGAGAATGAGAGGGAAAACGGGACATAAAAAAGTGAAACCGAAGAAAACGGGAAAGAAAAAAATGGCAAACGAGACCAAAAACGAGGAAACGGACAGAAAAAGATGGAGAACACACCAAGTTAAACGATACAAAAATAAGAAAAACGACAGTAATGTTCCGATTTTGTCAGCTCCCTATTTGGTCTAAGCCCGATTTTATCAGCTTTTTATCCGGATTTTGTCAGTTTTTTATCCCGATTTAAATCTCAGCCTATAAATTTTGCTAAACTTTTGTGCTTTTAAACATGATTTATAAAACTTTTCAGCCTGCTTGAAACTATTCCGATTTTCTGGGGAGAGTTTTTGAATAAAATGATGCCTTCTTGCTAGTAATTCAGCGTCAAAATTAACGTATTTTTATAGTAAAAGTTCTACAGTTTCTAAACAAGCAAAGATAGAGGTATACTATATTCAGCAATGTTGTGTATTTTTACTATTTGTACAACTTTGTTAAACAATAAAAATTCATACAACAACTACAAAAATGGTTAAAATAGAAAAACTGATTTTAACGATTTTTCATTTACGAGAAATAGGATTTTTCTATCTTTGCTGAAGAGATAGAAGGTTAATGTCTTCAGCAAAATTTCTTGTAATAATATGCTGTAAAACTTTGCAGAACACATCAATGTATTATATTGAAACTGAAGAAAAATAAATTTCTTATTGCACTTCTAGGGGGATTAATGAAAATTTAAATTCTGCCGGACGATAGAACTTTTAATTTTAAGAAACTCTTCCAAAGGTTCCATAAACCTAAAACCAAGTTTTCCCGCTCAAAGCTAATGCGCACCAAAACAGGTTCTGAACCAGTGTGCTGTGCCCGGTTCATTGAGCTTTCGGTTGACCAATTGAGGGTTAAAATTTAATTTTTAGTAGAAGTCTTCAATATTGCAAGGTCTATAGTCTTGAATTTTGACAAAAAAATTCGAAAAAAAATTTCCCCATTTTGTCAGTCCAAAATTCAATATGGGGCTGACAAAATCGGAACATTACTGTATTAAGAAAACGATGGAAAAATGGAATGAAAAAAGTGGGGAAACGGAAAATAAGGAGAAATTTCGGAAAGAGGAAAATGGAAAAACAGAACGTGACAGAAAAGGAGGAAAAGCAGGACCCAATTCGGGAAAGCATGGAACAGACGAAACCGACAAACGGAAAAGCGATAAAAGACGAAAATCGAGGCCGAAAAAAAAGAAAAAAGTCGAAACGGAACAAAAAATCAGATAGGGAACGAAGAAAGATGGACCTGCAAATGAGAAAAAATGGAAGAAAATAGGCAAAAAATACGGAAAAGAAGAATCAGGATTCAGGTTTGGGTCAAAAATGTGACAGAAAACAGATGAAGATCGGTCGAAAAATCGGAACATGGAACTGATAAATAAGAAAAGTAAAACAGAGTAACGAAAAAGGTAAGACGAAAGAGAAAATGCCGTAAAATGGGAGACAAAAAAAGAAAACCAGAAGGGGATTTCAAGAAAGGGAGCCAACAACTGAATAAACGTGACATTATGTAAGGAGAAAGAAGAGAAAACGGAAGCAAAAAGAGGAAAAATGGGTCAAATAGGAAGAGTTTTTTGCTCAGAATTCCAGGTTGTATAATTTAAATGGATTCCGAACAGTTTCAAGTAACTTTTAGGTAAATCCAACAAGTTTATACGTAAACTTATTTGAAAAAGCGTAATAAGAAAATCAGTCTAGCTTGATACTCTTTTTTCATTTTAGTACACTAAAGTGACTACAATATTTGTTATTCTTTCTGATGAACAACTCGGACAGAAACTACGATGGTTATTCGACTTCAGTTAACGTTTTAGAGTGTTTCGATATTTGTAATGTTTGTCAAACCAAAGTGCACCACCACGCTTAGTGCTTTCAGGAGCAAAATCTGCTAACTTTTCAATTTTCAATTTCACTTTGAGTGGCGGAAGTGTGCGTAAACTGTAAGGGGGGGGGCGGGTAGTGAAGAGAGAAAATGGGGCCAGTACTCACAGCCATGCACTATGGGCTAGAAATTAAAATTTCGGGACAAATATATTTGCGGTTAAACGCCATGTCTCAGCTCAATGTAGTCTTCGACAACTTTTTGAATGAAAAATTGATGCATGTTTTGAAGGGGCCGTCCAATATTTAGGCGTTACTTTAACAACAATTTAAGTAATAACTTTTTGAGTAAATTTATTTTCACCTTTTTGGTTTCAAAATATTAAAGATAAACCAATTTCAAGTAATTTTTCTGAAGATATCAAACTTCTACTTCCTGCACTATTAAGGTGACCATGAATTCGCCTATTAGGGTGATATAAACTTTTGTTTTCTTAAATAATTTTAAAAAAAAAGTTTTTTTTTTCCACAAGTTGCAGAAAATACTAAAATAAGCAACTTTGCTGAATAAAGTAACTATCTATCTCTTACCGAAATATAATGATGTGTTAAAAAAGAACACTTAAAAATCAATTACACTCAATAACTTTGCACACGATTATTTTATTGCTTTCAAATGTTCTACAAAGTTATTCAGTATGTTGAAATTCATATTTTCTGTGAAGACTGTTTGACGCTAGGACGCATATTTATTAAGTTATAAAATGTATGAAAAAAAAATCCGCACTATTCCCAGGTATTCTTAACCATGGTATTCCCAGGTATTCTCTGAAATACACAGTTGGGCAGATAGTTTTAATAATTCCCTACAAATTGGTATGCAAACTAATTGCAGATACTTGCAGATGGATAAGATTTTCGGATTTTTCATCAGACGGTTTTTAACCTAAAATCAGTTATATATTATTAATTAATGCATATAAAGCAAAACAGTCTTCAGCAAAAATATTCCGCATTTACGTGCAAAACATTTTATAGAACATCACATTGAGCTGTCTGTTGAAATAAAAATGTTACAAGAAGAAATGTGATTTGAAAGGGTCGTTTATAAACAAAGGTCTATTGCTGAAAATGGGTAAAAGGTAGAAGTTTCATATCTTCAGAAAAATTACTTGAAATTGGTTTATCTTTAATATTTTGAAACCAAAAAGGTGAAAAAAAGTTTACTCAAAAAGTTATTACTTAAATTGTTGTTTAAGTAACGCTTAAATATTGGACGACCCCTTCAAAATATGCATCAATTTTTTATTCAAAAAGTTGCCGAAGACCACATTGAGCTGAGACATGCCGTTTAACCGCAAATATTTTTGTCCCGAAACTTTAATTTCTAGCCCAGTAGTGCCATGGGAGCAGCCTTGTTGATAAATTATCTGAGAGAAAAATGTGGTAAATATTAGGAAAAGTTAAGGACAAAAGAAAATTGTTCGTCAACCCGTCCATCAGAGTTATTCTAGCAGTTTTTCCCTTGAGTTAGCTGCCAAATTGATACTGGCGGATACGTTGATGCAGAATTCTGTTGGGCCGTTTAGTCTTTTTTTTTTCCTAACTACAAACGCGACCACATGTGAAAGAAATTTACCTGGCCAAGTAGGAGTTTTAAAGAGTTCTTTTCAATTTGTTGTTTTAATTTAAAGAAATACATATATAACCGAATTTCGAAGTTCTCGATAGGATTTCCGATAAAACGTGAGATTGCAGATCGTTAAGTAAGGAACATTCAGTACTGTCTTGTTTGCCTTTTGAATTATCTGTCCAGAAGAATTGCTTGCGAACAGGCATTTCTGCAATTTACGCAGAGTTAAACAAAATTAACACAGTTTCAAAATGTCACCTCCCACCCAAGGGACGGAAAACGGAACGAACATGGCATTCACAACGGATTCTAAATACATTACGAATCGATTTTACGAGAAGTGCACAGCATTTGACATTTATCCCTCGGCGCTCGGCATAGCAAGCCTTTGCCTCGAGACAGGGTGAAAGTCCTTTCCATCCTGTTGTGACGCTACTGAGAAGAAATGCCCACACATAACAGCACATGGCTACTATGTTTTGCGCCCCAGCCAAACCACGGAATATGAAAAAAAAAAACGGCTCAAAAGTCGTTATTTCGTACGGTTGTTTCGTGTGTATTTTTTTCTGTATTATTTATTCTCGTTGCTTAAAAACTTCTTCACAGTTCGCTGATCATCTTCTCGGATCTTTTACTGCTGGGCTCCCGTTTGCTGCTAGAAGACAGCCAACATATGCTTGCAGGCGCGCGCGTGTGCTCCCTCCTGCACCCAATAAAAAATTAAAAACCTTCCGCTTTTAAACACTTTTTCAACATTTTCTTCCTTCGAATGTGCCACATTTCTTCGCATCCTTGCAGGACAACAACGACCGACAGACAGACAGATGATCGTCGCTTCTTCCCGGTTCGGTCGGGAATAAAAAGATAATTATTGTGTTATTCCGGGCAACAAAGAAAAAAAACGAAACTTTTTCCTACGCGCGCGTATCCTTTTGTGTCAGCAGCCAACCAGCCGAGGCCGTTAGAGGACCTTCTTCTCTTATGTATACGTATCAGGATATTATCTTCTCTCTCGTCAACGGTCAGTTCGGTCCGGTCTTTCGTTTATTCTTGACCATCCATTTTAATTAGATCAGTGTGGAACCCCTCCGCTCCGGTGATGGTTATTTTGTCGACATTTTCCCTGCTTGCTTAATTTATGCAAGCAGGGCACTTTTTTTTCGTTCGTCTTCGACGATAATCTCGTATTCATGTGTGTTGTACGTACGTACGTACATGTCAAAGGATATAACGGAGTCGAATGGTCAGCTGACCATTGGTCAAGCGCGGTCGAGATCCTTGCCTTGCCGGTCGGCCAGCATGCATTCCCGCCTTTTGCGCTTCGAAATGCGATTGGTTAGCTGGTCGGAAATCTTGTTTTCTTAGAAGAATCCTGTTCTAATTTGAGAATGTGTGTTGTCCTTATATACTTCAACTGTCACAGAGGTTCGAGGTCGCATCCGAAGGCAATTATTCGCTTCCTTTAAAACTGTTTGTTACGTGGCCGAAAAAGTAAATGAATTTTTATCGATTAGCCGCTCGCGTCAGAGCGTGGGTCGACCGGAAACATGACCGATAAAATCCAAGCATCCTCGGCTCGAGTTGAATCACAGGAGTTTCCCATCGATGGGCCCAACAACCAACGCCAACGGCCTGTTTGCCTGTGTCCGTGTGTGTATGGCTTCCTTCCTTCGCCGCTGGCTGGGAAGAGGGAGATACGGACAGGTATTGACAGACGGGTAGGATCACGTGCCATTCCGCAAAGGGCGTAGGCGGCCGAAACGCGCGAACAGACACAGACTTCGGCTCACTCTGGTATGACGAGGGCACGTTGCGCGGAAGGAGGAAGTTTACCACCCCATTTCCGCCTTGCGAGAGCATATGTTCCGTTCGGCGCTCGACGCTGCTTCTCTTGTTTCTTTTTTTTTTCTTTCGATTTTATGGAGATAGTTTTGTTGTTGGTGTGGAATTTGCGTGTAATTTCCTCTATCAAGCAACGAAACGGATACTTCCACCCGAAAAAAAGCATAATCACACGAACCGACCGCCGTAGTCAGTCCGGGGGAGTCATTGTCCGGTGTATTATGTTCGCTGGTTGTGGCTGCTTGGATCCGAGAGAAATACTAGCAGGCAGGCAGGCAGGAGGATACGCAACGCAACGCAGATCGTGGTAGGCATGGGACGACGGTGAAAAAAAAGCAGTCTGATATGAGCACATGTTCCGTTTTTTAAACCCCTATTCTTTTTCCCCCTGTCGAAAAAAAAAACGAAACGGCCTAAGAGACAGGTAACCTGCTCGTAACCGTCCTCGTCATCAAGAATCGGATACAAACGCGAGACTGGGAAGAGATCATGCTCGATTTATCGATCCCCGCGCAATGAAACAGACGAAATGAAATAAATAAAAACAGGAGGCAAACGAAAAATGCTTGCGCGTACGCTAACGGCCGGAGGCCGAAGGCAAGAGCGTGTGGCAGCGAGTGTTTTACACATAAATTACACCTGTCTATCGTAATTTCCGGTCCGTTGTTCAACCACCAGCAGAAAAAGTGCTTTAAACGTAGGTACTGTCAAGTGACCATTCGAAACAGCTGACATTTTACGGCTCTGCTAATTACGATAATAATATTCATCTCGTTTTCATCTTGTTAATCACAATAATAACCCTGCCCTGCCGTTCTAGTTCCCCCGGGGGGTTTGTTGATTCAATCCAAACAAACATCATCCCAACATCCCAACCGAAAAATCTAGCTTTTCCTCGGCATGACCTTTAACGCTTTTTCCCCTAGTCAATTAACTTTCAGCACTCAATCGAATCAACAAAGAGCGGTACATCACCCGCACCGCACCCATCCGATCCCAAATGGGATCGAGATGAATGCTCTTTTAAAAAGTCATCATCACCGGTGCGGCCGCACCTCAGAAATAAAACAACGTCACTTCGGCAGAATGGGTATAGAGGTTACGGGTAAGAAAAACTCCCTAGCGGGAGTTTTCCTTTACTCCCGCCGGTCTGTTTCTGCTGACGTGCCGGGCCGAACCTTCTTCCGAACCAAATTGGGACCAACACGAAGAATCTGCAATGTAGGTTCGTAGAGAATGTAGGGTGATTGATCGTGGTTCGGCCTATTCTCATTGTTTCACTTAGCACCCTTGGACTAATGCACGTATATCTATCTAAATCACAATGTTTTTTGAAAAAAATTAGAATGTATAGCAAGAATAATTAAAGACGATTCTATTTCTTAATTTAGAAGAAACCTTAGAAGACCAGTTGATTTATAATTTGACTTTTAATGACAGTCAAATTATGATCCTGGTTCGGCCTACGTTGATCGTGGTTCGGCCCATCGATGATCTTGGTTCGGCCTATTCCGATATAAAGTTTCTAAAACGAATGTTTTTATATATTAAACAATCAGAAATGCTATAAGCTTATTTTCGGTGCCTAATATAGTATCTTACTTCAATTTATCTACCTAGCAGTGTTAAATGAGCTTGTACATGGTTAATATTCTAACTATTTCGAGTTATATAAATTCAGACAATTTTTTACTTTCTTCGGTCATATTCAAAAGAATATTGAAGCATTACAAGTAGTACAGTTGTATTTTTGATGCTAAATTTAGTATCTTTTTTCACCTTATCTACCTAGCAGTGTTAAATAAACTTATACATAGACATTAATGTGGTTATTCCAAATAAGGTTAATTTAGATACAGTTATTAATTTTCTCCTCCCAGTTGGAGACGAGGTACAACGTTGATCTTACAAACCACACGTCAAGGAGTCAATAGGATCGAAGCACTAGCCTCGTAATTGTCCTGTATTCTAAAAGATGCCTTCGAAGAAAGACAGAATTTACATTAAATTTCAGAATATTTTCCAATGGACCAATGAAAATAGCTGCTATTGAAATAACAACTGTGTTAACTAATAACCCGTCATACACCGACGTTAGTCATTGGTTTTTGACCTAGTTCAGGGACAAAAAATAATGCTAAATTTCTATCGTTAAATGAATAGAAATTGGCGAACCGAAAAACTTTTTAAAAAAAGCAAAAGGCAACGCATACTTTTATAAAAAATTCTTTAAGAGCGTCTTAGGAGAACTCGCGAAATGTCGCTAACTAATTGGAAATGAATTCCTTTTAGTTCTACTATAATTTCTGCAGAAATTTGCCACGCTGATGAAATTTGCCTCGCTGAATAACCGAAAAACGCGTATAAGTGACGTAAGTCAAATTACAGTAAAACTGAAAGGAATTCATTTCCAATTAGTTCGTGATACTACTTTTATTGATTTTTCCTTGCAGTTCCCCCAATCATGAAATTTTATAGAAATTTTTTTCCAGATAGTATTTTTCTGGATCGGTGAGTAAATTTGCTTACATTACAATCAAAAAATATTTATTTTACAATACTTGGCTCAACAGCTATGAATTTTCAAAATAGGGGATGTACATGAAAATCGGAAGATTTTCATTTAAGTTTTCTAGGAAAACACGATACCATCACTCAAAAAAATCAGCACGTCAAGTTTACGTGAAAACATACGTAATTCTCGTCCATCACACTTTTCATGTAATTTTCACGTGAATTATTGGTAACTCGCACTCATATTAACCAGTTTACGTGCGATCCTGGTAAATTTTATCAACTTTCCCATGAACTAGTACATGAAGTTCACGTAAGTTGCTGTACAGAAGTTTACATGATTTTTCACGTGGATGCGACGTGTCGATTTTTTTGAGTGATGATTTTTATTCAAATATCGTTTCATGCACAAGCCCTGAAGCTGTGTACAAGGTTGCATAAAATTCTGACACATTACAACCCAGTTTGTACGCTACTTTGGAAAAAATACCCTCATATTTATTGTTAAAAGAAAAGCTCAATTTTAGGATGATAATAAATTTGTTTCTGAAATGCATGAAATAATAAAATATGGAATAAAACCCAACATTTAAATTTAACACGAGTGGTATGTGCAATCAGAAATTGGTTAAAACGTGGGCGAAGCGCGGTGCCACTAGCGGCGATTCAGTGAAGCTGATAGGCCGAACCACGATCATTTGTAGGCCGAACTAAGATCAAAAAATTAAAATCGTATTTTCTCAATAAGTCGTAATCTCGCTTTTTGCTTGGAATAACACTTTCCAATAATGAAAGAATATAGATGAAACTATGCTTTAAAATTGATTTTAACCTATATTTCACAGACTAAAACACTTTCTAGGTGTTTGAAAAGGCAGCATTAATGACGACATTGGAAGCCGCTTTTACATGCGTTATAAATTTAATTATCTGAGCTAGTTACATTAATTATCATGGCAAATAAATGAAGGCAATGCATAGAAAAATAATATAAGCAGCTTATAAAACTATTTCGCCTTTAAATCTTTAAATATTCAATAAATTATCGATGATTAAGCTGATGGGCCGAACCAGGATCAGTTTTTGCATAGGCCGAACCACGATCAATAACCCTACATCATCCCATCCTAGCAAGCACTCTCACAACAAACAGCAGCAGGCCGTGCCTTTTTGCTCTGTGAAATTATCCGATGTACCGTAGCGTGGTGCGTAGTCTATGTTAACGACGAGTACGATATATCCCATTAGGCATACGAGAGTTAGGCATAAATGGAGATTAGACACAATGAATGTCAGGTAAAAAAGCAAAGCCAGGTATAAAAGTCCTTAAGAACTTGACCCTTCTTCATCGACAGACTTCGCAGCCGGTTATTATTGCACAGGAAAACTATTGGTGCTAGTGTACAGATCCTATTGACTCAATAGCGGCACCGCCCAGTTGAGAACCGAACCTACGATGACTGGCTTGTTAGACCAGCATCCTCCCCGGAGGATGGCGGTTTGTATGACCAATGTTGGTCATAAAAGTCATCATAAGAGTGTAATAAAACCTAAATTGTTACCTGGGTATGGATGTCAGGCATAATAGACGACAGGCATAACGTACGGAAATTATAATGTATTATAGGCATAACGAGCGTGAAGCAAACTGTTGCACTGTGGGATGAATTCCAAATCTAGGTGGACAAAAGTAATTACGTTAAAACCGTTAGTCCTAGGGCTAGGTATATAGAATGTTCGGAGTAAATTTGTTATTTTAACTTCCGCATTTTTTGGTGTATATGACATTAGGATGAAGATCACAGTAAGCGAGTGCAGAATATAAACTTCTTTATGGCTTGAGTTAGCTGAATAAAATGTTCAGAAAAGTTAAAAAACATTAAATTTTAAGTAATTTTGCTAAAGAAATAAAAGTTCTATCTCTTATGGTTGATGGGCTGGAGCTATTTAAAGTTTTTTGATCGGGGTGGACCTAAAATTCGTGCTAAAAGTGCTCAGAAGGCATGATTTGTGAGAAATAAACACGAAAGAAGATATAAAGAAAAAACGGATTTTTAGGTCCACCCCGATCAATGGCTCCAGCCCATCAACCGTAAGAGATAGAATTTTCATTTCTTCAGCAAAGTTACTTAAAATTTAATGTTCTTCAACTTTGCTGAAGCACACATGGCTGAATCACGAATGCCCGAATGTCATAGACCATCGAAAGGCCTTCGACCTGCTCAAATGTTGGGTGTATACTGTCCTTACTCACTATGGCACATTGGGACTCCACTACGGAATAACCCTTACTGTCATTAATCATAGCCAGTTCAACGCTGTATTTGATTTCAACGGGATGCTTTCTTAATGAAATAATCCAGGCGGACAGCCAGGTTAAGCCTTTTATCCAGAATTATTCCTATTCCGACCTCAAAATGCTAAGGTTAAAAATAGATCTACTAATAGGCCCTAAAATGGGTCTCAAAATTGACCTCAAAACAGGACTCTTAGTGAAAATAAAAGGTATGGATCTCAAAATAGGCATTAAATTGGATCTTTTAATGAGCCTTAAAGTAGGCCTCAAAATAGGAACTAAAAACGAACTTAAAATGGAGCTCAAAACGGAATTCATAACTTACTTCTAAATGAACATCAAAATACTAAGATCTATCATGATCTTAAGATTCCAAAATGAAATGAAAAATTGACCTTGAAATGGGTCTGAACGTGAGGATAAGAATAAAGGACGTTAAAATTACTTACTTACTTTACTTTAGTGGCGGACCGTTACCGATCCTGCGCCTAACGAATTATGGTCCTCCAGTCAGTACCGTCGGTCCTAGGCTGCCGTTCTCCAATCCCAACGAACGCCAGCTGAACGTGCATCGTCTTCGACTGCACACACCCACCGGGTGCGAGGTCTGCTTCGAAGTCTACGACCTCTTCCTGGTTCTCTGCTGTAAATAGTTTTGGTCGAGCATTCTGGTCACGTGTCCAGCCCACCGCAGTCAGCCACATTGCACTACCTTCACTATAACAGCATATTTGTATACTTGGTACAGCTCGTGATTCATGCGTCTGCGCCACACTCCATTTTGCCACCAAGTATAGATCGCAGAATGTTACGCTCAAAAACCCAAAGCAGAGCGTAGAGCGCCAGTTTTGTGTGAATTTGCAAACTACGGGACTTCAGCTGGCTACGTAATCCGTGGAAAGCCCGATTCGCCACTGCAACTCGTCGTTTCACTTCGTGGCTTACATCGTTGTCACATGTCACGAGTGTACCAAGGTATATAAATTCCTCCACTACTTCATATCGTTCCCCATCTAACTCCACCTCGGTACCAACACCACTTGGGCTCCCACGTACTTCGTTTTGGCGGTGTTAATGGTAAGCCCCAATCTCACCGCTTCCCTTTTAAAGGACCTGAAGGCCTCTTCCACTGCTCTACGGTTGATTCCGATGATATCGACGTCATCCGCAAAACCAAGAAGCATGTAAGATTTCGTGATGATAGTTCCATTCATTTACACGTTTGCCCTTCGTAATGCACCTTCCAAGGCAATGTTAAATAGCAGGTTAGAGAGTGCATCCCCTTGCTTCAGTCCATCCAACGTCACGAAAGCAGCTGAGGTCTCACCCGCTATTTTAACGCATGATTTGGATTTTAGAAAATTGGGCAAATGAGGCCATCCAACCACTCCTCCCGCATTTGTTCTTCCTACCAGATCCCGACAATGATCCGGATAATGATTGCTACAGCCATGATCGTACACCGCTCATTCGCCGCTTTCAGAAGTTCAACCGGGATACCGTCCTTCCCAGCAGCCTTACCGTTTTTCAGCTCACTGATTGCCTTTTTAACGCCCTCCTGTGTTGGTGGCTCCACAGCTTGACCATCGCTTACAATTCCTATCCTGTCCCTGCTGATCTCCGCGTTTACCTCTCCATTCAACAGTGTCTGGAAGTGCTCCTTCCATCTGGCTGCTACCGCCGTTTTGTCGGTAAGCAGGATGCCAGCACTATCATTGCACATCATAGGCATGGCAAAATTCCTGCATCTCACCATTTTATAGAAACTCCGTGTTCCACGTTCTCGCGATTCTTTAGACGATGGATTCTTTTTTCCGCAGCTCTAGTCTCTCTGTACCTCTCCCTGTTTTGACGCGTTGCCGCAGTGAGCATGCGACTCCTGACCTGGTTTTTTCATCTGTCAGTTTCTGGCATTCGGCATCAAACCAGCTGTTTCACTGTCCACTGTTCCACGCGTCGTGCCTACCACCTCTCTCGCAGCTGTTTCGATGGCCCGATGGATGTTCCTTCACAGCCCATTTATATCTTCTCCTTCTACCTGCAGTTCTGCGATTCGTTGGTCAAGCTTCCTGGCGTACTGTTGAAACGCAGCGTCCTCTCAGTGCGAGCTTTCGCCGTGTTCGACAGCCTTGCGCGAATCTTACTCACTACGAGATAGTGGTCAGAGTCGATATTTGGTCCCCGAAAAGACCGTATGATGATGATGATGGTCCCACCTCATACCCCTACAACGGTTTGAGCGGGACGATTTATCTAATTAAGATATTTATGATATAACAATGTAGCCAGGTGATAAAAACAAATAGCGAACTGGCTTCTAATACAGACATATCAAACTTTCAAGTGAATATCAAAATTTCAAAAAATGTCCAAGGCTAGTCCAAAACGTTTCCAACCCGAAAATTATCTGGACTTGATTAGGAATCGAACCTAATATTTTGAGCTACAGCTGGTCAGAATTGGTTCCGTACATCGATAACATCCGAAAAGTGTCGACCGGCAATCAAGACATGATCGATATGAGAGCTAGAGTCTCCGTTTGGATGCCTTCAGGTGTGTTTCCGAACATTCAAACGTGGAAAGTAGGTGGTACAGATGGCCATTCCTCTGGCCGCGGCAAAATTTTGAGCCTCACACCGTTATCATTGGTCGACAGATGAAGGCTATGTCTTCCAATGACTGGGTGGAAGAATTCCTCCCTCCCAATCTGCGCATTTGCATCTCCGATGATGACTTTCACGTCGTGTTTTGGGCACTCTCCATAGGTCCTCTCAAGCCTGTCGTAAAACTCGTCCTTAGGATCATCGGATTTATCATTTGTCGGTGCGTATAAGTTGATTAGGCTGTAATTGAAGAATTTGCCCTTAATCCTCAACACGCATATACGGTCATCTACGGGCCTCCACCGGATAACTCGTTGCTTTTGTTTTCCCAACACTACGAAACCGACTCCGTGTTCAGCTTTCTTACCACCACTGTAGTAGATGTGGTACTTGAAAGAAGTGCCTGCAATAGGGTCTACTGCACGGAACTCCCTTTCTCCGGAATTTGGCCACCGAACTTCCTGAATAGCAGCGATCTCCACTCCGAGTTGATGCAATTCTCGAGCAAGCAAGCCAGCCCGTGCCGGTTCATGCAGAGTTCGGACATTCCAGGTACCAAGTTTCCAATCGTTATCCCTTAATTGTTTCCTTGTCCTTTGCCGTGTCCTATACCGATTGTTACGTCCTGAATTTCTTTCTTCGTTGTTCGTGGTAATTGAGTTGGAAAATTGGCGACGAGTGGCCCCAGATCGAGTTGAATGAAGACGACTGCTTAAAAAGCACGAATCACCCCGGCTGTATGCTGCTGACGACGACGACGACGGTAAAGAGTTCTTATAGGCCAATAAACAAAACCCAAACCACCACCACTGAACGGTTGTCTTCTGATACATTTCCCCCAACAGCACAGTTGAGGTACAATACAGACTCTGCGTGACTTTTTAATCCAAACAAGCGAGGAAGATGAAACCTTTATGGAAAAAATCGTCCAACGCCTACTGCGGTGGGTAGAGCAGATTGAGAGGGTGCAAAGTACCGCATCAAATTATGGCATTTAGCAGTGGATATCCGTTTAGAACATCATCATCATCATCATCACCATCAACATAATCATAGTGAGCGCTGCTTCCCTTGGGTTACGACGCAGTGGTTTTCCGCTTCCGACCCGTTCTGGTGTGGTGAATCATACTCTTGTTACTCTATCTGTTCGAGAGGGTGTGCGTACTAACAAGTTTTAATTGTGCTTAGCATCGACTTTTTACCTTTTCCATTGCTCGTGACTAGCGAGGGGGAGATTTAGTGAAATTCAACCAAGGGCTAATTAATCCGTCTTAACACGCTTCTCACATTTCATCCATAATAAAGAAAAAACCACATACATATGGTCAGCATGGAGAAAGACGACCGCACTTAATCGAGGTAATGATCAATCTGTCAAAAAGCCATTCAAATTCCAACCCGTGTGCCCCAAATGCAACCGCGCACAGAAAGTGGACGAACCGACGAAAACAAGGCCTGACTGGCTCTCGAGCTCGACAGAAAAAAAAACCCAAAACAATAACGCGTACACCTCTGAATGAAAACATTTGCACTAATCACATTCATAAAACGCGCAGACGTGATCCTCATTCCGGTAGCCTTCGGTTGTTGTCGGTGGCTTATTTTCGAAAGATCTGCGTCCATTCCGGTGAAGTTGCCCTTTTGCTTGATACAGCCAACCGACCGAGCAGCTGCGAGAAAAGAAAAAAAAAATAACGAAGATGCAATGCATATGAGTTGCACAATATCTGTCAAAATAAGATCAACTGCGTTTGCACACATTCATTGTAAAACGACAAAATCACAAAACCGTCTCGTAACGTTCCGTTGGGTAAATTTGCAAGGCGGAAAGGCAAGGGGGAGTTCAGCAGATTACAGAGTCAGCTGACAGTTATTATGGTTACTGCCGCGGTACGCTCCTCTTTTTCTGTACCAAAAGTGTCTGTATGTACAGCAGGCGGCGCGGCCGCCGCGCTGCGGTGGCTTCAAGTTTGCACGACTTTCAGTGTGCGCACACAGCCACTGCCAGGTCCGTTTGTCGCTGGTGGATAGAGTGAACGCGCAAACGCCCAACGCATGCTAATCAGCCGCCGCAGCTTGCATGTTTTGTAACGACTGACTGACGGCCAAAGCAGATTAATGACTGTGAGCTGCCCGTCGTCGTCGCCGTCGTCCGGTCCGAATCCGACCACCGATTTGACCGATCGCACGCAGAGTGACAGATCGATGATGCAATTTTGTCCTGTGGCTGGCTGGTTGGCTGACTGGGACTGAAAATCGATCACCACGGCTGACTGACGTCGTCGAAGCTTCACCCGAAGGGACGTGATCGTGGCGCCGCCCGGCGAAGCATCTTCCGTACGTAACCGACTAGTTGTGATGGCCAATGCTAGCGGGAAAAGATAAATGCCTGTGGCAGCAGCAGCAGCAGCAGTTACAAGGATGCTCCAAGTTTCGTACCGGTTGAAACCGTCGTGACGGGAATCGCTAATCACAAGTTGGCCATGCTTCTGCTTCTGTTGCTGCTGCTGCTGCTGCTGCTGTTGCGAGTGAGTAAATCTTGTGCGTCTGCACTCATGGCCAACTGATTTCGCTGAAATAATCTGATTTGGAAACCATCGTCGTCGTCGTCGTGGACATCGTCATTGTCGTTGAGCAATTGCCTTCAATAAACATCGCCTGCCTGCGAGTGACGGTCAATTTCGAGACCATTTCGGAGATCGCGGCTTCGGTCTTGCATAATGTGGGTCGATCAGTTGGCACGTTTCAACCAAACCGTGTGTGTCCGTGTGATTGTCGTCCCTGTTTGGGTTCGTGACCGATCTCGAATCGCCTCGGCAGCGCGCAGCGCTCGCGGGGTGGAGTGAAAACTTTCTTCCGTGGGCCATCTTTGGCCCATCAATGGAGGATCGCCATTTTTAGGCTGCCCGGTGCGTGATGTGCCAATGATGAATATTAAATTAATCCATTAAATTTGATTCATTGATCCGTGGACGTCGTGCGGAAAACTGGACTGGATGCACCACAGACAGAGCCGAGCCGACCGCCGACAGCCGGGTTGGCACAATCGAATCGACCAGCAATCGATAAGGAAATGGATGCAAATTTCTCCATTCTTTCGTCGATCGGTGCATTGTTGCAGGCAAATGTACGTCTATGTGCATACGATCGAATTAGTCCCGGTCGGCTGATTCCGGTGAATTGATTAAACAGCTGCGTGCTATCAAGCCAGCAGCAGCGTCGATGGAAGGAGAATTGCTTGAATGGGTGGCTTGGCTGACTGGCAGGTGGTCAATGATCAGCCGTTGGTGATAACGGGAAGTGCGTTCGAAAGGATTTGAATGGTGAAACATCTCGGCACTGCCAGTTTAGGTGAATGAATTAAGGTTATAAATAAGTAAATGGCGTGGCATTAAATTTTCACTGAGAACCTTTTCAAATTTTATTAAATACTGCCGAGTGTTTGGTACTTCAGTTTACAATAGAATTTAAGCCACAGCGCAATTCGTTCCACTGAATCGTACGCCGCCTTGAAACTTATAAACAAATGTTTAGTTCATAAGTTGAATTCTTAGAATTTATCGAGGATCTACCGCAAGCTAAACATTTGGTCCGCAGTGGAGCGTCTCCTTCTCAAAAACCGCATTGGTATTCACCAACAAAGGTTTTCTACACCAGCTTTAGTCTATGAAGCATTGATGCGGGTAAAGAATTTTGTATGCATAGTTGGGGAAAGCAAAGCTCCGGTAATTACTACAATCGAATCTATGACCCTTTTTGTAAATAAATGTCTCAAGAAGTCTTCCAGAGCAAGTTCGCAGGCAGAACCTACCGAGTCTTCTGTCGATCCAGCGCCTGAGCGACCGAGAGTTGGCCAACCTGGAAATTCGCGGTGAAGACTTGCCTCAAGTTGGAAGAGCTGCCGATGAGGATGGGACATTGTAAGTGGTAGACCAGCCAGAGGAAGTGCAAAAATGCACGAGCGAAAATGATTTAGCTGTTAGGATTCGTCAAGTACATCTACGCGACGACGGCTCCTAAGGTATTGGCGAAGCTTAAAGCAGTTTACAAAAACACCGGTCTAACCCGCCAGGTGGGGCTGCTCAGAAAGCTCACCACTACCGTTCTCCCGTGGTGCGGAATTGTGGACAGGTATTTGACGGACATAATCTCCATCGCTCATATCCTTCGGGGTGGTGGTCTTGACATCTCCTAGGAGTGGGACTTCCGGAGGAGTATAAGCCCATGATAGTCTCCCCATTGATTCGGGGGGAACGGAGATTAACGACATCAAATTCAGCGATTCAGCAACGAAGGTTTGAAGGCTATCGATCCGGAGCGTGAGCTGACAGCAACCGATATCCACGTTTTGCAGTATGGATTGTTCTGGACGGAAGAGTCTGACAAGCAAAAGGTGTTCCCAACATTTTATTTGAAGAGAAGTTTGTTCAACCATTATACAGCTTATATCTAGTAAGCAAGCGCTTGTTAAGCTGTTATTCAACTATTATTCAATGTCCCTTGAATCTACATCAGTAGATTTGAACGAATGGCATATAAGAGAATGGGCCTCATCAACATACATAATCTGAAGCTACTAAAGAATGGCCTAGTCACTGGAATGCAGTTCAAGGATTCGAAAATGGACAGCATGTGACATGGATAAGCAAAACCGTCTTCCATTTCCGAAGAGCGGTCATCGTGCCAGTTGCATCCACACGTAAATATACGGACCAATGGAAAACGAGTCGTTCAGCGAATGCCGGTATTACGTGTCGTTCATGAATGACTGGACACGGCGAATTTACATCTGGAACCGAAGCCCGTAACTGAAGTTCTCCATGTATTCGACAAGTTCCGAGCTCCAGCTGAGGGACAGACCAGTTTAAGCAGAAAGTTCTTCGCAGTCACAAAGGTAACGAGAATTGTACACCAAACTTCCACCGAGAGCAAAATGGGTTGGCCAAGATTCGAGACGAAGTTCATCAGAGCAGAACAACAACTGGGCGGTCAACAAACGTTCTTCTGCCAAAGGTCACATTTTAACCCCGCAGGAGGCCTTGTCCGGCCACAAGCCTGATCTGTCCCATGTGCGTGTTTTCGTGTGCGTGAAGACGATGTCACACATTCCTAGATAGAAGAGCAAGAAATGGGACGTCAAATCGAAGGAGTGCGTCCTAGCCGGTTTCGATTAGTAGAGCATTCCGGTGAAGAAGAATGTCTCCAAGAGCCGAAACGTGGTTTTCCTCAACGTGTCATACCAAGTCGACACGCGACATCCAGCTATGAGCAGTCAGCTACTTCAAGCTCGAAACCGAGGATTTTTCGTGAGTCTGGATTTCCTTGACGACGTTCCGGAAGCAAAATCGAAGGAACCGACCAATCCAGTTGAAAAGCCAGCTGAGTCTGACCATCACAAGCCAACCGATGGCAAGCCGTCGAATACCGAGGATTTTTTTTCTCGCTAATACACACAAGTACTGGCGAATCATCCGATGACACTGTTGTTGACGTGACAATTGCGACGCTCCCTCCGCAACAATCTTCATATCCACCCAAGTGACAGGTGTTGAGGACCAGCGGTCGTGACCTTGCAATTTCAGGCCACGAACAAACACTTTCCGTAATTCCCCAGTTCAGTTTGACGAGTGCCGTCCAGCGACGTAAGCGACGGCCGACGAGGAAGATCGATGGTTCTCAAACTTCAGCGGAAGCGTTTCGAAGTGCCGATGCATTCTTGACGAAGCTCCCTGCGAGATTCGGGGTTGGGTACGACAATCCACTCGAAATTCCAACACAGCACTGGACTGGATCGTAGCAATGATAAGTCCAGTACGTTTACCCGGAAAGCACTAGATTGTGGTCCGAAAGCGTGTTAGCGCCCCCATAGGTTCTGAAAAATGCCGACCATCTATGAGTAAGCGGTCAGTTTATGATTCCGTCTGGTTGGGTGATATCCAGGTGTACCGATGATGGAGATTATACTGAGAGAAGGTACTACGTATGGTCATGTTCTTGCTAGTGTCGAAGTCGACAGGTCTCCTTACTCCGTTTCCGTCGCTTCGGTCTTTGCCTATTGTTCCGATCCGGGTCGTTTGTTGCTTTGGTATTTAAGTGATGCATGATTGCAAGCTTCGCGACCAACGCCACAGTATGGCCGGAGGACCATCGTAGCTTGAAAGAAGCTTCCATACATGACCTCCACCGAGTTTGCTCGTAGAGCCACCGTAGAGAGCCACTAGAACCACTAAAGGTTCAAGCGCAGCTATAAGTTAGATAGTGCAACGAAGGCAACTAGCACATTCTGCAGAAACGGTCGTGAATCCATTGTCGACGTTACCTTCTACAGTCCGTCGCTGGCAGTAGGTATGTGGAGACATCACATACCGTGATCACGATTCGATTACCATCGGTCGCAGGAGCTCCGTAACATTACACAGGATTGGGGACTGCGGATAGAGAGCTTTCCGTTCAGACCTTATGTGTGTTTGTGTTCGGTTACATCCTGGACCTGTCCGCTGGTGTACTTACCAAGAGCAGTTAGCAAGAGCATACGATATAACCGTGCCTAGAATGTGGTAGCTTGCCAGAACGGGCGGAACCCTATGTCTCAGGACGAGAAGCTTTCAGAGGACAGAAAACAAGGCAAATGCAACTCCTTTAAGGAACTATGTCGAGACGCCGATCCTAACCTTATAGGGTGACGCATATCGGGTTGCGATATCAAAGATAAGAGGTCGGACGAACACACACTGTAATGTGTCCAAACAGACTAATGGTCATCATTGATAAAGGGCTCTTTTCGGAGCACGATTTGGCGGTGTAGCCCCTTTGTCTATATGGCGAAGGACGAGAGAGTCTACAACAAGAAACTTGTAAGCAAAAGGTATAAAGGCTAAGAAAGCACCCGGTCCAGACGGAATCCCTAAAGTACAGCTGAAAGCGGAATTACAGACATTTCCAGACACGGTTAGAGTGATTAGAAGATGGAAAGACAGATTCATACGTTCTGGATAAGATTCATACGTTATGGATAAACAGGAAGCACGTCAGGATGGACGTCAACCGGATGTACTTTATGTGTGGAAATAGTTTCTTCAGACAAGATTTTCGTTAATTAGGACACGCAACCAAGCTCCTCCGTCCTAAATGTGGAACCACTGGCAGAAATGCTGGACACAGGTGATATTTACATAATTTTAGCGTTAAAAACTGTTAGCAAAATGTACCGAAATGAAGGTGTTTGGTGCAGGAAACTCAAACGGCAACTTTTACACAGCAAGCACAAAAAAGAAGTGCAACGACGTCGGCCTCATTCCATAGCAGTACTTAAATTGAGGTCCCGGGTGGAAAAAGGCACGGGAAAAATGGTTCAGAACCTCCCGAGCTAGGAGGCCCACAATCATCATAAATATAAGAGGCTTATGCCTGTCGCCAAAACGAGGGGCGCGATATGTATTTTCGTGGTAATAATCGTCACATTAAGCAAAGACTCAAACCAGTCATACCAGATTACATTCTAGACGAGCAAAAGTAACGTAGTTACACGTCATAGAGTTACATAGCGTTAGCGTTACACAGCGTACCTAGAATTTGCTCTCAATTAGACGCGAGGCGACGCGCGGGGGTTACAGCTAGTCTATTTATATAAGAGGCTTATGTCTGTACCTCTGACTCTGACAGGACGTCATAATAGGCTTATCGGTAACTTAAAACTGGCCCCTGACAGGACGTTATGCTTTCATAGCAATGGGTTGTATTCTCAGTCACCTCAGTCACTGGTTGACTGCTGGACTGCTCGATTGCTCAACTGTCGATTTAGTCAACAACGATTTAGTCAAGAATCGCTCGGCTGGATTGGTCGATCAGACTGCTCGATTTGATTGGTCGACTGAACTGCTCAACTGAACTGCTCGACTTAACTACTCAATTCGACTACTTGACACATTTGTACGACTTATTACTCGACCCGACTGCTCGACTTACTACTCGACTCAACTGCTCGACTCAATTGCACGATTGAATTGCTCGACTGGACTGTTCGATTCGACTGCTCGACTGGACTGCTTGACTGGACAGTTTGATTCAACTGCTCGACTAGACTGCTCGACTCAACTGCTTGAATTAACTGATTCGACACTCGATTCAACTGGTTGATTCCACTGCTCGACTGGACTACTCGACTGGACTACTCGACTTAACTGCTCGACTCAACTACTGGACTCAACTACTCGATTGGACTATTCGAATCGGCTGCTCGACTCAACTGCTCGACTAGACTACTCGATTTAACTGCCCGACCTGACAGCTCGACTCAACTGACGACTGGATAGCTTGATTCAACAGCTCGACTAGACTGCTCGACTTAGTCACTTGACCCAACTGCTTGACTTAACTGTTTGATTCGATAACTCGACTTAACTGCTCGACTCGACTCGACTGCTCGAATCAACTGCTTGATTGAACAGCTTGATTTAACTGTTCGATTTGACAGCTCGACTCAACTGTTCGCCTCGACTGCTAGACCCAACTGCTTGACTCGATTGTTTGATTCGACTGCTCGACTCGCCTGCTCAACTCGATTGCTTGTCGCGATATCATATGGTCGATATTAAATCAGAGCGGAACAAGTCGCGTAATTTTTAAAAAAAAGGTAATGACAACAAACGATCAAAAATTTTCTAAGCAACATTTTACTCTAATCAGACTACATAAATGTTGCAAACAGCCAGAGTTATAAGATGATTTCGAATGTAGCAAACTTTGAATGCATTTTTCTCGAAGTCAGAATTTTGTCACTCGGTTCTGTCTGACTTAACACCGACCATATGAATCGGTTCGCGGCAGACGATTGACGGTTCAGAGCCACTCACACAGGAGAGCTATTTTACCCACCTATAGAATCAGCACAGCGGAGATAATGTTTTATTCATATAAATAAAATCCAATGCGAGCATAAAAACTATTTGTTTCAGTTATGCACTTATGTTATGCAATATAAGAACTCAAAGAACTAATACAAAGATTAAACATCTCCGCAAACACTAGCCAATGGAATGTATCCGCAGTTTTGTGAATTCTGAACAGACATTTGTATTTTCCGGATCGTAAGATTCGGGCTCAACTAGTGATTATTATACAACCGTTAATCTCGTAACACACATAAGCGCTGCTTGGTTGCCTTCTATATTACGTGAACAAATTAGTGACAAAATTCGCGAAATGAATTGAAATGTTGATTGAAATGATTTTATATCTATACTTTCATTTACTTAAGTTTATAATAAGCGCTTGGCTTATTTATGAGACAAAGTAGTTTCTATTTATGAGAAGTTATAAACCATTAATAATGTTATTGCCGCTTTATCGTAGCGTCCACCTGGTCCGTGATCCTACAATAATGAGGTCCTTTCCTCCTAGCTATAGAGCAAGTAGGTGCAAAGAAGTAAAAAGCACATGTTCGCTGATTAGTCCAACGCATCGATCCTCAAAAGAAAAAAAACAAACGATCTCCCATCCGCGCGCTTCTGGCTCCCTCTTCTCGAATTCGACTCGTACGTAACTCGACTGCGCGGTTGCGCGAAGCCAATAAATTTAAGATCAGACTAAATCCTCTGAAATAAAGGAGCAGACGAAGGCAGACAGAAAAAAAACGTAACATTTTAGCCAGAGCGTGTGCCCTCGTACTCGTACGGACGGACGGACGGACGGAAAGAATTCGTCGATCAGCTGAGAGCTGATCGTGATGATGATGATGATGATGCGATCAAAGTAGCCAGCCGTCGGTACGTCTGACTGTCCAGTTTTGTATTCTCGAGAAAGGGTCGGGGGGAAGGTTGCAGACGAAAAGTGAAATGAACTTCCACTGAACCGTACAGAGGCGGCAGGTGCTTTCGGTCCATTCGGTCCGTCCGGTCCGGTCCGGTTGAAGTCACCTAACAGTGTGTGTCAGGTGATGATCAGCCGGAACAACAACAGAACGGCGCAGCATCGCGTAGTGGAGAAATAAGACGAAACAACAGAAAGACAGACGGAACAGGCCGGAGGCAACGGACAATCAGCTTCATTTGGCACGAGCCCAAACCATCGCGCGGAACGCTCCGTTGTTGAGCACGTGCTGCTGTCGGTGCGTTGCGATGGAAGAAGGGAAGATCCTTGAAGTTTGCCTGCATCCTGCTGACACTTTTCAACCGATCAATTGAGTGAGCCTGGATGGTGAGGGTATCCTTGAATTCACGTTGCGCTGATGGTGGTGGGTACCGACCGGCATATCCTTGAAGCGAACGACGATCTTCTCGCTCGACGGACGATTCCAGCTGCGGCCGGCTGCTGCCTAATGTATCCCAAGAACGAAAGCGAGTAAGAGTGAGAGACAGAACGGATGGACGGATGGATGGACACGGATGCGGCCAACGCAGAATTGAAGATGAATAAATTTTCCTGTAACAAACACATAATGATTACGTTAGGTAGGAAGAAAAACCGCGCCGGGTGGCACCTGTACCTGTGCGCGTTCTTTTGATGGCGTGGAATGTAACAAAAAAGTACGCTTACGAGGAAGGTGCGGTTAAAATAATTAATCGTTTTTATTCCTAACAATTTTTGATCAATTTATAAACGACACTATGCAGATTGAAAAATTGGCAGTTCGACTCGATCAAAGTGTCGATTGCTTGTATGTCACGCATACTACGATTAGTCACAGCCTACTGTGCCTTTGTTTTTTGTTTCTCGTTGGAAAGATTGAGCCCCGAAATCTCCTCCCGCGGGATTTTTTTAGGCATGACGGCTCTTCTGTCAGTACTCATTACTTTTAATGCCACTGTCAGGAATGATGACGATGATGGCGTGCTTCAGTTCCGTCATTATATTTCAAATTCTCCCCGCCTATGCCTGATGCCTTTACAAACATTCTTTCCATGCCTTTCCGCACATAGAAGAGCAGAGATGAATGACGACGATGATGATGATGATGATGATGATGGGGAGAAATTTTGCTACGAGATATGAGCACACGCCACGGAATGGAACGGCGAGGACTTTTTTCCTCTTCAGTCCTCGGTATTTTTTTTATTTTTCTTTGTTATCAGTTTGTTACTGTGTTCCGTGAGCCTTTGCCTGCTGTGGGGTGCGGACAAAGCATCGAGCAAGTAAGCAAGGTGTGCTGCTCCTGCTTGTGACCAAGGTGGCGGCACATTGGCGGCGATAGGGTGGGGGTGTTGCCGTGGAAACCAACTTGGCAGGATACATACAGGGCGGGAAAAAACGAAAGCGAAATCCAAAGCTTGCTTTGTCAGGTTCACGTCGAAAGGTGAAAAAAAAGACGAAGGGTGGTTTTGCTCGGAACAATCTCCTCGGAATGGTACCCAGCCAGCAGTTTATAGAACAAAATGAAGTGAATTTTCCCGCAAAAAAAAACTAGTAGTCATAAAAGGCGGAAACGAAAACTTATCATAATGTTCTCTAATATTCTTAAAAACGGAAGCAAACGGCGGACTCACCTTGGCATTCCAACCCACATACCAGGGAAAGAGGAGCACAAACTGCCAAAGGCAGTTCGTCAGAATGTTATCTCGATTCGACATGGACCGTGGAAGTGAAAAAAGCACATAAAACAAGAGTATTGATTTTTTCTCTTCTGCTTACCATTACGTTGTTTACCTGTTCGCGCTGTCATCTTCTCCACAGCACCGCATCGCATCGCAGCAGGCACGGGACAGAAAATGAAAATGTCAACGAGAAGATCGTTTCCGTCGCTCGACGAGTTGCCGTTTGCTTGCTTGTTTTACAGCTTGTTTTTTTTTTATCTTATTTTGTCTTATCTCTCACCGGATTTTTGGTTCCGCTGTCGGTTGACTGGCTGGCGTTCTTCCAATCGATTCGAATTGTATCCCCGGATATGCACTTTTAGCCATCAGATCAGGGGAAAGCTTCACTTTATAACCGCAAGCGGAGAGGTGATTTACTGTTTGCTGTTAAGATTCTCGACATAGTTTCACTTTGACCGTGGCAATTCCAAACCGTTCGTATGCAGGGCTTTGATGTTTGTTTGTTTGTTTACTTTGGAGATGGTTTCTAGCTCTGGTGAGTCATCGCCTGCTTTGGGAGACAGCTAATTGGTTCACGTTCCACACAGCTTGATAAAGAGCTGCGCTCAACCCAATCTGATTTAAACTATAAGAACTTATGTTAATAAAAGTCGTTACTAATCCTTCCATGCATTCAGCTGTGTCTGCCCAGTGTAACTGACCTCCACGAGAGCAAAACACGGAACAGTAAGTAGTAATTTAGAAAGAAACAGAACGGACAAAGTGATAAAAACACCCAATAAATAAACACAAAGAACGAAGGTCAATTGAATTGACCGGCCCGATCGCATCGGATCCGATCCAACCAAGCCAGCCAGCCAGACAGATCCCAAATTCCCAACCTAAATGGATCATACATAATTTTTGACAGCAATTCTTTCTTATGGTGCAGAGTGGCAGACGCGCACGAGCCACAAGCAGCGAATCGAACCGAGCTGAACTGAACTGAACAGCAACAGAGCAGAGCAGAGCAGCGGAAAACACCTGCCGACCGACCGATTCTCGCCGCATCGCTTCGGCCGCGGCCCGTGCCCGGTTCATCTCGATGGGTTGCATCCTGCCTGCATCGCATCGTTTTGAACTGAGCACAGCAGAGCACATGGTAAAACGAGGTAAAACTTTTCGACGACGCCTACCTGGACCGGCACGGTAAGACATAATTATGACAGTTTCGTCAAAGAGTAGTCTAACTATTTAATATGAGGACATGAGCAACCCTAGCCCTAGCCCTAGCCCTAGCCCTAGCCCTAGCCCTAGCCCTAGCCCTAGCCCTAGCCCTAGCCCTAGCCCTAGCCCTAGCCCTAGCCCTAGCCCTAGCCCTAGCCCTAGCCCTAGCCCTAGCCCTAGCCCTAGCCCTAGCCCTAGCCCTAGCCCTAGCCCTAGCCCTAGCCCTAGCCCTAGCCCTAGCCCTAGCCCTAGCCCTAGCCCTAGCCCTAGCCCTAGCCCTAGCCCTAGCCCTAGCCCTAGCCCTAGCCCTAGCCCTAGCCCTAGCCCTAGCCCTAGCCCTAGCCCTAGCCCTAGCCCTAGCCCTAGCCCTAGCCCTAGCCCTAGCCCTAGCCCTAGCCCTAGCCCTAGCCCTAGCCCTAGCCCTAGCCCTAGCCCTAGCCCTAGCCCTAGCCCTAGCCCTAGCCCTAGCCCTAGCCCTAGCCCTAGCCCTAGCCCTAGCCCTAGCCCTAGCCCTAGCCCTAGCCCTAGCCCTAGCCCTAGCCCTAGCCCTAGCCCTAGCCCTAGCCCTAGCCCTAGCCCTAGCCCTAGCCCTAGCCCTAGCCCTAGCCCTAGCCCTAGCCCTAGCCCTAGCCCTAGCCCTAGCCCTAGCCCTAGCCCTAGCCCTAGCCCTAGCCCTAGCCCTAGCCCTAGCCCTAGCCCTAGCCCTAGCCCTAGCCCTAGCCCTAGCCCTAGCCCTAGCCCTAGCCCTAGCCCTAGCCCTAGCCCTAGCCCTAGCCCTAGCCCTAGCCCTAGCCCTAGCCCTAGCCCTAGCCCTAGCCCTAGCCCTAGCCCTAGCCCTAGCCCTAGCCCTAGCCCTAGCCCTAGCCCTAGCCCTAGCCCTAGCCCTAGCCCTAGCCCTAGCCCTAGCCCTAGCCCTAGCCCTAGCCCTAGCCCTAGCCCTAGCCCTAGCCCTAGCCCTAGCCCTAGCCCTAGCCCTAGCCCTAGCCCTAGCCCTAGCCCTAGCCCTAGCCCTAGCCCTAGCCCTAGCCCTAGCCCTAGCCCTAGCCCTAGCCCTAGCCCTAGCCCTAGCCCTAGCCCTAGCCCTAGCCCTAGCCCTAGCCCTAGCCCTAGCCCTAGCCCTAGCCCTAGCCCTAGCCCTAGCCCTAGCCCTAGCCCTAGCCCTAGCCCTAGCCCTAGCCCTAGCCCTAGCCCTAGCCCTAGCCCTAGCCCTAGCCCTAGCCCTAGCCCTAGCCCTAGCCCTAGCCCTAGCCCTAGCCCTAGCCCTAGCCCTAGCCCTAGCCCTAGCCCTAGCCCTAGCCCTAGCCCTAGCCCTAGCCCTAGCCCTAGCCCTAGCCCTAGCCCTAGCCCTAGCCCTAGCCCTAGCCCTAGCCCTAGCCCTAGCCCTAGCCCTAGCCCTAGCCCTAGCCCTAGCCCTAGCCCTAGCCCTAGCCCTAGCCCTAGCCCTAGCCCTAGCCCTAGCCCTAGCCCTAGCCCTAGCCCTAGCCCTAGCCCTAGCCCTAGCCCTAGCCCTAGCCCTAGCCCTAGCCCTAGCCCTAGCCCTAGCCCTAGCCCTAGCCCTAGCCCTAGCCCTAGCCCTAGCCCTAGCCCTAGCCCTAGCCCTAGCCCTAGCCCTAGCCCTAGCCCTAGCCCTAGCCCTAGCCCTAGCCCTAGCCCTAGCCCTAGCCCTAGCCCTAGCCCTAGCCCTAGCCCTAGCCCTAGCCCTAGCCCTAGCCCTAGCCCTAGCCCTAGCCCTAGCCCTAGCCCTAGCCCTAGCCCTAGCCCTAGCCCTAGCCCTAGCCCTAGCCCTAGCCCTAGCCCTAGCCCTAGCCCTAGCCCTAGCCCTAGCCCTAGCCCTAGCCCTAGCCCTAGCCCTAGCCCTAGCCCTAGCCCTAGCCCTAGTAGTCGGAGCAAGAGCAGTTCCTTTAGATAATCATGTGCGTAAAAATTCGATCACGTCCCACAGGGATTCCATCATGGGACAAAGTTATCGCTTTTAGCTCGTGAAGTTAAGGAAAAATAAAGCTTCAATAAGCGATAACTTTGTAAGGAAAAGTCCTAGAGATTTGCAAACTTCTGAAAAAACAAGTATTTTGAATCTTTCAATAATCGCCTAGAACCATATACTCTTGTAAAATGCAACCAACATACGCTAAATATGAAAAACTTATTTTCAAAGAAAATGCTCTATAGCTCTGCACTAGAAAGAGATAGAAATGCCATTTCTTTAGCAAAATTGTTTACCTTTATATTTTTTATAACTTTGCCGAAGAAACCATACGTCTATCTACGATTAAAATAAGCTCATAAATGAAGCAAGTATCCTTGCAAGATATCTACTAGCTAAATAACTTAGTATCTGTTTCTAGTTCCGATTCGTGGAGTAAGTTAATTAAGGTCCAATAGTATAGGACCAATACCTTTTTTTTATTTATTTATTTATTTATTCAACATCAACTGACTACAATTGTCCTAATGATGGTTTCTTATACTATTACTAATCACACAGTCAAAAAATTACAAATATACACAGATTTTCTTAAGCGTCATTGACAGAGAAAAACACAGGAAAGTTTTGGCGGATAGTTTCACGTGACAGATTAAAATCAAAGACAGCGGCAACTCTATTGAAGACTCGCTGTACTCCGGTCATAGCACTGTTTTGTTTGGTGCGTTGAAATGGTAGTCGCAGCATTACGTCATTCCGCAGTGCCCTGGAACGTACATTCAGATTAATCGTACCCAAAATGACAGGACAATCGATTCTTCCCTGCAACATATCAGCAGCAAACAAAGCTCTCGCGACGTTCCTTCGCACCTGAAGTGTCTCCAAATGGATCAACCGGCATCGTCTCTCGTAACTCGGCAATCGGAACGGATCTCGTCAAGGTAGATGACGGTGCGCAAAACGTCAGAAGCGGCGTTGAATCGACTCAATTCTAGCAACTCCGTTTTGGTAATACGGATGCCAGACGATGGAACCGTATTCGAGAGTCGAACGGATGAGTGAGCAGTATAATGCCTTAAGACAATACACGTTGGTGAAGCCTTTAGCGATGCGGAAGACAAATCCTAGAGATCTGGATGCTTTATCCACAATGTAGGAAATGTGTCGTCTAAACGATAACTGACTGTCCAAGATAATGCCGAGATCCTTCACTTGGTCGACACGTTGGATTGCAGTACCAACGAGCTTGTAGTTGAAAATCACTGGTTAACGGATTCGGGCGAAAGAAATAATGGAGCATTTTTCAGGATTCACGAGCATGCAGTTCAAGTTACACCAATCCATAAGGGTGCCAAGCTCTGATTGAAGACAAATTGCATCGATCTTGGAGCGAATCCCCGAGTAAATCTTCAGATTGTCGGCGTAGGATAAACGAGGGCCTTCAAGAACGTGGTTGACATCATTAAAGTATAGCAGGAAGATTAACGGTCCCAAATGACTGCCTTGTGGGATTCCAGACGAGGCCGAAAACGCATTAGATTAAAAACCTTCAACCGTCACAATCAGTTTACGACCTACGAGATGGGAATTAAACCAACACAGCACACTTCCGCTGATACCGAGTCTTACCAATTTGATTGCAATAGCATGATTGATTTTGTCGACCGCCGCAGATAAATCAGTATAGATGACGTCCGTTTGAGCACGGTCCGCTAAGCTTTCCGCAATATATGATGTTAGACACATGAGATTTGTCGTGGTTGATCTGCCGTCGATGAACCCATGTTGATCATCACTTAGGTATTGTTTGCAGTGTGACAGCAGCGGAGTCATGATTACAAGCTCGAATAACTTCGAAATGGCACATAATGATGAGATTCCTCGGTAGATATTGATGTCTTTCCGATCCACTTTCTTATGAACAGGAAACATATGGGCAGTTTTCCATACGGGCGGAAATACCCCGCTTGAGACGGACAGGCTAAACACCAGCTGAAGGGGGATCTTTGTTTCGTCGATATTAAGAGTACCCAGCGTATTCGCACTCATTAGCGCAACATTGTTGGCAGCCTGAGTAACTTGGTCGTCTGGGATCACTTCATCGCAAAACGTTCGCCCGAATTTATCAACAAATAGTTGACTGATATACTGGGGATCCGAAGCAACTTCACCATTCAGGGTCATGGTTGAGGGAAGGCCCGATTCTTTACGCTGATCGCTAACATACTTCCAGAAAGTTTTCGGTTTCAACTTCAGATTACGCTGAATTCTGTGAAGGTGTCGTCTATAGTATTTCCGACTGGTTCGTTTGTATGCAGCATTCAATCTTATGTAATGCTCACGCAGCGAAAGGGTGCGGAACTTGGAGTATGTCCTAAGCGCAGCCCTTTTTCCGTCTTCAGAATACGAAGCTCGCGGGTCAATCAAGGTTTACTGTTTGGCGAATGTACTATCTTAGGTACATGACGATCGATTGCGTGCCCAATTATATGTGAAAGAGTCAATGCTGCGTTGTCGGCATCGTTTCCGTCGAGAACACCAATCCAGTCGATAGTTGCAAAGAATTAGGCCAAGGCTTCGGTGATCAGCATTCCGCAAGTCGTACGAAACAGGCGGGATGATTTTCATATGATCAGAATGATGGTCGTGGAGGGCTAGGATGAATGGAGGGTGGTGTCTTACCAGCTTAACCAGAGGCGACGGAGCGAGCGAAATGACTGGGGCAACATCCTGTACGCTGACGAAGCAGAGATCCAGACTGTGATTGTTCTCGTTGGTCACGTGGTTGATTTGTCGCAATGTGGCAGAGCTATAACAGTCGAGAAGCCGTAAAGCTCCGAGGTGTACAGTGGAGTGATCGGGATCCGGATGGAGAAAACCGTTGCTGGATGGTTGCCACAGAAGTCCTGGAAGGTTGAAATCCCCGATAACAATTAGCTTGTCGGTTGCGGTAGCCACATCGATAACTGACATAACCGACCGGGAGTGAACGTCGATTAGAGCGTCATCGCGTACTCGATCAGGCGGAATGTAAATTCCACACACAAAAAGTTTGCTGTTTGCGAGTTCGATACACACCCACACATGCTCAATACTGCTCCATTGATCATTTTCATTCACTTTTGATTTCAGTTTTTTGTTCACCGCTTTTAGGCATGAAGATCGCCATCGGTAGTACTGGTTCGAGATTGGTAGATTGGTTCGACGGCGAATGCGAGCAATTAGTGCAGGAGAAGACAGCAGCACGTGCGAGAATGCTGCAACACCGTACGAGGGCGAATGTGGAGCGATATAAACAAGCACGGAACAGGCAAAACTCGGTCTTCCGGAGGAAAAAGCGCCAACAGGAAGATCGAGATCGCGAGGCGATGGAAGAACTGTACCGTGCTAACGATAAACGGAAGTTCTACGAGAAGTTAAACCGTTCGCGCAAAGGCTATGTGCCGCAGGCCGATGTGTGTCGGGACTCAGACGGTAATCTTCTCACGAACGAACGGGAGGTGATCGAGAGGTGGAAGCAGTATTATGGCGAGCACCTTAACAGCGATGTAGCTGAACATGAACGCGACGATATGGCAATACATCTCGGAGCACGTGCAGAAGATGATAGAATACCAGCTCCCGACCTCCAGGAGGTCGGCTGAAGAACAATAAAGCGGCTGGGGTGGGGCTGATCAGCTACCCGGCAAGCTGCTGAAATACGGTGGTGACGCACTGGTTAGAGCGCTGCACTGAGTCATTGTCAAGATTTGGGAGGAGGAGCTACTACCGGAGGCGTGGATGGAAGGCATCCTGTGTCCGATCTACAAAAAGGGCGACAAGTTGGATTGTTGCAATTACCGCGCAATCACACTGTTAAACGCCGCCTACAAGGTACTCTCCCAACTTTTATGTCGTCGATTATCACCATTTGCAAAGGAGTTCGTGGGGCAATATCAAGCGGGATTCATGGGTGCCCGCGACACCACGGACCAGATTTTCGCGCTTCGGCAAGTGTTGCAGAACTGTCGCGAATACAACGTGCCCACGTATCATTTATTCATCGACTTCAAATCGGCGTACGACACGATCGAACGAGATCAGCTATGGCAGATTATGCACTACTACGGATTTCCGGATAAACTAACGCGATTGGTCAAGGCGACGATGGATCGAGTAATGTGTGTTGTTCGAGTATCAGGGGCAGTCTCTAGTCCCTTTGAATCTCGAAGAGGGTTACGGCAAGGTGATGGGCTTTCATGTTTGCTGTTCAACATCGCTTTGGAGGGTGTGATAAGAAGAGCGGGGATAGACACGAGTAGCACGATATTCACGAAGTCCGCCCAGCTTCTTGGTTTCGCTGACGACGTTGACATGTCATTACACGTACCTTTGAGAGGATGGCGGAAACGTACATCGGACTGAAAGCTGAAGCCAAACGGATTGGACTTGTCATTAATGTATCGAAAGCAAAATACATGAAAGGAAGAGGTTCTAGAGAAGTGAATGCTGACCTCCCTCCCCGGATTCATTTAGACGGTGGTGAAATCGAGGTGGTAGAAGAGTTCGTGTATCTGGGCTCACTGGTTACTGCAGACAACGACACCAGCAGAGAAATACAAAGACACATTTTGGCAGGAAATCGTGCCTACTTTGGACTCCGAAGGACGCTGCGATCGAACAAAATTTGCCACCGCACGAAGTTAACAATCTACAAGACGCTGATTAGACCGCTAGTCCTTTACGGCCTTGAGGCATGAACTATGCTCGTGGAGGACCAACGCGCCCTCAGTGTTTTCGAACGGATGGTGTTGTGCACCATCTACGGCGGAGTGCAGATGGAAGACGGAACGCGGAGGAGGCGAATGAACCATGAATTGCATCAGCTGCTTAGGGAACCACCCATCGCTCACAACGCAAAAATCGGTCGCCTGCGATAGGCTGGGTACGTCGTGGGGATGTCGGACGACAGCCCGGTTCAAAAAGTTCTCAATAATGATCCGACTGGAACGAGACGGCGGGGCGCGCAGCGAGCAAGATGGATCGATCAAGTTGAGGGCGACCTGCGGACCCTATGCAGACTACGTGGCTGGCGAATTGCGACCATGGACCGAGTGGAATGGAGACGACTTTTTCGTACAGTAGAGGAAACTACGGCCTGGAGCTGATTGAATGCAAAAAATGCGACCGCTATCGGTTGTGTTAATCAACTTTTCGACTCGAATTTATATATTTGTTTCAGTAATTTTGCTAAACATGCTAAATCTTCGCGAACTTTGGCTTGAAAGGTTCAACACGAAGAACAAACATGTGCTGATAGAGCTATTACCTACTCTGTGGCCGGCGGCGGTGGGCTGAGCACGTGGCTAGAATACCCAACGAAAGAGTAAACCAGTCTATTTTCAGCGGAGAACCAGGAAAAGGCTGTAGGCTCTGGGGTAGAGTCCGCACCAGGTGGATGTGCGCTGTCAAGGTATGATGCACGTTCAGCTGGTGTTCGAAATGGTAAATTTCGTTAAAACCTAATCCAAGTAGGCGCTCGACATTCGGCACATCGTAAACTTCATCATCGCTCGACGTTAGAGGTTTAGGTTAGGACTCCGGTTCTTGTTTGCTGCTGTTCGCCGTGTGTTACTTTAATACGACCATTAATAATACATTGTGTTCAGCTGAGAAGGAGATGGAGAAGATGCTCCGGTTGACTTCTGCCGCTGCGCGGCACCACCGTTCCATCCATCTATCGTTCCTTTCGGCTGGCTGGCTGGTTGGTTGGATGGTTTGTTTAATTCAATAAACACCTGTTCGCTCTTCAGCGCTGCTGAAGCAAAGACACAGATGCAGAAGATGGGGCGAGACGCATCTCATCCGTTGCTGGTTCCGACGATGGGTTTCTATCGACGCTAACGCTTGTTTTTTCCTCCTCTTTGTCATCCACGCGGACGGTGGTGCGCGCAGGTTGCTCACTTGTGATTGGGGATCGATTTTTTTTTTCTTGACTCGCATTCTGGTACTGAGGCTGTGCGACGAGTGGCATGCGATGAGACTAACAAAGACGGTGCAGTCTTTGGGCCGGCAGGCAGACGCAGAGCGTCGATGATAATGACCTGCCTGCGAGCCGATTAAGTGCCACCATCTAACGAGACAGCAACACTAATTGCTCGCTTTCGTGTGTACAAGCTGCTACTGGGCTACTGCTGGACGTGTTGCGGCTACTTTCGCAGCTTGCTGCGATGCAATTAGCATTATTTGACATAAACTAATAACTTTGTCCGTCGTCGGTCGGTCCGACGACGACGATCGGTGGTGTCTCTTGTCTTAATTGATCGGACTAAAGACCAAACGAGTTTATTGGTTTTCCTTTTTTTTTTTGGAAGTTGAGGACGACCACTGCAGCAATCTGGCACGCAGTCACGACTCGAAAATCGATGCACCTCATCCGTCGTCCGTACGTACCGGCAATCATGTAAACTTGAGCATCAGGTAAACGGATTTCACCGTTACCGTTAAGTACCGTACCGTACCGGTGCGGTCGGTCGGTCGGTCGGTCGGCCGTTGAAAGATCACGAAGGCACATCACGCTAGCCGGCGCGTCCGGCCAGGCAGCGCAGCGGCCGAACCGCCAAGCAGGGAGTGATACTAAAGTTTCTCCCGGCACACAAAAGGTGAAAATATTTTTGTTTTGTTTTTTTGATGGTTCATTATTAATTCATCATTCATGATCATGATCGAGCAGATCCTCTGTATACGTTGTCGTGCATCCGTCCACCACCATTTGATTCGATCGGTTTCCAATGGATAGACACTCCCGACTTCCTTAATAGCATGCATAGTTCGCGCTCTTACTGTTTTTCAGATTGATTTAAACTTGTACTTAAATCAACGTTGTAAAAGAATGATGATGTTCACTTACCACATGATCTTAGTTGACAAGTTCCTTTCATGAAGAAGTGGTTCAGATCAGTTAAATCTGAAATAGAGAAAAAATATGATTGAAAAACGACTTTCTAATGAGATTAACCAACAAAGGACACGGATATGGGTTTAAAGAGCCTCGCCAAAAATAAAACAAATTTCGAAACACACGTGCCATGGCCTGCTAATCGGTTTGATGGCATGCCATCAAACCGTCATAGCGTCATGTCCATTTTTCTTTTCTTTTTTACTTCCTCTAATCTCCCTTTGGGAGAAGGTTTGATCGCAGCAAGCAGCGCCCGATTCGGACAACGATACCGACCGACGACCGCTAATCGTCGCCATCGTCAGAGCTAGCCAGACCCGACCAAACCATAGGCTATGATTTTGTAACAAGCAATAACAATCAAGCATACACAACAAAACAATAAGAAATATGCATGCAAAATAGAGAGAGAAGACGCAAAATTAATGTAGTCACGCCATAAACGTTTTGTGACACCAATGCATAAATCAAAACCAGCAAAAATAAAAAAAGACACTATCCATTACTAGCACCATCCAGCGATCGATCGAACGATCGATCGACCATCGATCTTCGATCGATGACTTTTCCTTACAGTTTTGTCCGCACCACGCGTCTTTGAAAGTAGGCGACGCTCTGCATGTGTGTGTGTGTGCGCGCGAGCAAATCATCGAGCACGTGGATGATTGCCGGCCAGCCACAGATCATTGGGCACGCCCTGTTCTCGAATTTCTTCTCCTTCAGCACTCTTTGTAGATGTGGACGTGTACGCATACCATCGCACAGCATCTCGTCGTGCTTCACCATCAGTGATGGAGATGGAGAGAAGAAGTTCTCTCACATCTCATGACGTCTAGTTGAGAGGATGATGCCGCGAGAGTGTGGGAAGCTGTGTGGTGAATATCTTCACTCTCCGCAAGCTCGGACTTCTTATTGGATGCTGTGTGGTATGGTGGGAATTTTCTGATTGCATTCTGCCTGCAGTCCTACGTGAGCGCGCAATCGCAATCGCAGTGCACCATGCCTGCTGCACTTGGATAATCTCAGCGAAGTATCAGCGGTGGGAGATGCACGGCCTGCTCTGATTGGTTCGATGCTCCGGGTGGGAGATGTAGTCGGTTTCTTGGGCGGTAGAGAGACGTCAGATTTTCCGGAGAAGACATCCGTAGAATCCTATATATATATATAATTTACGGAAATTGAAACTGGGTTCGGTCGGTTTACAAACCAATTCCTAGATGATAAAGCATCATAATTTTACATGTTTTTCGTTTCACTAGTTCACAACTAACGAGTCCATGTTTATGGAATGAATTTAAACTAAATTACTAATAAATTTATGCCATACCGAATTGAACTACAACTGCGGCCAGGATGGGTGACCTCTAACACACGTGTTCCACCTTCTACTTTTTACTTTTGAAACATGCGGATCAAATGCTCATCCATAAAACGGTATTTACATTTCAATAAGGTAAATTTTTCCAAACACCTAATGATATCAATAATCGACCCATACTCATACCCATACCCCTTTCTAACATACTTACTTGAGTGGCAACGGTCCGTTACCGATCCTGCACCGAACGAATTATGGTCCTTCAGTACTGTCGGTCCTGGGCTGCCGTTCTCCAATCCCCCGGACACCAGCTGAACGTGCATCGTCTTCGACAGCACACACACCCATCGGGGGCGGGGTCTGTTTCGGAGTCTATGGATGGCCTCTGCTTAAAATAGTTTTGACTACGCGTCTTTCGCCGGGCATTCTGGCCAAGTGCCCAGCCCACGTATATCTTCAAAAGGATTATTGCAACCTCAATATTCGCCAAAAAGTTGGAAATATGCTAAGGTGTTACCCCTAACGAAGAAGCCACAATTAAAATCTTTAACAAACCTGAGACTGATTAGCATATATCATGGAGAACAATCTGCTAACGAAATATCAAGCAGTGTTTCGCAAAGGACAGAGTATTCAAACTGCAACGCTCCGTGTATTCGATGATCTTGCAAATGCTATCGACAAGAAGGGCAGTGTGGTTCTGGTATTATTGGATTTCTCGAAAACATTCGATACTATATCACATCAAAGGTTCTGTTCGAAGCTAAAAACTCACTTCAATTTTGCCATATCAGCTGTAACCTTGTTGGAGTCGTATCTGAAGGAACGTACCCAAACCGTGTGCTGTGGATACCGCTATTCTAAAATCGGCATTACTACCTCTGGTGTACCACAAGGTTCCGTACTTGGTCCTTTACTGTTCTGTTGCCACATCAGCGATCTGCCATCCGTTCTAAAGTATTGTTCGATTCAACTGTACGAGGATGATGTTCAGCTGTACCTGCATTCTCGTGGAATGCCTCCCCATGAGCTAGGGTGGCTAGTTTATGAGGATTTAGAAAGAATTGCGATCTGGTCCCAACGCAATCAGCTGTTCGTCAATCAATCCAAAAGCAAGGCACTGTTCGTGAAGGGAAGGCATAGGGTGGTGCCATCAAATCTACTACCCACGATTATCTTGGACGGACAGACCATAGAGTGGACGGAGTGTGCAAAAAATCTGGGATTTGCGTTTCGAGCCGATCTGCAATGGGAAGATTTGGTTAGCCAACAATGCGGTAAAATTTACGGTACTGTACGCTCACTATATTGTTGTGCCACTTTCGTTCCTGTAGACACACGTTTAAAGCTTTTCAAAGCTCAAATCTTGCCACACTTTTTGTTCGGTGACACACTGCTGCTTAATGCTCGTTCAGGTGATATGGATAGGCTTCGTGTAGCCTTAAATTGTTGTGTGCGCTTTGTATACGGATTGAGTCGTTACGATCGGTTGCCCATTGGCCAGTTTCTACTCACATCACTCATGTATGTTCCTGCGAAAACTGATAGCAACGCGTTCTCCGAAACTACTCTTCCAAAAACTGCTGCCGTTCCAGGGGCGTCGTTTATAAAATCTAATAATAGCCCCTAACAACACGGCTAGTTATTCCAGCTCACTGTTCGTCAGGGGTATAGTCAACTGGAAGACACTGCCTGATACAATCAAACGCTCAACGTCGGAAGTAGTTTTCAAGAGGGGCTGTCTCGAATATTGGAATCGTAACTAATTCAGAATTTTGACTATGTAGTAAGAAAAATGTTGTAAATATCCATGACACAATCGCTGGCAGCAAATTATAAAGGGTTTCCTTTACGCTACTGTGGCATCCTGTCATTTATACTATATCGTAAGGTTTCGCCTGAAGTGTGTAAAGGTATGTTTGGCACGATACTGGGGAAATATGCGGTAGCGTGTAACTGGTCGGTTGACAGAGTGTGGTCGAGCGTGCAGTGGATGCCCGCGAAAAGGCAGTTAAGTGAGTGGCTAGTAGTGGATGTTTGGTCAGATGTCACAGCTACTATGCAAATAAAAAAACAAACAAACATTGTACTAGCTTCACTATATCAGCATATTTGTATACTTGGTACAGCTCGTGATTCATGCGTCTGCGCCACACTCCATTTTCCATTTTGCCACCAAATATAGATCGCAGAATTTTACGCTCAAAAACCCCAAGCACTCGTCGATCAGCTTCCTTTAGCGTCCATGATTCGTGTCCGTAAAGGGCCACCAGGAGGATTAATGTTCTGTAGAGCACCAGTTTTGTGCGAATTTGCAAACTACGTGACTTCAGCTGGCTTCACTTCGCGGCTTGCATCATTCTGGCCTGGTTCTTTTCATCTGTCACTCTCTGGCATTCGGCATCAAACCAGCTGTTACGCTGTCTTCCACGCGTCGTGCCTACCACCTCTCTCGCAGCTGTTTCGATGACCCCACGGACGTTCCTCCACAGCCCATTTATATCTTCTCCTTTTACCTACTGTTCTGAGATTCGTAGATCAACCCAAGTAACAACGGTAGCTGAATTGCAAGAGCAATGGCTGTTTACGGGTTGGTTTAAGGCGATCAAAGCTGCATAAAGTAAGCACTTAAATGGTGTTTAAATAAGCGATGTTTAAGCTACTTTAAGTTTTTCAAACCAGTTCTCTCCCAAAAGTTGATAAACAAGCTTAATAGCGGATTTTTCTACTAAAAAATCTGCTTCTAAACAGCCATAAACATCAAACCGTTTTACGGCTGCTTAAAGGTGTTAAAGTGTAGAGTGGAAGTTTTCATTAGGCTCACAGCTTTCAAACTACTGTAAGGTTGCTTAAGGGTGTTAAAGTGGCTTTACAAACTTCTTCTAAGTTTTCTTTCGACTCACAGCACACATACTGTCAGAGCGTAGAATTTCGCAATTCGGCTGACAGCAAAAGTTTGGCAGTTATCGGCATTATCGACTGCTTCACGCTAGGCGGGCTAGGCTTCAGGTGTAAAGCTATTCTTACTGTCTGTTCTGCAGATGCAAATAGGGCGGATCATACGGTGAGTGCTTATGGATCAAAAGACGGCGGGTTCAATTCCCGGAAAAAGACATGCATTTTTAATTAGCTAGCTCCTTAATTATACGAATTAAAGTTATTCGAAATTAAAAATATCGCGTTCGAAACATGTTTACAGCAAAAAAAAGGCCGCGTTCCATTTTTTTAAATTTAAAAATAGATTTTTTTTTGGCTGCATAAAGGTTGACGAAGCGTTGATTAAGCGACTGGCAAAGCAGATTGCAAAACTATTCTCGTTCTAAAAATAGAATTGACAGCATTGCGCAAATTGGCTATTTAAAAGCGCAAAACAGTTTCTATTAAGCTTCATTGCAGCTTCGAAAGCAGCCATCAATTAGCCTGAAGCTTGATAAAATCACCAGATTTAGATGTTTAAGAGCTGAAAAAAGGTTTTTATTTCTAAACCTAAACCATAGATCAGCCACAGGTTGAATAAAATCAGCTATAAAAGCGTTTGATCAGCCTGAAATTGTTACTTGGGCAGCTATAAAAGCGTTTGATCAGCCTGAAATTGTTACTTGGGAAGCTTCCTAGCAGACTCCACTGCCACGCCATCTGCCATCAACCGCTGGATGTTGAAACGCAGTGACCTCTCGAGTGCGAGCCTTCGCCGTGTTCGACGGTCAGAGTCTAGATTTGGTCCCCGAAAAGACCGTACATCGATGACATTCGAAATGTGTCGACCGTCAATCAGGACTTGATCGATCTGAGAGCTGAGAGTCTCCATTTGGATGCCTCCAGGTGTGTTTCCGAATATTCAAACGTGGAAAGTAGTTGTGCTACAGATGGCCATTCCTCTGGCCGCGGCAAAATTTATGAGCCTCAGACCGTTATCATTCATCGACACATGAAGGTTATGTCTTTGAATGACTGGACGGAAGAATTTCTCTCTCCTTCGGATGTGCGCATTTGCATCTGGCATCCTTTTGGCTTGATTTTGCCTGTTTTTGTCTGTCAACTTTTTGTTTGATCTTTTTCCCCCTGTTTCTGACTTTACTTGTTTGTTCTTCTTTTTCCTTCGTTTCACTTTGTTCCATGTTTTTCCCGATTTTTTCTTCATTCTGCATATTTTGCTTCTTTCGTTGTTTCGCCAATCGACTTCCATTCTTTTAATATTATTCTGTTTTCTTCTTTTGTATCGTTTTTGTTCTTTTTTCTTCTGTGTTTTTAAGTGGATCTTTTACATCTGTTCTTCGTTTCTTGTTTCTTGTCGTCTTTCCCGCCACTCTACCTTTAGTTTTCTATCTGCTTTGCTTTCTTTTTTCTTCTCTACTGCACTTTTCATTATTTTTTTCCCTGCTCTTTGTGAAAGGGCAAAGATTTTAATTATTGTGCACCTACTTTTACCATTGTTCTGCTTTCCTCTCTTTGAATTTGTACATTTTCCTCGTGCTTTTTGCCTTCGCCCTTATTTTGTTCTCTTTGGGGCTTCGGCTTGATCGACCGGTTTTTCTTAATTTTTACTACTCTGTGCTACTCTGTTTATACATTTTCTGTTGTTCTTTTGTTTTTTATCTACCTTGCAATCGTTTCTTCGTTTGCTTTTTGTTTCCCTTTGTATGTCTTCTTCATTTCTCGGGTAATTTTTCAAATAGACCTATGTGACAATCAGAGATTCTCTTCGTGTCTCCTCTGTTCCGCTGTTTACGGCGATACTAATGCGGTTTAACACACCAGCTTTGCTTGAATCCGTGACCGAAGTCACTAGTTAGCATTTATGAAGCCGTAAAAAGCGGAAGAGAGGAGACGCAAAGAGAATCTCTCATTGTCACATAGGCCTATTTGAAAAATTACCCGAGATTTGTTTCTATTTTGCTCACTCTCCTTAATTCTTCTTTTGATTTTTTTCAAATCCTTTTACCTTACCTTTTCTTGGTTTTACTCCTTTACTCGGCTTTTTTCTATCTCTCATTTTGTTTTTCTTCCAACCCTTTTTTGCAATTCTTTCTGTTTTCTTTTCATGTTTTTTGACTGTTCCCTTTTCCTATTTTTGTTTACGTTTGACTATCTAGCCTTTTCTCGCTCGACAAATTTTGTCTTGTTTTTCTCCCTTAGCTTAATTTTTGTTTGCTTTCTTGCTAACATTTTTCCTCCGTTTACGCCGTTTTCTAATTTTTTTCTTTTCACCTACGGATATCTTTCACTTCTCTCGTATTCTTTTGGCTTTAAGTTCCTTAATTTTATTATTCTATTTGTTATTCTGTCGTTTTTCTCCTTTTATTTTGCTTTCTACACTTGTTTTGCCTTTCTTTCCACATTTATTTCAGTTGTTCATAAATTTGACTTGTTTCATTTCTTTTCTAAGGCTATTGAAATTTTCTCTTTTCTCAATTCTTTGTCTTACGTAATTCGCCTATTTTGCTTCTGATATTTTTATTTTTTCCTTCTTTTAGTTCTTTTCCTGTTTGCTTCTGGCCTTATTTGGACCTTCAACTTTTTGTTTGCTGCTTTTCTAATTCGTTTTCGTTTATGCCTCTCCTGTTTCTTACTTCTTTGCTATTTTTTCCTCTTTGTTCAACTTTTTTTTCAATTTTTCTCCTCGTTCTGCATATTTTCCTTCTTTCGTCCATTCTCCAATCGACAATCATTTCTATAATATTAATCAGTTCACTTCTTGCTGCTGTTTACTTCTCCCTCTTTCTGTTTCATGTCCTTCCTTCCATACTTGTTCCCATTTTCGTTCGGTTTTATCGAACATTTGCTCTCTGTTTTGTATTCTTCGAATTCGTTTTTTTTTCTCCACTCCTTTCCCCTTAAATCTTATTTCTTTTTGTTCGGTTATTTATCTCTTGTTGTTGTTTTCCCCCTTTTTGGCTTGTCATTTTGTTCCTTTACTCATCCTCTTTTCTTTTTATCCTCGGTTGCTATCTAATCTATTGTTTTTCCTTTCATTGTTTCACTTATTGCTCATTTATGTCCTTTTACTTTATTTCTTCCCTTTTGCACCGCGCCCCTTTCCCTCCAGCCAAATATTCATGTTGGTTCCCTTTTTTATTTTTATGTGTTTACATTTTCTCTCCCTTTTAATATTTTCTTCTCGATTTTTCGTTCCTTTTATCTACTCTCCACTTTCTGTTTCTTTTTATTTAATTCCCTTTATTCCCCTCCCATTTCTTCTTTTGATTTTGATTTCTTGTCCTTGTATTCACATGTCGGTTTTATGTTTTCCTTGTATTTTCTTTGTGGCTTATTTTCCTCTCGGTGACACATAATATTTACATTGTGTGCTTTTTCCTTCCTACGTTTCTCTTCGTCGTATTTCTCCTTTGCTTCATTTTTATTATTTTTCCCTCTTATTCTCTACTACTTTTTTCTTCCATTCTTTTTTTTTATTTCTCATCTCTCAGTGTCTCCTTTTACTGCTCTGTATTCGTCTTTCTCTGTCATTTTGTATGCACTGGTTTCACTTTCTCTTTTCTACATTTCTTATTTTGCGCCATTTGTTTTCTTACTTCCATGTTCACTTCGCTTAAATTTCCGCTACTTTCTAGGTACTTTTTCTTTCGGTATATCCACTTGTTCTTTCGACTTTTATCACATCATTCTTCAGTTTTTTCCTTTTTCGTCCATATGTTTTTCTCTTTTTATTTTGTTTCTTTTTTGTCTTCTTTTCACTTATTATAACCGCTTTTTGACCATAAATTTCCATTTACGCTTGCTTGTTGTTCTGTCTTTACCTGAATATTTCATTTGTTTTATTTATTTTTCAATTTGCACTTTTCATTTTTATTTCTTCTCCCTTTTGATCACTTTTCTCACGATTTTCGCCCGTTTAATTAACTCTCCACTTTCATTTTCTTCTTTCTTTTTATTTGTTTTCCTTTATTTCACTCCTGTTTCTCGTCTTTTATTTCTTGTCCTTTATTCACCTGTTGGTTCCAAGTTTTCCTATATTTTTTGGAACCTCTTTTTTTCTCTTGGTGACTCATTGTCTCATTTTCTAATGTATTTTTAATTTTTATTTTTACATTGCGTGCGTTTTCTTATAACTCTACTTCTTTTTTATTCCTTTCTTCTTAACTTTTTCTTTTTTTTCCTTGTTTTCTGTCCCCCTCTCCCTTTTCCTCCCATTGTTTTGCTCGTCCTCTGCCAGTTTGTAGCCACTGTTTTCACTTTCTCTCCGATAGATTTCTTATGTCTTCTCGTTTTCATCTTTTTGATGACCTTTTACTATTCTGAACCACTTTTTTCATACTTCCGTGTTAGCTTCTCTTAGATTCCGCTTCTTTTTGTGTACTTTGTGTAGAAAAAAAAACCGATTTTCTCATTTTCTTTTGGCTTCTTTCGCATCGTTTCGTTTTTTTAGTTTCCACCGTATGCTTGTTTCACTCTTTTTATTTTCTGTTCTTTTATCTTCTAATAAGTGGTTTATAACCGCTTTTCACCATAAATTACCTTTTTATACTTGCTTGTTGTTTTGTTCTGTCTTTATTGAAAGTTTTTATTTCACATTTCCATTTTCAATCTTATATATAAAAACTTTTTTTCGTTTTTCGTTTTCCCATTTTTCATTTTGCCTTTTTTTGTCATTTTTCTTTTTCCATTTCTCATTTTTGTTTTTTATTTTCAAAACATTTTCCTTTCTTGTTCAAATCACTTTAGCATGTATGTCCCTCTACATTTGACCGCATACACTAGCATTTCTCATTGATAGGGGGAGCCAGAAGCTGGGTTTTTCACTTTGCATTCAATGATTTGTTTCTCAGCTAAGCATGCGCGGTTCAGTAATAAAAAGAGGCTTTGCTTTCGGAAACTTTTATCCAACAAGAAGCACACTTCAAAGCACAATTACGCAACACCCTCTGGTGAAAAGCTTTCAAAGCTACTGCGAAGCTCTTCAGTGTGAGACGATATTAAAATTCTCACTTTCCGTAGTTCCCAAAATTGAAAATGAAAAAGTAGTTGCAAATTCATATCGCTTTTTAAAATTAATGTTATAAACAAAACTGACCAAGATAAAAATAAAAATGATATTTCTAATTTGTATTTTTTTTTGTTGTTGTTTCGCCCTTCACTGCCACTCTCCCCTATCTCAGAAGGCTCGCAGTGATAACCTCCTGACAACTATTTATTACTTTATTAACAAGCAAAAAACTAACAAATACAACTAACAACATATTTCATTTTATGTAGCTTTCTATGTTGTCTCTACAACTATAAATTACCTGATTGCTTTCCAACTGTCATTGAAGAAAAACCATCAACCGACAAACCAAAGCGTTCGTCGTTCTCACTTTCCTGATGGTTTCATTCGTTCGGTGTTGCCAACTCAAGCCAACACGGTCACTCATCGCAACAACCATGCTCCCGTTCGTTCGCCCCGTCGAAGTCGAAGAAGGCCCTGTTGCCTTATGTGTGAGTGTCAACACGCCACTGGTCGGCTGTCAAACGCTAGGCTTGAGCCAATCAAATGGCCCCCGCTGCTTCGATTGGTAAAAATTTCTGGTCAATCAGAAGACAGAGCGCATCGAAACGTCCGCCAGCCGCCGATGATTTGGAGCAACCCGCCGTGCCCGTCACTGTGCGATAATATTCAGTGTGTGACGCGTTTTGTTTTTTTGCGAATCGAAGCAAACTGTGCAAATTAGTGAATATTCGAAAAAGTGTGTGTACGCGTCGCTTTGCAGCGACAGAGCAGAAGAAAGAGTCCGATTTCATTCAGCTGTGTGTGATTGTGAATAAGTTTCATTTCCGTCGACAGTAACAGGACCGTGCAAGAGGATAACACCAAATTACTCTTACAGGAAAAAGTGAGTGTAATGTTTACCATTTATTAGCCTATCGCCACGTGACCAACAGAACAGCCTATAGGCTGCGGGTGGCTATCCGATTGGCCAATCGCAGGTGCCAATGCAGGGGGATTGGATGCTTTTTTTTCGAAAATTATTCATCACCCATTGGTGACTGTGCGGGCAGAGCCGCCGCCAGGGGTAAGTGAGTGACGAACAAAATCCATCACCGCACCCTGTTGCGGGCTCTGGCATCGCTTGCCGACCTGTGTAACTCGCCTACCCCCGTTTCCTCTGCTGCTGCTGCTTGCTCGCTGTGCGCGTCTCTGCCAGTGCCAGTCAACCAATCTTCGCACGATTTTCATTTGTCGAGCGAGAGACACCGGACTGCTTCGATTTGGTTGGATCGCCCAAGCAAGGCGGCCAATAGCGAAGCTGCAGGCTGACTACTATTCACGATTGGTGTGGCGAATTTGTTACTAGCACCAGCGGTTATTGTGTGCGGGTGCGGGTGATGGTGAAGTGAGCGGGGAACTCCCCGTTCGGTCGGTCAGTTTTCGCGTTGTTTTGTTCTGTCGTGTGCCGTGGAAAAGGGAATGTAAATTATATGAAGTGACGTAAGCGGAATAGTTTAGAAAATATACTCGCCGCGTATTGAAATAGAAAATGATATTAAACAACCTTATTTTTTAAAATTTCGACTTAGGCAAAAAAATTAACGTAGAACTACGTTTATGTTTACTACTATGGTGTGCACTTTAGAAGTACGAAAAATGAACATGTAACGAAAAGTGGTTACGTTTTGGAACCTTTTAACTCAGATATTTTTTATTTAATTTTACAAAGATATTTGCATCAATCGACAAGAAATTTTTATGCATTGATTGATATAGAGAATATAATTAAAATTATCAAGTCATTATTGAAATAATCATAAAAATCAGGCACATGTAATCACGCTTTTGCTTTCCAGGGGACCGGTAGAACGCGCAACTGCACTGCGATTTCGTTTATATCGATTCTAAAAAATCATGCAAAGGTTAAATTCCCTGATTTCCAGTGTGTTTCAGATTTATTATTTTTAAATCCACGATCTTTTAACTTTGGAAGACCGGAAACATTTAAATTATTATCCTGAACTATTTTTCTTAGGTGGTTTCCATGATCGTTTTTGCCCCTCGCTCTCTAAAAAGTTATTTTTAAATAAGATTTAACGAGTGTCCACTTCGCATAATCCTCTTTTTAAGATATAATTTGTCCCTCATTTGCATCATTCTTGATCCTCACTATCCATGTCCATTACTTACATTTTTTTCAAGATTTCTATTCAATCAGTGGCACTTTCAGTAAGAAGTATAAGTCCGACAACATTCCTTTAAATTAAAAGTCGCCACCGTAATCAAACTCTAACTTTAACTGAAAAGGCTGTGAACCAGGCCTTCAACCAAATTTCATTTTTCATTTTTTCACTCAGTTTCATTTAGTTGGGCCAGGACAAAAGGCAAAGGCCGAGTATAGTAAGTCTTGCTCCGCCAGCGACAGTCGTTTCCGGCTCTTCCGGTGACTCAAGCCTCGTAAATTCATACCTTTCGCCCGGAGAAATCTAGAGCCTCAGAGAAATCTTTGACGTAGGACTACGTCTTACGGCAAGTTTTGAGTTTTGAGATAGGGTGTCATTCCAAAAAATCAAAAAATGCGAGCGTCACGAAAAATGAAAGGTTTTGAGCGCTAATAGCTCAGCGGTTTTCCGATCGATTTTCAATATTCTTACACCAATCGATCGGAAAATCTTCTAAGAATTGACATAAATGAAGAAAAGTATCGATTCTTGATGTTGAACTATTGAAAAATTGAAAATAATGAACCTATGTTTTACCAGAATTCTCGCTTCGTGATTGGTTGGAAGATTCTTTACGATGATCTAAACCTATGCCAATTTGATATCTGTGCTTGGGAAGTAAGCCAAAACAAGTGACAAAGTTTCCTCATTTCAACAAGATTTCTTAACACCGCGGTTCAACCTAGACCATTTTGATGTCCTTGCTTGAGAAGTACGCCAGAGAGAGTAACAAAGCCCCCTCGTGCCAACAGATTTCTTACGAACGCGATTAAACCTAGTCCAATCTGTTGTCTGTGTTAGGGAAGTGTGCCAGAAAAAATGACACAAGTTCGTTGTCACAACAGATCGCAAATTTTTTACTGCGTGACGATTAAACCTCGGCGAATTTGATATCTGTGTTGGAAAAATGTGCTACAGCTGTAGTGTTCGGTTATAATACGACTCTGTATGAACACGCATGCTTGCCGTTTCATTAGAGGTGTAGTGAAAAGATGTGCTGTTGATAAAATAGGATTGAATTGGTAAAATCCTTTCAACGTAGGAAACCATGGATAATAAAAACAATCTTTAATTTAGTAAGGTAGCAGGAAAGTAATAGTTTGTGTTCTTGATTTTGTTGTTTTCATATGCACATAGGAATAACTCTGAAATCTTCTGAGGATTGAACGTGTGCAATGTTACTACTTTGATAAATATTACATACAACGCATGTAGCATGTATATATGTTGCGTATAGCATGTATACATGAAGAACCAAATGATTACAAGCATGGATACATGCCACTATCACTACAAAGAGACTTACGTAGTCCTGCGTCACCTATATATGCGGTCGTGTCTTGTACACAACCCCTCTGATTTTTTCTGACAATTCCAGGTTTTCCCTGATTTTCCAGGTAATCGACATCATGTCTTAGTCCAGAACAAAAATCCATGTTCAAGTTGCATTCCAATTCTAAGCTCTAGAGCCCTAGCCCAAGCACAAACCTAAGTTTTAAGTTCACGCCCAAGTCCAACATATAGTTTGTGCAATATGCTTTGCGCTATCTTGGCTGGAAGCAGCTTCGCAGCTGAGAAACGTTATTCGATACAACAATCTTTAGCCGGTCTAACGTGTCCAATGATTTCTTCGCATAATGGGCTAAGACCAGGTCCGGCTAAAAGAACACATCCTCTTTCGCGTGATATTTTTGATGTAGGACTACGTCTTTGTTTAATATAATGAGCCTGTGTAGCACACTTTGTGAAAACGAAAATAGAAGTGTAACGTTTGAATGAAAGATTTCAAATGGTAATAACTACCAAACTACTGAACGAAACTGAACAATTTACGTGTCGTTGGATAGATAAAATGACCAGCAATTTAGGCGTGGTACACTAATTACGTAACGCAAAAATTATAGTTTTTTGACCCCCTCCCTCCCCCATGTAACAATAAGTAACGGTTGGTACAGCCCCCCTTTCAATTACGTAACTTTCACTAAACTCCCCCCCCCCCCTATCTTTGAATAAAAATCACTCAATCCATTTAATTTTTTTAATTTTTGCAAACCCAAGTAACACATCGATTCTACATTCCAATCAAAACCAGTCTGAGCAGAATGTCATTTCTGAATTCTGATCAAACTGTATGATTTAACGCAACCAGGTCTGAGTTCAGAATAGGAGTTTTGATCAGAATGTATTTGATCAAGTAGAATCGAGGCTAAAATCATAAAGTTTCACAGTTGAAACACCAATTAGCTATCACCCCATGTTGCATGTTGGGCCAAATGATCTTCAGCTACTCAGATTTATTTAACAAAAAATAATTCCGTATTTTTTCAATTTGATCAAGTCGCTACGTAACTCTTCTCAAGACAACTCAAACTCATCTCAAAAAGTAACGCAAGCTTGACCTCCCCACCTCCCCTCTATATGTTACGTAATTTGTGCGCGAAGCCTTAAGAGTAAAGGCCCAGACACAATGCATACGGATTTTACTACGTTGCGGAAATTTGACAGAAACCCCATGGAAAAACTGTCAATTTGCCGCAACGTAGTGAAATCCGTATGCATTGTGTTTGGGGCTTAAGCGCAAGAGGAGGGCTCCTGAACAAATGAAACACAAATTTCCTCAAAACTCGAGAACTAATCAAACAAATGGAACCAAATTTGGCATGCAGGGGTTTCAGAAGACAAGAATATTTTCTATGGCGAATTGAGACCCCTCCCCTCTTTAACCCTTTATAAGGCAGTGGCAACTATATTGCCAGCAACGAAAAATATTGTTTTTGCTTTTCTAACAATATCGTTTTAGCATATTATGTACTCAGTATGTTCGGATAGCCTTTGGCAACATTCTCAATGTTATTAAACAGCTGAATTTGCAAAAATGGTAATTTACGAACCAATTTTATGAAAACAAATCTTGGTTTTTGAGTGTCAACAGTAAATTTGGTTTAAATTCGTAGAAAAACCATTAAATTGGAAATTTTTTGGACGGTAATATTCAGTTTACGGCGTGTTGTAACAGATTATGCCGATTTATCTAAAAACTTAGAACCAATATTCGAGAACATGTTTTTTGGGCTTAACGGGCTGCGGCAAACATATTGCCACCAATTTTGTCAAGTTTTCCAGCAATTTTCTCAACAAAAAGAATATAAATGGGTTCTACCGAATGTTAACATTATGTTTCGCTGAAGTTTGTGTTAATTCCACGCGTAGTTGCCACGGCCTTATAAAGGGTTAAGAGGGGGGGCTCCCATACAAATGAAACACAAATTTCCTCATTACTCTAGAACAAATCAGGCAAATGGAAACATCCGGTTATAATCTCTGATTACAGCTTGGTTCGACCCATGCACCTTCCAGCATTGGACAAAAGATAGGAGTCACAACGACAACTTGTTAAGCATAGCTACCTATTACCCCCCCCCCCCCCCTTGCTTTCCACCCTTCCCCTTCATTCCCGAAAAAAAATCCTTCTTCATTACTTTCCCTTACCGTCCCTTCATCAATTGTAGAATCATCGTTTCAAAAAAAAATATTAAATGGAAACATATTTAGCATGAAGGGGTTTTGGAGGCATGCATTTATTTTATGATGGTTTGAGACTCTCACCCCTGTGGTAGGAGGATAAGGACTCTCATAATAAAACAGATATTTTTACGTATGTGCCATATTTCCTGCTATGTAACAAGCGGTAAGCTGTGAAAGTAAACTAGTAAAACCTACTCGGAGCAAGAGACAGTGAATCGACGCCGCTAACTTACGTGCCTGTTGCCATTCATGTCAAAAGAGAAGGTCATTCGAATGGCACGTCATATTTGCGATGTACGTGCTTTGGCTGTTTTTATTTTGAAGGCCACAAGCGAGTTAAAGTAAGATTATTGAAACATGTCGACCCATGCACCTTCCAGCATTGAACAAAAGATAGGAGTCACAACGACAACTTGTTAAGCATAGCTACCAATTACCCCCCTTCCTTTCCACCCTTCCCCTTCATTCCCGGAAAAAATCCTTCATTACTTTCCCTTACCGTCCCTTCATCAATTGTAGAATCATTGCTTCAAAAAAAAAAAAAAAAAAAATTTATATGCCTGATCACATTTCAAGGTCATGACTAAAGTCACGAGTTTGGTCAATAATAATCTATATTTGCAAAGCCACCATTGCACTCAATGAAGAATTGAATCTGAATATCTCGCTCTTCTCTTTTAAACATTCACTTAAACAACGGCACTCACAGATTCTTATAAACATACATATACCAGAAATGCAGTTTACATTATTAGTCTTTGATCTAATGATCTGATATAGTCCTAACGTCACCCTTTCGTACAGCGTACGAACGTACGTAATTTTTCAAGTAGACCTAAGTGACAATGAGAGATTCTCTTTGCGTCTCCTCTCTTTCGCTTTTTACGGCGATCCGTATGCACATCCACTTTGCATAAAACGATTGCCGGAGTCACTAGTTAGCTAAATGTTTTGAAAATTTCCTTTTCTATGCATTTATGTAGCCGTGAATGGCGGAAGACAGGAGACGCGAAGAGAATCTCTCATTGTCACTTAGGTCTATTTCAAAAATTACCCGAGAAATCATTTGAAGAATGTAAGGAAGAAAATCCACTCCAGTCCAGTGAAACTTTTCTCAGAATTGGTGTTGTTAGAATCAGCTGGTCACAAAAAAAACTGGCCACTTGCCTACACCGGTTAATTGCTAGGATTTGGGAGACAGAACAACTACCTAAGTTCCAACCCAAGATGGGGTTATCTGGTCGATCTAGAAAAAGAACAACAAGTAGGACTGTGAGAACTATCGAGCGATCACCGATCTCAATGCCGCCTACAAAATGCTGTCCCCTGTCCCAAATCATTTTCCGCCGATTATCACCAATTGCGAACAGATTTGAGGGATCTTATCCAGGCGGACTTTGTTGAAGAACGGTCAACAACGAATCAAATATTCAAACTGGAGCAGTTCCCGCGAACCATTTGCCAAAGCCGCATATGATACCATCGACCGAAAAGACCATTGAAATATCGCGGATGAGAAATGTCATCAAACTGATTAAATCTACGATGAATGGTACAGTGCTGTGTTCGGATCTCGGGTGAATTCTCGAGTTCATTCGAATCACACAGAGGGCTTCGTCAAGGATGTCACAAGGGGTGTCTCACTTCACAGTTTTGCATTAGTTATTTACATCATTTGCATTCATTGCAAAAATGCAAGCGAGATTTTTTTGCTGCAAAAATTTTTTAATGACGATATTTGCAGTGATTGCAGCATTTGCAGTGAATATATTTAATATAAATCTAGTGAGACGCCCCTAGTGATGTCTGCTGTTTAAAATAACGCCACAAGGTGTTATGGACCGAGCGGATATCGACACGCGGGGTACGATCTCCAGCAAATGAAGCATGAACTCGCACAGCTCTGTGGCGAACCCAGTGTCCAAAAGATGGCTAAAACTAGACGGATACGGTGGACAAGGCATGTTGCAAGAATGCCGAACAACTACCTTGCAAAGATGGTGTTCGCTTCAAATCTGGTAGGAACAAAACGACCAGGGGCACAGTGAGCAGGACGTTTAGACCAGGTGGAGCGAGATCTGGCGGAGAGTACGCGGCAACCTACAACCGAGTAAAATGAAGAATCTGTTCAAGAGCCTTTGCCTTAGGATGGCAAGCCACTTTAGTAAGTAAAGTAAACTTAACTAAAGGCCTGACCACCCGATCCCTCCGGCGCTAGAGAAACTTCTGCTAGGGAACAATCGGTGTAATTGCCATAGGTGTTACTGCATTCGCTTCACGGCTGTTTTGGTTCCATAATTCACGAATTCTCTAAAGAACATTCCGGCCGGCCAAGTACTTGGTGCGGCAGTTTTAAGCTTCCGATCAATTCCATTTTTCATTTGAAGAAAATGAAGCTCAGTAATTTTTCATCTGCATCTTTTTTCCGCAATGCGACAACTTCACCCGTTTCAGGCACAGTCGAATAAATGTGATGTCGCGGTTAGAAATGAACTGATTTTTTCTACGGCATTTGGGTGCTGTGCGATAGATAGGCGGCCAATTATGTTGAGGACCGCGCGGCTTTATCTCGTGGGGGTGAGAGAGCAATTTTAAGGAGGGCGCAAGAGGGGGGGCTCTTATACAAATGAAACACAAATTTCCTCAAAACTCTAGAACTAATCAAGCAAATGGAACCAAATCTGGCATGTGGGGGTTTTTGGAGGCATGAATTTATTTTATGATGGTTTGAGACCCCTCACCCCTGTGCGATAAGGACTTTCATACAAATAAAACAGGAATTTTTGCGTATGTGCCATATTTTCTGCTATGTAACAAGCGGTAAGGTGTGAAAGTAAACTAGTAAACCTTCTCGAAGCAAAAGATAGTGAATCGACGCCGCTAACTTACGTGCCTGTTGCCATTCATGTCAAAAGAGAAGGACATTCGAATGGCACGTCATATTTACGATGAACGTGCTTTGGCTTTAATGTTACTTGGCCCTTTTAACGATCACAAGGGAGTTAAAGTAAGATTATAGGAACATGTCAAGCTACGCATAATCATATTTAATACAATAATTTGTGGACTGGTCGTTCATTACTATTTCAACCTTAATGATGCACACAAGTGATTTTTAAAAGAAATTTCTATATCTCAATGGTTGCAGGCGTTGTACTTATGAACCCCCGTCCATGTATTTTCAAAGCCACCATTGCATTCAATGTAGAATTGAATCTGAATATTTTACTTTTTCTGAATTTCGGAATTTACGTGGTTTTTTTTACGCGATTTTCGGAATTTACGTGGTTTTGATTTACGCGAGACGTATCCTTCGCGTAAAAAGCGACTTGAGTTATAGGGGTTGCATCTACATTGTATTATAGATCCGATTAGGCATTAATTTCCCTCCTCCACAGACTATTCAGCATGTTGAAAAACTTGTCCGGTTAAAAGGAGACATATTGAGACATTTTCAGGTGTTTTTAACGAGATACCTGGATGCCACTAGCGGAATCCAAAGAGCCAATTCTCTCCAGTCAACTGTTGTGCTCCTTTTTAAAGTTGCTTCAGAAGCCATTTCTTTCCGCTAACAAAAATGCTATTCTTCTTAAATCTACTATGTTTAAATCAAATAAGCAATCCTATATTTACACAATAGGGCCAGACACGATTTTTTCTATATCCGGCGGTATTAGTGCTGTGAATCGGCCCAATTTTGGCTTTGCGATTACTGCATTCCTCTTTACTTCTTCACAATCCGCTTTCTTTACGCTTTACGCCGGATCGCAAGTGCTTTCTTTAAGGACTTCCGGCATGGCCTCTGTCCCATCGCCGAAGTATTCCGGCAGCCGAAATTGGTTTTTGATGCGAAAGTTCTCACCATTTTGAAGAATTAATTGAAATCAACAACAGACACGGTGCAAATTTGAACCGTGCTCAATGCAATAATTTTCAAACTGTCAGTTGACATGCTTTACCTCAGGTTGCTGCGACGCACTTTGTCTTGAAGCATATTCTTTGATTAAAATTCAAAATAATCCTTCGCTCAAACGCAAATAGACTGCAACTCATTTTTTATCTACATGTTTCAAACCAATAAATTATTGCAAAATTCAATAAATTATTTCAATATTTCAGAGAAAATTTGAGATCTGATGTCTCTCTAAAATAGTAAAATTTGACAATCTCAAAAGTTATGGATTTTCTTATCTAAATTCCAGATGGCAGACGGCTCCGCCGCCGGACAAGGCTCGCTCGGGGCCAAATCGAGCGACGCCCAGCGCAGTATCGACGAATTTTGGCCAGAGCAAATGCAGGAAATGCAACGCGTTAAGCACGTCGAACCGGGCAACCAAGTGTTGCCACTGGCACGAATCAAGAAAATTATGAAACTAGACGAGGACGTAAAAATGATTTCCGCCGAAGCACCACTTCTGTTCGCCAAAGCGGCGGAGATGTTCATCCAGGAGCTAACTCTGCGAGCCTGGCTACATACGGAGGACAACAAACGCCGTACGCTGCAGCGAAGCGACATCGCGATGGCCATTGCCAAGTACGATCAGTTCGATTTTCTGATCGACATCGTGCCGAGGGAGGAAATTAAACCCGCTCGGCGGGATATCGGTGGTGAAACCAGGCAGGTAGTTTCGACGGATGAAGTGCAGTACTATCTGCAGCTGGCGCAGCAGCATCAGCAAGCTTTGCAGGGCAGTAGTGGTGGTAGCAGCAGCGGCAGCGCTGCTGCCGGAAGTACAAGCGCTTCCAGCGCAAATATTATTCAAGTGCAGGCTGCGCCTACTGTGGCGCAGGTTAAAATTCAACAACCACAGATCCAGACGATGCAAGCCACCCCTCAGATCGCAACCATCACAGCTCCTAGTCCGAACATAATTCTGACGAACCCGGCGACGGGTCAGGCAACGCTACACGCAGCTGCCCCAACAGCGACCATCAATCCCGCTCAACTCGCTCAAGGCCAACCCCTTCAACTGGTGCAGCAAGTGCTGACACCATCCGGAGAAATCACTCACATCCCCGTAAGTATTTTTTCCAAACACCCACCCATATAATATAACTTATTATGAACTTACCGCAGATCCCCCTGACGCCAAACCAGCTGAACTTCATTCGATCGCAGATCCAGTTGACCGGTCCCGCTGGCACCGCCACTGCCGTTCCGACGGCGACGTCCACCGCCGGTCAGCCGATTATCATCCAAGCACCACAGCTGCAAGCCGCCCCGACCATCATCCAAACGGCACCGGCCGGGGTGTTCCTAAATGCGGCACAGCTTCAACAGCTGCAGCAGCAGCAGCAGCAGCAACAGCAACACCACATCATCCAACAGCAGCCACAACAACAGCAACACCAACAGCAGCAACAGCAACACCAACAGTACGAGTAGAAGCTTTTATTTTTTGTTCTAATTTTGTGTAAATAGCACCGTCTATCTAGTTGGTAAAACTTCTATGTTAAGCAATAAACGTAACCGTTTGAAGAAAACAAACAAAACTTGTCCTTTACCTGTTGAAAGACCAACCTCACTGCGCAGCTTCCGTGGAACTTCCATGCCAACCCGGTTTGTTGATTCAATTTCGATTTTTCACAACCGAACTAGTCAGTGTCCGGAACGGACGGACGGATTTCTTTTCCTCTGTGCGTTTGATTGTGCGTTAGTTATGGTTCTACTGGACTGGCGGCGGCTCTGCCGCAAAAAGCGCAAAATTCCGCAAGGCGGTGCCATTCTGGATCAGGTCATTTCGCAGTCGGCCAACGCCTCCAATCAGTGTCTGCTGTACAAGATGGCCAACTACAAGCGCGGTGGCGATCTGATCGATGCCTTCCAGGTCGGTGGACAGAAGGCCGTCGAGCAGCTGATCCGCGATCAGTTCGGTGTGTTCATGTACAACGCCGGACGCGGTCAGGTTATCAACCGGGCCGAGTATCTCCGCTGGAAGTACATGGATAATCATGAGGTAAATAAATTAACTTACGTAATCGGAATCGAAATCGAAAAATCGATTTTTTGCTTACACTCACCCACACTTGCAAGGTCGTCATTCCGATTGAGGCTTCCCTGTCACCGCACGATCCGCTGGGCAAGTGGGTCGACCATAAAGCCTGCTGGCAGATGCAGTACCGTGGTCTTCTGGGAGAAAGCCTCCTGCATGTGCTGATCATTTGCGACACGAAAATCCACACGAAACTGGCCCGCATTCTGCTGCGTGTTTTCCCGGAACAATCGATTGACGTCATGGAAGGCGAGGAGTACCTGGGCGCTAGTGCACTCCACCTGGCGATTGCCTACAGCAACAACGAGCTGGTGGGCGATCTGATCGATGCCGGGGCGGATGTGTCCCAGCGGGCCATCGGACGCTTCTTCCTTCCGCGGGATCAGCAGGGTTTGCGGCCGGTCAAGACGACCGACTACGAGGGTTTGGCCTATCTAGGGGAGTATCCCCTGGCGTGGGCCGCCTGCTGTGCGAATGAATCCGTTTATAACCTTCTGTTGGAGTGCGGTGCCGATCCGAATGCGCAGGATAGTTTCGGAAACATGATCCTTCACATGGTTGTTGTGGGTGATAAACTAGACATGTTCGGCTACGCATTACGCCATCCAAAACTCCCGTGTAAAAATGGAATTGTAAACGAAGCGGGTTTAACCCCGCTCACCCTAGCTTGCCGGCTGGGTCGCGACGAAGTTTTTCGCGAAATGTTAGAACTTTCCGCCCGTGAATTCTGGCGCTACAGTAACATCACCTGTTCCGGTTACCCACTGAACGCACTGGACACCCTGATGCCGGATGGCACAACCAACTGGAACTCGGCCCTGTTCATCATCCTTAACGGAACCAAGGAGGAACACCTGAACATGCTGGACGGTGGCATCGTCGAGCGTTTGCTCGACGAAAAGTGGAAAACGTTCGCCCGGAATCAGTTCCTGAAGCGACTGCTGATTCTCGCTCTGCATCTGTTCTGTCTGTCCTGCTCGGTATATCTGCGACCGGCGCACGTTTTCGCAGACGACGAAACCGACGGCGATGGAAACGACGGTGATGGCGGCGGCGGCGGCACGGCCGCGCCGGATGCTGACGAGGATGAGGGCATCGACCTGACGAGCTGGTTCCGGTACGGATTCGAAATCGCCACCGTGATGGGAGTGCTGAGCTACGTCGTCCTGCAGCAGGGCGATGAGATTAAGAATCAAGGGCTGATCTCGTTCATCAAGTCACTGGTGAGTGGATCTTGTTTTACTTTAGTAGTTTTATTTGTCGAAGCTTCATCGGAACTGTAAAATATTAACAGAAAAAAATCTTTGGTTAGTGAAGAGCACATTCACAATTGACACCAAAGAAATGAGGGCTTTTGTCATATTTTATTGTTAGATTTTTGTAAGAGAAAATTATCTGTCTGTCTTCATTCCAAACCATATATAAAATCTAGGGACAATGTGAAAGTATTTTTTACGAAATGAACATAACAAATCAACCGCCTCGTGTCAAATTGCACTTGCTTATGGCCTCCTAAGTTTTTTTCACTGTCAAAATCGGAGATGCAGCGAATCATTGAAAACAGATTGATTAATAATACCATTCAGAAGGGTTATGTTACGGATATGACAGGACATGACCACGTGATTGACGTAAGACAGGCTTTTGCTACTTCTTTTCACGACATAAAAATAACGTTGTATACTTCCTAAACAATCGAAACTGTTATTAATTACGAGGGGCATATATATATATTACTTTTCCCTATGGAAATATTTTTTCAACCTTAATATATTTACCCGTTCCCACCCTAATGTAACCTAAAGTCCTACAAAGATAAACATTTATAGGGCTTCAATACGGCCTAATATATAGAGCTTTCCAGTTATGTGTGTATTGGAGCTTGAAAATGAGGCAAAAAACAACAGTAAACAAAAGAGGTGCATTCCTTTGTCACCAAGGTACAGAATGAATTTCGTCTTCCGCTGACTTAAATACCGTATTGAGTCACGTGACTCGCAGAATAAGGGTGATTGTCTTCCCCACGTCGTGCCTATCACTTCCCTGGTAGTTTTGGGCCCATGGCGGATCCTCCACAGCCTACTTACGTCTTATTCCCTTTCGTCATGCTGTTTTGCGATTCGTTGATCAAGCTTTCTGGTGTACTCCACTGCAACGTGGAGTGGATCTGCGTGGATCTTACGACGAGATAGTGGTCAAAGTCGCTAAGAAAAGACTGTATATTGTGACTTCCAAAAAGTATTGACCGTTAAACAGGATCGATCTGGGAGCTAGAGTCTTGAATTTTCAAGTCGTGCGCACCCCATAAATCCTTTCGAATCTGTCATAGAATTCGTCTCTAGCAAAGCAAAGCAAAGTCTTGAGCATTAACCGTCACTAGACATTATCCTTCTTTATCGACAGACTTCGCAGTCGGCTGTTAGAGTACAGGAAAATTACGGGGTCAGTGCAACCATCCTACTGATTCTATCTAACAAAAACCGGCTAGCCGAGATTCGAACTGGCGAACAACTGGCTTGTTAGATCAGCATCGTACCTCGAAGCTAACTGGGCGGTTCAATTCGTTCCTAGTATCATAGAATTTATGATTTGTTGGTGACTATACGTTGATTAAGCTGTAGTTGAAGAATTTGCCTTAATTCTCAACACCCATATACGGTCATCGGAACGAACGGCCGGCCACCGAACTACCTTCGAGTCATTGTTGCTCTCAAGCCTCGATAGTTGCAATCCGAAATCATGACACACAGCTTTAGTCTTATAGTCTTAACTTCGCATACTGTCCACCATTGAGGGTTAAAATATTTGCCATTTGGACATTTTCTAACAATATATCTAGCTAAAGTTTTGCCGTACCTCGAAGCCAGCAAAACGCACATTTTTGTACCAAAAATCTTTGAGGAATCATCTTCTTAACCCCATACTTTTTGCAGCAAAGATAACAAGCTGAAACTTCCAGGAAAGTTTTGTTTTAGTTTAACTGAAAATCCGCAGACATGTGTCCACCTTCCAACGGCAAAGTTACTAGTTTGAGCTGACTGAAAATTAGCAAGATTTGTTATGTTTACACGGCTGTAATTTTGTTGTATGTAACATCTAAGCTTTGTGCAAAAACAGGTCGATTAGATTATTTCTCAATCTTTGTTTCTTTGGATTCAAGTTGATACCTCAAACAAAACTGTCCCTAGACTCGATAGAAGAGGGCGTTTTCGAAACGCTGGTAAGAAATAGGTTAAGAATCTTTGATATGTGTTCTTAAATCATGAAGAAATCTAGCTTTAGTTTTCAGCAGCTCGCATAAGTCATGCTAAAGGGTTAAAAACTTAAGCCAGAAATCGCCCAAATAAGCTTGATATTCGAGTTTTGAGGGTCAGGGAAAAATACTTGAAGCATCAGGGAAAGTCAGGGAATTTTATTTTTGGATTTGAGTCGACACCCTGTCTATTAATATATAATAATATTATTAAGTGTCTTACCCCTCGATTAATTACTTCTATTTATCTCTATTTATGCTTATTATGAAAAAATATGTTTTAGTGTCCTTTAGAACCCAAATGTTAAAATCACTTGGATTGCATTTTACCAAATTTTTGGTAGGCGCTCTAAGCTTATATTTCCAACAAAAACGAATACTTTTACTAGAGACAAAATCGGGGAATGCCAAATTCGAAAGACCACTTATACTCTATTTATTTCACTGGAGGCATAAATGAGCTCCACCAAAAATAACAATAACTTAGAATCTTTAACAAAAAGTATTAATGGTAATAATAAAATGCTGTGGAAATCAGAGAGAAAACGATTTGAAAAACGGTGCAGTAACTACCCAGTGAACCAGTTTTCATAAATTCCACCTCACGACCGTAAATAATAACACACGCGAGACCTTCGTAACAGAAACCGTCGCTATAACAAATCATGTACTTGGAAACTTTCCTTTACTGATAACCTGACCTGACCTGATGACAACTCCTTTATAGAAGGAAAGTTACTTGAGAAAGTCGTATAGAATACCGCGTACCATCCATCGCAGATTGAATCAGTTTGATGAGCTTCCTGGGGAAGCTGTTCTCGTCCATGATTTTCCATAGCTCTTTCCGGTCGATGGTATCATATGCGGCTTTGAAGTCAACGAACAAATGATGCGTAGGAACTCTGTATTCACGGCCCTTTTGGAGGATCTGCCGCAGTATAAACATTTGATGCGTTATAGACCGACCTTCGATGAAGCCGGCTTGATAAGTTCCTACAAATCTGTTCGCAATTGGTGATAGTCGGCGAAAAATGATTTGGTACAGTGCTTTATAGGGTTATAGGAACGGTAATTGCTCGATAGTTCTCACAGTCCAACTTGTCGCCCTTCTTATAGATCGGGCAGATAACCCCATTTTTCCACTCCTCCGGTAGCTGTTCCGTATCCCAAATTCTAACAATTAGTCGGTGTAGACAAACGGCATTTTAATAAGTTCCGCTTCGATGCCATCTTTTCCAGCTGAATTGCTGTTCTTTAGCTGCATGATGGCCTCCTTTACTTCGTCTATCGTTGGGGCTGGCACCTCTTCCCCGTTTGTTGCACCGTCGAAATCCCTTCCCCCGCCGCCATGGCTCTCCAGGCTGGGCGCCATTCAGGTGTTCGTCGAAGTGCTGCTTCCACCTATCGGTCACCTCACGATCGTCCGTCAGAATACTGCCAGTCTTATCCCGACACATTTCGGCTCGCGGCACAAAGCCTTTGCGGGATCCGTTCAGTTTCTGGTAGTAACTGATTCTCTCGGCAGATTTGGTTTCGCTGCATCCTCTTCTGTTTGTGTCTTTCCACGTTCTGCCGTGTGGCACTGCGCATTTTGGCCGCCCGTGCAGCGTTCTCCCCTCCCCATCCATCACCCTCCTACATTCATCGTCAAACCAATCGTTCGGCTGATTCCGCGCCACATGCTCGATAGAGCTTTCCGCTACACTACTGATGACTACTCGACAACAGTACTCGAGAGGGGCTTCTTTCAGCTCATCCTCTTCCGGCAACGTAGCTTCGACTTCGAGTGAGTGCGCGTAGTTGGCGGCAACGGCTGACTGGTTCAACCGCGTGAGATCTAACCGATGCGCATCTTAACCATTGCCATCACTAGGTAGGGGTCCGAGTCAACGTTAGCGCTTCGATAGGATCTAGCGAAATCACTGCCAAGGGAACGGGCTTGGAAACACTAGCAGAGAAAGAAGACCCTGTTGAGCTTGACTCTAGTCTGGCATTGTAAGGCGATATGAGGTATTTTGCACCTCTTGGGAGCCGGGATAAAACATTAGCTCTTCGGCACCAATGAGATACCACCATTCTTGCTGTTGCCTTACTTACATGATCAAGTGACGACGATGATCGTCTCTTTTCTGCGTACCGATCGGAGCCAGACCCGATCAGAAATTTCGTTTCGATCAGAATACAACGTATGCTATAACACGCGTTGATCGGGACGTTTCTGATCGAAACGGGCCCGATCGGAATGTAGAATCGAGGCGAATGTCTGAGAAGTGCCGACAGTCGATCAAAACGTGATCGATCTGTGATTCTGTCCGTTTTGGTGACTTGTGTAGGAGTATGTGCTGGAAGAAGATACTACGTAGGGCCATGTTCTTGGAGACGGCAAAGTCGATAAATGTTAGAGCCTTTTCATTGGTCAGCTGGTGTGCGTTGAACCGCTGAGTCTTTCTCCTCCTTGCCGAGCTGAGCATTGAAATCTCCGATGACGATCTTGATATCCTCATTGATATCAGAGGTGAGGCCTGAGCACATTGATGATGCTTATGTTCAAGAACCGGCCTTGATTCTCAACCTATACATTTGAGGATTGGTTGACCACCACTCAATCACACGCTTCCGCATCTCGCCCATCACTATGAAAGCTGTACCCACCTCTCTGAACATACATGCCGTTGAGCTCTTCCAGCACACCTCCTGCAGTCGAACTTGTGGCTCTTCAGTCCGTCGGAGAGCACTCCCCTGAGAGATCGTCCTGAATTCCACGTCCCAAGTTTCAAATCCACAGTCCTTTTCCGTCGCGTGGATCTATTCCGATCGTTCCAGTCCGAATTTCCTTGTTCCATAGAGTTTAGGTCATCTAAAACGATTCACGGATCGTTTCGAACCTAAGGCAGAATTTCATTGTCATTCGTACAGTATTCGCCGTTCAAGTTTCTGTTATAATCTTTTAATTTTGACAGTATTTTATTGATTCACTGAACGCTGAATTTGAAAATGAAACTACAAAGCCTGTGCTAGCTCATGCGCGCAGAATATCGTAAAACATTGGTCTAAGCTTTGCGAGTCTGCAACGTCTATTGCACGCTCCTCTAAATTGTGCTTAGTTTCGCTAGATGAAAGTTCCACCGGTCGTTTTAACAGCTTTGAGGAAGTAAGCTTCCTCCATTAAAAATGTTTAAAAACCTACAGCTACAGGTTGACGATTCAATCGTTTGTTCGTTCTATCTATCTCCCACTGTCGGGCAGTAATATTATGAAAAGAAAGGTAACAGAGGTGATGGTTAATCTAAGAAATGTTCACTTGACTTGATAGGAAAAAACTTCACTTCGTTTCGATTGCAATTCCGAATCCGCGACCGTCGTTGTTGTACGTTGCCAAGGGAACGGACGTTTATGTGGAGTGATGCCAACGTAAACATTTGAGCATTAAATTGACCAATTATTTTGTGGTGAATGACCCGTTGGTTAAACCACACTATAATAAACTCAACAACCAATTATTTTCGCTATTAAATTAAAGGTCGTAGAGTGTTGATAATATATTTATGAAATTCACTGAAAAGAAAATTCACCGTAAACAACATTTTATGTGATAGAATTACTGTCGGATCTAGTTCAACAGCAAAAATAGATACGCAATTCTACGTTTCATAATTGTTCATAACAGATTATTGCTTACTACTAGCAACTCTATTCTCAACAAAACAATAATGGGTAACAAGTACTGAAATCAGTAAAAAAGCAACTGGACTCTGACGACCTTCCCCTTAAGCCCAGCGATTTATGCCTATGCCTTGCTGATGTTGACTTTCATGTGAATAGATTAAGGTAAATTTTCAGTATTTAAATAACAATTTTTTGTCTTTAGCAAACTGGTACGTTCCAAGCCTTGTAAATAACACAACACCTACAAACCATTAACTACTATCTCAAATTTATATTCTGCCATTTGCAATAGTTAAATTAACATATGCATTAAAAAATGGACTTTTTTCGGATTTATATAAAAAACTAAGACAGCTAATTGAGTTTGATAAATTTCCCATGTTAGCTTATTTGCGAAAAAAAATCTAGCAGCATCAGTCGAACTCTAACCGTGATGGCGAAAACAGTGAAGCTACTCCGTTCACAAATGTGCGCGTTTTAGAGAATGGTACCCCGCCGCATCGAAAACTGACTCTTTGTGGACGTCGGATACGCCCGTTCCGGCATCTACAAAATCTTGGCACTATTAGACAACAATCAGAGCATCGAAAGAAAGCCCGATTCCGGACGGCCGACGACCCTGAGCGACACGAACATCCAAAGGATGCTGAAGAGAAAAACCGAGGGAAAAGTGGCTACATCGCTGCGTGCGCTTGACCGGGAGGTCGGTGCAACCGGCCAAACAGTGAAAAAATACCTGGCGTGTTCGGACATGTCAGATGTCAGAAAGCGGCAGTCCCGTCCACTGGTCTCGGAGCTGCAGACAATGACGCAGCGGCAGCACCTGAATAAGATGGTCAAGACGATTTTTCCGGTGAATCGCGACGTGGCGGTGGTGATGGACGACGAGACCTATCTCACTCTGGATGGCAACGACTGACAGGGCACTTCGTATTTTACTTCCCCCACGAAGGAAGTGGTATTCGAGGTGAAGATCATTTCACACACCAAGTTACCCAAGAAGGTGCTGCTGTAGCTGACAATCAGCGAGAAGGGGATGTCAAAACCGCTCTTCATTCGCTCCGAATTGGCTGTGAACGGGGTAATTTATTGTACGAAGTGTCTGCCGGAAGTGGCCCACAACTCGAAGCGATCGTTGGAGGAGATGGAGCGGCTGAATATCGAAGTCGGCGAACCCACCTAACGACCCCCAGCTGCGTCTCATAGAGAATTTTTGGGCAAACTTGAAGCGTAAGATCTACTCCAACCATTTTGTCGCGAAAACTGAGGAGGAATTGATAAATAAAACGAATGTTCCCGTTAACTGCCGGAAGGCCGCTCGCAACGGCGTAGAATTTGTTTGCAAATAAGCTAATATAATAACCTTCTCAAACTCAATTAGCTGTCTTAGTTTTTTTTATCACCATCCAAAAAAAGTCCATTTTTTTAATGCATACGTTAGTTTAAATAGCTAGTAGCACGAAAGACAGATGATGAAATGCAACAATTAGTTTTATTAATTTTCCTAAAACTTCAACGTCATGGTTGTATTTTTGTTTAGTGAAATGTTTAGTGTAGCCAGACAGTTTCAGTCTTGTTAGAATGAGTCTTCACTTCGTGAAGTTCTACTTTCTAGGATAAACTTTGTGTACTTACCATTTTATTTTGTTTGTTTCTTAACTACCCTTTAGTAACAATTTTCTTTTTAATTTTTATCGCTATATGTTTTCTCCTTAAGGGCAACGCACCGGCCAAAGCAATCTTCCTGGTATCCAATCTAATGATCCTGGCTTGCATTCCGTTACGGATTATAGGCGACACCGACACGGAAGAAGCGATCCTGCTGTTTGCAGTGCCAGGCAGCTGGTTTCTGTTGATGTTTTTCGCCGGGTAGGGACCTACAATGAAATGCTTAATTTTATTACTTATAAAAATTTGATCCCTTTTTCTTCACAGCGCCATCGGACTGACGGGACCGTTCGTAACGATGATCTTCTCCATGATCACCGGTGACATGTTTACGTTCGGCATCATCTACATGATCATACTGTTTGGCTTTTCCCAGGCGTTCTACTTCCTGTACAAGGGCCACCCGGATTCGGAAGAAACTCCCTTCGGGAGTTATTGGGGCACTTGGATGGCACTTTTTCAGACTACCCTGGGTGATTACGATGTGAGCCGATTCTGTATCAAAATCAAAGCAGTGTTTTACCTTACCATAACTTTTTTTCAGTACGCAGATTTGAACCTGACCACGTACCCGAGTTTGGCAAAAACGGTGTTTATTCTTTTTATGATCTTTGTACCAATCCTGCTGCTCAACATGTTGATCGCCATGATGGGTAACACCTACGCGTATGTTATTGAGCAAGCGGAGAAAGAGGGCATGAAGCAGTGGGCCAAGATTGTGGTCAACCTCGAACGGGCGGTAAAGCAAGAAGATGCGAAAAAATACTTGGAGGAGTATTCGATTGGTCTAGGGCCCTCGGATGATCCTCGATACGAGATTCGCGGTGTTATGGTTATCAAAAGTAAGAGTAAAACTAGAGCCCGACAACGGAAAGGTGCGGTAAGTAATTGGAAGAGCGTACTGCGGGTCACCTTGACCGAGCTGAAGAAACGAAACATGACCGGAGAGGAACTACGCCGGATTATGTGGGGACGCTCGTCCATCACTTCGCCAGCTAAGGTTTCTAAAAAGTGAGATTCTTTTAATTTTTTTACGAACATATTACGACGCTATTACATTTTTCAGGAAGAAGGGTTACGACGAAGACCCATTCGCGATTACAGCGGCCATCGACGTGATGTCCTTCACGCAGGACATCGTCATGGTCGGTACCGATCCAACGGGTCCGATAATGATTGATCCCACAAAACCAGCAACGATCATGCCCCCAACTGTTGCGCCAGCGCAACCGCAACCGATTCCGGAAATTCCTCCCCAACCAGCCCTGGTAAAGCGTCAATCGGTGGTCAGTGCCCCGCCCGCTTACGACGATTTTCCGCCGATGAAGGACTACAAAGATCCCCTGCGTGAGTTGGTTATCATCTCGGAGACGGCTCCGGTGGACGATCTGTATGCTCAGAACTGCAAGATGCTAGCATTCGATGCCTCCACACTGGATCACGTTCACGAGATCGATTTGACCAGACAAAGCCAGATCCGACAGGAGGAACAACAAAAACAACAGCAGCAACAGCAACCGCAGACTTTGGGTCAGTTGAATCCCTTCCTGGATTCGAAGGACGTTGTCGATCCGGTGAAGGAGCGCGAGTTTCTCAAAACGTTGGAGGCTCTGGAAGACACGGACAGCGAAGCGGCCGAAAAGCCGGTGCTCGGCAAAATTTCCCTGATTCGACGGGCAAAATCGGCCGTTTCGAGAACCACTTCTCGGAAGAAGAAAACTGACCAACATCCGCTGTTTATGATTGCTTGGGATGACAAAAATCTGGCTCGTGCTGCGCAGGAGGACTTTGGTGCGCTGAACACGGCCTACGAGTACTCGGCGGAGGATCTTAAGCATGATGTGGATGAAGAGGCAAAGGAGGAAGGCGAAGATGAAGGTGTTTCGGTGGAGGAGGTGCATCGGGCTATGGAACAGTTTCATCAGAGGGTGCGTGGATCGCCCGAACGGGATAGTAATTCGACGGAAACGTCCGGTCGTAAAGTAGCAACTAAGAAGCGTCATGGAATGGGACGCGGGAGGAATAATAAGATCTCGCCCGATACCTCCAATGAGAGTGTGTCGGGTAAGAAGGACAAACGGATGAAGTCGGCACCGACCACCACTGGCGGTGGTGGTGGAGGTAACGGGAATGGAAACCGACACCGGCAACAGATGATGGAACATGAACCAGGTGAGGCTTCACCACCGGATCCGCTTGAACCGTGGAGCACTAGGGATATCGTGAATATTAACAAGCTGCTCGATACCGATACGCAGGAGGAGTAAGAAACTCACTAAGAAACATAAAGTTTAATCTCTGAATTACATACAATGAAATGCTCATTTGGATTCAATTAACTTGGTAGTGAAGCACCAAATAATGCAGATTACTTGAACATTATTTTTAGCTTGGGATGTGAAAAAAGTGAGTGATTTACCATTGGGATAATAGTATGAAACTGATACAAACGGGAGAGAATAAATATAAAAAAAATCTGGTAGCACTGTCGCACTACACCTTAATCAACGTAAAGCAACTATAAACATTACTTTTAATAGTTTAAAACCAAAACATTATCTTCGTAGAACTTGTGCACAGTGCGTAGAATTTATTCACATTTTAATGTTCAACTTACTTACTACAAAACCACCCGAAAATAAATATCTAATAATCAACAGCGATCAACCAAAACATTATACATTTCAAAGCCGACCACGATCGATTGGAACGCTCCAATCCACAGTGATCGTAAATTCCGAAATCCTGAACAATTCCACAACTGGTTGACCCAATAGCCGGCAGTGAAGTCTGTCGATAAAAAGGGGTCAAGCCTTAAGAAAGGCGTTCAAAACCCAAGGCAGTGCATTAGGTCAAACAGTTCAACCAGAATTCAGAATAGATACTGATTTTGTTCAAAATCGTAGCTAAATTCCTCCAATTTCTCTAATACATTTAAGGTGATGTTTCGCCGATCGTACCTCCGATTTCCAGAGCCCGCCGAAGTGTGCATTAAGCATTATCAGATGCCACACTATGATTGTCTTTGAACAAAAAATCTTCCAGCTTATTCTTGCGGGGCTAATGGTTTGTCCTGGCGGAGCTGTAGGAGCATAGGAATAGCACACATGGTACCAAGTGGTGAAGCACAGTTCGATCAAACTTTGAAACAGCAGCAAGCCACTTATCCTCCTGTTCCCATTTTTGCTAAATGGCTGGTCCAACCATTTTCCGCGCACTCGATCGTTCTTGGTAATTGGTAACTTGGTAGAACAGCCGGTTTGGTTTACGGACGGATCTTTCCCTTTTATTTCTTTGGCGTTCCAAGAAAACTTTTTAGCCATTTTCCTGTGTGAAGGCTGTGCTAACGCCTAACTAACTAACGACTAACAGACGTAACACTGAAGCCTCATTCCATCGCCAATATAAACGAACATTTCAAATTTTCACTTAAGCAAAGACTCAAACAAAAGTCGCTGCCCGAGAACGCCACTGGCGCTGTTGTCAGATAATATACAAGTAAATTAATAGCATTGTTAAATCTATAGCAGAGCAGGCTCTGCGTAGCGCGAAGACTACACCAGGTGATGCTAGTGTTTTTTGCAAATTTTAGGGATGTCATTGAAATTATGCTTTGTTCGAAGTGTTACAGCTGTTAGTCTGTGGTGTTAGTATTCGGGTTGGCCGGCTGACAGTATTTGGTAATAATCCCGCCATTTTAAACTGCCAACAACGGCAAACGAATTTGCCAAAAACGTGTACGTGCGCCGATTCTTTTTGATTACTTACATTATGGAGACAACAAGCTTAGAACGTAAAGGTGTCGTGAAGGACTTGGGGATTCTCATCGACAGCAAACTGAAATTTGGGGAACATATCTCTGCCGTTACGGCTAAGGCATATGCAATGTTAGATTTTCTGAAAAGGCACACCAATTTTTTTTATTGATGTTTATAGCACAGACTAACAGACGTAATACTTTGAACAAATTTTCCAACAAAACATCGTTTCAATGACACCCCTAAAACTTGGAAAAAACACTAGCATCACCTAGTGCAGTCTTCGCGCTACGCAGAGTAGTTTGCTATAAATTTAGCAATGCTATAAATCTACTTGTATGTTATCTGGCAACAGCGCCAGCGCAGTCGAGCGACGTTCTCGCGCAGCGACTGTTGTTTGAGTCTTGGCTTAAGCGAAAATTTGAAATGAATGTTTTTATTGACGATGGAATGAGGCTTCAGTGTTACGTCTGTTAGGCTGTGTTTATAGCCTCAGAACACTTTACTGCTCGCTCGTAAGCAGTGTTCTCGAATATGGAGCGCAAGTCTGGGCACCATATCACGCTGTTCACGTCAACAGACTCGAACGTGTACAAAGGCAGTTCATCCGATTCGCTTTGCGGAATCTTAATTGGAGAGACCGAGCAAATCTGCCGACGCTGGAAAATAGACGAATACTCCTCCAACGTATGATAATATTCGACGCGTTAGCAGATCGCATTGACTGTCCAGCTATTCTTGAGAAACTACGATTCATCGCACCGTCACGAGTGATGCGCCAATCTGAGTTCTTTCGACGATCGACTGTCCGCACGGCTTATGGAAATAACAATCCACTGGATGTCTGTAGTAGTCGTTTCAACGAAGTTTATTATTTATTCGATTTTGGCATGTTAAAAAATGTGTTTAGATTAAGGATAAGCGGTTATTAGTTCTAAGTAACATGGCTGTGCGATGTTTTTATTATACCGAAGAGAAATAAACAAATTAAATTAAATCATTCAGCACTGCAATTCAAGAATGAATTGTTTTGAAGGGTAGAAAATTGAGAAAGACAAACACTGTGAGCAGTTCAGTAGTCATGTCCATAGGCTAACAGACGAAAGAACACTACCAGGGCCAAAATTGTATGCGCTAAATGAGTTTTATATTCACCTTCACGCATAGTTGTCAATTTTCCAAGCACTGGTTTTGAAAATACGTTAAATACCTGTAAATCTATACCTATAATAAAGGATTTCTGTCTGTCTGTCCGTATGTTCCTTATAGAACCGAAAACTACCGAACCAATCGGCGTGAAAATTTGCATGTAGAGGTTTTTGGGGCCAGGAAAGGTTTTAGTGATGGTTAGAGACCCCTCCCCCCACTAAGAGGGGGGAGCTCCCATACAAATGAAACACAAATTTCTGCATAACTCGAGAACTAATCAAACAAATAGAACAAAATTTGGCATGTGGGTGTTTTCGGTGACAAGAATTTATTCTATGGTAAATTGAGACCCCTCCCCACTTTAGGAGGGGGGGGGCTCCTATACAAACGAAATACAAATTTCCTCATAACTCGAGAACTAATCAAGCAAATGGAACCAAATTTGGCAGGTGGGAGTTTTAGATGGACTCTCATACAAATAAAACAGAAATTTTTGCGAAACTCAAAAACTAATCGAACTCGAGAAATTCGAGACTCTTCCGTAAAACATTAGTCAATAACAAGACCACAAAAGCTATCTATAGTAGCACTAGATCATTCAGGACGAGACGGCCGCGAGTGTTGCCGGTGACCCGCCGTCGGAAGCGCCACCCACTGGGGGGAGGCAAATGCAATGAGGGGACAGGGGAGTTGTTTTCTACTTTACTGTAAGGAAAAATTGCAAATTTGTACATTAAACTACCCATTCCTAGTAACTAATAAGCATTAACATAAGCAGCAAATCAGCGTATCTGGCATTTTATACTGCACGTTATTGTATGTTAGCTTTTTGACTGCATAGGTGTTGTAAATTGGCGTCCAAAATTGTATTCAAATTCTTCGTGTCGGTAAATTTTAGCTAAAATTTAGCGGTAAAATTAGCTGTAAATTAGCATTGTCAGCACTATAAGAAGGTTATCAGTAAAGTAGCTGTATATTTTGCCAAAATAGCATTTAAGTAGCATTTAAGGCGACTTAAATGCTTATTGGCCAATATTTGAATAGCATTGGTGATGCTTATTGGTTACCTGGGATGCTTTAAGGTTGAACTCCCCAGAAACTTGCAAAACTCAAGATTGTGACAAAGGTCATCCGAGATTCACGATTTATGTACAGCACAGTTTAATTTGTGGCAATACGAAGTTTGTAGGGCAAGCTAGTACCCTATAAATAAAAGCGACCCCGATAGCCGTCGTCATTTGAGCCGAATCGCCGAATCGTGAAGATTGTCCGTATGGCTCTTCACTTTCTTATTTGGAGAACTCAGAATGATCTAGCAGACTGGAGGACCTCCATTCAGTGAAGCGCTGTTGCGGTTAAAGCTATCCTACAGCTCTTGATCATTCGTTCGATAAATTGTAAGCGATTCTTCTGATTCCATTTTTGCTAGCATTGTAGGGCTGCCGGAGCCCCAAGTTATAAAATTATTTTCACTTGACATCGAACGGCCTGATCCTACTAAAATTCTAGTCCACGACCATTCACTTATCGAAGCAGAATCGGTAAACTTGCGGCTACAGAGCCCCCTCGCGTAACACCCTAGCTTAAGGCTTCAACCATTCAAGTCTAGCTAAAAGCCACAGATAACAGTTATTGGGAGATTAGAGCCCTCTGCTTTGCTTTTCGGTAGTATATACCTGGTTTGGAGATAGGAGTGGCTGCATAAGCGGCTGAGCGTAAGAAACGTCGTTCATTACTTTCCTCTGCCATTTCAACTATTTGTCTACCGAGCGTAGAGAAGCTTGAGGATCACGCTGATTCGAAAATTGGAGAATTGACTGTATCCTTATTCAGCGGGGCAGCTTCTTGAAGTCGGGTTTCATAGGAGCTTCATTATGGACCTAATTTTTAACATCCGACAGATCTTGCAGAACATCGTGTCCACGCGACGCATCACATCTTTATTGACTTCAAAGCAGCATACGATACAGTCGATCGAGATCAGCTATGGCACCTCTGCAAAGCTATGGTTCGAGCTGTTTCAAGCAATCATCTTCATTCAACTTCAATTTCCGAAACGTCTTAGCAGTTCATCCTCAACCAACTGTGAGTTATCGCTACACGCATAGATCACGATCCGTACAGTACATGACAAACACTGAATCTTTAGCATTGATCACAAAGTTTTGTTCTCTAAGTAGATTCAGCAGTCGATCATAAGTGTTACATCTTACATAGCTGCGAAAAAAAGGTTACTCATGTTGTTTGTACTTAGATTCATACGCTGCACACAACTAATCGCCTGTTTCTGTTATAATTCTCAACGCAATCATGCAATTATGAACATGATCTGACATGAGATTTATCATAATCTGTACAGATCACGATAAAGTATTTGTCGCTTAGAAGTAGTGATGTCCTTGAATTGAACATTTTCTTCTTGAAGATTCACATTTTCTTCTTTTACCAGATTTTTAATCAAAAAACCACACATTGTATACTATATTGTATTACATACTGTATATTTATTTACTTACTTACTTACTGTAACTCTTCCATATAACTGTAGACAGACAAGCACACAGTGAACGTCCGCCTGGTTTAGCCACCTCGCTCGCTGCGCCCCATTTCGTCTTGTAGGACTATTTTTGTAGGATAGTAGTCTGGCATTCTCGCAACATGCCCAACACAGTGTGCGTTTTCGTCCAACTTTAGCGTTTAACCTTCTTAATACTGGATGCTCCACAGAGTAATGTCCACGTCTTATGCCCATAGAGCACAACCGGTCCAATTAGTGTTTTGAACTTGGTACGAAGGATCGTATTAATCGAACACAAATGCTTTTGGAGTCAAGAGTAGACACACCTTACGCTGATTCTTGTCCAATTGTCAGTAAACCAAATTCGTTCAAGTTAAGACCTCTCATACAACAACTCCTATCGCAAGCTCCCCGTTGTATCAGCATTGCTGAGGTTAACGTTGCTTGGGTTAAGGTGGTTGATTAAGGGGTTGCCAACTAACCGTATAACGAGACCATTATCTATATAGGCTTTTGCAAGAATCCCCTTTTATGAGCATGAATTGATGTAAATAATTCAATTCCCCTTTTTAGGCTTTATCGTCCATAGGCCAGATTGTACAATTACTGCCAAACATAAAGCTGATCATCTTGGTCAATAGCAAGAAGATAGGACAGCACGCCTTTAACCCCAAGAGTTACTATTGGCATACCATCGATGCAATCTCGTCAAGATCCGGGCTTCAGGGGTTTTTATGCGCTCCTTGGGTTACTCGTTAGCTCACAGAGGCTTCTATTCCACGTGCCAGAGTTGAGCTCAAGTCGCGCTTCACTACTGCTGATACGCTCTCCCTTTCCAGCGATCTAAGCGTCTCCTCACACGCATCTTCTCATCAATCCAGAGCCACTTGACGTAGTTTACTATTACAGGCATCTATTCATCGTATCGTACCGTACCGATATGACTGAACTAAACTTTTCCAATCCGTTGCTGATTCACTACCAGAACGGGGGAGGACTTCGTTCAAAATTATGGATTTATGATGGTCACAATCGGACAACTTGGATATACCTCACGTTTTCTGGAGCGAAACAAACAACTTCAGTTCAGTGTAAACGTTCTTGTGTTCTGGAAATTAAATAATAAGAAAACTTATCCAATTTAATTCTTGACAGATACGTATTTCGACTGCGACTTGCAGACTTCCTCAGTGTCTGTTTTCGAACCGTTCGAACTGTTGCCATGAATAAATCGCGCCAGGGATGGTGATACTGGATTTCCCACGGGTGCTCCTTTGATTTGTTTGTAACATTTGACTCTGTGAATCTGACGCAGTTCTCCTCCACACACAATCAAGCATACGGAGCTTAAAATATCATCCTTCAATGCGCATTGATTCCGTGTTGATTCAATATTCAATCTTCTAGGATGCTTATTGGCACTTTCGCAAGAATGCCAAGAAATGAAACTGTAACATTAAAACAGTCGATCATTTAGTGTTACTCCGTTTGTGCTCCCAATGGTTTAAGACATTCGACGACTTCTGAGGTGAAAATTCGAAACACACATTTGTTGCAATACAATGCAAAATTCCATTTAAACCCAAGTATTCTCCGTTGATGTCTTTCAATTTTTCGCATATCACTGGCAATTTGTGGATACCACGCCAAAAAACTGTTCCTCTTTAGAAGCAAACCATTTTTCCACATTTTCGTAAGAATTGAAGCGCTTACTGTCCAGCGAGGAAGTGCTTGTCCTAGCGAAGTCCGCACTGGTGTGGTCTAATTTTCACATAAGATATAGAAGAAAAGAAGAATTAATGCAAAAGCTGTATCCAGTGTGCCGCGCCCGCTTGCAAAATGTTGGCTGCTCACGAGTTGTTGGCCTCGTGAACGGGCTGTGTAGAACGACGCTACGAGGCTGTACGCTCTCGCGTGTTGCATTGCTTGCTTCACGCTCGATTTGCAGCATTGTTTTTAGTATTTTGGTAATTTTTCAGCTAAAGCTCGATTGATTGTTCATTGATCATTGATTTCGCCAGGTTTGCGCAAATAAAACCCTTCTGATTCCACCAAACACAAAGCATTGTTTTCCGTCCATAGCGATTTGGCCAAACCCATTTTCTGACCTTCTGACCAAACGTACGGAGATGGCTTCTTGTGCCATTTTCAATTGATCCGCGAGTTATTGTTCTGTTTAAGTGTCGTCTTCGTACAAAATTGTTTGTCCTCAAACTATATCGGAGATTTTCTACAGTGTTCAATACTGACTGTAAACTAGTATGTAATGTGTAAACTAGCTCTTCATACCTTACCTTGTTGGGGCTAGACCCAGGACTTGAAATTCGGTTTCAACTTGAATTTTGATTTATTTTTGAACTTAGACGTGGACATAGTTTTGGTTATGCGATGACTGGTTGACCTCCATTCTTCCAAGAGCATTATGTAGAATCAAATATGTACCTTGTACTTCGACATCCCAGCCGGATTATCACTGGTAGGTTCCGATTTTAGAAAAAGAAGAAACAGTATTTATCGATTTACACTATTCATAAATCGATATACGGTTTTTTTTTCTACCATTGGAATCAATTCGTAGAATTTCTGATAGATTGACCCAAAAATATGGTTAATCCGTTAAAAAAATACAAGAGATATCTTTTACAGCTCGTTTCGATCAACCGAATCGTACGCCGCCTGAAAGTCATTGTTGTTCATTGTCCATTTGTGATGGTCCGTGCCATACGAACCACCAAAAAATCTAAAACATAAAAATTAGTCATAAATCTTTAGTTTAGTTAGGTAGACCATGACAGGAAGAAAGTTAGTCGGTTAGTGTGTTCTACAGAGGACAAATTACGACACATAAACTAATCTACGGAAAAGAGAAGGTTATTTCTTTAGAGTTCTAGTTCACAACACTAAACACTGAACATAGATTTTTTTTTTTTGAAATAATTTTCATTCTACTCAGTATTGTTTGTTGGCTTTACAAAATTTCTTCACGACCTTCCATCGCTAACGCTTATCAAAATTTGATTTCGGTACATCTTGTTGCCTTCGGGCAGAGTTCTGACCGACAGAACTTGCCCATATGTTCTGCGCTTCGTCGTATCGTTCCGGATTTATTACACAAACACACATTAACGGTTAAACTGCCTACACAAATAAGATACGAACGAGAGCGCGCGACTGCTCTCGCAACACAGGCTAATTTGCTTTTATTTACCAGAATAATAATAATAATAATATAATTTTAACTATTTACACAGATGATAAACCAAAACGAAATAAGCGGGAATTGTAAGCCATCGAGGAACTACAACTGCCGAAGGCACAGTGCAGTTCACGCCGACGTTCCTAAGCCTAGTTTAGTTTGCTTCTTCGTCACACACTTTTTCGCAAACACTCGAATCGGAATCGGGAAACTCAAAACAAACCTGTACGTTATGATGAAATCGATGATTTTGCTGCAAATTTTTACACGCATCACACACGCAAGCGCACTCCACCAACGCTCTCAATGTATCTAGTACTGTTTTTAACGTTTTACCACACTACTTACTAACATTACACCTAGGCTTCTTCTTCTATTGATTAACTACTAGAGTGTACAGTTACAAACTACCGCAAAACTACTAGAGCTCTAAAACTAAACTTGCGGCGTTTCGGTTTTCAGCGTCCACGCCGCGTTTTCATTTGATGAAAACGCTTCTTCTTCCCGTCTAACAAAACGCCAGCCAAACCGGCGGCGAGCCACAAACACAATAAAATGGAAAACAAATAAAATAGGGAAAAAATAGGAGGGAAAACTAAAAAAAAAAAACAAAACGAAACTCAATAACTTAGAGACGACTTTAACGATGTTGCTTCTACGTGCGACTTTCAAGCGACAGCTTCTAACACAACAGTGAGTGTTTGGATAGGATGCGTTTTTGTACGAAACGAAAAAGTAAGCTACTAACAGACCAACACAGGTTGGATGGATAGTGGAGACGGATAACGGAAAACAAATGATGAAACACTGCTCGCGCCCCACAAGGCTGCCTTCTATGGTTTATCTATGTGGGTGTACGTACCTAAGATGCATACGATTTTCTTCCTACGAAGAGTGTCGAACGAAACATCACATCTGTCTTTTACGGTTTCGAACGTTTGTTTTTTGTTCTTTCTTCCTAGTGTGTGTGTGTGTGTGTGTGTTTATGCTTAATTGATACTGAATATATGAGAATGAGTGAAGTGACACAGTTGCTTTCTTCTTCTTCTTCTTCTTGTTTAAGTGGTTATTTACGTGGTTTCAAAAATGTTAACGTTAATGTTTTGCAATGTAAATGTATGTTTGAGTTTCTATGATATATCTAATCTTGTTTCTCTAATCAGGAAAATCCTGTGAAATTCGGTTTCCAGTCGGTTTATGATCAAGCTCGTATGTTTGTTTGTTTTCTTTTTCGCATTTAGCAGGTGTAGAATGACTTTTAACGTATCATATAAATACTGTATACTTATTTGTTTTTTTCGTTCTGTTTTCTGCCTCGGATTCTTGTTTTGCTTTCTTTTGTATAAGTTTACTGAAAAAGGTCTCACTCATCGTTACATTTCGGCATCCCCTCTCTCTGTGGAAGCATATTTCTATCCGATTTTTGGTTTATTTTCTTTTACTTACTTTTAAAAAGTCTGTTGGATTTGGATTTTTGGTTCCGAACGGTGACGGAGGCTTTGCGAACTACCATGAGAACAGAAGTAGATTGAAACTGCATTCAAAAACAGTTGTTGATAATCGTCGCTGTGAGCACACGGTTGCGTTAATTTATTAGATTTTTCAACAGATTTTCCATGGTAGGATTTCAACTTTACAAATTCATCCCAAGATTGTTCCCCAAGGCAGCAGAATGGGACCACCATAAACCATAGCAGTTTCTTCCAAAGCTGACTGACTGCTGTGGCTGTTTCGAGGTTGCTTCTATTACGAATTCTCAATATCTGAAATTGTTGGATTTTTTTTTTTGTTAGATTATAGTCACTTTAACAGCTTCAGGTCATTCGTTGTATTGTTTTTTCGAAATTTTGTAAACGTCCCCTTAAGTGGATCTTCAAAATCAACCTCACTAGCTAGCGACTCGAAAGCAAGTGTGGCTTACAGTGCTGCTTAAAGGATTGCTTGATTGTGACACAGATGGACGAACCCTGTTTGCACATCCAATGCAGAATGAAGCTTGATAGTGTATATTTTTTTCAATTTGCGCTGAGTGATATTCAATGTTGTTGATTGCAATTTAGCATTTTCACTAGCCGAAGAGTGGAGTCTTGAGAGCGATCAACGCACCAGTGTAGCGGGTTCACAATGGCTAGGTGCGCCCTGCCGATCTCGACAGGAATTGTTTGTAAACTTGTAAAATTGCATTCTGGATTTTCTGATATTTTTCATATACACTTCCGTTCATGAAATTTTCGGATTGTCGGATTTACCTGAGCCTTTTGTAGCTACAGCAAGGGAGTTAATAAAAGTCAGTTTAGTCATCGACGGTCACAAGTCAAAAATTGATGTTTGACGTTATTTTGAAATCTTAGATGATGGACGACTTATTTAATATTTTGCTTGAAAACAGACACAATATAGACTCTTTTGGAAACGAAACGAGCAATTCGGCCTTTTGCGAACGATATTTGATGTTATTTGTTTTTACTGCTTGTGGAACTCTATAGTGGGATCGTTGGATTCTTCGAAAGCTAACTGGAATTGTTGGATTCAAAGAGGAGCACAAAACTATTCCCACACTAGTTTACGATGAAACGTTCTTAGGTTATTAAGGAAGGAACTGAGTATCATTCAAAATCAAACTAAGCAAGTTTGATGGGTGGTGCCGGTATAAAAATTATCCATATCACGTTGATACGTACTTTGTTACACAGCTGTAGACCTAATTTAGTACTGTTATACTATCAGAATGTGCGAGGACCTTGAATCAAAATCGATTTTTATTTCATGTTTCAGAGATATAATTCAATTATCACATCATTATTTTAACCGAAACGACTAATTTGATGCTTTTACCATTTACCATTTTACCATACTGCATTGATGTTTCCTCGATATATGAGATGAAACTTAGATCAGAGTCATTGCCTCTGAGCCCTAGTATTTCGGGTCAGTATATTCTCGGCAATCAAAGGATCTAGGAATTTCCACAATGCGTTTATTACATATATCCACTCAATTCTAGTATAAAAACTTTCCTACAGACAAAAACTGGTCTTTGCATAAGGTGCGACCGATTACTGGATTCGTCAGGTTTTGTCAGCATATTCGAATGTAAGGAATGGCGTAACACAACCTTTAGATACATACTTTCAATCCTTGTACCATCAATAAGGCACTTCATTTTCAACGTCGTCCGCAGCCCACCGTAAATGTTCTGTGCCCGGATGTTGACTTACTCTCAGAACGCTCGTGGTTTTACCGGTATTTCGTGCCAGACTACAATGACTAAATTTTTTAACGAAAATCTGAACCTTCAGAGGTTTGTTCTGCATATTTGTAAATGGGCCTAACGCAAATCAAACTAATACAAAACAGAAATAATCTACCAACCACTCAGCTCACAATGTAACACCCATCCAGTTTGACCATCTTTGTCGCGTTCGAAATTGTTCTCGACGATAATATTCGAAGGCCTGTCTTCAGCATTTACTCGGATTGAGTTATTGTAATAATTCGAGAAATGATTCCAGAGATTGACTGTCCACTTTTGAATGATTTCTGTTTCTATGATTTGACAAAAATCAACCCAACGCGAAATAGGTGTAAGTCTACTGTATTGACCGCCTGAAACTGACTGAGGACTTCTCAAGTCAAATGATTGTAATATTCAAATGTAAGTGCGCAACTGTTCTTGTTATACCTTTCGCACTTTTGATCAATACCTACTTCAACTCAGTTGCATTAGTTTTCTGCCTAAGCGAAAAAATCAGTGATGTAAAGGTTGATGGGCCCAACGTATCTGAAAAACTATTATATCTTAACGCTCCTGCTTAACCCTCTCTGTCCCATGGTAGCACAGGTGCTCCATGGCATCTGATACTAAAATTGGTCGATAATTTTTTTAAGGCATTTAAATATGGATATTTTGATTTCATAGCATAGTAAAAACAATGTTTTATAAACTGTATACTGCCCATAAACGCATAACAGTCCCATATGACTTTTCACCACTTTTGAGATAAACCTGGGAATCATCTTTAAATTACCTATTCTTTCAATATTTCAAACAAAAAAGTTATGTTTGTTCCCAAAATGTTGAAAAAAATATTAAACTATGTCAGTCCCATATTACAAATAAACGCATAACAGTCACAGTAGTGAAAATATATGAATAAGCATTTGATTTTAGAAATTCCTGAACCGATTTGACTGCAACAACTACCAAACCAAAATTTTATGGCCTACAAGAACACTATTGAAGAAAATTTAGAGCGGATAGACGGTTCCGAAGCTATAGTCGGAACAAGTTCCGGAATATATGGAACGTGAACCACCTTGAATCACAATAATTCCATTATACGACGCCCCTAAGTATTCGAATTTGCCAAACTAGACCATTGGTAGTTGCATAAAGTGTTCAAGACGTCATTGACCATATCTAACCACATATCCGGAAATGCTCCGGATACCCCTACGGGGATCAGTTTCTGAATAGAACTAAAGTACAACATATGACATCTCTAAGTAAGCGCAAGTGCAAAACTAGCTCAGAATAGTTCATTTGTCGTCATATAATATGTCCAGGATCACATTGGTCACACTCGAACACGTTCTGGGAGTGTTCCTGACACAGGCAAGCGACCAGTTTCTGAGTTGAACAAAACCCCTTATGGGACCCCACGATAACAAATTACAAATAAAAGCAGAAAATGCTAGGAACTGGAAGTTTATCTTCAGAGTTATCCTTACTCCCGTAAAATTTCAAATAGTCCAGTACAGACATTTGAAACAGTTGAATTAAACGTGCACGTGAATTATCAAAACAACAACGACACATGGTCGTGAAAATACTCCACCGGCAGTCACCGGCTCACCGGCTCACCGGCAACGCAAAGATCAAGGCATGCTGTGAGTGTGACTGTTATGCGTTTATTCTTGCTTATTCAAGCACAAAAAAACGCATATCAGTAACTTCGGTAGTTTTTAAAAGTTGTGGAACAAATTGTAGGTCACTTGTGAACAAATTGCTTGTAAAAGTATTCTATAATGTACATTCAAGTAATATTATGATGATTTGGATGATTTGTTTTCAAAATTTACTCAATATTAAAGAAAAAATGTAGCGGTTTCAAATGCGTTTTTCGCCGCTGCAAGTTTTTGCATATGTGACTGTCTTCCATTTATGGACAGTATAGTTGTGTTTAATGAATTGCTTATTAACCGCTCTAAGGTCCACATCATTTTTAGCACCGCAAAATTCACTAAAATGGTCTTAACTTTTTTATCTGCCAATATTTTTTCACCAAATTTGGGGGATTTCACGTAAATCTTTCCTATTTTCATAATATCTATCCAGCTTTCCACGAGCGATAATGTTATTGAGCACAAGTGGGCATAATCTTTTGACATGCATTGGAGGCGCGTCGAGTTCGCCCTGACGGAGTTACTATGGATACATTCATGATTGTTTGTTGTTCGAGTGTAAAAATGTAAACATTGTTTAATTTTGCAGATCACCTAAAGTGGAACATAATTGAACGGACAACATGTTTTATGGATTGTGGCTCTGCAGTTTTCGTAAATTTCAGGGAGAATGTACGCAACGGAAAGTTTCTTATCAAATCGAGACGCTGTTCGAGAGCAAACTTGACAACGGCTCGACCAACATGAAGTTAACGTTTGCGTTAATGTGTAATGTTTCGAATGTTTAATCCGCACGATTGTGAAAAAGTATTCAATATCCGCCATTATCGCTCGTGGAAAGCTGGATAGATAATGGCCATATGTCTCATGCTCCCGGAGTTCCTTGGGGTACCGCGACATGGCTAAAGTGTCTATAGATATTATGAAAATAGAAAAGATTTTCGGGATTCCCCCAAATTTGGTGAAAAAAGTTACGACCGTTTTAGTGAATTTTGCGGTGCTAAAAATGATGTAGACCTTAGAGGGGTTTATAGGCTTTTCACGTGATGAAAAACTGTAAACTACACCCCTGGGATAGAGAGAGCTCGAGACTATGGCCTGAACCAGGCCTTAATAAAATTTGGGACCAGATCTTGGTGTCTTCCTGAGAAAATTGATAGTCTCCATCTGTTTTTGTAATGTCTGTAACCTAGTCTTACGCAACGTAAGACTAAATTTGTTGGAAGGAATTGTTGTGGCCGAATATTTCAACAATGCTCCACAGGGGAGCAACCTAGAACCGCTGGTTTTTTTCGCTATTAGTCAACCAAAATTACGTCGTTTTCAAAATTTTCAAGGTGATCAATACAAACGCACCATGGTTGTATGAAATTGCAACGTCCAGTAAACGAAAACCTTAACTTCGAACGATTTTTGGTGCTCGAAAAGTCTAAGCACCGTTCATCAACAGACTATAGATTACAGAGGCGCCGAAACACTCAAAGTCCGCTAAATTTTGAACGAAAGCGAAGGTAACCTTTTCTTTATAATGGTACTCTCCGTTTTGTTTCAAAATTTAGCGGATTTTGAGTGTCTAGGCGCCTCTGTAAGCTAGAGTCACTGTTGTAGGTGTTTTGATTGGCCATCTTAACTGTTTGAGGGGGGAGGAGTTAATAAGCAAACTGTTTTTTCGTTGTTATGTCATAACATTTTTCAAGAAAATTGTGTCCAAATTTCAAGTCAAGACGTAGCAAAATAGGCCGGGTTTCTAAAGCTGCACTATGGGCCAGAAACTAAAATTTCGGGACAAAAATATTTGCGGTTAAACGGCATGTCTCAATGTCGTCTTCGGCAACTTTTTGAATAAAAAATTGATGCATATTTTGAAGGGGTCGTTCAATATTTAAGCGTTACTTAAATAACAATTTAGGTAATAACTTTTTGAGTAAACTTTTTTTCACCTTTTTGGTTTTAAAATATTAAAGATAAACCAATTTCAAGTAATTTTTCTGAAGATATCAAACTTCTACCTTTTACCCATTTTCAGCAATAGACCTTTGTTTATAAACAACCCCTCAAATCACATTTCTTCTTGTAACATGTTTATTTCAGCAGATTGCTCGATGTGATGTTCTAGAAAATATTTTGCACATAAAAGAGGAATATTTTTTTCTGAAGACTGTTTTGCTTTATATGCATTAATTAATAAGATGTAAGTGATTTTAGGTTAAAAACCGTCTGACGAAAAATCCGAATATCTTAGCCATCTGCAAGTATCTGCAATTAGTTTGCATACCAATTTGTAGGGAATTATTAAAGCTATCTGCTCAAGTGTGTATTTCAGAGAATACCTGGGAATACCATGGCTGGGAATACCTGGGAATAGTGCGGATTTTTTTCATACATTTTATAACTTAATAAATATGCGTCCTAGCGTCAAACGGTCTTCACAGAAAGTATGTATTTCAACATACTGAATGACTTTGAAGAACATTTGAAAGCAATAAAATAATCGTGTGCAAAGTTATTGAGTGTAATTGATTTTTAAGTGCTCTTTTTTAACACATCATTATATTTCGCAACCGGTAAGAGATAGATAGTTACTTTATTTAGTAAAGTTGCTTATTTTAGTATGTTCTACAACTTGAAGAAAATTTTTTTTTTTAAATTATTTAGGAAAACAAAAGTTTGTATCACCCTAATAGGTGAATTCATGGTCACCCTAATAGTGCAGGAAGATGCACTATATTGTATTATTTTACTTCTCCGAAGACACCACCCTTGAAAAAATACACATTTTTCATCAGACGGTTTTTAACCTACAAACAGTTATATCATATTAATTAATGCAGAAAAAGCATAACAGTCTTCAGCAAAAATATTCCTCTTTTATGTGCAAAATGTTGTCTAGAACATCACATTGAGCTGTCTGTTGAAATAAACAGGTTACAAGAAGAAATGTGATTTGAGGGGTCGTTTATAAACAAAGGTCTATTGCTGAAAATGGGTAAAAGGTAGAAGTTTCATGTCTTCAGGAAAAATACTTAAAATTGGTTTATCTTTAATATTTCCAAACCAAAAAAGGTGAAAAAAAAATTACTCAAAAAGTTATTACTCAAATTGTTGTTAAAGTAACACCTAAATATTGGACGACCCCTTCAAAAGATGCAACATTTTTTCATTCAAAAAGTCCGCCGAAGACCACATTGAGCGGAGATATGCCGTTTAACCGCAAATATATGTGTCCCGAAATATTAATTTCTGGCCCATAGTGAGCTGACCAACTCGGAAGCATTTTTCAAAATTTTGTTATTTTTGGAGTCTATGTAAGCCATCTACTGAACTAATCCTTGTAAAATAATTCCCCAGTTAACCGTCAAACCTCTTTTTAACCAACAAATTGTCAACCTTTTACCACAAATACATTTTTGACACACAAGCGCTATGAAAAATTGAAGGACCAACTGGATTTACAGTTTACTTCGCTCAATTTTTAATTGCAATTTTAAAATGATAATGTGGAATCGTCCAAAACAAATCTTAAAAATAAATAAGTCATGATTAAAAGAAGTTCGCATTTTGCACGTCAGCAAGTAGAGTGGTCCCATAAAACTGCCTTGTGGTACATGGCTCTTGTTTACTAGAAAAAAATCTTTTTTTCCAAAGACAATAATCAGAAATGTGATAGAAAACAGAATCGAATGTCTTTTCCTTTAGTTTTTCCCCAGATTTGAAGCTAAAATTCCAATCAACACAATAACGCAGGGCAGTGTTACATTTCCGATCAACAAGTATATTATAAACGCTTGAAAAAAACGAGATATTACTCTAAATTATTTACTGGAATGTTGCACTTTGTTACATACTATAACATTGAACAAAAAAAATTCCAAAAAGTTCAAATCATCATTGAAAATTTACTCTGTAAGTGTATCCGAAAAATCAAGGAAATTATTTATCGGACAGTCAATCTGAAATATCAAATTACAGCAAAAACGCACCTTTTCTGTATACAAAACAAACCGATCGTACCAGAAAAGTTCAAAAACATCACAATTTTCCACTTCACACGCACCGACAAAAAAGTCAAACTCCAGTCCTTTCCCGTCGTCCCGTCCGCGGCGTCGAGTCACTCAACCTAATCCAAATCCTTACAGGCTTTATCGTCTCCGCCGCAGATTGTCTGCGGCGGTACTATCACTCCCCTTCCACAAGCACCACCCGGGTGGTGCTGCTGCTGTTGCTGCTGTTGACATTGCACACCATTGTGCGGCCCTCCACTGGCCGGCTTGTTCGTCGAGTAGTAATCGTGCGTTCCACCTACGGTATGCCTCCGACGGATGGAACGATTACCGAGCTGGCGCCGGTGGCGCCCTCCGCCACCGGCTGGTGGCTGAGGCTGCTGTTGAGGAGTAAGAATAATCTGCGGCCCTGTCTGCTGCTGCTGCTGACCACAATCAACACCACCGACCGGACACACCAGCGTCGTCTGGCTAACGTCGTGAATCTGCCGCCGGCGGTTGATGTTTTTGTCCGTTTTTTCGTCCTTCGTTAGCGACAGCCGCGAGCGAACGTTGTTCAGCCCATTGTTGACGCTAACGTTAACGTTGTTATTGTTATTGTTCGGATGCAAACCGTGCAGATTGTTGTTGCAGCACTGGTGCACCGGAATGGTCGCACCCGGTCCCGCCGTCGTCGTAACGCCCGGAATAGCGGTGGCAGCGGCCACCGTGTGGCCACAGCAGCACTCCAGATTTTTGTGATTCTTATAGTTCAACGAAAGCGACCGGTTTAGGTTGAACTTCCGCTCGAGATTGTTCGCCTTCCGTTCCAGGTTGGTCAGGATGCGGTTCATCTTCTTCAGGACTTCCGTATCGATCCGGTAGGCGGCGGCCGTCAGCTTTTCGCGCGGGTTGCTCGTCGTCGAGGTGTCCGTATCGTCCGAACTGATGGAAACGTTGTTAACCTTGTCCTCTTCGTCCTCCTCGCCGTACACATCGTCCGGCGAGCCGGCGAGCTGCTGCTGCTGACCAGGCTCGTTAACCAGCGTCACGCAGCTGTCGGTGGCACTGGCGGCCGTTGGGCCGCCGCCACCGCCACCGTCCAGAGATTTCTGCGACAATTCTAACTTAACGGAATCTTCAGGGAAGTTTCCATTGTGATTGTTGTTATTGTTGTTGTTGTTATTATTATTGTTATTGTTCACCAGATTCCCGTTACTGTTGCTAACGTCAGTACATCGGGGAAAGTTACCTTTAACAATAAAATTAAGATTAAAACACACTTCTAACTCGTAACAAAGCGGGAGGAAATACCATTACTATTGCTATGCTGCCGCAGTGGTTTAGCCCGCGGTTGAATTAGCGGCCGTTCCGGGGACTCGTCCGCGTATGGAATGTTTTCACCAAGCGTCAGGGGTCGCGAATGGGAGTGCACCGAGCGGCGCGTTGGCGTCTGCTGCTGCTGGTTGTTCGCGCCAGCAGTAGTGGTTGTACTGCCGGGAGTGGCAGCCGTACTGTAACAGCTGCTGCTGTTATCGCCGTCACTTTCCAGTGCCGTCGTGTCCGCTACGTCCCGATCGGAATCGATCGAGGAGGTACGCAGCGAGCGCAGCTTATTGTCCAGCGTGATCGTGATCGTTTTGAGGGACATTGAACCTAAGTAAAGACACAGAACAAACGACATTAAACCGTCAACCTTCGGTTGTAATCAACTGGAAAAAAACATTCGAAATCAACTCAACGTCAGGCTGTTAGATATTCACAGATTTTGGGGTTGCAAACACAAGTCATCCCAAATTGTCAGAACAAAATGAAAGCCTACACAAAATGGTTTAACCACTTTTCGCGTTTGATTGTATCGTCCAAACAAATCAAACTCTTCTTTAGTCAATTGTTAGTAGGATTAGGAGGGAAAAAAGAAAAGTTGTAAAACTCTAGGAAACGATGCACTCAGCTGGATTATGATAGTTGGAGCAAGTTTTTGTATTTCAGCACCAGCCAACAGCAAAAGGATGAAGCAGAGACGCAGCCACAGCGAAAGCTCACTTCAAAATTGCTGTACCTTTTGTAAATTATCCATCCAAAAGCTGATCAACTCGTCAATGTGTTGTAATGATAATAAGGTCGTTAACGTATTTAAATAAAAAACCGAAAAAAAGGCGAACAAATCTTTCGTCAAATTTTCTTTCCCGAAAAGAAAACTGAGAAACTCTATAATACGCCTATTATTATAGATAGATAGGTACTGATACTGATTAGTTTCGGAGCAAAATACCTCACGAATAATACCACGGGTAATATCTTCGAAATACTGTGAAATAAAAACGGTCACGAAATCATTCTTTGGCCTATATCCCAGAGTGCACAACTGATCATCCATCAGAGAAACTCACCATTATCGGCAAATGCACTATCGTTCGAGTCTTCCTCCGAGGACCGATTTAATACTGACGAGTTATCATCCTGACTCTGGCTGCTGTGGTGCCGGCTGGCACCGCTTCCACTTTCGCTACCGCCACCGGCACTGCCTCCACCTGCTCCGGCTCCGCCGACCGCCGTCGTACCACCACCATGGTGATAGTAATGATGATGGTGGTGATGATGCTGATAGACCTGCTGCTGCTGCTGCTGCTGTGCCTGTTGTTCGTCCGAGGAGTTGTTGTGTCCGGCGATCGCCGACACCGGTGCCGGATCCGATTGGCTACCGTCGTGGTGGTTGGTGGCACCGTTTCGACTGCCGGCTGCGCCGGCGCTGCTCGGATGCAGATACCGATGATGCGGCTGCTGCTGGGAGCTTCGCTCCTTCGATTCCGCTGACTTTATAGATCAAAATTTTACGATCGAATTACTCAGTTTAAATGGCAGATTTTACTTACGGTCGTACTATCTAGTGACAGGGTGTCCGGTGTCGTCGAGGACATGGTACTTTTGCGCTGGGCTGTTCTACGAATCTTTCTATTGGCCGCCTGCACGATCTGAGCCACAAAGTGTGAGCTACTTTCCTTTGATGATTCTTTGAAGGCTGTTCCGATGAATTAGAGAAAAACTAATGTAAAGAAGGGCGAGAGACGGAGGCAAAGAGGACTGCCGGAGATACTTACGTTCAATTTTAGAAACATTATCCAGCAACAGTGACGTTGACGGTACTTCCAAGCCAGAATCAACCGTAGTAGTTGACTGTTTCTCCACCACAATCGGCAATAGATCGTCTTCGAAGAAGTATTGATACTGAAAAAGAATAAGTTGAGGAAAAATCAATTTTTTGTAAGATATATGACACAGAGAAGTTAAAGAAATGACAGCGTTCTCGACAGAGTTTTCAGTTTGCTTCTTTCACAATTCCAAATTTTTATCATACAAGTTTGGGCCGAAGGGCCTCAGAAATTCATAAAATTTCGCATGCGGGTCTAATCACCGCAGTTTTGGATTTGATATTAATGAAAAAATCTTTTAAAAAAATGCAAAGAACTCTATCAAAGACTCAACGAATCTTGAAAAGGTTTTGTGCTGCGTGCCGAAATGTGCAGAGCTAAAGATGGAGGTACTTTGACTGATGACCATGCGGTGATCGAAAGATGGAAACAGCTGAATACCTCCTACAAAGGGTCGGTCTACAACGGACCAAATCTTCACCCTGCGACAAATCCTCCAGAACTGCCGTGATTGGCGAGTCCCCACGCATCATGCACCTATGCAAAAATTTGAATAAAAACGGTTTTCCGAGTAAGCTAACTAGACTTATCATGGCTACGATGAATGGGATCCAGTGCTGTGCGGGAATCTCGGGTGGATTGTTGAACCCATTCGAATCTCGCAGGGGACTTGAAGGTCAAGGAGATGGTCTTTCCTGTCTGCTATTCAACATTGCGCTTGATCCAAAATGCGGGACACGATTTTCAAGTTATCTGCTTTGCAGAACACTTGCGGTGCACAGTGGTCAAATTTTGAAAAAAACGGACATTTTTTTTAATTTAAAAATCTATCTATCTCTTACCGGTTGCGAAATATAATGATGTGCCAAAAAGGAGCACTTAAAAATCAATTATGCTCAATAACTTTGCACACAATTTTTTTATTGCTTTCAAATGTTCTACAAAGTTATTCAGTATGCTAAAATACACATTTTCTCTGAAATCTGTTTTTCACGAAGATGCATATTTAATGAATTATAAAAAATTTTATCAAAAAATAACACATTTTTCAGTTGATTTTTCTGAGATTCCTTTAAAGATCTGCTTATGGAAATATTTTTTTATAGATAAAATATATTACTTTTACCTAATGGTTGTCTGGTTTGTACGAAGCTGTCCGAAATTGAACAAAAAAAAATTTTGAAAACATATTGCAAATTTTTTTTTATTTATTCTATAATTTATCAAATATGCATCCTAGCGACAAACAGTCTTCAGTGAAAATGTGTATTTTAGCATACTGAATAACTTTGTAGAACACTCGAACGCAGTCAAAAAATCGTGTGCAAAGTTATTGAGCAGGATTGATATTAAAGGGGGACCCTCACTGAAAAGTCGAAAAACTTGTTTGTTTTGCATTTTCAGAAACCTTTTATCTTCAGAAATGTTGAGCTCAAAGTATTTTTCGGTACGTGGTCTCGTTGAGAATTTACAGTAAAACTGTGGGATCACTTGAAGGAAAGTGCAGTGCTGTACAATAGTTTAAACACGCTCTCCTCGAAATCATATGTTTTCAGCGACGGTACGTGTATCTCAGTGTCTAGAGGATCGATTTGGCCGAATTTTTTTGACGTGTTAAAATGAATTATCAAAATTGTGACGTAGCCACTTTTCGATATCTCAATTTTTCAATTTTTGCTGCATTTAAAAATAAATCGTTACATTTCGCAACCAGTAAGAGATAGATAGTTACTATGTACAGCAAAGTTGCTTATTTTACTGTGTTTTACAACTTTTGTGGAGACACTGTCCTTTTTTGGACGCATTTAAAAAAACAAAAATTTGTTTCACCCTAATAGGTAGATTTACTGTCACCCTAATAGTGTAAAAAGTTGCGCCATATATTTTTAATACACTTTTCCAAAGACATACCACCTGGAAAATTAAGCATTTTTACGCTAGAGCACATGATCGAATTTTTTTCTATTTGGTTCTAATTTGTAAAGTTTGCTTAAATAATTTCATCAATGTTTTATCAAATAATTTTTGACTGGTAAGGCCGATTCTAATAAAATTTAGCTGATATGTTCACAGCGTTAAGGCCTCTCGTTTGATACTAAGATAATTGAAATCTGCTTAATTATCTGGTTAAAATCGTTATAAATAATTGTAAATTTTATTACACACGTACAAGACTGCTCATAACTTTCAAATTAAATGTCCAATCAAAAAACAAATCAATAGTGATCTATGAGGCTATATTATCTACCAAATGAGACTAATAGCGCATAAATCGGTTTGGCCATCTCTGAGAAACGTTCGACTAATTGACACCTTGAAAAAGCACATTTTTAAGCATAACTTTTGAACCGCTTGATTGTTTTCGATAAAACTCTCCCAAAAAATTTGCAGAAGCAAGAGCCTTCATTTGATACTAAAATTGTTGAAATCGGTTGAGCGGTTCCGAAGAAAATCATGTCACGTAATTTTTTACATTTTTGCTTATAACTTTTAAACAAAATGTCGGACCGCAAAACACTTCAATAGTGATCTACAAAGTGATAACACCTTTCAAATAAGCGTAATAGCAAAGGAATCGGATCAGCCATCTCTGAGAAACAGACGACTAAAGTCAAGTTTCACACACACACACACACACACACACACACACACACACACACACACACACACACACACACACACACACACACACATTGCTCAATTCGTTGTCATAAAATGTAAGTAAGTATTTAAAAAATTTAAGCTCCCCTTTTTCTCCACAAAACTCCAAGGATAATCTTCCGATTTTCTTGGGTTTCACTTATGGTACCATGATTATGGAACTGCGAAGGAAAATTTCTCAGCAATTCAGAAAAAATGTGAGTTGGAATGAGTTTTCCACAAAATTTTCCGATATGATTGAAAATTGCGAAGGAAAATTGAGGAACTAATCCGAGGAAATTTTTAATACATATTTTTCTTATTCGCCAATTTATTATTTTTTAGTAACAAAAAATTCACGTTGGCCTTATTCTTTTGTTCCTCACATTGAGTATAATGCATTTTTCATGATTTATTGCTAACCCTTTTTGGAAATAAAGTAAGCAAACCTCATCAAATTTTGTCTGCGACGGAAAGATGTCACATTCCATTCATTTACACTGAGTGTCAGAAAATGTCGGTAGTAACCAACTCTGCCCACGATCAATACCTAATTGAAAACCGTCACGATTGCCGGCATATTTTTGAACGTCGTTGGCGTAAAACGGGAGGCGAGAACAAAACCGGTTCAAGATTACTACCCTGAGAGACGCCGCATACTGGAAAGGATTCATAAAAGCCGCACATCAGCTTTGGTGGAGAAACTGAAAGCTTTCCGCATTTGCGTCTTCACCAAAGTTTCTTGATTTTGGTTTTGTTATGCCAAAAAATCACATTGAGAGGGTGGGCCAATAACCTTTTTATTTGGAGTCAAAAATAAACGACGCCTGAGAAAAATTCTTTAATAAGTTAATAAAGATATTATTTAAGCAGTTTTTGTCGAAAGAAGAAGGAAACCATTAAACCACACGACTTTATTTTCAATTGTTATATTATTCATATTAATATTTTTGCTAGTTGGTGTCGTTAATCTATTTTTTGTAAGCGAAATAAGGCGCTACATCCTTGGACAATTGCAGCCTGGTTTCTGGTCAAAATATCATTAGTTCATCATCACCGAAGGGCTGGAGTTAACTTTTATTAGCGAAGCTATTCTCAGCGACTCTAAATATGTTATATAGGAAGTCTACGTAATTTTGAGGTTCTACAAAGTTTAAGATGTTGAAACAATACATCTTTTTGCTTAATAAAATGTGGCTCTAACCTTTTGAGTTATCGAGTAATTGCAGTTTTTGTCTCTTTTTTAGACGAATTATTTAAATATTTTCAATTGATTTATCTTTCAATTGACCCACCCCTTTAATGCCATTTTTTGGGTACAGTATCCCCCCGCTAATCCGACACCCAATAATCCGACGACTCGATCCGAAAAAATCCGCATTAGAAAGCATTATACTTAGCTTCTTTCTATCGAATATTGCCTTCACTGGTAAACAACACGACATTTCAAACTACCAGTGACATTAGTTTGATTGCCGGACTATCGAGTCAAATGGGGTGTTACTGTATAACAAAAAATTGCTTCCAAGAAACTTTGGTAAAGACAGTAATGCGGAATACTTTACAGTTTCTCCGCAAAAGCTGATGTCCGCCTCTGTTCGAATCTATCCCACTGTGCGTCGGAGACATTCTTGAACACTTCAGAACGGCAAGCTCCAGTCTTAATGCAAACCGATCGGATTGTCAGGTAGAATCCAATCCAGAAAACCAAGGCTTCATAAACTTTGAGTTTCTCTAGTTTATTTCCCAGAGTTCCGCGGTCCACTCGATCAAACGCTGCCTTGAGATCAGCGTAGGTAGTATCGATTTGTCCGCCATTGTCTTTTGTTGCGAACGTAGAGTGACATGAATTCGATCAAATTTGTAGCAACCATGCTGGATAGAATTCAAGCTATGCGGTTAAGGTGCAATTGTTACAGCAAAAGCTCATTAAAAAAGTTCTTGATATCGTGGAAAATTTTAAAAAGGTTTTTTGCATCTTCTCCCATTCACTACGGCTACATGAAAGAGCTCTCGCCAAGGAACCTTTTAATTTCTTTTCATTTTCTAAATCAATTCGAATTGAATGATTATAAATGAATTCTTGACAGTTAGTTAAAAATTAGCTGATCATCAGCTAATATGAAAATATTTAAATGTGTGAAAATAAACAGAAATTTCAATAAACCACACAATTATGCATTCATTTCAGCCACAATAAACAGCATAACAGCTAAACTATTCTTTGTAACAAAAAAAATGGTTCAAATTCAATTGAAAATGTGTTTTAACGTGACACTACTTGTTGTCTCGCTCATCCCGCATATTGAAGAATAGTGAGACAAAATGGTACCCTTGCATTTATGGTTCTAGTTAATTTAGATCAAAACCAAAACGAGTGAAACTTTTTTTTCAGACAACTAGAAGGGTATATCTTTCAAGCTCGATGGTTCCAAAAATTAGAAAATTTCGTTCCTTTTTAAACCACCCAGTTAGCTTCGAGGTACGATGCTGGTCTAACAAACCAGTCGTCGTATGTTCGAATCTCGGCTAGGCGGTGCTTGCTAGATAGAGTCAGTAGGATCGTTGCACTGGCCTCGTAATTTTCCTGTACTCTAATAGCGGGCTGCGAAGTCTGTCGATAAAGAAGGGTAATGTCTAAAGACGGTATAATCTCATGGCTTTGCTTTATTCTTTTTACACTTCTTTTCGCCGTGAGAGATGATTATCTCAGTCGTATTTTCGTCGTCTTTTCACGATCTTTTTGTTATTTATTGAATGTATTTTCGTCGACTGTTCGCTTTTTTTTGAGGGGCTTTTTGCTATTTCTGTCGTCTTTTTTTGTTGTTGATTTGGCATCATATCAACGTCATTTTGTAGTCTTCTCTTTGTTGTTTAAGTATCTTTTCATCGTTTAGGTCGTCGTTTCGCCATTTCTTGATGTTATCATTTTGTCATTTTTATGCAATTTTGTTGTAGTCTTGTTTGTTGTCAAGATAACAAAAATATTGCCCTTTTTCTGTTTTTTTTTCATTCGTTTGTCGTCTTTCTGTTGTATATTTATCTTTTTGACGCTTTTTAAGCGTCTTTTCGTCAACTTTTCATCGTGTTTTCGCTATCTTTTCATCACTTTCTCGTCATCTTTTCATCGCATTTTCGTCGTCTTTTTGCTGTCACTTCGTTGTATTTTTTCATCTTTTCATTGCCCTTTTCCTTTTATTTTTTGAAGACTTAAATGTACAACAGTTTTTGAAAATTGCATAATAAGAGTAATGCCAATTAATACGAATAGAACGAGGATTCCAGCGAATTGATTATAAATTGATTATACCTTATCCGCTCGACAGTAGTAGTGGATTTCAAAGTGCTATCGCACTACAGAAATCATATTTGGAGCGGTCAAAATGTGCAAAGCAATAGAAACGAAAATATTTCGCCTCTTTCCTGTACATCATCTAGAAAAATTACCAGCGATATTAATGATTTTGTATTTTTTTTCTGGTTGGTTAAAGGTTTATTCATTACAGGCAGAGTAGATATTCTCGTATTATAATTGAGAGCCCCCAATGTGGGGGAATTGTCGTTTCAACAAGCCGGCGCAACATGCCACGAATATTAGTCGCGTAATGGTGCCGTTAATTGGCCTCCAAAAAATCATGCTATTTAGCACCATTAACACTCACTTTTTATGGGGCTATTTGAAAAGTCTCTATTCATGGTAATTACCATCATTTACCTGTGTTTTATTTCAGCTTGAAATTCTTTTTTTTATAAAAATCTTTGGTAATATCTTTGGTTGAATTTAAATCATGTTACAGTGAAGCGTCTAAGCAGCGTCAGTCAAGAACTCTTCAAATTAACCGCTTAAGTTTGTTAAAATTTATTTAAAGTTTAGAACAAAAATGTTCAGAGCAAATAGACCAACCTCGTGTTTTTAGTCTTGACCTTGAAATGCCTACTGCATTCCAGTCAGTTTTTACAGTAGTTTCAGTTCAATATGTGAAACCCAAACCACTAAAAGTGAGTTTTGTTTTTGTTTATTTCTACTATTTTTCCATCTTACTTGGTACTCAGTTTCAGTTCTATTCATGTTACAATATTTATTTCGGTTTCTACTGTAACGTATTTGATAGTTTGAAAAAACTTTTTAAAAAGGTGACGAAAGTTTCAGTTTAAGCCATTTAAACAAGTTTCACTTAGTTTCATTGTAGTTTCATATTAGTTGCTAACCAGTTTCAGTTATGTTACAAAAGCTTAGAAAGTTATTTGGCGCTAAATTTCAGTTCCGTGGCAACCTCAATCACTGACTGTACTGATTTGGTGTTAACTACCATTTCCGGAGAGTTTGTCCCTGGAGAGCTTGGGCGCGATTTCAAAGCAATCACCGTTCTGCAATAGTTTTAGATCTCACTTTCACATACATTTCAGCTTCAATTTGAGTTCTTTTCATTTTACTTTAAACCTGCACTTAGAAGTCTAAGCCTCGTCTAGTGTAATTTTTTTAACAAATTTCCACAGAATAGTTTCCCCAAAAACAAAAACAATACTCACATGCGTAATCAGCACCTCGACGATCTGGCACTGGTGCTTCATGTCCTTGACGGCCGTCTCGAGCGATTCGTTGGCCGACCGAACGACCGACGGTCCGAACACGATGGCCAAATTGCGGGGATCCATCAGATTAACGAGCGCGTTCGTACTGACGGCATGCAGATGCCGCATCAGATGCTTCAGCGTTTCGTAGTTGTACGTGGGAATGCGCTTCAGCAGCTGTTTCAGTTCGACCAACCGAGCCTGACCACCGAGCTTGTCGGCACAGATGAAACTGTGATACAGTTCATTCGGTAGCAACGGTTCCGGTAGGTTACGAATGAAGGATTTTAGCAGCGATGAGACGACGTTGACGTCCTCCCACTTGGGGTCCTTTAGGGTGACTTCGTCCATTCCTCGGTTCACCTGTTCGGTTAGTTGGGAAATGGCTGCTGTGTTGCCTGGTATCCGGTAGATTCCGGTTACGCCGAGACCTCTGGTCTCGACGATTCCGGTGCATTTTGCTAGCAGCAGTGGGACGTAAGCGTTTTCGTCCGATGGTGGGCACAGGGGAAGGGGTACGTTGATGGAGGCTCCATCTGGGAGCAGGAGTTCTGGGTGCTGCGCACCCGGCGAACCCGGTTGGCCTTGCATTTTGCGGAACTGCCGGGCGACGATTCCCTTCCAGGTTTTCGACTTTGGCGAGCCGGTTTCTTTGTCCGAGCTTTCCTTACCGCTGTGGTGGGAATGGTTGTTGCTGGCGCTGGCGTTGGCGGTGGCTATCGTTGCCGGCGCTAGCGCCGCAACCGAATTTTGCTGCGGTGTTTTGCGGCTTTTGTTGACCGGTGATTGACCGGAAGGAGATCGAGATCCGAGGGCATACTTGCGGTGGGATTTGGCCGGCAGTACCGGCGAGAATTCGTCACTGTTGGCCGTCGATTGCACACTGGTTTGCGCCGCCACCCGCTGCGGTTCCGCCTGCTGACCGCCGAGACTGCTGTTGACGTAATCCTGTGAAGACAGAACAAGATAGATAATGCGCCGTTAGAGGGGAAAATTTTAGAGGGGAAAACACAAACAATCGTTCGGCGCACGCTGCGGGTCACGATTCGACCGATCTCGCGCTGGATGTTTTCCTGCTCGTGGCTGATGCGGATCAGGCTGTAAGTGCCGTCAGCCTGCGGCTGATAGTAGACCACTATTATGGGAGCCGTCAGAATTAAATCCATTAAACGGAGTGTCACAAGAAGTAAAGGTTTGTTACGCAGCACCGTCCGGCACCAACTGATGGCTTGCGTGGAATATGTAGACCACGCAAGAATAAAATTAATTTTTTGGAGTAAATTTTGAAAGTTTAAAAAGAAATTACTCCAACAGTGGAGACCATTTACAGGGCGCCTCCATCAGATATTAAAACAACTTTTTTTTCGTGTCAAATCAACAAACAATTACACAAAATTTTATATTTTAAAAAGGCGTCCACGGATGTTCATTGACGTCGTATCGAAGACAGATAAGAAGGTGGATCGTTATCAGTAAACAGCCATCCGCTAACTTGAATTGTTTTTCTTATTTTTAGCGCTAGATTGGTCGGTTCCTGCCCTGCCTGTTGTTATCGGTTCTCTGATACGCGGACGCAGGTATCACGAGCCCACACGAGCGCTGTTTTGTTTTCGAAACTTCCAAGCGCGCGGCATACTTACGCTACTATTCAAGTACTGACTGCTCCGGCAGACGGTCCTCAGCGAGTCCATCCAGAGGCGCATGTCATTGTGGGAGTCGGCCTGCAGCAGCAGCTCCCGCTCGTAGCCTTTGTATAGGGAGGTGGCTCCCGAGGAGGCTGCCGACGACGGTCCGGTGTGGGCCAACCCGACCGACTGCGTGTGATGCAGCGCCAGATGCTGATGGGATTGGGCACTCATCGGCTGCTGCTGGTGGTAGGACGCCTGGTGGTGGTAGGGCGACACCGTCGTCAGCTTGAACACGTTCTTCCGCTTGGTGTAGTTCCCTTCGGCCACGTGAAAGTTGGTGAGATCGATTATTCCCGACGGTTCGGGGCTCTGCTGGGAAAGAAAGGCAAGGAAAAATATTATTAGGTTGAACAATCGATCAGTTGGTTGGTTAGGTAATAACCCAAGATCCGGTGGAGTTCCAGCGCCGGAGACGGAACTTTTTGAATCCGTGCGAAACCTTGACCCAGTTGAACAGGCGGCCGCTCTGGGCGTGCCGAACGGCTGCATATTCCGGATCGTTATAGTAGGAGAGCTTTCGCTCCAGGCTTTGGTGGTGGTTCATTTTTGCTTCTGCTTCTTGAAGATCACACTTTATTTTTGGTTGGTAACTACTAAAGCTCGTTGGTATTAATGTTTCACTTAGTGCAAATCACTTTCCCTCTGCCGGAAAGTTGTACCAACTGACGGGGGTAACTAAACTAGTAGAAGTTTTCATTTCGGTTATCACATTGTTCCTATTTTTTTGAAGAAAAATGTTTTCTTTACTGAAAATGCTTAAAATCACTGGCGTGCCCAGGCAGACAAACAGTGGGGCATGTGCCACACCTTCTCTTTAAAATTTAACAAAAAAATAATAACTTCTGTAACACAGAAGTTCGCAGTTTATAATTTAATCGTCCACTATTCTTGCTAAAAGAATTTAATGGCTTAAAAATAGTTACAGTTCAGTTGAAAATTAAATTTCAAGTTTAGTTTTGAACCTAATTTAAACTTATTTTCAAGTCCAAATTCAATTCTAATTTCATGCACAATTTCAACACTTCTTTCAAGTCCAGTTTTATGTCTAGTTTTAAGTTCAATTCATGTCCAATTTCATTTTTAATTTTAAGTTCAAGTTTAATTTAAACGACGGTGGGAAATTCCTTAGAATTATAGACTACATTTTCGATCTGATTTTGGATCACATTTAGGAACAGAGTTTGGATCATATTCAGGACTTGGACCAGATTTTGGACCTGGACCAAACTGCGAATTTGGGCCACATTCCGCAGTTGGGCCGGATTTTGGGTCGCATTTTAATTAGATTTTGGTCCTGATTTTGGACCATATTTTCTATCAGGTTGCGGATCAGAAACTTGGACCTGAACCAGGTTCTGAACCTAAACGAGATACTAGACCTGGACCCAATTTTGGTGCACTTTTTCAGACTTTGGGCCATATTTTGGTTCAGATTTTGAGCAAGATTTTGGACCACATTTCCCATCAGACTTCAGACCAAGTGTGTGTTTAGATTCTGCACCTAGACTGGGGACTGGGCCACATTTAAATCACATTTTGTACCACATTTTTTATCAGATTTTAGAACAAATTGTGGACCAAAATTTAGAGTAGATTTTGGACCAGATTCTTAAGCTGGTCCACATATTTGATCAGATTTTGGTTCCGATCTTGGACTAAATTCTGGACCGGGACCAGATTTTTAATGACATTTTTAATCATTTCAGACCAGATTTTGGACCACATTCAGGACCTGTACCAGATTTTGGGCCACTTGGGAATCATTTTCGGACCTGATTATGAGCCACAGTTTTGATCAGATTTTGTACGAGATTCTGGAGGTGGACCAGATTTTGGACCACATTTTTTATCACACTTGAGACCAGATTTTTTCAGATTCTGGACATTTAGACCAAATTCTTGGCCATATTTTATCAAATTTTGGTCCTGATTTTGGACCACATTTATGATCAGATTTAAGACCAAAGTTGTAGACTAGATTTTGGACGAAATTCTGGCCGTGGACCAGATTCTGGACCTAGACCATACTCAGGACTCGGACCAGATTTTGGACCTGGACCAAATTGTGGATTTGGACCACATTCCGGACTTGGACCGGATTTTGGGTCACATTTTAATTAGATTTTGGTCCTGATTTTGGACCATATTTTATATCAGATTGCGGAACAGAATTTGTATCAGAAACTTGCACCTGAACCAGGTTCTGAGCCTAAACAAGATACTGGGCCAGGGCCTGATTTTGGATCAGAGTTAGGACCAAATACTAGACCTGGACCCAATTTTGGTGCACTTTTTCACATATTTTGGATCAGACTTTAAACAAGATTTTGGACCACATTTTACATCAGACTTCGGACCAAGTGTGTGATCAGATTCTGTGCCTAGACCGGGCCACATTTTAATCACATTTTGATCAGATTTTTGACCAAATTGTGGACCAAAATTTAGAGCAGATTTTTTACCAGATTCTGAAGCTGGTCCACATATTTGAACAGATTTTGGTTCAGATCTTGGACTAAATTCTGGATCAGATTTTGGACCACATTCAGGACCTAGACCAGATTTTGGGCCACATGGCAATCATTTTCGGACCTGATTATGAGCCACAGTTTTGATCAGATTTTGTATGAGACTCTGGAGGTGGACCAGATTTTGGACCACATTTTTTATCACACTTGAGACCAGATTTTTTCAGATTCTGAACATTTAGACCACATTCTTGGCCACATTTTAGTCAACTGTTGGTCCTGATTTTGGACCACATTTATGATCAGATTTAAGAGCAAAGTTGTAGACTAGATTTTGGACGAAATTCTGACCGTGGACCAAATTCTGGACCTAGACCATATTCAGGACTCGAACCAGATTTTGGATCTGGGCCAAACTGTGGATTTGGGCCACATTCCGAACTTGGGCCGGATTTTGGGTCACATTTTAATTAGATTTTGGTCCTGATTTTGGACCATATTTTATATCAGATTGCAGACCAGAATTTGGATCAGAAATTTGAACCTGAACCAGGTTCTGAACCTAAACGAGATGCTGGACCTGGGCCTGATTTTGGATCAGAGTTAGGACCAGATACTAGACCTGGAGCCAATTTTGGTGCAGTTTTTCACAGACTAGAAGGCCATACTTTGGGTTAGATTTTGAATAATATTTTGGACCACATTTTACATCAGACTTCAGACCAGGTGTTTGATCAGATTCTGGATCTAGACTTGACCACATTTTAATCAGATTTTGGGCCACATTTTTGATCAGATTTTAGACCGAATTGTGAACCGAAATTTAGAGCAGATATTTGACCACATTCTGAAGCTGGACCACATATTTGATCAGATTTTGGTTCAGATCTTCGACTAAACTCTGGACCTGGACCAGATTTTTAATGACATTTTTAATCAGATTTCGGACCAGATTTTTGGTCAGATTCAGGACACATTCACATTCAGGACCTATAGCAGATTTTAGGCCACATGGGAATCATTTTGATCCTGATTATGAGCCACAGTTTTGATCAGATTTTGTGCGAGGCTCTGGACCTGGACCAGATTTTTTATCAGATTCTGGACATGGACCAAATTCTTAGCCACATTTCAATCAAACTTTGGTCCTGATTTTGGACCACATTTAAGATTTAAGACAAAATTGTGGACCAGATTTTGGGTTAGATATTAAAGCTGGATCAGAGTTTGGACCACATTTTTGAACAGATTTTGGACGATGTTTTGGGGATTGGACACTTTTTTCAGACTTGGGCGAGATTTTGAGTCGGGCCTTGGACGAGATTTTGAACCACATTTTTACTCAGATTTAGGACCCGATTTTTGATCAGGTTTTAAACTAGATTCTGGATCTGGACAAGATTGTGGACCATATTTTTATCAGACTTTCGACCAGACTCTTAGGGGAGGCCCCTGTAGCCGAAAGGTTACCGAGTCTACTTTGACAAGCGAATGGTCATAGGTTCGAATCTTAGTAGAATCAGGCCATTCAATGTCAAAGTGACTTTAGCATAAGTTTATTCTCAGGCCCCTCACCACCCTTTCTTCATGCTGAATTCTATGTTATCCCGATGTGGCCTATTGACAATGCAAAAATGAGACCCTGATAGCTAAATGCACTGGTTATCTGTGCCAGGGATGACTATAATTGGGGCCAGCGCTGTCATGTGGAACGAGATGGGTAAAGTAGAGAAAGCATTGAAGGAAGGGTACCCAATTACACAAAAGCACGCATAAAATTCAATAAGCACATCGCTCACTTCTGGGTTACAATTCGATCAGATTTTGGTTCTAATTTTGGATCACAGTTTTGATCAGATTTTAAATCAGATTGCGGACCAGAATTTGGATAAGATTTTGGATCTGTATCAGGTTCTGAATCTAGACGAGATTACATTCTGGACCTGGATCGGATTTTGAACCGCATTTTCAACCAGACTTTGAACCAGATCTTAGACCATATTCTGAACCATATTTTTGGTCAGATTTTTGACTACATTTTAGATCAAATTCTGGATCTGGGCCACATTTTGTTCCAGATTCTGGATCTGGACCAGATTTTGGACCACATTTTTTCAGACCAGGTTTTTGATTAGAATCTGGACCACATTTTTGGTCAGATTTTAGACCACACTATGGACCTAGACAACATCCAGGACTTGGAGGGGACCTTGGGTCACATTTGAATCAGATTTTGGACCTAATCATGGACAAGATTTTGAACCAAATTCTGGATCTGGGCCAGATTTTTGACCAGATTTTTGATTAGATTTTTACCAGATCTAGACCAAATTTTACACCAGCTTCAAGGCATATTCCAAATCTGGACTAGATTCTGAATCTGGGCCAAATTCCCAGACCTGGACGAGACTTTGGGTATGATTTTCGACAAGGTTTTAGCCCGATTTTTAACACGGGTTAGATTCTGGACTGGATGAAAATCTTGACAGGAGTAGATTTGAATCTGTACTGAACCCAGGATTTGACTGAACTATAACGCACCAAGAATTTTGTTGTATTCCGAACGAGACTCTAGACTAGATCGGAATTCTAAACTGAGCTAAGGCTTCTGGACTCGGGATGCTGGGTTTGGATTGGAAATCAGATTAGAATTTGAACTAATTTTCTGGACTGAACCAGAATGTGGACTTGATGGCAATCTTGACTAAATATGATTTTTTGTTACATTTTTCACCAGATTTCGGGTCAGATTTTGGAAGAAATTCTGGTCGTGGAACAGATTCTGGACCGAGACCAGACTTTGGAGCAGATTATAGACCAGATTTTGGGGCTGGACCAGATTTTTTGTCAAACTTGGACTAGATTCTAGACCTGAACCAGATTTTGGATCACATTTTTACTCTGATTTAGGACCAGGTTTTTGACATTAGATTTCAGACCAGATTCTGAGCCACATTTGAATTATTTTTGCTTCTAAAGCCACATTCTTGATCAGATTTTGTTCCATATTCAGAGTCTGGGCCAGATTTTGGACTTGAATCAGGTTCTGTATTTGGGAATGGAGGAATGTCTGATGCGAACCAAAAATATATCGGGTGGTGCGATGCCCAGTGAGATTCGCACCCTCGGTCTTTCGATTGGCACTCATCTGTTTTACTGACTAAACTACCGGCACCCGTTGTATCAGGTTGTGTAATACCTAATTTTACTACAATTTTCTCGATTCTATAATCCCGAAGGTTCTGTAACTAGATGAGATGCAGGAGCTGGACCAGATATTGGGTCAGATTTTGAACGATATTGTGGTTCTGGATCGCATTCTGAACCGTAACTAGATTATAGACTACATTTTTATCAGACTTTCGACCAGTTTTTGGACCACATTTTTAATCAGATCGTCGATCACATTTGAATCGTTTTTAGTCCTAATTATGACCACATTTTGGGTCAGAGTTTGGATGAGATTCTGGTCCTGGATTTTGTCCCGGACCACATTTGTTTTGGACCACATTTTTGGTGACCAGATTTTGGACTTGTTTAGACCAGATTTTGGACTACATTTTTACTTAGATTTAGGACCAGGTTTTTGATTAGATTCTGGATCTAGACCAAATTCTGGGCCACATTTGAATTATTTTTGGTCCTGATTTGTACCAAATCCAGGACCTGGCCGAGATTTTGGACCACATTTTAATCAGACTTTAGACCAGATCTTATACCAAATTCTGAACCTGAATCAGATTTTGTACCACATTTGCGATCAAATTTTGAGTAAGATTTCGGACTATCCGAAATCCAGATGCAAAAGGACGTGGACCACATTGTTATTCACATTTCGGTTCAGGTATTTGATCAGATTTGGAACCTAGACCAGATTTGGGGGTACATTTCAATCTGATTTTGGACTACATTTTGCATCAGACTTTAGATCACATTGCGGACCCAAATTCGGATTAGATTTTGGACCAGATTCTAGGTCTTGGCAAGATTTAGGACCACATTTTTGATAAGATTTTAGACCATATTGTGAATCAGAATTTGGACCAGATTCTGAACCTAGCCCAGATTTGGAGCACGATTTTACTCAGATTTCGGACCAGATTTTTGGTCAGATTTTAAGCCAGATTCTATAGCATATTTTAATCAGATTTTGGTCCTGATTGCGAAAATTTCTGATCACATTTTAGACCAGGATACGAACCTGGGTCAGATTTTCGACCTTTTGACCAGATTTTAGATCAAATTCTGGATCTAGACCAGATTTTTGACAAGATTCTGATCGGATTTTTGACTAGATTTGGGCCAAATTTTAAACTAGATTCTGCGCCTGTCCCAGATTCTGTACTTTGGCCAGATTTTGGACCCGATTCTGGGTCTGGATGAGATTCTGGACCTGGTCCAGATTTTGGACCACACTTTGACCAAATTTCGGATCAGGGCTTTGATCAGATCTTGATTCTGGGCCACATTTTTGGTCACATTTCGGACCACATTGTAGACCTAGACCATATTCAGGACTAGGATCACAGTTTGTGTCACATTTTAATCAAACTTTGGACCTGATCATGGACCACATTTTTGGTCAAATTTCAGTTTAGAATTATGGATCAGGGTCAGATTTTAGACAAGACTCTGGACTATGATTTTAAACCAGATTCAGGGCCTGGACTAAACTCTGAAGCTGAAATAGAATCCAGACCTGGACCAAAATTTGGACCTTATTTTGAGCCTGACTTTTTGGTCAGAATCTGAGATTTAAAACCACATTTTGGGCCTGATTTTCGATCAGATTTTGAAGCGGAATTAGATTCTGAGCTGGAATTTTGACAGGAGTAAATTTTGGTCTGTACTGGACTGAATAATAACGCACCATTGGATTGGACTCTAAACCGGACTAGAATCTGGATTGAACTAAACTCCGGACTTGAATGCAGTCTGCATTGGAATAAATTTGAATTTGAAATAAGGAAAAACTGGCATGGAAAAAAGAAAACCCAAAAAAATCGCGACAATTGACGGGGAAAACGGGGCCCAAAAAGTGAAAAAGAAGCAACCGAGAGAAAAATGGAAAATGGAGTAAAAAAAAGGGTACTGCACGGAAAAAGAGAGAAACCGGAAGGCAAGAGAGGGTAAAATGAGAAAGAAAAACGAGAAAGAAAATAAGGACAAATTTAACAGAAACGGAGAGAAACCGGAGCAAAAAGAAAAAAAAGTAAAGTACAAAATGAGGAAAGAAAGAAGAGAAACTACGGGACTAGGAAAATTGAAAAACGAGAACAGAAAAAGATGAATATGGAAAAAAAATGAAAACGAAATAGAACAAAAAATAGAACGTGGCAGAAAAGGAGCCATAGCAGGAGTTTAATATGAAGAACTGGCATGAAAAAAAAGAAACACGAAAAAAATCGTGAAACAATGCGAGAGAAAACGGGACGTTACAGGAGAAAAAAAATGAAAGAGAAGAAAACGGAAGGAAAATGGGGCGAAAAAAATGAGTGTAAACAGAAAAAGAAGGAGAACGGAAAAGAAGGAAAGAAAAATTGGACAAAAAAGCAGAACGAACGGAACGAAAAAATGGAAAAACACGATAGAAAAGGAGGAAATCAAAAAGCGAAAATACGGGAGTTGGAAAATTTAGAAACGAGAACAGAAAAAAGAGGAAAACGGAAGACAACGAAAAACAGAACGTGACAGAAAGAAGGAAATGAAAAGGGAAAAATACGGGAGCTGAAAAATTGAGAAAAGTGAACAGAAAAAAGAGGGAAACGGAGAGAGAAACGGAATAAAAACGGAAGATAAACAGATGAAAACGAAAAACAGAACGTGACAGAAAAACAGCAAAAGCAGGACATAATAATAGGAAGAATTGAACAGACAAAAGCAGGAAAACAAAAAAAGAAAAGTAGTTAATTAAGAAGAAAAGAGGAAAACGGGCCTGAAAAATGGTACAAAAAGTCTAAAAAAAGAAAAACAACCGAAAAATCAGGACTGTGAAGAACAAAAAACCGAACAGGAAAAGAAAAGAAGGGCAAAAGAAGGGGCAAAAACAGCAGAAAAAAACAAGAGCCGTATGAGAAAAGTAGAAAAAGCGATACAAACAGATGGGAAATGTCACAAGAAAGGGAAAACGTAACAGAAAATATGTAAACTCAAAAAGGAAAAGAATAGCGAGAAAGAAAAAAGAAAATCGAGGAAACGAGGCAAAAAAACGGAATAGAAAAAGAGAAAATGTTGGAAATTAAGAAACGAGAACAGAAAAAATGGAAAATAAAAAGGAGAAAAGGAGCAAAAGCAGGACATATTAAGAGGATGAACGGAACAGAAGAAGAGGAAACCGAAAAACGGAAAAGAAATCAGAGAAAAACAACAAGCAAATCAGGCCTGAGTAGGGCGTAAGACGAGACAGGAGAAGAGAGAAAGAGGATCTTTTTCAACGAACAGAAAAAGATCTTTTCCAACGATTAGAAAAAGATAAACGAGAGAAAAAACGAGACAAATTAAAAGAAGACGGGATCGAATTGGAAAAAACGTGACAGAAAGGGGAAAGAGGGAAAAACGAAACAGGAAACGAAACGGAATACAAGAGAAATCAAAAAGGAAAGAAGAATAACGAGAGAGAAAACCGATAGAGGAAATTATGTAAACGGGAAAGAGGTCAAATGGAATGTAAAAGGATGGGACAAAATGGGAATAGTAAATTGGAATGAAAAAGAAAAATTACACAGAAAAAAGAAAAGAAAACCGGACGGATCGGACCATGAAAAAAATAAAACTTGATTGAGAAAACGACGAAAAACTGGAGTAGGAAAAAAAGGGAGCCATAGACAGAATAACCGTGACAGAAAAGAAAAAAACAGGGTATCTAAAAGAGGAAAAACGGAACAGAAAAGAAAAAAATATAAGAAAAATTTGATTGAAGGGCGAAAAACGAAATAGGAAAAGAGCAGAAAGAGGAAGTAGCAGGCAGAACAAAAAAAAAGTTTGAAAATGGCGAACACTGAAAATGAAAAAGGGATTAGAAAAGACGGAAAATGGGAATAAAAATTACAAAAAAATGAGTGAAAAGCAAGAGGGAAAACAGAACAGAAAATGAAAAAAAATGTAACAGGAAATGAAGAAAAACGGAACAATGATACAGGAAACCCGCAACAGAAAAAAGTAAAACGGAAGGAAAAAGAAGAAACGTGACAGCAAAAACCAAGAAAACGGTAAAGAAAAGAGGGAAAAATGGAATGAAAAGGTACAGAAAAGAGGTAAGCTTTGTGAGAGAGTAAGACGAAATATGTCAATCCTGAATTTAAAGGTAAACTTCGTGACTAATTGCGTGCCCATGTCCAAACTGAAGTCTAATAAAATGTTCAATAATGATGTTCATTTTCAGTTCCATTTGGATGTCCGATTTTAAGCCCAATTTCAAGTTCAATTTCTAGTTCGATTTGATATAAAGCTTCAAGCCCAAAGTAGTCCAAATTCAAGTCTGTTAGGTTAGTCCTATATTAGGTACGAGTTGAAGTCCAATTTCAACTCTAATTACTATTTAGTTCAGATTAAAGTCTAATTTCTAGTCCAATTTTAACTTTGATATCCGGAGTTTTCCGGAGTAATATAATAGACTCATCATCCTACGATACTAATCGATTTTCCAGGTCAAAACATTCTTCTGAAAGGTCCTTAGGTTTATATCTGAATTTTTTTTGAGTTTGAAAAGTCCGCAGGGAAGAGCGTCGAACCAATGCCTAACCTAACACCATTCAATGTAAACTAACAAATCGAGCAGTCGTGCAGTTTATCTGAAATTCACTCACAAACCAGTCCGATTACTTATCAAAGTCTAAATTTTGGATCAAAACAAATTCCAGCGCAACGCAGTGCTGGAACTTGACGTCAGTCGGAACTCGGAACGGACCGGCAGCGGGCACGGTTCGGTGCTAACGACGTAGGTACGTAGGTACGATGCTACATTCCATTCACCATATTCATCGTTAGTCAATCTGATATGAATAAACACTCGACGATGACAACAACAACAACACCCGACAGAATACATTGAGGATTGTCTTGACAAGGGGAGAAGTCGTCGATCCGCCGCTCGACTCGAGTGTGATTTTACTGTATTGACTGACACGCTGCTGCTGCTGGTGCTGGACGAACGCGGACGAAAAAATCGGTTGAACGCGCGCTTCGTTAAAGGAAGGTATTTGATTATAGTTAAGGGTGTAAATTTCATTATTTTAAGTCGCATTGAATATTAATTACTACTCGTTACCGTGTCGTGCTGTGTTGCACCGAAGGTGCGACGTAATACGACGTAAAAAATTAAAACAACGCAACCACTAAACCACTAAGGTGGTGGTGTGCCTTCAAGTGAAAAAATTTCAAAAACCAACATGAAAATTAATTCCGCTGATATAAGAAGTAGAAAAAATTCCGACCAACAAGTCGTCGGCGAAGCCGAAGGCTATTGATTGACGGCTAGAATTGAAAGTCGGCAACAAAACTAGAAAGGCAGACATTCTTCAGCCGTTTGCACAAACCAAAAAACCCACCGACCTGGTGGCTCACTTGGCCAAGAAGGCCCAACTTCCGATTCACCTATTTCTCTTTCCTAAACTTTTAGAGCAGCTATAGGTATAGTAAAGTACACCAGCAACGGCGGGAGCGAGCCGCCGGCGGTTCGGCGGTGCTCGGTAATAGTTTTCTGATCGATGTAAGTGGGTACATAATTTTGCGCAAACCCACCGGCCTCTAGCCAGCCAGCTGAGCCGCATGTGGCACGTGCTGAACGACGGCGGGGCTTTTACGATGCATTAAATATTGGGGTTCGCTGCCACCGACCGCCCTCGTTGAAATCACCACTTGCCTGCTTGATGGCAGGCAGAGCCTACTACTACGGCAGGATTGCGTGATCGAACTTTTCTGCTCTCTTTCCTCGCGCACGAAGCTGGCCGCCGACGAGGCTGGCGGACGCGGAGGAGATTGCTGTTATCTAAGGACGACGATTCATATAACACAATCATCCATCGGAGAAAAAATATTTCCTATCATAGTGCACTAACACACGACACACCCGTCCGTCCATCGTTCGTGTCTCATGATGTTTACCGATATTTCCACAGCAATTTTATTTCACTTAGCATCTCTGGTTTTGTTGTTTTTTATCTTTATTTTTTGTGTTTTATTTCGCTACTGGCTCCTCTCGTTCACTCTCACTCTCGGGGTCAGTTTTTTAGATGGTATCACGAGATGCAGACTGCCTGGCTGGCAGGCTGGCCGGCCAAGCTGATGGTCTGGCGTTGATCAATTTGCTAAGTAAATTGTATGTTCGGTTGTTAATGGGAGAGAAACCCGGCCGTAATGAACAGATAGACAAGTGCTTTTGATGCCATTTGTTGAATGCCTTCTTCGATTCAGTAGGCTGTGCGCCATCAGTAATCAGTAATTAGAAAAAAAAAGTCAATCCAAATAGGCCGCATGCGCACGGAATCGAATCGGTTTGCGTGAGCTTTTAAAAATTCTTTTCTTTTCCGGGGTTTTATTTTTATCTTTACGTCATCTTCATCATAGGTTAATTAAAGCAATAACAGATGCAGTTCAAATGCAAGCCAATAAGCATTTAGATGCCTTTAATGCTGCTTTAAGCATTTAAGTTACCTTTAATGCTACTCAAAAGCTACTTTGTGGCAAAACATACGGTTACTTTGCTGCTAACCCTCTTTATAGTATGCTGATAAACATTTGCAGCTGATTACTGAAAAATTTCAGTGACAAGAAGATTTCAAATAGAATTTTGGATGACAATTTACAACAAATTAACAAAACCTAATGTACAGCAACGTGCCGTTGCAGTTGCAGTTACGGTGCAGTGCTAAATCAGTCAAATTTGACGAAAATAAATACAAATCGTGACGAATAAAAATATAACAGAATTTAATCAAAGGTCAAAACAACATCCAAGTATAATCTTGTTTTATCCTGCCCATAATTTTCGAAAAAAATTGGTCTAAATTTAATGCTTCATGCACCAAAAATACCATATGTACAAAAAAATTCGCGAATTTTAAGTACCTGCACGGAAATGACTATAATTTCTTTGCAACTTGCACTGACTCATCATCTGTTTGTGAACTTTAAGACGGTGTACGATACTGTCAAACGAAATGAGCTGCGGCAGTTAATGTTAGAACATTGTTTTCCAACGAAAAACTTATTAAGCTAATTCGTGCGATGCACTATGGGCCAGAAATTGAAATTTCGGGACAAATATATTTGCGGTTAAACGGCGTGTCTCAGCTCAATGCAGTCTTCGGCAACTTTTTGAATGAAAAAATGATGCATCTTTTGAAGGGGTCGTCCAATATTTACGTGTTACTTTAACAACAATTTAAGTAATAACTTTTTGAGTAAATTTTTTTTCACCTTTTTGGTTTCAAAATATTAAAGATAAACCAATTTCAAGTATATTCTAGACAACATTTTGCACATAAAAGAGGAATATTTTTGCTGAAGACTGTTTTGCTTTTTCTGCATTAATTAATAAGATATAACTGATTTTAGGCTAAAAACCGTTGACCGATGAAAAATGTGTATTTTTGCAAGGGTGGTGTCTTCGGAGAAGTAAAATAATAAAATATAGCGGATCTTCCTGCACTATTAGGGTGACCATGAATTCACCTATTAGGGTGATACAAACTTTTGTTTTCTTAAATAATTTTAAAAAAATGTTTTTTTTTCTCCAAAAGTTGCAGAAAATACTAAAATAAGCAATTTTGCTGAATAAAGTAACTATCTATCTCTTACCGGTTACGAAATACAATGATGTGTTAAAAAAGAGCACTTAAAAATCAATTACACTAAATAACTTTGCACACGATTATTTTATTGCTTTCAAATGTTCTACAAAGTTATTTAGTATGTTGAAATACATATTTTCTGTGAAGACTGTTTGACGCTAGGACGCATATTTATTAAGTTATAAAATGTATGAAAAAAAATCCGCACTATTCCCAGATATTCCCAGCCATGGTATTCCCAGGTATTCTCTAAAATACACATTTGGGCAGATAGCTTTAATAATTCCCTACAAATTGGTAGGCAAACTAATTGTATATACTTGCAGATGGCTAAGATATTCGGATTTTTCATCAGGCGGTTTTTAACCTAAAATCAGTTATATCTTATTAATTTATGCATATAAAGCAAAACAGTCTTCAGCAAAAATATTCCTCTTTTATGTGCAGAATATTTTCTAGAACATCACATTGAGCTGTCTGTTGAAATAAACATGTTACAAGAAGAAATGTGATTTGAGGGGTCGTTAATAAACAAAGGTCTATTGCTAAAAATGGGTAAAAGGTAGAAGTTTCATATCTTCACAAAAATTACTTGAAATTGGTTTATCTTCAATATTTTGAAACCAAAAAGGTGAAAAAAAGTTTACTCAAAAAGTTATTACTTAAATTGTTGTTCAAGTAACGCTTAAATATTGAACGACCCCTTCAAAATATGCATCAATTTTTTATTCAAAAAGTTGCCGAAGACCACATTAAGCTGAGACATGCTGTTTAACCGCAAATATTTTTGTCCCGAAATTTTAATTTCTGGCCCATAGTGCGATGGTGCAATGGAATGCACGCCCTAACCTGCTATTCAGCATTGCCTTGAAAGGTGTAATACGAAGAGCAAACGTGGAACGAATCACCACCAAAAGGAAGGCCATAGTTGCTGACAGGGACGGAATTATTTTTAGCAGAGAACCAGGAAGAGGCCGTAAATTTCGGCACAGACTCCTCCTTGCTTACTGCATGCATGATAGGAAATCAATAGCTATTTGAGGCTTAAAAAGGCCTTGAAACTCACGGGAATAAACCGCGTCTGTTATTTGGAATTGCACGAGAGGAAATTGAATCAAAAGAAGTCGTTTTCACGGGATTTTTTCTTGGTTTACCAGAAAAAGGGCGTTCGGTTCACAATGCCACTGCTACAGAAGCGTGGGGTTAGTAAATGTGCACACATTTGTTTGCGACCGTGGCAAATGAAGAAGTTTAAGAAAACGCAGCAAACAATTACCACCTTATTTTTAGCTATTAGACTAGCCAAGCAGCAATTTGAATCTTATTGCACTCTTATCACGATCAATTTCGGTCACCAGAACCATAATAAGAGTAAGTTAAAACCACCATTACCTCTTCCGGAGTGCAGCAAGAGCTCAAAAAGAGAGAAATAAAAAATGCACTAAGTAATTTCCGAGCCACTTCAGAACCATTCCCAAGTCACTTTAGGGCCCGTTCCAAGCCACCACAAAACTACCGACCTTTGCGACTTATTTAATGGCCACTTTAGAGCAATTTCAGGATCATTTCCGAACTACTTCACGAGCCACCTCAGGACCACTTTTAAGCCACTTCAGGACCATTTCCTAGCAATTTCAAGTCACTTCAGGACCAATTCCAAGTGATTCCAGAGCCACTTTAGGGTTAATTCAGGACCATTTTAGAACCATTTCCGAACCACTTCAGAACCAGTTGCGAGCCACTACAGGATCAATATCAAGTCACTTCAGGATCATTTCCGAACTATTTTCGAACCATTTTCGACTTCAGGAAAATTTCTGGGCCACTTCATCAGGACAATTTTTCAGCAACTTCAGGGTCATTTTAAAGCCGTTTTTCTAACAACTTCAGGACCATTTCTGAGCCATCGACTATTTCCGAACCACCTCCGGACCGTTTTCGAGTCACTTCTGAACCTACCAAGTCCAGGGCCATTATTGAGTCAATTTGGGGCCATTTTAGGACTATTTTCGATTCATTTCGGGATTTGGCCACTTTGGGAGGATTCTGCACTACTTCAGGATCATTTCTGGACCATTTCCATGTCACTTCAGGACCAATTCCAAGCCACTTCAAGGTCACATTACGGTCATTCGGGACCCAAGCCATTTCAGGGCCACTTTATGGCCATTACAGGAGCATTTCCGAGCCATCTTGGGACCATTTGCAAGCCACTTCATGACCATTTCCGAGCCACTTCAAGACTACTTCCAAGTCAGTTCAGGACCATTATCGAGCCACTTCTGGGCTACTTTAGAGCCGTTTTAGGATCATTTTTAAGCTTCTTCAGGACTTTAACGACCCACTTCAGGACCATTTGCGACCCAGTTCAGGACCATTTCCAAGTCACTTTAGGACCAATTCCGAGCCACTTCAAGGTCGCATCAGGGTCATTTCAGGACCATTTTCGAGCGACTTCAGGACCCTTTCCAAGCCATTTCTGGACCATTTCCGAGTTATTTCAGGGCCACTTTATGGTCATTGCAGGACCATTACCGAGCCATTTTAAGACCGTTTTCGAACTACTTTAGGACTATTTCAAAGTCACTTTAGGACCATTTTCGAGCCACTTCTGAGCTCTTTAGGGCCGTTTTGAGATCAATTCTAAGTTTCTTCAGAACAATTAACGACCCACTTCAGGACCATTTCCAAGTCACTTTAGAACCAATTCCGAGCCACTGCAAAGTCGCATCATGGCCATTTCAGAACCATTTTCGAGCCACTTCAGGACCCTTTCAAAGCCATTTCTGGACCATTTCCGAGTTATTTCAGTGCCACTTTATGGTCATTGCAGGACCATTTCCGAGCCTTTTCGGGACCGTTTTCGAGCTACTTTAGGACTAGTTTGTGGTCATTGCAGGACCATTTCTGAGCCATTTCAGGACCTTTTCGGGACTATTTCCAAGCTACTTTAGGGCCATTTCAGGACCAATTCGGAGCCATTTCAGAACCACTTCCGGTCCAATTTAGGATCATTTGCGAGCCACTTCAGGAACACTTTGGGACCATTCCCGAGCCACTTTAGGACTATTTTTGAGTAACTTCAGAGTCATTTCGGAAGCCTTTTCCGAACCTCCTTAGGATCATTTCTGACCCACCGACTATTTCCGAACCACCAAGCCAGTTCAGGACTATTGCCGAACCCCTTCAGAAACATTTTCGGGACACTTATGACAATTTCAACACCATTTAAATGACCATTTTTGAGTCACTTCTGGATCATTTCCGAGCCATTTCAGTATTATTTTCAAGCCACTTCTAGACCATTTCCGTGCCACTTCAGGACCATTTGCGTGCCACTTCAGGTACATTTCAGGAACATTTACGAGTCATTTTAAAAGACCATTTTCAACTTACTTCAAGACCATTTCCGAGCCATTACGTGACCATTTACGAGCCAGCTTAGGGTCCTATCAGGACCATTTCCGAGTCACTTTAGAACCATTTTTAAGTAACTTTAGGGTCATTTCAGAAGCCTTTTCCGAACTACTTTAGGACCGTTGCTGACCCACCAACTATTTCCGAACCACTTTGGGACCATTTCCGATTCACTTCTAGGTCAACTCCAAGTCCAGGGCCATTTGTGAGCCATTTTAGGAACATTTCCGATCCATTTCGGGATAATTTCCAAGCCAATTCAGGACCAATTTCGAACCACTTCAGGCTCACTATATGACCATTTCAGAACCATTTCCAAGTCACTTCAGAACAAATTCCTAGTCACTTCAGAACGAATTCCTAGTCACTTCAGGGACATTTCCGATCCACTTCAGAGCCGAGTCGCTTCAGAATTATTTCCAACCTACTTAAGAACCATTTCCGAATAACTTCAAGGCCATTTCAGGACCATTTCCGAGCTACTTTTGGACCAATTCCAAGTCACTTCAGGACCATTCGTTAGCCACTTTAGGACCATTCGCTAGCCACTTTAGGACCATTCCCGAAGCACTGCAGGACCATTTCCAAGCTACTTCAAGACCACTTCACTGTTATTCTAGGAACACTACATAATTACTTCAGGACTCCAGGACCACTCCAAAATCCGGAATTGTAAGCTGTACGAGCTGATAAGAAACACGATACCCATCGTTCTCTTACTAGAACTTATGCAAAAGCCGGCTTCAACCAAATCCCCGAGGGCCTCTATAAGCCTCCTGATCGCGGCAAGTTTTCCAGCAGATTCAAATTTGTTTTCGCGAATAAGTTTGTGTCTCCATTGATTTGTCGAAAGAAACGTTCGGTGTCCGAATAATTTTGTTCGATGGGCCTACAAATTTGCCTCCAATATCATGCCGTTTAACATCGTTAGGTTATTTTTTGTGGAACGACATGAAACGTCGATAAACCGCAAACGATTGACGCCTTTGAAGACAGTATTCGTCACGATATCACTGATATAAGGCCTCCATTTGTGCAGAAAGTGATTCAAAATTGGACATTCCCATTGGACTTCCTTCGAGCCAGCACAGATAAGGATATTCCAAAAATTATATTCAAGCAAAATAATATAATATTGTAGTGTTTCTCGTACTTTCACTTTGAATAATAGTCCGCCAAGCTGAATTTCAAGATGGCATGAAAGTTGTCTTCGATCATCATAGGCAGCTGATCAAATTCGACGATTAGGAGCTTTCGAGCGATTCATTACGTGGCTAAAGTCATTTGCTTGAGATAGAGTTTTGCGAATTAAGCTAGGATCTGATTTTCATCTATATCTTCAAACAACTCTAACGTGCCCCAGGGTAGAATTATGGGTCCATTTTCTTTTCATTAATTTCTTTTAATGGCGCCACTAAATCGCTCCCTAACGGTCAATTATGCGCGGTCATTAGTCGTTAGTTTTATGACTATAACTCCAAAATCAAAAATTATAGTCACTTTAACAACCAGGGACATTCGAGACTTCTGCGGGGTTGGAATTTGAACCTGGGTCTTTGGCGTGAGGCGTGAATGCTACACCGAGATTGAAGCCACGAGTGAAAATTTTAATACTGAATAATCATGAATTGGTGATCAAGAAATAAAATATTTTGGAAAATTTCTATGAGTGAGAACATAATTTATTCTCAATTCACATAGCACCGCAATAAATGTTTATGGCAGCGCAGTGACGAAGAAACGAGCGGTAATAGTAGAGCAAATTAAAACACAGAAGAAGTACATCACAAGCACGCGTAAAAATTTAATAATTATATCGCTCACTCAGTAGTGATTATTGCTAAAAGAAATGCAGTCCAGAATACAGCAAACACTTGGACGGTATCACAACAGATCTAAGTTTGCCATTGACATACCTTTAAAAATGTTTTTCTTTTAAAAGCAAAATTTTGAATCTAGCTCAGCGGCATTTGAAGATAAGATTAAGATAAACCATTTCTCGCAAAAATACACACTGTCCAACGCTAGGAATCCCATGTAATCAGCTATGGATACTGTGTCTGGTGGAAGAGCACTTCCAAGCACTTCCCAGCTGTTTTATCAGTTAAGTAGTTTTTTTTGCCTTTATTTTTTTTACTCGTGCTGGTGAGTAAGGCGAGCGAGTCAGACCGCATTTCCTCTGAAACCAGGAGCTCTATCCAGTCCGTGGACTTTTATTGTTCCCAGCAGCTTAGGATTTGATACAAACTTTTTGGGCTGTGGCTGAGGGTATTATTTAGCCGTGCCCAAGATGGTTCAGAGAGCTAGACCCAACAAGCTGCGTCTAATGTCTCGAACCGTCGAGCAAGTCGAGAATGAGAAAACAAGTTTAAAGCTTGAGCTTTCTACGTGGAATTACTACGTATAAATTTTTGCCACTGTAGGAAAGATTGACGGAATGGCCAGTAGTTCTAGTCTAACTGTCTTTTGGATCGGATCTTTTGGATTTTGGTATTGACCGATTCAAAGATTTCAGCTCATCAGATTCCCATTTGATCAGATTCATTTGCGGGTTTCTGATCAACAGACTAAATTAAATGGTAAATTAGATAGATTGCATTAGAGTAGGGTAGATTAGGTAGATTTAATTATTAACCAAATCACGGATAATAGCATAAAAAATATCAACAATAACAAAGATCCCAAATTGCTACCCTGAGGGACATCCGAACTGTTAGGATTATCGGGATGAAATAAAAGATTCAATCTGATCATGAAGAACGTGTGATATTCTGTCAGATTTCATTCGAGATGTCTAAATAATATCAACGGATCATATTATTTTGAAATACTGAGAACAAAAAAAAATATTTCTCTTTGATGCTAAACTGAGGAGAGATGGAAAAAGACATCAAATTTTCCCATAGAACTCAAAAGACGTTGGTTTCGTTGTTTATACGTATATCTGATGTGAGCCGATTAACAAATGTGTGACTTAGCATCAATTTTATAGCTTGTTTTGCAGAGAATTGGAATGTCATCCGGTGTTTGCCGAAAAGTACTGAAAGAATGTTCGAAACCAATTCGGACATGAATAATGCAACACGCCAGTGGAATGCCACCTTGATCGAGCGCCACATTTGCTGATCAGTATTCTTCCCCGATGACAGCGAAAATTCTAATTTCATATTCAATTCTCAGTAGGTACACAACATTTTAAAGCAGAAAATCACCCAGCCCGTCCGTCCGTCCGTACGTCACTCAGTCAGTCAGATAAAAGTGAAACCTTCGGTTTCGTTCGCGCTCTGGTTTCTGTGTTGTGTTTACGAAGGCGGCGCCGTACAGTTGTTTTCAGTCCACCTCGATCATCGAATCGAGGCTAGAGTCTCTTCTACGACAACCCGGCAGCGCCGGCAGGCAACACTCGAGTACACCGACTAAGTGCGGCTTAGATTTTCCACGCATCACGTACGCCCTCCGCAACCCGACCGACCAACCGACCATACGTTGGTTGGTTGAACCTTTTGCCGCGGTTCGCTTCTTCGTTGATTTTAATTTTTTCTTCAAAACGACCTTACGCTTATCCAGCGATCCGCGCTGGCGATTCGGCCATCGATGACCGCTTCAGCCAGCCAGCCAGCCAGCCAGCAGCATTAACGGAATCAAACCGACATCGAGCTCTACGCATTCGCGGTACACCGTGAAGACACCACCGTTCACCCCTAGAGCACTACTGTTGTGTTTTCAAGGCTTCGCCTTCTGTTTCTACGATACAAATGGCCTCTCAAAAAAAAGACGCTTTTCACTTTCGAAACCATAGTAATTTTCGAAATCGATCCACTCGCACAAAACACAGAAAATTGCACATTCGTCGATTGATTGATTTCGAACGATCCGATTTTTTTTTCGCTTGCCTTTCAAAAATAATTTTTTTCTCTAAATTATTCATTTCACACCAAGCGACCTCTAATCGCGCAGCACACTCAAATTGCAGTAATTAACCACACAGCACATTGTGCTGCTGTCGATGAAGCTTCTTCCCGATAGGGAAGGAAGACACGCGTTTTTGGTCAGTGGCTGCCGTTCTGCATACTGATAAGCCACAATACCATTTATTTTGCTTCTGTCTCACTCTGACCAAAATATCAATCAAACTCAAAACGAACAGTCCAACGAACAATCCCTTTTAAGGTTCGACCCTGCTCTGCCCAGCCCCGCCCCCTGTAGCATCCCACCAGGGCCAAACAAGGATAACAAAAATATTTCTGCAATGAGATCACATCACACTAACTGACACTGACAGCTGACAGCTCGCTCACAATCGCAGGTTCGTCACCCGTGGTATCACGCGCGCACAAGTCACATCTCGCTTCGCTCGCACAATTTGTTTTTTCTGAAAGGATTCTCGCCGTTTCAGGATACGCGTAGCGTACGAAAAGTTTTTTTTTTGATGGAGGTACAACGTTCGAAAAAGCGCACGCGTTCGTGCAAACACGCGGACCAACGGCGACTGTGGACGACTACTGCCGCGCGCTGCGATGGTTTGTGATGATGGCGTCGATCGCGAAGACGACGGCGACGACGTCGTCGTCGTCGCTAGCCGCTAGTGTTGCAGAAGAGCGCGAAGGTGAGCCATCGAATCAATAGTTCACCGTCCAAAATTGAAAACATAAACAGTACAATAGTAGCAGCATGAACGGAGAGACGATTGGGGAATAATGGTGGAGTGCAAAAGAGTGCACCCAATGCGCTCACGGTGTGAGCGGGAAAATCGAAAACCTCTAACACAACAAGGAGCGGCGAGAGGAACGGTCAGTTCCTCTTCGGTAGTTTTTCCACGCAAAGCGTATTACGTACGACGATGGCAGTGCAGAGGAAAGAGCCTTTTTCCGGCGTTTTCGATTTGAGTCGTTCGTCGGTTGGTTGTGCCTTATTGAACTTTGGCAAGCAACGAATTAGTAGATTTTTACTAAAGACGGATTTCACGCCAACTCGACCAGAGGTTGGCATGACCCTCTCAGATTTCAATGAAACTTTTTGTGTGTAAAGAGTTCATGTGAATAAACAACTTTGCATATTTAGTTTTTCGAAAATTGGTCTGAACTAACTTTTGGAAAGGGCTTAATTTTTTTTCTCTTTTTTATTATAAGCAATGTAACTCGAAAATTATAGGACCTACAAAAAATGGTCTATGGGTGACCTTTAGAAAACCTTCTGAATTTTTATAAAAAAATACTGAAAAAAATAAAAATTAATTTCAACACTGAGAAAAAAGCATTTTAAATTCTAAAAATCGATTTTCCAAATAAGGCCATCTCAGAAGTTGATAAAATTTTTTTTGAAGGTAGATAATTATATGACCTACAAGTCTATATATATTGCAAAATAGGCATATTTGAGAGAAAAAAGTTTTTCTAACAAAAACTTATACCTATTTATACCTTTTTTTCTCGGGAAGAACTTGAAAAAGTTTTTATTAGAAAACTTACTAGACTTATAGGCCATATAACAACTATCTTTATTAATAAAAGCATCAATTTTCGTTTTAAAAATGCTATTTTTTCAGTGTAGAAATGATTTTTATTTTTTTTTCAGTATTTTTTTATGAAAATTCAGAAAATTTTTTAAAAGTCACTCATAGACCTTTTTTTTGTAGGTGCTATAATTTTCAAAAATACTGAAATACCTTTTTTCGGAAAAAGTTTGTGGTAGAAACATTTTTTTCCTGTAAATATGCCCATTTTGCGATGTACGGAAGAACTGTAGGCCATATAGTTATCTATCTTCAAAAAAAATGTCATCAATTTCTGAGGTGGCATTTTTTGGAAAATCGAAGTTTAGTTTTTCAAATGCTTTTTTTTCAGTGTAGAAATGATTTTTCATTTTTTCTGTATTTTTTATTGAAAATTCAGAAGATTTTCTAAAAGTCACTCATAGATCTTTTTTTGTAGGTGCTCTAATTTTGGAAATACTGAAATACCTTTTTTCCCCGGAAACTTTTTTCCCTTAAATATGCCCATTTTGCAATTTATGGAAGAATTGTAGGCCAGATAATTAGGCCATTGCAAATTATTTTTAAAGTTTTTATGACCCCCCTCCCTCCCTTTGAAATTGGTATAAAAAATTGAGGGACAAAAAAATTATTTGTCGGATATAAGTCGAAATCTATACCTATAAAGAAGGATTTCTGTCTGTCCGTATGTTCCTTATAGAATCGAAAACTACTGAACCAATCGGCATGAAAATATGCATGTAGAGATTTTTTGGGGCCAGGAAAGGTTTTAGTGATGGTTAGAAACCCCTCCCCCCACTAAGAGGGGGGGCTCCCACACAAATGAAACACAAATTTCTGCATAACTCGACAACTAATCAAGCAAATTGAACAAAATTTGGCATGTGGGTGTTTTCGGTGACAAGAATTTATTCTATGGTAAATTGAGACCCCTCCCCGCTTTATAAGGGGAATTATAACTCCTCTCCTCTTTAAAAGGGGGGCCTTCCATACAAATTTCCTCATAACTCGAGAACTAATCAAGCAAATGGAACCAAATTTGGCATGTGAAGGTTTTCGAGGGCAAGAATATTTTCTATAGTAAATTAGGACCCCTCCCTACTTTAAGAGGGGGGGCTCCTGTACCAAAGAAACACAATTTTCCTCATAACTCGAGAAGTAATTAAGCAAATGGAACCAAATTTGGCATGTGGGTGTTTTTGGAGACAAAAATTTTTTCTATGATGAATTAGGACCCCTCCCCGTTTTAGGAGGGGGGATCCTATACACATGAAATACAAATTTCCTCATAACTGAAGAACTAATCAAGCAAATGGAACAAAATTTGGCATGTGAAGGTTTTCGAGGGCAAGAATATTTTCTATGGTAAATAAGGACCCCTCCCCACTTTAATAGGGGGGGCTCCAATACAAACGAAATACAAATTTCCTCATAACTCGAGAACTAATCAAGCAAATGGAACCAAATTTGACACGTGGGTGTTTTTGGAGACAAAATTTTTTTCTATGATGAACTGGGACCCCTCCTCATTTTAGGAGGGGGGCTCCTATACAAATGAAATACAAATTTCCTCATAACTCGAGAGCTAATCAAGCAAATGAAACCAAATTTGGCACGTGAAAGTTTTCGAGGGTAGGAATATTTTCTATGGTAAATAAGGACCCCTCCCCACTTTAAGAGGGGGGGCTCTCATACAAACGAAATACAAATTTCCTCATAACTCTAGAACTAATCAAGTAAATGGAACCAAATTTATCATGTGGGTGTTTTTGTAGGCAAGAATATTTCCTATGATATATTTTCTATGGATTTCCCTACTTTAAGAGGAGGGGGGGGCTCCTATACAAATGAAAAACAAATTTCCTCATAACTCGAGAACTAATCAAGCAAATGGAACCAAATTTGACATGTAAGTGGTTTTGGACGCAAGATTTTTTTCTATGGTGAATTGAGACCTCTCTTCTTTAGAAAGCGAGTTATGGCTCATCCCCCCTTTAAGAGGGTGGGCTTCCATACAAATGAAATGCAAATTTCCTCTTATCTCGAGAACTAATCAATCAAATGGAACCAAATTTGGCATGTGGGAGTTTTAGATGGCAGAAATTTTTTCTATGGTGAATTACAACCCCTTCCCCTTTTAAGAGGGGAGCTCCCATACAAATGAAATTCAAATTTTCTTATAACTTGAGAACTAATCAAGTAAATGGAACCAAATTTGGCATGCGGGAGATTTTGGAGTCTTGAATTTATTTTACGATAGTTAGAGACCTCTCACCCCTGTGGTAGGGGGATATGGACTCTCATACAAATAAAACAGAAATTTTTGCGAAACTCAAAAACTAATCGAACTCGAGAAATTCGAGACTCTTTCATAAAACATTAGTCAATACAAGACCACAAAAACTATCTATAGTAACACTAGATCATTCAGGACGAGACGGTCGCGAGTGTTGCCGGTGACCCGCCGTCGGAAGCGTCGCCCACTGGGGGGCTTGCAAAACTCGAGATTGTGACAAAGATCATCCGAGATTCATGATTTATGTACAACACAGGTTAATTTGTGGCAATACGAAGTTTGTCGGGTCAGCTAGTCTATACCTATAAAAAAGGATTTCTGTCTGTCTGTCTGTCCGGATGTTCCTTATAGAATCGAAAACTACTGAACCAATCAGCGTGAAAATTTGCATGTAGAGGTTTTTGGGGCCAGGAAAGATTTTAGTGATGGTTAGAGACCCCTTCTCCCACTAAGAGGGGGGGGGGGGGGGTTCCCATACAAATGAAACACAAATTTTTGCATAACTCGAGAACTAATCAAGCAAATAGAACAAAATTTGGCATGTGGGTGTTTTCGGTGACAAGAATTTATTTTACGGTAAATTGAGACCCCTCCCCTCTTTATAAGGGGAATTATAACTCCTCTCCCCTTTAAGAGGGGGGGCTTCCATACAAATTTCCTCATAACTCGAGAACTAATCAAGCAAATGGAACCAAATTTGGCATGTGGGAGATTTTGGAGTCTTGAATTTATTTTATGATAGTTAGAGACCTCTCACCCCTGTGGTAGGGGGATATGGTCTCTCATACAAATAAAACAGAAATTTTTGCGAAACTCAAAAACTTCGATTAGTTTTTCGACTCGAGAAGTTCGAGACTCTTCCATAAAACACTAGTCAATAACAAAACCACAAAAACTATCTATAGTAGCACTAGATCATTCAGGACGAGACGGCCGCGAGTGCTGCCGGTGACCCACCGTCGGAAGCGCCGACCACTTTGGGGAGGCAACTCCCCGCAGAAATCACTACTGTCTAAGTTTATTTGTTTTCCTAGGTCTACCTGGGTTTCCTGGAACCCGCGTACCAGCGAGTAGGGAGAGGATCGCGAAATGGTACTTTCCACAAAAAAATTTTCCGTGAAATGGTACATTCCGCTTAAGGTTTTTCGCAAAATGATATTCGGCGGAATGTTGTACAATCATGGCGAATATTACTATCCGCTTTCTGGTTATGCAATGAGGGAACAGGGGAGTTGTTTTCTACTTTACTGTAAGGAAAAATTGCAAATTTGTACATTAAACTACCAATTCCTGGTAACTAATAAGCATTAACATAAGCAGCAAATCAGCGTATCTGGCATTTTATACTGCACGTTGTTGTATATTAGCTTTTTGACTGCATAGCTGTTGTAAATTGGCATCCAAAATTGTATTCAAATTCTTCGCGTCGGTAATTAGCTGTAAATTAGCATTGTCAACACTATAAGATGGTTATCAGTAAAGTAGCTGTATATTTTGCCAAAATAGCATTTAAGTAGCATTTAAGGCGACTTAAATGCTTATTGGCCCACATTTGAATAGCATTGGTGATGCTTATTGGTTACCTGGGATGCTTTCATAGTTACGTAACTGCCAAAATGAATTATCTAAGCTTGAACTCCTCAGAAACTTGCAAAACTCGGGAGTGTGACAAAGATCATCCGAGATTCGTGATTTATGTACAACACATGTTAATTTGTGGCAATACGAAGTTTGTCGGGTCAGCTAGTATTTTTATAAAATTAATTGTCTGTGGGTTCTATAGCTGGGGGCCCTGTAGCCGCAAGGTTACCGAGTCTGCCTTGACAAGCGAGTGGTCGGGGGTTCGAATCTTAGTAGAATCAGGCCATTCGTTGTCAAGTGACTTTAGCATGGGTTTATTCTCAGGCCCCTCCACATCCTTCCTACTGCATTCTGCATTAACTAACAATGAAAGCCTCTTGCCAGGGCAAGTTATAAGAGTGGTACTTGCTTGAGGTGCGAATGAAGCCTCTTGTTCAAGGGCAAATTATAGCTTGTTCCACTTCCTGGTTCTAGGAACGAGATTGGTATGCATAATAAGTAGTAGTAAGGAACACATACATACACACAACACACACCCTCACTCTGTGCTGAACTCTGCTTTACCGACCATGAAGCCTTTAGCCGGGGCTGGTTATAAGAATGATACTTGCTCGAGGTGCGAATGAAGCCTCTTGTCCAAGGACAAATTATAATTAGTCTCCGCACTTCCCGGCTCTAGAGCTAGATTGGTTGAAAAGTAGTAAGAAGCGTAGAGGGAAAAAGGGGTGAAAACACACCGAAAAGCACGGATAATAAGCAGTTCGCTCACTCTATAGCGATACTGCAATAACAACGAAGCCGCACTTCGTGTGGCACAACACCTGGATAAAATCACAATAGATCAAAATGCTGGTCGTAGTGATAATATCCACAAAAAAATAGCCTAAAAAACTCGAAAAATGAGTGATGAGTGATGACAAAAACTTTGAAAATGATTTGCAATGGCCTATTCAAACAAAATAAATATAGTCAATTCATAATTCATTCCCGCGGTACTGATACACAATATACTTCTGTTGTTTCGGAGACAATCAATGACGCTGATGAAAAATTCTGGTTATATCTATCCGGTATCTCGCCTGAAGCTGATGAGGCAAGTGTGGTAAACTTGGCTACCGATAAACTCGGAACCAATAGTATAACGGTTGGGAAACTAATCCCCCGCGGTAAAGATCCAAGAACGCTCAATTTCATCTCATACAAGGTGGGTATGCCTAAGGCACTAAAAGATAAGGCCATGGATCCTTGTACATGGCCAGTTGGGATAGTCTTTCGCGAGTTCGAGGATAAGTCGACCAACAGACGGATTTTTTGGAAACCACCAGCAGTGCCTGTCGATCTTATGATAACGACCTCGGCCCCTCCGGTGAATTCATAGGCCATATGAATCTTGCTCCATCCACACGTAATAACGAAAGGCTCAACACATCTCGGACAATTCCTCTAACTATCTACTATCAAAATGTCCGTGGGCTAAGGACGAAAACAAACGATCTCTCCCTTGCACTTACATCATCTGACTACGATGTCATAGCTTTTACGGAAACATGGCTTCGTAATGACGTCTCATCATCTGAACTTTCTTCTGACTACAACTTCTACAGATGTGACCGTAATAGTTCGACGAGTGCCTTGTCGCGGGGCGGTGGTGTACTAATTGCAACCAAGAACAATCTCAAAAGTCGTCTGGTACCTCTTCCTGGCGATCAACGATTAGAACAGGTTGCGGTCTGCATAGAACTACCGAAGCAGTGCTTGTACATATGCTGCGTGTATATTAGGCCAGGTTCTGACCCCTCCGTATACAAAGAACATTGCGACTGTATTCAAAAGCTTAATTATCTCGTAAAACCCACCGACTTGGTAGTATTACTGGGCGACTATAATTTACCAAACCTTGTGTGGAACTACGACTCTGAGATTAACAGCTATCTGCCAAACAATGCTTCATCCGATCAAGAAACTATTTTGACCGACACATTTTTAAGCAACGGATTCATGCAAATTTTCAACTTTCCTAACCTGAACGGCCGGCTACTTGACCTAGTATTCGTAAACGATGTGTATTTTGCTGAAATTATTTCACCTTCTTCACCGCTATTAAGAATTGACACGCACCATAAACCTTTTATTTTAATACTTGACGTTTGTAATCTTAATAGAGAAGAACAGTCTGACGGGTGCTACCACGATTTTTCTCACTGCGACTACAATACTATCAACGACGCAATTTTACGTATCAACTGGAGCACCCTTCTCACGCAGTGCGGTACAGACGATGCAGTTCAACGTTTCTATGATGCAATTACGCAGATAATTGACGAGCACGTTCCAATCAAAAGGAAACGCAAAACGCCTGGCAATCGTCAGCCGTGGTGGAATGCTGAATTAAACAATGCTCGTAACCGCTTAAGAAAAGCTCGTAAGCGCTATTTCAAACACAGATCTACCCAGACTAAAGAGGTTCTCCGTCAACTCGAGGAACAATATGCCGCACAACGTGACGCAGCTTACCGGGATTATATTCGTGGAATCGAATCTCAAGTGAAATGCGATCCTTCGTCTTTCTGGAAGTTCACCAAAAACCGTAGTAAATGCGGCGGAGTTCCGAATACCATCTTTTATAAAGATACGACAGTGAGTGACGCAGAAGATTCCGCAAACCTATTTGCTGATTTCTTTCAAACGGTGTATTGCAACGACCCCCCGATAAATCAACATGATGCAGTCCGAAATATACGAACGTTCGACTTATATTTTCCTCCAATGAGGCTATCGTTAAGCGATATATCATCCGCCCTCTCGACAGTAAACTCCTCTAAAGGACCGGGTCCTGACGGATTATCGCCGCTATTTCTGAAACATTGTGCTACAACACTGGCAGTCCCTCTCAGATTGATCCTGAATAGTTCCCTTGCTACTGGAGTTTTCCCTCGTGTTTGGAAACATGCTTCGATTACCCCGATTCATAAATCTGGCAACTTGAATAACGTTGAAAACTACAGAGGTATCTCGGTCTTAAACAGCATATCAAAAGTCTTTGAGAAAATAGTTCATCGCTCGCTATGCGCAGCGGTTCACCACGTAATCACTGAATATCAACACGGGTTTGTAAAAAATCGCTCCACTGTCTCTAATCTCATGTGCTTTGTAACTAAAACGTTGAGGCGCATAGAGAAACGTCAGCAGGTAGACGCAATATACATTGACTTCGCTAAGGCCTTCGACGCGCTAGCTGTTGAAAAAATGAGGCGTCTTGGTTTGCCGGATTGGATTTGTAACTGGTTGTATTCTTATTTGACTGGCCGGACGGCTTCCGTGAATGTTCAAGAAACTAAGTCATATAGCTTTCCAATTCCGTCCGGAGTACCTCAAGGCAGTATTCTAGGACCATTAATCTTTGTACTTTTCGTGAATGATATTTGCGATTGGATCGATTCCGAGAAATTGTTGTTCGCTGACGACCTAAAAATTTTCCGTACTATCACTTGCTCTCTCGATCGCGACGCTTTGCAAAGTGATATTAACAACCTGCTTCGTTGGTGCCTCGTAAACGGTATGGAAGTGAATGTATCGAAATGCAGCGTTATTTCTTACTGCCGCCTTCGCAATCCACACCGATTTTCATACTGCATACACGCACACGACATAACACGCTGCAGCTCCGTCAAGGATCTAGGGGTTACAATCGACCGCAAGATACAGTTCGACGAGCACATTAACACGATTTCGTCCAAAGCGTACGCCATTCTTGGTTTCATCCGTCGGGTTGCCGCCGATTTTGAAGATATTTATGCTCTGAAAACGCTGTATTGCTCTCTTGCTCGCAGTATTCTGGAGTATGCCGCACCGGTATGGTCACCATATAATGTTACTCACGCCAATAAAATTGAAAGCGTTCAACGTGCATTAATTCGGTATGCTCTGCGCCGTGTGCCATGGCAGAACCCGCTACACCTTCCTGCTTATGAAAATCGTTGCCGGTTAATAAGACTAAGTACGCTAGCAGAAAGAAGAGTATTGTCGCGAAGATTATTTATTTTCGACTTACTAACGGGGGCCGTCGATAGCAGTTACCTCCTGGAGCAGTTGAACATCCACGGGCCTCGTCGTAGTCTGCGAAACTACGCGTTACTTTGGACCCCGACGCATCGAACAACGTATGGCCATAATAACCCGCTTCATGCTTGTTGTAGGCATTTCAATGAAGTAAACCAGTTATTCGACTTTAATATTAGCAAAAGTAGGTTTAGAAATGCAATAATCAATTCAGAAAATTAGATCAATATGAGTAATACTAGTCTGTACTGTACTGAAGACTGTAAATAATAATAATAACAAAATCATTCTAGTTGCTTCCTGTGACTTTGAAACCGATTGATAACAACTTTCTTTCTACAACGCACACTTTGCTTTGATGAAATTGATAGCACAATAAAACCCACAGATTTATTGCGGATTGACAAGCAATCACAATAAGATCAATTTTGTGTTGGTAGGCCATACTGTATTGCTATGCCCCACTAAGTAAGTCTGTGAAGTAAGTTTAAAGAGATGTGGCGCCACAATAAATTGGCTTTGTTAACAGTTTTATTATGGTTTTATAGCCAGCTTGGGTCACCTTGGTATTGCGGAATACCACAATAAAACCAGTGGTAATGATTAATACCGCAATTAAACTTCTATTAAATTAAAATAAAACTTTAGTTTAACTGCTTTCCATCCATTGAAGAAAAAAAAAACTACCGTTAGAAAAAATGTGTCAATTGATTTACGTTATTCTTCTGAACGGCTTAATTAGATGGGATTCAATTTCTGCGGAAAGATTTACCGAGTGAACTGATGAAAAGACCCTGTCCTCAATTAAACTATTTGTTGCATTTGACGACCACCAAAAGAAGCCAGGTGCCCCTTGTACTGGCTAGAGAAAGAAAGCGACATTTACTGTCTGCTGCTGAGAGATAAAAACAAAATTCACACTCGATGAAGCAACTTTGCATTGCAAATACCCCAGTCGGTGTAAGCGAAAGGAAGCTCTTTTTTTTTGAAAATTATTTTAAGCTTTTTAATAGTACAAAAAGTGAATTTTGAACAAAGTTTACGCTTTCTAATCGCAACCCAAGTTTATTAGAAAAGTTTATACAGCTAGGGTGCTGGTACCTTACTTGGATCCAATCGACTGTCCATCGGTTCCATAGTTTTGGACGAAAGAGTGCACTTCGGGTATAATAAAACGAAAAAGTGAGTGGATTTTTTTACGGGATTTTACGTTCTGTCGTTGTGCTCGCGAAGTGCTCTTTTACGATGCACAGCCAGCACAGCCTTTCCTTGCAGGATTGCAGCGAGGCCGAACAAATGAAAACGGTCGGCGTGCATTGCGCATTTATGGATTACAGCAGCTGCGTCGGGGCCCGTCTATCAACTACTATGTATGTAAGTGCGCGCTGTAGGTTTAATTGCACCTCTTCAACGGGCGGCAATAATATCGAACAAACGTAAAGTTAAATGCATTACGACATTGTAAATGAAAACAGTTGCATTTTTTTATCGTATCGGTTTTTCTGCTGCCGGCTCTAGAGGGTGCTCTTTCACCGCGAATGATCATCATCATCATCATCATCATCGGCCGGTCATCGTGATCCGTGGAGGAAAGTTCCCCGTAACTGGCTTAGGTCAAAGCAGGGTGATCCGAATTCGACCAATCTGAAACCAATCGCGCAGTAGTGGCACTGACATTGCACACACGAAAATACAATTAAATAATTATAAGCTCGACTGAACCGCGCGATCGGGTTGATTGTTTTCAAGCTTTTGGACGACGTTGGAAATTGTCCATCGCAGCGCAATTGTGACGAAATATGCACAACACAACAACAACAACAGCACGGTGGCGCGGTCGTGGTCGCCTTGATTAAGAAGCCTTGCTCTGCATATGTAGCATTCATCATTGCGGTTGGCAGTGAAAATCAACCCCCCGCCCGTCCGTACGGTAATTCGATTGATTCCGTGTCCTCCGGTTGGGATTTGATTGTTTTTTTTTTTTGTGCTGTTTCTAGCGGTCATCATAAATAGAGCATTTGTTTTTCTTTCGATTGCTCAATCTAATTGCTGACAGAGCAGTGTTACAGATTGTTCTGAAATTGGGTTGCTACAGAATGGATAAATAGAAATCTTTTGTTATTGTCAGTTGAGTGAAAAATGACATTTATGCAAACTCCTTAAAAGTAGAGAAAATACGACTTGGAATATTTAACCGATTGTGAGCGACATGTCTTGCTATAACAAACGACATGAAATTAGAAAGGTTGTGTTTTGTTTTTCATTGGAACCGATGCGTAGAAGTTTTTCGAATCAAAAATATTGAAAATCGATCTGGAAATCGCTGAGTTACTAGCGCTCAAAACTCAAACACCATATTTTTGACCTTCCCGTAATTGTTATATTTATAACAATTTTTAGTGTTGCTAATGCTAAACGTTAGTCTAAAATTTAGCGCCAACGATTGTATTGTGATGCGACTTTGCGTTGCAACATGCTTGAACCGCCAGATTTCGGTGGAGGGAGAAGTTAACGTCGTCTCCGGTCACATGTAGGAAGTAAAAACAAGCTTTCCCGTTTTCATCTTCCGCGCAAGCTAGTCATTTCTCACACTACTTATTTCTGTATTGCGGCTTAAACAAAAAAAAAAAGTTTCTAATTCTGTTATTTTTTCTGGTTGGAGAGAGGGAAAAATTTCATTCTTAATATGATTTCTGCAGTACGATAGAACCTCAAAATCCTTTACTACTGTCAAGCGACTAAGGTTGTTTATAGCGTAACTTTATAAGTAGCTGGAATTCTTGTCCTATTTGCATTAATTAGCTTTACCCTTTCACGTGATAATTAAAAACTGTTAAGAACTGTAAAAACTGTGTGAAAATTTAAGTCTAAAGAAAACACAACAAAAAGTCTATGAAAAGAAGACTAAAATACGAAAAAAAAACAACGAGAAGATGACGAAAATGCGACGAAAGAATGACGAAAAAGTGATAAAAAGATCGTGAAAGTACGATAATAAATTTAGAGAATGGATAAATGGATAAAAATACGACTAAAATAATATGAAAATACGATAATAACATGAAAACAGACGACGACGATGAGATGTTGAAAACAAACAGAACGACGGAAAAATGACAAAAAAGTGACGAAAAGACAACGAAATAACAAACGACGTCAAAACAGATAGAGATAAAAATATGAAGAAAAGACGGTAAAAAGACAACGAAAAGACACCAAAACAGCAACAAAAAGTGACAAAAATGCTAAAAACAGAGGTCAAAAATTGAGAAACAAACGACGAAAATACGATTAATACGAATACGAATACGAATACGAATTGCAAAAGGTCCATGGAAAAACGACAGAGATGTGATAAAAAGAAAGATAACAATGATTTGACAAAAGACGGTGTGAAGGATACGAAAAAAAAACTAAGATTATGAAAAAGCCACAAAGGAACGGCGAAATGACAAGAAAGAGGCCACAAAAATATGATGGAAATAGCATGAAATAACGATGAAAAGATTCCTAAATAGCGACAAAAATAAAGCAAAAAACAAAGACATATGATGTCGAATAGTCAACAAAACATGCAAAAAGAAGACAATAAAGAGATGATAAATACACGCAAAAAGCGAATAAAAACACAACATTTATAACTTGTCTTGATGTTTGCTGTCAAGACAAGTTGTAAATGACGACGGGAAAATGGCAAAAAAAGCGATTGAAAAACAGCAAAAAATGGCAAAACGACGTCAAAACACATTGAAAGAGCGTTAAAAATGATGAAAGGGCGATAATATGACGGAATGGCACTAAAACAGCAACAAAAAGATGGCAAAAATGCTAAACTTAGAGGTCAACAAACGAGGAACAGACACCGAAATTATGGTAAAAAAATTGCAAAAGGGCCATAAAAAGACGACAGACAGATGATAAAAAGACGACGAATACTAGTTAATTAGATAATAGCTAATTAGAAAAGATAACAATGAAATGACCAAAGGCGGTGTAAAGAAGACGAAAAGACAACAATAAAATGATGGAAAGTCGGCAAAAGAATGCCGAAAAGACTACAAATAGATGACAAAAATATGATGGAAATAACGTGATACGATGAAAAGACGCCACAACAGCAAAAAACAACACAAAAAGTGTCAAAAAAGGTGACAAAACATGCCAAAAAAAGAAGAGATAATGAATATACGATGAAAATGCAATAAAAATACAACATTTACAACTTGTCTTGACAACAAATAAGACAACGAAAAAATGGCAAAAAAGTAATGAAAAGACAACAAAGAAACCGGCGAAAAGATGACAAAAGACAAAAAACAGTTAAATGACAAAACAGTCAAACCAAAAAGATGTCGAAAACGGCAAAAAACCACCGTCAAAAGCGACAAAATCACCAAAAACCGACCAAAAAGATGACAAAAACGGCAAAAAGCTATAAAAATGCTAAAAACAAAGGTCAGTAAACGAGGAACATGAAAAGAACGACAAAAATACGGCATAGGAGAGATTGTAACAAGACGACGAAAACGAACGTAAGACAACAGATAGATGACAAAGAACGGCGAAAAGACAACAAATAGGCGACAAAATAGCGCGGTGAAAAGATAGTGAAAATACGACGGAAAGATGACAGAAAGTAATGGCAAGTAGGCGAAAAAACGATGAAAAAAGAAAAAAAATACGATCAAAAGACGCCGAGATTACGCCATAAAAGTTACAAAAAATGTCAAAAAATAGCATATTCCTTAAACGACGTATAGATACAGAAAAAACGATGAAGAGACAATAAAAATACGACAAAACAGCAAGAATATATATCTAAAAGTGCTACGATCGACGACGAAAGACGATCAAAATGACATCAAATCAAGACATCAAGAAACGACAGCAGAAGGAAACAGCGCACTTATAACAAAAAAAGACGAAAAACCTAAACAAAAAAAAATGAAAGATTAAAAACGAAAAAACAAAGACGAATAGTGAATGATAAAAAATCAAAAACGGCTAAAAATTATAGGTCAAAAAACAAGGAAAATGCGAGGAAAAGAAGGCAAAAGGACCATGAAAAGATGACAAAAATGGTTGAATAACACACTCAACTAGATATTGAGAGCGCTGTGAGTTCGACTCTCACCCTCGCTTAGTCGATATTTTTAGTCTAAGATCAAGATTTTCAGTTCATCTTATTTTCGATTTATCACATTAAATATTTATTACTCTTCGCGGAAAAGATGATAAAAAGACCACGAATGCGTGCCAAAGATAACAATTAGATGACGAAAAGATGACAAGAGAATGACGAAAAGACCGGAAAATACGATGGAAAGATGTAGAAAAAGAAAAAAGGAAGCAAAACAGAAGACAAAAAGTGTCAAAAATGCGACAAATCATGCATAAAAAGTCGACGAAGAGATGACGAAAGCGCAGTAAAAGGAGAGCTTTGACGAAAAAAATACGATGAAGACACCGAATTACGATCCTACTGACTATGGTAGCACCGCCCAGCCGAGATTCGAACATACAACGACTAAGCCAGTTAGATCAGCAACATGTCTCGAAGCTAACTGATAACATAAACCATGAAAAGACGACAAAGATTCAACAGAGACGATGATAAAAAAGATGGCGATAAGGCATCGAAAAGACAACAGTAGGAAGACGTAACGACGTCGAAAAGAACGACAAAAGACAGCACGTAGGTGACAAAAGTACGACGGAGAAGTGCGGTGCAAAGATATTGAAAATACGACGGCAAGATGACTAAAAAGTGATCACAAGTAGATAAGCAAATACGATGAAAAAATACGAAAGACGATAAAAATGCGATGAAAAGACGCCAATAAAACGTCAAAACAGCAATGGACTGTGAAAACAGACAATAAAAACGACTAAAAAACTATAAACCGATACAGAACAGGCGATGAATAGACGATGAAAATACGGCAAAACAACGACAACACATGTCAAACAACTACAACTACGAATGATGACAAAAAAAACACCATCGAGAGCAACCAAAAACGCTATAAAAGACGATAAAAAATAACAACAAATCGCCCGTGCCCGGCTGATGTTAAAAAGAACGTAAAACGACTAACGGATGTTAAAAAGACAACAACAAAAAACGAACGCCAAGCAGACAGCGACAGACACAGCAAAAGGCAATAAAGTACATAGAACAAAACAGATGAGGAATTCAAGGACGAAAAATGTATGATGGTTGACAGCAAAATAAAGACAAAAGGCGAACGACGAAAGATTTAAAACTAAAGTCGCGAGTAAACGTCCTTGCATAATTTAGGTCAAGGCTGAACTAAATCGTGGTTACAGCTGATTTGTTTCAAAAAAGTAATACCATTTTATGCTGCCATTTTCCGAAATTACAGTTCAATTTTGTTGCGTCATTTTAACAGACAGACGCGAGTTTTGTTCTAGTGGGAATATCAGATTATATCTATTTTTCAGAACGGCTTTGAAAGAGAAAATGTTTTTGATTATGAAATGTCTTTCTTTGCACAATTCACTTATTTTGAGTTCAAAAATATGTTCCAACATTAAGGGTGATATGGCCGGTGCAACAATTTGCATGAAAATATTGAACACTTAACAACAACAACATACTTGTGATGTAGGATTACGCCTTACGGGAAGTTTTGAAATAGGGTGTCATTCCAAAAAATCGAAAAGGGCGAGAGTCATGATAATTGGTAGGTTTTGAGCGTTAATAGCGTAGCGGTTTTCCGATAGATTTTCAATATTTTTGCACCAATCCACAGGGGTCCAAACAGCGAAATACATGATCGTTTGATATAGCGCCGAAACGTGAAGTTTTTCGCATATAGTGTCTTTAGGAACATTTCTTGGCATGTGAGTAAAAGTGAGCCGGTTTGGTATTTTCGGAAAAGTTGTAGTAAATATCAATACAAACAACTTTGTAGAAGACACCATACAAACCATCTCTTCATAAAAATTGTCTATGAAGCGTTATTCGTTACCCTTCAAAACAGTTTTTAAACCCTGACTTATTCTGGTCCACTTTTACGTGTTCATAGTGTTCTAGAAAGTTGTTTATCTTGCTAAAATCAACGTTTTTGTAGAACATTATTATACGTGATTGTCTAAAGTTTCGGAGATTTTGAGATTTTTTGATGAAAAATAGCATCGTTGAGCTTAAATATTTCCCAAGGTGGCAAATGGTGGCAGATCAAACAGTGTTCTCGTCACCATACAATCTGCGCTGCTTGCGGATAAATCCAAATTTTCAGTTGCGAAATCACTGCTGCTGGTTGATGGGCGCGCGCACGTAGTTTTGCTTCCTCAGCAAACTGCAGACCAGCGGAACTTTTCCATTCCGCTTTGCCAGTCTAAAACCCTTCACGTGCCAAATTTGGTTCCATTTGCTTCATTAGTTTGCGAGTTATGCAGAAATTTATGTATCATTTGTATGGGAGCCCCCCCCCCCATTCTAATGGGGGGAGGGGTCTCAAACCATGCTAACAACATTCCTCACCAAGTTTCACCAAAATCCGTCGATCCAGAGAACTACTAAATTAATTTATTAGGTAATATTGTTGCTACTTTCGCTTGTTTATTGAATGAGACTCAATAGGGTGGTCTGTGCATTGGAGCCATTCAATTTTTCATCTTCGTATAAGAATATGTTCGTTCTTGAAAGAACGGTTTTCAGTAATTGATGAAACTTAGGAAACTTGTAACTTTGGGTTTTCCTCTCGGTTTTATTTAGCAGCACAAATCTATCGTTGCGTTATTTCAATTTGGCGGCAAAAGGTGAACGACTCACTGGGGAACAAGCAAACGGACAAGTTTGCCTGCTTTGCTCAGACTGAAATTGAAATCCTCCAGTTTGTTCAACGTAGGTGATGGAATGACGGACCATGAAAAAAAGGACGGACATTCAGTTTTCAAATTATGCAATTCCATTATGTACGTAGCACAGTCGATTCTTGTCGCTTGCTCTGATATATAACAAGAGGTAAGACGGCGAACAGCATTATTCAAACGCTAGCTGAGTTACTGTCAACATCTCATCGTCATGTCCGGAACCGGGCAAAACAAAGTCACGCTCGAGTCGTGCAGTTCCCGGTCGGTCGTATTCACCGGCTTTTTTTTCCATGTTGGGTATTTTTATCACTGCGACCATTTGTTTGATCTATTGTGATATATTCCCCGTTTTATTATAGCTATGTTGTCAAGATGACGCACCACTAGCAGAAGTGATTGTCATTGTTTGACTAATAGCATTTGTCCAGCCCGGTGATGCACTTCGGATGAAGTGCACTACTGCGCTGGGAGTTGTTCTCCAAATATCAGAGGGTTCTAACAGCCCTCTTTCGAAGAACCTTAATCTTTTATTGAGAATTGCCGGACATCGGCATAACAGGTGTTCCGAGTCTTCTTTTTCTATGCCGCAGAAGCGACATATATCATCATGAAGTTTTCCCACTAGCTTCAGATGATAGCGGCTCGGACAATGTCCTGTTATAAGACCAGTATAAATGCTTAGATCTTTCTTCGAAAGCTCCAGTATTTTGCGAGTAATTGAAACGTTTGGAGAGATGAAACGTTTCGACTGCCTAGCATTGAAAGTGTTATTCCAATTTGATTCCACTTTCGTACATTCCCATGCTTTTAGCTCCATTTTTAAAGCAGAAGCAGATAAGCAACAGAAGGGCTCAGGTCCTACAAATTGATGAGATGATCCGAGTCTTGCTAGTGCATCAGCTCTCTCATTTCCATCAATTCCACAGTGACCTGGGACCCAGTACAAGTTGACTTGGTTACGACGAGACAATTTTTGGAGTGATTGAATACATTCCCAGACAAGTTTTGATGTGCATGTCGCCGACTTTAGAGCGTTTAGAGCTGCTTGGCTGTCGGACATGATGCATATATTTGAATGTTTATAGTTCCTGCGCAAGCACACAGTCGTATATTCTAGAATTGCTTGTATTTCAGCTTGGAATACAGTTGGCCATCTGCCCATAGAAATTGGCATGTCTATTCCTGGGCCAGTGACTCCTGCTCCCACTTGATTGTCCATTTTTGAACCATCTGTATAGAAAACTGTCGGGACCACCATCTTCCCAGGAATCACGTCTAGGCTCAAATACACGAAATATTCGGTTGAAGTTGTATTTTTTCTCCATCCAATCTTCATTACTGGTTACAAGAGGATTTATACTAATAGTTTTTAGAATACTGAGATGACCTGTTAAGTCCCCTTCAAAAAGGTTCTTTGATCTTTTGATCCTCAGAGCACTTTTTTCAGCTTCTAATTGTATAAACTGATGCAATGGAAGTATATAGAGTAAAGCATCCAATGCCTTCGAAGGTGTACTTCTCATTGCACCTGTTATTGAGAGAGTGGCTAGCCTTAGAAGTTTTTCCAGCTTTGTTTGGGTAGTTTTCTCTTTCGTTTTTGGCCACCAGACCAACGAAGCATAGGTAATCCTGGGTCTGACAATGGCCGAATTGATCCAATGGATCATCTTCGGTTTCAGTCCCCATTGCTTACCAAACGTTCTTTTACATATCCATAGAGCATTTGTTGCTTTGTTTACTGCTTGCTCTAGATGTGTGTTCCAATTGAGTTTTCTGTCAAGAAATACTCCAAGATATTTAACAGTGTCTGAAAGTTTTAAAAGTGTTCCTTTCAATCTGATGTTATTTAATGTAAATTTTTTCCTTCTCGTAAATGGTATGATAGTAGTTTTATTGGCATTTATGCTGAGACCCTGCCTATCACACCATGATGAAATCAAATTTAAAGCCATTTGCATTCGGTCAGCGATAATAGAATCAAATTTTCCTCGAACAATTATGACTATATCATCTGCGAAGCCAATTATTTCAAAGCCTAGCGCCGTCGACTTTTGAAGAAGATCATCAACTATTAAAGACCACAGTAGAGGTGATATTACGCCTCCTTGTGGGCAACCTTTTACTGCTCTAATGCTTATAGATGAGCTTCCAAGGCTTGCTGATATCTCCCTTTTTGATAACATTTCGCTAATCCAGTCGATAATGGATATATCGAAACCACGTTTCGTCATAGCCGTAATCATTGAATTATGAGATGAATTATCAAATGCGCCTTCTATGTCAAGGAAGGCACCTAGTGAAATTTCTTTCGCTTCAAAAGACTTTTCTAGTTTTTTTACAACAGTTTGTACTGCTGTTATTGAAGATTTGCCTTCTTGATATGCGAATTGATATTCGCTCAAAGGATCTTTGGCTAAATATGATGATTTTATATGCTCATCAATTATTTTTTCCATTGTTTTTAACACAACGGACGATAAGCTTATCGGCCTGAAGGATTTTGGTGAAGTCTTATCCTTCTTATTAGCCTTCGGAATGAACGTGACCCGTACTTGTCGCCATACTGCTGGTATATGACCTAGTATCAGGCTTAATTGAAAAAGGTTTGTTAGAATAGGTGTTAAAAACGTCTTGCCCTTCTGTAGTAGTACAGGAAAAATTCCATCCCTACCCGGTGATTTGAAGGGTTCAAAAGTGTCAATCGCCCATTCAACCTTGCTTCTTGTAAAAATTTTTTTGGCCAAAGTACAAGCATCATTCTTGTTTCTATCTAACCCAGTCATTTCACTCGCTATTTCGAGAATGTCTGTCCTGGTTTCAAGATTTACAGTTCTCAATGCCGGTGCACTTTGGTCTCCGCATGTATTAATGATTGAACAGGGAAAATGTGTTCTCATCATTAACTCTAATGTTTCCTTAATTGAGTTAGTAAAAGAGCCATCCTCTTTTTTTAAAGTACCTAACCCATTAGAATGATCTTTAGCGAGGATTTTCTGCAATCTAGCAGTTGCTGGAGTATTTTCAATGTTTTCACATGTGTGCCTCCAGTGAATCCTCTTTGATTCACCGGCTGCTCTGGTTAGATAAACTTAGCTGCGGAAGTGCTTGAAACGGCAGGAAATGCTGCCTGGTTTTCGATAATCGGTACATCAATTTACCGAAAAGAAAATTACCCTAAGTGCGTTAGTGCAGTTTTATTGCACACTGGAGCTGGAGTTATGATAGTCAAGCAATCGGTCCTTTTAAGGGCCACATAACGATTGAAGAGTTAATGGTATTTTCTTGCCCAGTTAATACCATAATAACACAGGCGGCGAGGGAAAAGTTGAAAGTTTTCGCCGTTGCGGATGACCAACAAATGTCGGGAATAAGTTTTCTGGTCATGGGCGGCATTTTCTGCCACTTCCAAAACGTCTGCAGCTTGTGAATGCTTTATTATCAGTGTTCTTCATTTGTAAGTCGCAGAAAAGCTTTGCGCAAAATTTTCAGCTTTTTGAAAACTCGCGCGTGTACCCACAGCTCTTTACCAGAGGAAAAGAACTGTTCAACGTAGAAACAGAGCATGAAAATTTAGTTACTGTTTGGATGAGTGTGAAATGATTAGTGTGAAATGACTCCGAAATCTGTTGAGGATTGAACGTACACAATGTTACTACTTTGATAAACATTACGTACAACGCATGTAGCATTTATACACTGACGAACTGACATGACACTTAGAAGAAAATCCTTTAAAACCCATCGTCCTCCTGCACATTTTGCTTGCACACTAGCACCCTCTGTTATGCATGTTGCGGAGTAGCTTGCATTTGCAGGCTTTTATGCTGTAGGGTTTTGTACATTTGAATGGTTTTATACTGAAAACTCAAAGCAACACTCGCACGCCGCGGTGTGGCCATGTTGTGAAACATGCTTTTTCGAAAAATGAGTGGTTTTTCATTGGACGATGGAACTATCGTCTGTTTGTCTGTGATTTATACATGAAGAAACGTATTATTACATACATGGATACATGCTAAAAGCAAAGCTATATGGGTATAAACGTCCTTAAAGACTTGACCCTTCTTTATCTGGAATACATGCTACTATCGCTACATAGAGATCTACGTATTCCTACGTCACCTATGCGGTCGTGTCTTGCGCACAACCCCTCTGATTTTTAACGAGTGCAGTTAATGTCGGCTTAATTATTTGAAATTTGAATTTCTGAAGACACTTTTAAATTCAAAGACTTACTTTAGTATGAAAATGCCTGAAAATCATTGTAATCCTCCATTGTGGTTGATTTCCGGAGTATTTTAAACTTTTCGAAACGACTTTTTCCCGACCAATTGTTGGGTGGTCGGGTGGTGCAATTTTTTTTCGGACATTCAACAAGAAAACGAAATCTGCATCGATTCATTCAATTCGGAAATTCGGTGCAGCAGCTGATTCCGAACTGGGGTGAGTCCAAACTCCGGTTGGACGGACGAGGCCACAACGGAAGGATAGCGCGCAGCGCGCAACCATAGGAAAAGCGGAATCTGTATAATTGACTCAGTTCGGTTTGTTGTTGTTTCTCGCTCGTACGTCCGTACGTACCGCACCGTACCGGAGAGAAAGGTGAAGTTTTGAGGTTGTGAATTATTCAACCTCCCATCGCCATCGCCGTCGTCGTCGTCGTCGTCGTCGTCGTTCGTTCCGTTGGAAAAACAACGTTGTCGAGGAGAGTTTCCAATTTGCAATGAAATTTGTAGAAAGTGCATTGGCTTTATTTATTTAATTTTTGCTGGTGTCGTTGCTTTGGTCCAAAAATTCACAAACAAGCCAGCAGCAGAGTTGTGGTTCATCGCGTCATTATCATAACAACTTGGAGTCGGCCCAAGTTCAGAACTTCACTGACAAAGTTTGGTCGCGCCCCAATCGCGGACGGCTTGCGAATGAATTACGTAAATCAGCTGCCTGCTGGTGACTTCTTTCTTTCGTCATCTGCATAGCATAATGGCAGCAAGTGACGAACCTGCCTAAAACGTTTTCGTTGCCAGCCAGTCAGCCAGTCAGTGTGTATCGAACGAATCCCATCCTTGTTCGACTAATCGATCGATCGATCGCCGGTGATTTTGATTGAGTACACTGCTCAATTCGCACCCGTATCATGATGATAGAAGCAAAACAACGCAATACACTCACGCACGGCAAGGCACGACGCGGCACGCGTGGTGTGTTGAATGGCGTGTTTATTTTAGGTTCGTTAGGTTTTTTTATTGCCTCACCTTGTACGAGCTAAACAGATTGGCCCGTGTACCTACGGCCTGTGTGCTTTGGCTAATCAACGAATGACTGTGAAATTGGCCGAGAAGCCGCAGTGTCAAGTCGATTCGAACTGGCTCCGACGATGGCGAGGTGACATGCTTCTTCTTGGTTGGTGACCTTGGCATTGACTTCAGCAGCACCTGTGCTGTGCTGTGCTGTGATCGGCTCCGATTGGATACGCCTAGTTGTGCCTGTCTTCGTGAAAAATTACCCAATTATCGTTTAATGCTTCGGATTATAATCATTTCGATCGGCGGAGCGTCCAGGTCCAATGCCCCACACGGCTCGGATCGGGTGTGGTGACATAAGCGATTGTTCGAAACAAACGACTTCTAGCTTTTTTTGGGTGTGCCCTTTTGGCGTGAAATTTCACAACTTCACAAGCAGTTCAGCAAAGTGACATTTCAAATCTAATAAACAAGACCACTTTCATTTTCAATCATAGATAGATTGGTGGCTGTAAAAGGAAAATTTATCTCCTTTTGCTGCCGGTTGGTCAGGGCACAAAGCGAAAGTGTTTTTTTTTTGTTTTATCGGCGCGGTTCGTGAGCAGCGCGTGACGCGCGTCGTGGTCATAATTCACGCAACAATAACCGCACACAACGGCGACCCACCCACGCCTTCCCGAAAAAGAAAACATAACTCAAATCCTAATTGCAAGCTGCCACTGGCACTGGCACTGCGGCGTCGTGATTTGCGGCCAACTTTTCTGACCCAAGCAGCCGCGGCACCCTTTAATTGTCCGATGTACGAACGAACGAACGAACGAACGAACGAACGAACGACTACGGTCGGTGGTGTTTTATTATCCGGCCGTCTATCGGCCTATCGAAACCGATGCGTAACGGAACGGACTAAGCTAAGCGGTTCGCTCTCCGTAAAAGCAGTCACAAATCATTTTCACGGGGGCAACCGGAGCCTCCGTCCGTGGGTCTGCAATTTATTTTCTCTCTTTTTCATAAAAACGTACACCCGGTGCGCCCGGTTTTCTAGCTCTCTTCTATTAAGTTCTCCCACCCGACGAACTTTCCGGCGTCGTCGTTCCGACGTTCGACTGCGATTTGATACAAATTTTCTCAGTAATTATACTGCCCGAACGTTTCGTCAATTAAATAACTATCGAAATTATTTGTATTCGCTGGAAAAACAGTGACTGTAGAAACTGGCTTAAAAAGTTGAAACAGATTTGTTGGAGATTCACACGCAACCTTTGGAGGTCCGTTTTTCTATCGGGATAAACTGGTAATCGTAGCATCCTCGGTTGTTTATATTACAATTTTATTTCAAAATGTACTGATGAGGGAAAAAAATTCTGAGAAATTTTTTTTCCAAGCTCATCATTCCAACTTGGTTGGTGAGTGGAGTTTTTAAAGCAAATTGAAGGTCTAATAAACCAAAAAATCATAATATTCTTAATATTTATTTTTAATCATTTTTAATTTTTTTATTTGATTTCACATTGAAACGTTTAGAAGCATTTCGACACACCTCTCCATCGTCTTTTTGTCGTCTTTTCGTCATTTTATTGTTGTCTATCCGCCGTCTTTTGTCATCTCGTTGATGTTTCTTCTGCGTTGTTGTCGTCTTTTTGGCATCTCTCTGGCGTATTTTTGTCGTTTTTTTGTAGTCCTTTTGCCATCTTTTCATCGAATTTAAGTTGTCTGTTGCTTGTTTTTTGCTTTTTTGTCACTATTTTCGGCGGCTTTTTGCCGTTTTTGAGTTTTTATATTATTCGCCTGCTGTGTTTATTTTTTTGTCCTTCATCTTTAACTTTTCTTCGTGTGATTTTTTCGTCATTTTAATTATGAGTACTTTGTCGCCTGTTCCCGTCGTCTTGTTTCATTTTTGTTGTGTTTTTATCGTCTGTTTATTGTTTTATTTCGTTCTTTTTAACATCTACCTATTTACCTTTATATCACCATCAGCAATTGGTTCTGATTTTTTATTGTCTCTTATGGCACGTTTTTGTTGTCATTTGCAATATTTTTTTGACATATCCTGTCACTGTTTTTCCGTATTTTTATCATTTATTCGTCACCTTTTCTACGTTTATTTATAGTCTTTTTATCGTATTGTATCGTTTTTTGTTGTCATTTTTGTCGCTTCTTTGCCATCGTCTTTTCCACTACTTGTCATCACTTTTTTGTTCGTCATCTTTCCATCTTATTATCGTATTATTTCCACCGCAACCTATTCGTAGTGTTTTAGTTGTCTAATTTTCGTTTTTTCGCAATCTTATTTTTATCTGTTTGACGCCTTTTCGCCGGTTTTGTCACCGCTTTGTTATCTGTCGTACGTCTGTCGTCTCTTTATCATTTCTCTGTCGTCTAGTAGCAAACCTTTTCATGATATTTTTGCTACCTTTCTGTTTCTCGTTTTTTAAACACTGTTTTTTGGTATTTTTGCTGCTATTTTTTCGGCGGCTTTTTCCCGTTTTTGAGTTTTTATCAGACGCCTTTTGTATTTAGTTTCGTGTCTTTCATTCATCATTATTTCTCGTATGGCTTTTCGTCTTTTTATTATGAGTACTCTGTCGCCTTTTACTTTCGTCTTTGTGTGTTTTTGTTGCCTTTCAACGACTGTTCGTCCTTTTTTATTATTTTAAACATCTATCTTTACATCAGCAATTTGTTTTGATATTTTATCGTCTTTTATGGCACATTTTTCTTGTCATTTGTAATCTTTCTTGACGTATCTGCCGCTACTCGCATAACACTCCCATTTCTTTAGGAAACTCCATAGAAAATGGTACTGTTATGTGAGTAGCAGCAGATATCTTGTGCGCTGTTTTGGTTTCTATCATTTCTTTACCATCTTTTCAACATCCGTTTATAATGTTTTCGTCGTATTTTATTGTTTTTTTTTCGTTATTTTTGTCGCTTCTTTGCCGTCTATTCACAGTATTTTTGTGGTCTTTTGCCTCTTTTTTATCGACTTTTCACCTACTTGTCATCACCTTTTCGTGTTTTCAATATGCTTTTATCGCGCCTCTTCGGTTGTATTTTTGTCACCCATTTGCTAACTTTTCGTCGTCTTTTCATCATCTATTTTTTTAACAAATCGGAGATGAATTTTTCCATCTCATCGTAGATGTATTCATCTCCGATTTATTCTCGTTTATTCGGGAATTCTACTTGGACGCTCGAAAATTGCTTTTAAAATTCTTTTTGTTTACCTAAAATTAAATAAAAAGAAGAAAACTTATCCAATTTATTTCTACTATGTATATTTTATTCACGATACAGATACGTATTTCGCCTACGCTTTGTTGCCACTGAGGAAGCCTGCAAGTCATGGGCGAAATACGTATCTATCGTGAGTCAAATATACATAGTAGAATTAAATTGGATAAGTTTTCTTCTTTTTATTTAATTTTAGGTTTCATATTCTACTAAGACGCTCCAAAAACTTCAGTCTTTTTTTTGCTGTTTTATCATTTCTCTTGATGTATCTTCTTCGGTTTCGTCGGCATTTAGTCATTTCTGTGGCATAATTTTGTCTTTTTGGCGCCTTTTCGCCGTCTTTTGTCATCTGTTTGTTGTCTTTCCTACGTATTCGTCATGTTGTTATCATCACTCTGTTGTCTATTTGCTGTCTTTTGATGGTCCTTTTGCCATATTTTCATCGTATTTCCGTAGTCTGTTGGCATTTTTGTCGCTTTGTTCTGTGGCTCTTTGCCCTTTTTGGTCATTTTATTGTTGCTGTTTTGCGTCTTTCAATCGTCATTTTACCGTATTTCCTTCATTTTTTATCTTTTCACTGTCTTTTCACGTCATTTCGCCATCTTAAGTGTTGTACTTTCGTCATTTTTTGCCATTTTCCATCGTCCTGTTTGCTGTCAAGAGAACAAAAATGTTATCTTCCCTGGCCCTGGCTTTTTCTTGTATTTCTGACGTATGTTCGTCGTATCTTTCTACATGTTTTGCCGCCTTTTTAGCGATTTTGCAGCTTTTTGTTGTATTTTTCGTTTTTTTATCGCTATTTTGCCGTCTTTTCGTCAACCTTTAATCACTTTTTCGTCATCTTTTCATCGCATTTTCATCATCGGTTTTTTTTCTAACGCCTTTACTTTATATTTTAGTCATTTTTTCGTCGCTATTTGTTGTGTTCTCTGCAGGCTTAAATGGTCTACAGTCGTTTTATCACGTAAAAGTAGTAATAAAGCTTATAATTGCAAATTTCGGACAAGGCTTCCAGCTTATTGATTATAGGGCACAACCTTATTCCCCTAACAGGAGTTAAAGATTTTGAAGTTTCAAGAAGAACTCTATTAGAAGCTTTCATATCGGCTCTTCTCTAATCTAATCTAATCTCACACTAACGCAGCCAAGGCATCCTGGAAAAGGACGATTACTTGAATCAATCATTTTTCTTGTCAACGGCCAGGCCAACTGCGCAGCATGTACCGCAGAGAGAATTCTAAGGACCAGATGGAGCAACCAGATAACTACCTAATTCCATTAAACTCCTTGAAATCAAGGGGGAAGAAAGAAAGCGTGGACCTCCCGTACCAAACGCTTCCCATATACATAGATAATGATTTATTTTCAGTTGTTGGGAGTATGACGAACTAATGAAATTTGGATCAGAAGCCAGGCTGCAATTGGCCAAGGATATGGCGCCTTATTTCGCTCTCTGAAAATAGATTAGTTTTCCAAAAAAATTCGTTTGTCATATAATACTTGAAAATGAAGTCGTGTGGTTTAATGGTTACATAAAACTACATTTGTAAGGTTGGGAACTGAAAACCGCACGACCCCGCACCTCTTAGCTTGGCTACCCAATTATACAAATTGAAGTATTTCCAGGTGGAGGCGCTAGGTAGGGGCTTGGGATGGCTATGGCAATGTTGGGCGCTTTTTCCTAGTTGCTTTCTCCATTTCATACCCTTGTCGTCTTTCGTCTATTTTGTCGTTTTACTGTCTTTCATTTTACACTTTTCATTTGCGGTCATCTTGTCGTAGTTTTGTTGTCTTTTCAACGTTTGTTAGTTGTTTTTCGTTCCTTTTGACATCTGTCTTTTTAACATCTTTACTTCACATCAGTGATTTGTTGTAATCTTTTATCGAATTTTGTGGCGTCTTTTTTTACATCTCTTGTCGTTGTTTTGTCGTACTTTTAACGTCTCTTCATCGCCTTTTCTGCACCTATCTATTGTCTTTACGTCGTTTTTTATTGTCTTTTTGACATTTTTTCATTTTTTGGAGTTTTGTCAGCATCTTTTCATCGTGATTGTGTCGTCTTTTCACCTAATTGTCATGACTTTTTCGTCACATTTCCGTCGCGTTTTCATTATCTTTTCCTTGCGCCACTTCGTCTCTTCGCGGTTCTTCGGTCGTCTTTTCATCATCATATTGTCTTTTCGACGCCTTTTTACCGTCTTTTGTCATTTCTTTGTTATCTTTTTTTCGTATTCGTCTTTTATTATCACTCCGTCTGATATCTGTCATCTGTTTATGATCCTTTTGTCATCTTTTCTTCGTGTATTCGTAGTCTGTTCCTCGATCTGTGACCCCTGTTTTTCTAGCATTTTTATCGCTTTTTTAATGGTTTTTTGTCGTCTTTGATTTTTAATCATTCGCCTTTGTTCTCTGTTATTCCATCTTTTATCTTTCATTTATCGTCTTTTGATTTTTTCGTCTTACGTTTTTAATTTTTCATCTTTCATGCTATGCGTACTCTGTTGCTGTCGTCTCCTTGTAGTTTTTTGATACTTTTTTAACATCTGTTAGTCGTGTTTCTTTTTGTTTACCATCTGCCTGTTTTCATTTTTCATCTTTCATTCTAGCATTTTTTATTCATCTTGAGTGGGTCTTTTTGTCGTCATTTATAGTCTTTTTTGACATAGTTTGTCTTTGTTATATCGTCTCTTCATCGCCTTTTCTACTTCTGTTTATAGTCTTTTCGTCGTTTTTGTCTTTTTTGTAATTTTTTGTCTTGTTTTTGCATTCTTTGCCTCTTTTATCGTATTTTTGTCGTCTTACATTTTTTTAACTGTCTTTGAACCTACTTGACATCATTTGTTCGTCATTTTTCCATCGTTTTTACTACGCCTCTACATCGTACTTTTGTCGTCTATTTACAGCCTACTGCAGCGCGGTAGTTAAATGTTTTTGTTAACAGTAGCGCGAACCATCGCGCGCGTTTCCTACACAGAAGGTAGGGCCTCAGCATTAGGTGTAAAAATATGAATAAATCATATCGGTTCTGACAAGTTCTACCAGGTGGTTGGCAAGAGGAAAACCGTTCCGTCTTTTACTTCTTTTAAAGAATAAGTCCGCGGGATAACACCGAACTGCTCTAAAAAAGGACTAGACAAAACATGAAATAAGACAAGATAATTTGATTTAAGGACTTCAAATCGAACTTGAGAAGATGGGGCACGTGGCTGTATACCCCGCCTGGTCAAGCCAGTGCAAATCGCAAATTCAAATCTCAATCGTATCTATCTCAAATCAATACGTTTTTTATGACTTATCGGTTAGTCAGTTTTATTCTGATTTCAGTTTGAAATTCTCTCAACTTTCAATTCTCAAATGTAAAATAATAGAAACCTACGTTACGTAGGATCTTTCATCTATAGCCTGTAATTAATATTTCTTTTAAAATAGCAAGCATCGTGACAACAAAATAATCATCTTATAAAGTCACACATCAAACTAAAAACGAAGGAAGTAACCCCAATGTTGTCACCTTCGTCGTCACTTAAAATTGCCAACGCAAATTTGCCGAAACAGAATTTGATTGCTTCGAAACTCCGCAGTCACAGTCTTCGAAAAAAGTAATTACCCAAACCCCCTTCATTAGCACTCTAGCACACTCACGAGGAGTTCGTTCTATCGCCGTTTCCCGTACAATCACCAACCATCCATTCGCATTGGTTCGTCGCTAGTGCCTAGTACTAATCGAAATCGTTTGTTTCTTTCGAGCGTTCTTTTCCTCGTCCGGTACCCGCTGGCGACTATTAACTTTGGAAGACAAATCGACAGTTCGCTAGAATGGTACCCTCCGGTGTAGTACCACCGACCAACCAACCAACCAACCAACCAAGGTCAAGGTTTTGCACGTTTCTCAATCAAAATCAAGAAAAAATAATAATAACCAAATTATCAGTCTTCAATAACTCACCTGGCTAGAGCTCTTCCCGTCGCGAATCAGCGTCAGCTTCAGCCGGGTGCCGCGCAGTTCGGCATGCACCGTCCGCCAGCTGCGATCCTGCGACCGCTTGCCGTCGATCAGGGTTACCTTGATGTTGAGTTCGCCTTCGCGGAGAACCGGCAGCGCCGGATCGGCCGGTGAGTCCCGGAAGTGGGTCAGCGCTTTCGATTTCGCACTGTGGCTGTGGCGCGTGAGCGTGAGAAACAGGAAACAAACAAACATCTGATTAGATTGAGCTGATGAGAATGAAGGCGATTAGTAGAGAGAGAGAGGGTGCAATTGCATAATCAGGACATGGCAATAAGAGATTAACACACATACACATCGTCTAGCGTCTTAGGGATAGCGGACAACATAGCGGAGGCGCAACGCGCCGCAACAGCAATTAGTGCGAAGACATCGCCATGGCGTGGCGCGTTTCGCATCGCGAACGATAGCGAAACCACGGAAAATCAGCGATTTCCACGCACGGTCATAATTCATAAGGGGAAAAGTCAACAAAAGAGGAAAACGACAACAACAATAAAACAGCATCAGAGCGCGCATATAGCTATACAGACAGACACACGTGTGTGAGCGTAAAATTATGCATAAACATCAGCGCATCGGGGAGCAGCAGGAGGAGGAGGAGGAGGAATATTGGGGGGTTTTGGAGCGCGAGTGAAAGAGAAAGCGATTGCATCACACACTGCTTGCTGCACTGCACACAATGCGCTGTTGATGGATGAGTGATGAACTGTATTTCGACTGCTACTTTGTTGATGGTCAGGAGAAGATGAACGGTCGAACGGTGATTAAAATTGATGATGATAATGATGATTGAAGATGCTGCTGCTGCTGCTGGTGATGATGATGGTGGAAATGAAATTCGGCAATAAAATCACTGCCTGACTGCGATGGAACTGATGGAGTAGATTTTGAATGTGGAAGCGAAACTTTAGCGTGTGGATTTTTTTTGCGGAAAATAACAAAATATTTGAGCTTTTCAAGCAGCGTAGCTCTAAAAATTGTTGGAAGCTACTGTTCGAACATCAAACAACCACTGGCGTGCCCAGGCTGGGGCACGTGCCCCACCTTCTTTATAAAATTTAATGTAAACTAACATAAGTACTGTAACCCAGAAGTACCCCGTTTTTAATAATGTCAAGTTCAAGTCCAAATTCAATTCTAATTACAGGCCCAATTTCAACAGTAAATTATTAACTTGAAATGCCAATTTCAATTTCTGCTTTAAATTCAATTTTCAAGTCCATTTTCATTAGGTTTCCCTAAATATTTTACTAATTCAAATATTTATATCCTTTGGCAAATGAGAGTAAAAAAGTCACGAAAGTCCCAAGCTGTTAAAGTGACCAAACAAAGTTGTAAAATCCACAAAGGAGCATAAAAAGAAGAAAAAAGTGTAAAAAAGACAACGAGAGCAAAACAGAGGGAAAAACGAAGCAAAAACAGGAGATTAGACAAAAAGAAGAGGGATACAGAGATAACGAATGAGTGAAGAAAACTAAAAGGAAAGATGTAAAAACGATAAAGAAAATGAGCACAAAATGGACAGAAAAGGAGAAAAAATGGGAGCAGAAAAATGAAGAAACGAGAACAGAACAAGCAAAAAATGGAGAAAAAATAGGAAAACAGAAAACACAGGGGATGGATTAAACCGAAAAGAATAAAAGAACTGACGAAACCGAACAACGGCATCCCTTTCTATCTTTTCTAATTAAAAAGGGCGAAAAGACGAGAACTGGGTTCAAAATAAGAAAACTAGGCTGAAGTGACTGAACTGAATTGTACTGAAAATAAGCTGATAGAAAATGACAAAAAACAACACAGAAAGAAAAGGAAACGCAAGGACGGAAAATGGAAAAACGAAAAAACAAAAGCAAAATCAGAAGGGCAAAAAACGAAGAGAAACAAAACACTTCACGCCTATTTTTAAGCCCAACTTAGAACCAATTCATATCCATTTTTAAGTAATGTTCCGATATTGTCTACCTCCGATTTTATCAGCTTTTTATTCCGATTTTGTCAGCCTATAAATTTCGTTTAACTTTTGTGCTTTTAAACATAATTTATGAAACTTTTCAGCCTGCATGAAACTATTCTGATTCTCTGGGGAGAGTTTCTGAATAAAATGATGCCTTCTTGCGAGTAATTCGGGGTCAAAATTAGGGTATTTTTATAGTAAAAGTTCCATAGTTCCTAAACAAGCAAAGATAGAGGTAGACTATATTCAGCAATGTTGTGTATTTTTACTAATTGTACAACTCTGTAGAACAGGAAAACTCATACAACAACTACAAAAACAGCTGAAATAGAAAAACTGATTTTAACGATTTTTAATAGGATTTTTCTATCTTCGCTGAGACAGATAGAAGGTTACTGTCTTCAGCAAAATTTCTTGTAATAATATGCTGTAAAACTTTGCAGAACACATCAATGTGTTATATTGAAACTGAAGAAAAATAAATTTTTTACTGCACTTTTAGGGGGATTAATCAAAATTTTAATTCCGGTCGACGATAGAACTTTTAATTTTGAGAAACTTTACAAAAGATTCCATAAACCTAAGACCAATTTTTCCCGCTCAAAGCTAATGTACTTTCGGTTGACCAATTGAGGGTTGAAATTTAATTTTTAGTAGAAGTCTTCGATATTGCAAGGTCTTAAGTCTTGAATTTCGAAAAAAAATCAAAAAAGAAATTTCCCGATTTTGTCACCCAAAAATTCAACATGGGGATGACAAAATCGGAACATTATTGTAGTAGAAAACGGAACAGAAAAAGAGGGAAAACAAAGCAAAAACGAAGAGATTACAAAGTAAAAAACAAGTGAAATGAGACAAAAGAAAAAAACCATAAATAAAACGAAGAAAACGACAAGAAAGATAAACTGGACAGTAAAGGAGAAAAAGAGAAAAAGAAAAGGAGAAAATACGGGAGGACGGCAGGAAATGGAGAACAAAAAAGAAGAATAACGCGAGAGAAAACGAAAATAAAAACGGAAGAAAAAAGAGATAAAAAGCAAAGGAAAAACAGCAGGCGACAGAACGAACGGACAATAAAAAACGAGGAAAACGGGAGTGACAAAATAGGAGGAAAAACGAGACATAAACAAGAAAACGGAAAGAAAAGGAAGAGAAAGAGGAAAAACAAGGCAAAAAACAGGCAATATGAGACAAAAGAAGGAAAAACCACAAAAAAGACGAAGAAAAGGAGAAAAAGTGAAGATGAACCGGTCAGAAAAGGAAAAACAAGGGAACAAAAAAGAGTAAAAACGTTATTGAAAAGGAGAGCAGGAAATGGAGAACAGGAAATGGAGAACAGGAATTGGAGAACAGGAAAACAAGAAAAATTGAATTAAATAGGGATAAAAGGGAACAGAAAAGCGGGACATAATAAGTGGGAAAAACGGAACAGACGACAGCGGAAAACGGAAAACGGGTTTTTCGGGAGCCGAAAAGATCGAAAATTAGACCGAGACAAAAGAACGCGACAGGAAAAATGGAAAAAAGACAAAGAACGAAACAAACAAAATTGGGAGCAGAAAAATGAAGAAACAAGAACAGAAAAAGCAAAAATGGAGAGAAAATATGAAAACAGAAACCAAAGGGGATGGATTAAACCGAAAAGAACTGACGAAACCGAACCGAGAACCGGGCACAAAAATAAGAAAAATAAGCTGAACGGGATAGAAAATGACAAAAAACGACACAGAAAGAAAAGAAAAACGGAGACGAAAAAAGGAAAAGGAAAAACGAAAAAAACAAAAGAAAAATCGGAAGGGCAAAAAACGAAGAGAAACAGAACACTTCATGTCCATCTTTAAGCCCAACTTGAAACCAATTCATTTCCAACTTTAAGTCCAAAAAAGGAATAGAAGAAAACGGAACAGAAAAAGAGGGAAAACAAAGCAAAAGACGAAGAGATTACAAAGTAAAAAAACAAGCAAAATGACACAAAAGAAAAACCATATATAAAACGAAGAAAACGAGAATGATTAACTGGACTTTTGAGCAAAAAAGGAGAAAAAACGGGATCGAAAAAGAGAAAAACACCGTTATTCTATATTTCGAACGGATTGATTTTTTGAACGAAATTTCCGCCAGCAAATCGAAACAAGTCGAACGAAATAAAGATTCGAAGGTGAAAGAAAAGGAGAAAATACGGGAGCAGAAAATGGAGAACAGAAAAAGAAGAATAACGCGAGACAAAACGAAAATAAAAATGGAAACGGAAGAAAAAAAGAGATAAAAAGCAAAAGAATAACAGGAGGCGACAGTGGTCTGTCAGAACACAGAACAGTAACAGAAATGAATGAAAAACGAGGAAAACTGGAGTGACAAAATAGGAGGAAAATCGAGACAAAAAAAAAGAAACGGAAGAGAAAGAGTAAAAACAAGGCAAAAAACGAAGCAACTGGAAAGTAAAATAAAACAAGCAAGACAAAAGAGACAAAAGAAGAAAAATCACAAAGAAGAGGAACTGGACAGAAAAGGAAAAACAACGGAACAAAAAAGAATAAAGACGTGATCGAAAAGAAGAATAAAAATAGAGGCAGGAAATGGAGAACAGGAAAAAATGAATCAAATAGGGATAAAAGGGAAAAGGAAAAACAGAACGCGACAGAAAAAGTAGAAAAGCGGGACATAATAAGTGGGAAAAACGGAACAGACGACAGCGGGAAACCGGATAGAAAAGGAGCAGAAAAGACTGAAAGTTAGACAGGGCAAAAAAACAAGACAGGCAAAGCGGAAAAAGACAAAGAACGAAACAAACGAAAAACTGGACTTAGGAAAAGAACGACAAATGGGACAGGAAAAAAAAGAGAAAGAGAGCGGGGCAAACAATAGAATAATGTGATAAAAAAAACGAAAAAGTGCAGAAAAACGTGACAAAAACTGGACAAACTAGAGAGGAAAAACGCGCAAGGGAAAAACAATAGAAATTGGCATAAAAAAAGGAAAAATGTGACAGAATGGGAGAGAAAACGGGACATAAAAAGAGAAAAAAAAACTGGACAGAAAAAGAGGAAAAGCAAGGCAAAAAACCGAAGAGACTGGAAAAAACAAGAAACGAGAAAGAAAATGAAGATAAACTGGTCACAAAAAAACGGGATTGAAAAGGAGCAAAGTAGAAAGGCGAAAATGGAAGTGGAGGACACGGAAAAATAGGAGAAATAACGGGACAGGAAGAGAAAAAAATAATTACGAAACAAAAAAGCGATTGAAAGGAAAAAGAAAAACAACGTGACAGAAGAGAAGAAAAAGTAGAAAATAATAAGAGGAACAAAAAAACGAAGTTTAAAAGCCGAAAGACGAAAACCGGGACCAAAAAAAGACCGTGACAGAAAACGGCACAGGAAAAGAGGAGAAACGGACCTGAAAACGGGAAAAAATGGAAGAAAAAGACAACGAATGGACAAAGAACAGAAACAGGAGTTAGGAAAAAGGCGAAAAACGGAACTTCCATTGACGAAGAGAAAATGAGCCGAAAAGACCGAAAATTAGACCGGGAGAATTAGAAATTAGACCAAAAATACGAGACAAGAAAAATGGAAAAAGACAATGAACGAAACAAACTGGACTTGGGAAAAGAGCGGAAAATGGGACAGGAAAAAAAAGACAAAGAGAGCGGGGCAAACAATAGAATAAATGTGACAGAAAAAAAACGAAAAAGTGCAGAAAAACGTGACAAAAACTGGACGGGAACGGAGAGGAAAAATGCGCAAGAGAAAAACTATGGCATGAAAAAAGAAAGAACGTGACAAAATGGGAGAGAAAACGGGACATGAAAATAAAAAAAGAAAAAAAAACGGGACAGAAAAAGAGTAAAAGTAAGGCAAAGAAGAAGAAGAAGATACTGGAAAAACAAGCAAAAAACAAGAAACGAGAAAGAAAATGAAGATAAACTGGACACAAAAAACGGTAGGTATTGAGAAGACGAAAATGGAAGCAGAAAGGCGAAAATGGAAATGGAGGACACGGAGAATTAGGAGGAATAACGGGATAGGAAGAGAAAAAAATAATTACGGAACAAAAGAGCGTTTAAAAGGGAAAAGAAAAACAACGTGACAGAAGAGAAGAAAAAGTGGAACATAATAAGAGGAACAGAAAAACGAAGTTGAAAAGCATACAAAGACGAAAACCGGGACCAAAAATAAGACCGTGACAGAAAACGGCACAGGAAAAGAGGAGAAACGGACCTGAAAACGGGAAAAAATGGAAGAAAAAAGACAAAGAATGGACAAAGAATACAAAAACAGGAGTCGGGAAAAAGGCGAAAAACGGAACGTGAATGGAAGAAGAGAAAAGGAGCCGAAAAGACCGAAAATTAGACCGAGAGAATTAGAAATTAGACCAAAAAGCGAGACAAACTGGACTTATGCATAGAACGAAACATGAGACAAGAAAGAAAAGAGAAAAAGAGCGGGGCAAACAATAGAATAAATGTGACAGAAAAAAAAACAAAAAAGAGCAGCAAAACGTGACAAAAACTGGACAGGAACGGAGAGGAGAAACACGCAAGATAAAAACAATAGAAACTGGCATGAAAAAAAGAAGAACGTGACAGAATGGGAGAGACAAAAAAGAGGAAAAACAAGACAAAAAACGAAGAGACTGGAAAGCAAAAAACAAGAAACGAGAAAGAAAATGAAGATAAACTGGACACAAAAAACGGTAGGTATTGAAAAGGGGAAAAGCAGAAAGGCAAAATGGAAATGGAGGACACGGAGAAATAGGAGGAATAACGGGACAGGAAGAGAAAAAAATAATTACGAAACAAAAAAGCGATTGAAAGGGAAACGAAAAACAACGTGACAGAAGAGAAGAAAAAGTGGAACATAATAAGAGGAGCAGAAGAACAGAAAGTTGAAAAGCATACAAAGACGAAAACCGGCAAAAATAAGACCGTGACATAAAGTGACAGAAACTGACACAGGAAAAGAGGAGATTGAAGAAAAAAGACAAAAAATGGAACATAGGAAAATCAGGAGAAAGATAAAAAACGAAACATGAACGGAAGAACAGAAAAGGAACAAAGAAAGAGAAGGTAGCGGTCAGGTAGGTCAGAAAATGAAACAAAAATTGGCTTGAAAAAAAAGTGACAGAATGGGAGAAGAAACTGAAACTGGAAAAGAGAAGAGTAGAGGAAGAAAATGAGGGGGGAAAGAGGGAAAATGAAACAAAAATGGGAATACGGAACAGCAAACAAGAAATTAAAGGTGCAGGAGCGTTTGATGAAAAAAAAAAAAGATTTATGTTGGACCACGACAGAGGCAAAAACAAGTAAAACGAAGACTGGAGAGTAAAAAAAAACAAGCAAAATGAAACAAAAGAAGAGAAAACCATGAAGAAAACTAGAAAAATTAGAATAAACTAGACAATAGAGAAAAAACGGGATTGAAAAGGAGGAAAGGAAAAGGAGAAAATACGACATCAGGAAACAGGAGAACAGGAAAAGAGGAATAATGGGACAGAAAAAGAAAAAAATGAACGGAAGAATAAATGTATAAAAGTAATAGAAAAGGCAAAAAGCAGCATTTCTTTTTCTCTTTTTATGTCCCGTTTTATCTCCCATTCTGTCACGTTCTTCCTTTTTCCATGCCAGTTTCTATTGTTTTTCTCTTGCGCGTTTTTCCTCTCCGTTTGTCCAGTAGTTTTTGTCACGTTTTTCTGCACTTTTTCGTTTTTTTTTCTGTCACATTTGCCCCGCACTCTTTCTCTTTTCTGTCCCATTTTCCGTTCTTTTCCTAAGTCCAGTTTTTCGTTTGTTTCCTTCTTTGACGTTTTTACATATTTCCGGTCTCGTTTTTTTGTCCCGGTCTAATTTTCGGTCTTTTCGACTCCTTTCTATCCCGTTTTCCGCTGTCGTCTGTTTCGTTTTTCCCACTTATCTTGTCCCGCTTTTCCACCTTTTCTGTCGCGTACTGTTTTTCCTTTTCCCTTTTATCCCTATTCAATTTGTTTTTTCCTGTTTTCCTGTTCTCTATTTCCTACTCTCCTTTACGATCACGTTTTTTTTATTCTTTTTTGTTCCGTTGTTTTTCCTTTTCTGTCCGGTTCATCTTCACCTTCTCTTTTTCTTCGACTTCTTTGTGGGTTTTCCTTCTTTTGTCTCATGTTGCTTGTTTTATTTTAGGAAAGTAATAGAAAAGGAAAAAAACAAGGGATAACGGAGAACGAAAATCGGAATAGAAAAGTTGAAAAGTTAACAATGCCGAAAACCGGGACGGAAAATAAGACCAAAACGTAAAGTGACAAAAAAACGAGACAGGCAATGAGGAAACGGGCTTGAAAACGAGAAAAAAAGACGCAAAAAATAACAACGAAAGAAACAGAGCAAAATCCGGACTCACGAAAAGGGCAACAAACGGGACAGGAAAAGAAGAGAAAAGGAACAGGCAAAGGACAGGAGACAGCGGACAGAAAATAAAATAAAAACTGGTCAAAAAAAGACGAAAACGACAGAAAAAACGTGACAGAATGGGAGGGAAAAATTGACATTAAACGAGGAAAAGAAGAAAAAGAGAGGACAAAAGGAAAAACAAGACAAGAGAGGGAATACGGAAGAGAAAACAAGAGAAACCAAAAAACCAAAAAAGACCAACAAAGGAAATGAAGAAAATGAGAAAAAGGGTCGAAAAAATGGGACAAAAAAAGAAGAAAACGAACTAAACAAAGCGGTAAAATGGAAGACTAAAGGACGAAAAACGGGATGCAAGCAGAAAAGCATGAAAAATTAGAAGAAAAGTAGAAAAAAGGGAGAAAAAAGAAAAGACGTGTGGGAAATGGGAAAGAAAATATTTAAAAAATGAGCGAAAACAGGACTGAAAATAGGAAAAAAAGGGACAGAAAAGGAACAAAAAACTGAACAATGAAACAGGCACGCAAACAGGCCAGCAAAAAAGAACACGAAAGGAAAAGAGGACGGAATAGAAAGAAAGTGAGAGCAAAAATAAAGCAAACGGTACAGGAAAACTGAAAGAACAGACCAAACAGGGGAAAAACGGACTGGAAAAGGAAAAAATAAATAAACAGAAAAGAGATAAAACTTCAAGTTTCAATTATTCCAAATTGTAGTATAATTTAATGTCCAATGTCAAATTCAGTTCAAGTTCAATTTCATGTCCGATTTTAAGCTCAAATTCAAGTCCTATGTGTAGTCAGATTTCATGTCCAATTTCAACTCTAATTTCAAGTTCAGTACCAACTCTAATTTCTTTTTTAATATCAACGTTGATATTAAACCTAATTACAATCAAAAGTCCTACGATTACTCTATTTTTCCAGGCCAAAAGATTCTGAAAGTTCGGGTGTCCCACCTCTTGTTGATTCTATCTGGGCACGCTAGTGGTTCGAACAACAAACAACAGCCAGTTCGAACCTTTGGGCAAAGAAGTAGCTCCTGGTGACGACACCGGAAGCCGAAGTGGTAGTGATGACGTGCAGATTGCCCAAACTGCTGCCTCGCATCTGATCGGTCAGCGTAGCAGTGGTCAGAGAAGCGGAACGCTTCTGATGTGCAGCCACCGCACCCCTCGGCGGTACCGGGCTGGGACTCCGAGTGCCGGCTCCTCCCGGTGATGGTTCCTTATCCGAGCACGGTTCACCGTCGTCACTGTCGGCCGGCAGCTTGGACAGATCGTTAACCGACGCGGACGAGCCGACCATCAGCAGCGGTTGCTGCTCCAGAATCGGCGGCAGAATAACGTTCGGCGGTGACTCATCGAACAGCCTTCGCAGCGGTTGAATGTCGCTGTTAAAACGCGGACGCCGCCACGGACGATACGCGCTGTTAAATTCCATTTGCAATCGCAACAAATAGGAAAGGGTTGAAACGTGCGCCGCACATTGCGAAGCAATGGAAGAATCGGACAAGAAATATTACCAATTAGAACCAGAACGGTGGCGGCACGCCGCCAGTGTTGTTAGTTTATAACAGACATCCGGTTCGTGTAAATCTGTTTCATAATTAACACCCACCCACCCGAAAAAAAACGAAACAAAAAAAAAACGAACGAACACAGCCGGAATGAGGAAACGTTCCGCTTCTTACCTTTTGAGCTGCTGTGGAAACTGTTGCTGCTGCTGAAGCTGCTGAAATTGGTGCGTCGGTTGACCAACGAGCAACGGCGACGGCAGACCAACCGGATCCGTGGCATGTGCTGGCACCAACGATGATGCTGATGATGGCAGCAGCAGCGGTTGGGATGGTGGGGGAGATATCTGATGATCGGCACCGCCGCCGCCTCCGATCGCTTCCGGTTCGGTGTCCGGCGTATCGGGCGGCAACGACATCGGACTGCTGTCCGATGGGTCCGAGCTTTCCATCATCTGAAATAGGTTGTCCTGGGCCGTTGCCCGCAGGTACGATATCCGGCGGGTTTTCCGCTCGTCCTCTTCGATGGTCAGAGCTTGGTTCGGATGTTGCTGATGCTGCTTCTGACGGAGCACGACTTGGCTCGAATCTGTTGTTTATTTTTAGCGGCATAGAATGAAGAAGGGAGACATAAAATTCGGTTACTCAAGGTTAGCATTTGATGACAGGAGACTGGGCGTTTGTGAGTGTGTTTGTTGAGTAAGAATCAGTTGGAAACCACAAAACCGAGCGATGTTAGTTTTTATGCGTTTAGTTCTCATGCGAGAAATGATTGTTGTTAAATGGGTCACGAACAGAGCTTTTCATGATGATGATGATGATTGTGCTGGTATGAGGTGTAATAATCAAAATAAAGAGCATAAAAAACAACGAAAAACGATAGTTTAAAACTTAATAACTCGAATGGATTGTGTTACAAGACGAGTCAAATCTGGATCAGTGGACTAGTTTCTAATTTGTAGGCGGTTGGTAAACCCTGGTTTACTTACAGCATTTGCTTTGAAATTCAAATTTCGTCGAAGACAATAATTATCAACGATTGCGTTTACTAAAAAAGCAATCAATATGCACCACATTGAAGAGCAATTTCGGCAGAAACGTAGACTTACGCAATTTGGTGTAAAATAATAATCGCAGACATACCACCAACAACAAGGATTTGTTTTAATTCAATTTTATCTCAACTGTTTTCAACTTTACCAGATGAAGATTGAAGAATCTGGCACAATTTGATAAAACCAAATTTGTTGTAATTCAACGATTATTAAATTAAATATAATTAAATATTTTTATTAGACCGAAATAAGAAAAAGAGGAGAAAAGATTAACTTTAAGGAAAGTGAAATTTAGATAGAAAAGAGAAAAATCCAAAAAAGGGAAACCAAAAACGAAGAGCAAATGAACAAAAAAAAAGAAAGGCAAAGGAAATAGAAGAACAAAAATGTCTGGATTTCTGGTTCGTCAGTGTAAGCGAAGTTGCTTCAGTTGTTTCGCATCGGCTTTGATTCAGTTCGGAAGATGAAATCGGAAAGAAAGAAGACAAAATCAAGAGAAGGGAAGCGGAATAAAGAGGGCGAAACGAAAATCAAAGGTGAGAAAGAGGCAGTATATTTGAGAAAAATAAAGACAAAAGAAAACAAAAGAATAAGAGGAAAATCAGACATAGATTAAAAACAATGTGGAGGCATTTTTTATCTACGTCTATTGGATGTGGAGAAATTACGGAAAAAAGAACAGATGGGAGCAATACGAGATGAGGCTAAGCAAAACAAAAAAAGGAAACAATACTGAAGAATTAACGATGAAAAACAAGCTTGCAAGAGAAAATGGACATCCCAAATAACAATTTGTGTTTTAACGCGTTTATGAGGACTTTCATGACGAAAATTAGTCGAAAACGCTGGAACGTCGTTTCTCTCTATTTGCTTTCTCAGTAAAGCTTGAAGCTAAATCTCAGGAGTTCCAGATTAAGTCAAGTGTATCGTAAGATAGTAATTTGGGACCGCTGTTATTCTTGCTTTTCTTCAATGGAGACTTCAATGGTTGTTTATTTACATGAACTCTTTACAAACACAAAGTTTCCTTACATTTTAAGAAGGTCATGCCAACCTCTGGTCGAGTTGGCGTGAAATTCGTCATAATAGAAATAGAAATCGGAACAATGAAAAAAACAAGCAAAAGTGGGAAAACAAAATGGAAGGGAAAAACGAAAAGATAAGATAATGGAAGATAATGTGAAGAAAAAGGAGAATGAACAAAAAAGTTAAAAAAAGGAAGAACAAAGAAAACTTAGTAAAAATACGAGGAAAGAAGCGATAAAAAAAAGATTGTTCGATGATATTAAAACTATTCTGTTATAAATACAAATTTGTTATAAATTGTTTACAATTATTCATTTTATTTCTTTTTCTTTTCCTTCTTCACCTTTTTAGTAGTATGAAAGCATGAGTTTCAAAATGTCATGAGATGGAACATAATTTTTCCGACTGTTCTTTGGAGTTTTGCGTCACCGTAAAAACGCCGTGAAAAAATTTTTCCGACAATTTTTTTCTGAGCAGGAAGAACACAACTACGAGCAAAGCTAATGTTTTCTTCACATACTGGAGGCTAGAGACTATTTGCTCCGTACGCCAAAGAGAACATCGGACATGCAACTATATATGGACTGAAACGATTTGCTCCGAAAGTTGAAAATAAAATTGACGCGCATTAGGCGGCAGAGCAAAGCAGTAAATTGAAAAATAAAAAATTCTCCTTGTTTTAAAATATAAAATATTTATTAACTTCTGTAAGGTTCACATCATGTTTAGCACCGTAAAATTCACCAGAATGGTCAACAAACTTGGAAACTTTCCTAAAGATTTTTGAAGGCCATATATCACCTCTGCTTTTAAAGTTCTTACGTTGTTCCCTGGCTTTTAGGTAAATTAACAAAGGTCAAAGTTTTGAAATTTGAACATCGACTGTGGTCATATTAGTTGGTTTGTTATAGATGCGTGTCATATAGTACATGCCATCGTTGGCTTTTAGGAGGACATATGACTGATCCCCCCTGGCCTCTTCCAGAATCCATATCATATCAAAGCCTAGGTGCTACATTCCGTTTTCGAAATTTGACTTTTTGTTTTTGTTTAACAGATTTCGCAGCCAGCTGTTAGAGTACAGGATAATTGCGGGGCTAGTGCTACGTTTCTATCGACTCTAGCCTTGTGGTGTAGCATCACTAGTGTTTCTTTTTTCTTTTAATTTGCATATGACTCTATCGTAGTCATAAGTATGAATCGTAACCGTAAGTATGTGGAGAATGGAATTGGAAGAGCGCAACGAAACTACATGTTACCAACTACAGAATACCTAATAGGAGTAACGCGGTGGTGTAATGATATCACACTTGACCGGCAATTAAGAGTTGTGGGTTCGCATAAAGGCCAATATATAACGCGTTTAGCGCATACAGTTTTACCCCTGGTAGTATTCTTTTATCTGTCAGCCCTTGGACATGACTACTGGGCTGCTGACAATGTTTAACATTTTTTGAAACGGTGATTCTACAATTTATGAAGGGATGGCAGGGGAAAATAATAAAAAAAATTTTTTTTTGGAAAGGAGGGGAAAGAGCGGAAAGGTGAGGGAAGGGGGGGGGGGTATATTGGTAGCTACGCTTAACAAGTTGTCGTTTTGACTCCTACCTTTTGTCCAATGCTGGAAGGTGCATGGGTCGAACCAAGCTGTAATCTGAGATTGTAACCGGATTGGAAGCCACAACACCCGCCAGGGCATGTGGCTCGCTGATACTCATGTACCTTTGAACCACAGAGGTGCTAGACAAAAGGAGACTGCACAACCCCTTTATTAAGGTAGCGACGTATTTGGGTTATTTATAGACACATAACCACCGTTCCAAAAAATCTATACCTATAAAAATGGATTTCTGTCTGTCTGTCTGCCCGTATGTTCCTTATAGAATCGAAAACTACTGAACCGATCGGCGTGAAAATTTGCATGTAGGGGTTTTTGGAATCGGGGACCGGGGTTCTTATGATGGTTAGAGACTCCTCCCCCAACTAAGAGGGGGAGGGGCTCCCATACAAATGAAACACAAATTTCTGCATAACTCGAGAACTAATCAAGCAAATGGAAAAAAATATGACATGTGGGTGTTTTGGAGACAAGAATGTTTTCTATGGCGAATTGAAACCTCTCCCGCTTCAGGAGGGGGGGCTCCTATATAAATGAAATACAGATTTCCTCATAACTCGAGAACTAATCAAGCAAATGGAACCAAATTTGGCATGTGGGGAGTTTTAGAGGCAGGAATTTTTTTAATGATGGTTTGAGACCCCTCACCCCTGTGGTAGGGGGATAAGGACTCTCATACAAATAAAACAGAAATTTTTGCGCAATTCAAAAAGTAATCGAACTCGAGAAACTCTCATAAAACATTAATCAATAACAAGACCACTATCAACAAAAACTATCAATAGTAACATTAGACCTGCCGTCGGAAGCGCCGGCCACTGTGGGGGGCAGCCCCCCGTAGAGATCACCTCTATCAAGGTTTATTTTCTGACCTAGATCTACTGACCTCTATTACTTTCCTTCAGTTGGGTCACCACTGCGAAATGGTACTTTCTACGAAAAGATTTTCCGTGAAATGGTACATCCCGCGTAAGGTTTTTCGCGAAATGGTATTCCGCGAAACTCTATATTCCGCGTTATGGTCAACCGAGAATTGGTGTTCCACAAAATGGTTGGTAGTGATGGCGAATATTTAAATGCTATCCGTTTTATTTTATCAGGCTGAGCGATGGTGGGAGTTGTTTTCTACTTTACTGTGAGAAAAGTTTGTATTCCGATCGGATTGTAAGGTCATCCGATATTCACGATTTATGTACAACACAGTTTGATTTGTGGCAATACGAAGTTTGTCGGGTCAGCTAGTAACTAATAATGTATAGTCTTTAAAAGTAAACTGAAACATTCTTTAAGTGTGCCAACCATATTTTCATTTGTAGGTTTTTTCTAAGTCGCGCTAGTTTTTCCTACACTTTTGTAATGTAAAGTAATTTAATAAGTTATCGTAGTCCTAAGTTAGTATAGTATTGTATAAATGTCGTTAATTTTCACGTGAATCCCTTCAAAGAAACTAAGTTCCACTGGGATATCACTTTGTTCATTTCTGTTTGTAGTAATATTCCCCGCGTTTTGTTTTGTTTTGTATGTAAGAGTCCACTACCAGGAGGCTCACAATGCGAGCCTTTTATTGTGGGGGTCAGTGGAAGGTTTATAAAAAAAAAGTATTGCTCCGAAATTTTAACTTATTTCCTTCAGCCAGGTTTTAGTTGATATTAAAAAGCAGACAGTTTAAAAAACTAAACTTTGAGATCTAAAACATCAGCCAAGAGCAAGAAAACTAACTGACAGGCTAGTCGAGCAATCATTCAGCACTGCAAATTCATGAATGTAGGGTATTGGAGGGTAGAGAACTAAGAAAGACGAACACTGTCAGCAGCTCAGTAATCATGCCCATGGACTGACAGATAAAAGCATACTACCAGGAGTGAAACTGTATGCGCTGAATGCGTTTTATATTTGCCTTCATGCAGGGCTGTCAATTTTTTCGAGCACTTGTTATAATTTATTTGCAATTATGATTACCTACGAATATTTCAAAATGTTTTCATGGGGTGTTCCGATAGTTTTTCCGATTTTTCTTTAGAGTTTTGCGTTACCGTAGAAAATGCTGTGAAATTTTTTCCTGACAATATTTTTATTCTGCACAGGAACAACACAACTACTAGCAGAGCTCAAGTTTTCTTCCCAAGCAAGAGTCTAGATACTATTTGCTCTGTATACCAAAAAGAATATTGAACGGGTAATACGGTCTGAAACGATTTGCTCCGAAAGATGAAATTTATTGAAGCTCATTGGGCAAAGATAAAATTCTTCGGTGACATCCGATAGAGAAGCAGACGGAGAGGACAAATTAATTCCACCTCTATGCATTGGTTTCAGATGCTGAGATTATTTTCACAAACATGGCATGAGCCTCATATGCCCGCATGGCTTATGCCCCAGCATATGAGGAAATAAAACCACGCAGCGAGAGAAAGGAGATAAAAGACTTAGAAGATACAGTACGGAGGAAAAAATGGAGTGAAAAAAAATAAAAAAGGAAAAAAGATAATGAAAAACTATGATAGTTACAGTAAAGAAAAGAAAAAGACAAAAGGTAAAGATGAAGCAAAATAAATGTGCTGGATAAAGGTGCGAATGAATGATTTGATAGAATCAGGTAAAGCGTCAACAAAATCTTAATATTAGACCACAGAGTGTAGACGGTTTAGTGGTGTAATTGGTTAAACAACACGCTCAACCAGAGATTGAAAGCTGTGAGTTCGACTCTCACCTTCGCTAAGTCTATATTTTTGGCCTAATATCAAGAACTTTTCAGTTTGCCTGAATCTACATTTTTCACATTAAGCATTTATTCTTCTCCAACGCAAAATAAAAAAAAACCCTGGGTCCACGTTCAATGTAAGCTGGAGACTTGAGAAAGAGAGAGAAGTAAAAACAAAGAAGGTAATGTTATAGAAGAGTAACGCGGTGGTGTAATGATATGACACTTGACCCGCAATTGAGAGTTGTTGTGGGTTCGAGTTCCACCTGCCCTACCTCTATATTTTTAATCTCACATACAGTGCTCGAAAAAATTACATACGGTTTTACCCCTGGTAGTATTCTTTTATCGGTCAACCCATGGGCCTGACTACTGAACTGCTAACAGTGTTTGTCTTTCTCAGTTTTCTACCCATCAAAACAAGTCATTCATGTGTTAATAAATTTTCTAGTTCTTGACTGATATGTTAGAGTTCAAAGTTTTTGTTTTTTAAACTGCCTGATTTATAAAATCAACCAAAACTTGAAGGCTGAAGGAAATTCATTAAAACTTCAGAGCAATGTTTACGTTTATTGTAATTTCGTTTGCTGTTGTCGGTAGTTCAGAAAGAATGAATGAATCACCTTTGATTTCATTCACTATTGTCGGTAATGATTGAATGTAGAGAACAACACGAGCATGAACGCAAGTGATTCGCTCGAATCGTTGGTTTTAGGTTGGCAATGTTGAGTTCATTTCATCTGTACTAGAAACAGCAAAGAATAAGCAGTATATTGCATCTGTTAAGTAGATGTAAAAGATCTTTTCTTGAACACCTCAATTTAGTACACAACTTGAAAGACAATGATCTCGTTCGATCAACTTGATATGCATTGCTTTGCTTATCTTATATTTGATAGTGTGAGCGAAAGATCACAAAAGCCCTTTTGGTAGCCTTCTTCAGTTTTGTCTCGAGCAAATTATAAATTGAGCTTATCATTGCCAGTCGAATCAGTAGAAATAAAACTGTTGTACAATCCGTATCAAACCGTGTTTATCGAGTGATAAAAGGCTGAATCGTTGTATAGTTTCAAACCCTAACACTTTGACTGACTGGAATTGGTCAGAAAAGTAATCCAACAACATCCATTCAGGCGCATTGTATAAATTGAATATGAGATTTCTAAGCACTGCTCACATCGAACATTCTCCCTCCAAAAAAGTTTACGTCATGACCACGATAGTCATATCAAGAAAATCTAAATAAAGTTTTTTCGTGTAAATTGAGTGTTAAAATTTGGAACAATTTTTTTCATAAAATTTTTTAAAAATATTGCATTTTTTAGAAAGTTCCGTGTAACCAACGATTCAGTCCTGTTTTCTTACACGACAGTGTCGCGGTTGCGCTCTTGAACGTATAATGCAAATTGCGGGAGTGGTTAGTGATTCTAGTTTGACCGCCAAGAACCTTTTGGACTTTGGGATTGGGCGCTTTAAGGACGCCAATGTTCAACCGGTGAAGATAATGAAATGCAGCAGCTGTACAAGGTATCGCTAGGCAATGGCATTAAAGTGTATCAGCCCTGTCAGAATCCTTCTTGGTAATTTTTGCCGCATCTACTCTGCCTAGCTACAAATGTGTGGTCCTGGGCAAGCTTCGACTATTTTTAGGTATTTGTGACGCAGGTTATAAATTGGCTCAATTGTCAGCAGTTAGGTCATATGGCCACCTATCGCGGCAATAACCCACCGTGTGGTAAATACAGAGAAATAATACAAATGAAACCTTCACATTTTCCTAAATTATCGCACAGGTTTGGGCTACAAGTCTATGAATGTGGAAAGCCTCAAATAACAATCAAAAATATACGTTCTACCCATTAAACTTTTTTATATTTCTTTGTCCTCAATTCTTAATCTGTTAGTGATATAAATTTATTAATTGTGAAGCCGAAAAGAAGCAATTTTTTGAACATTGGTCGAAAATAAAATTCATATCTTATTAACAAAACAACGCAAAGGAAACATTTATTATCATTTCTATGGAAATGAAAGTAATTTTTTCAGCAAACCGAGTTTTAAGGACTCCCAGTGGCTGGTTTCTAAGGATTTTTGTTAACACTCAATGCTCTGATGGACTTTAGAATAAGAATATAAAAATTTCTATAATAATCTGAACAAAAATTAATCGTCACAGCTTTCTAATTGTTGTTTCCAGACTGGCAGTGGATGATAAAAAACTAAATGCACAAGACAAAAAATAATAAAATTTTTATTGCAGGCAGTACAGTCGTTCGTTGATGTTTGATGTGAGAGAAACAGTGCCATAAAACAGTTTTCGTGGTTTCTAATCGCAGTTGCCTGGCCGACTGCTGATTTTCGCAGAGAACAAAAACCAACGTCTGACTTAAGGACTCCTCACGGCAGCACAATGCCGAATGCATGAGTGTAATTTTTGCAGCGGAGGCGCTAGCAAATGTTTGATAAAGTTGCGGAAATTAATGGAATTGCACATATTTAAACTGAAGGCTAATCAAGCGCCATATTTATCATTTGTTAGATTGTTAAGAGTAGACTATTAGTAGGTAAAGCAGTTAGCAAAGCGAAAAACTCGCAAGAAAAGTAAACAGATTAGTCCCACTTAGAATGAAACAATGAACGTTAGTGAAGAAAAATTAAGTATCAGAACGCAACACAACCTGAACACAAATTCAACGTCGTTGGCCGGACAGCCACGGCGGCGGCTGCGCCGGAGCTCGCGACACCGGAAGGAGCAGCGGTTGGAGCGCTGGTTATACCAGAAGAACTACCCGCTAGAACAGCGGCAGCTGCTGTGGCCAGTGCAATGCCGGATGCAGTGGTACTGCTAGTGCTTCCGCCACAGGACGGGGAATAGGAAGGAAGGGACTTCATATCGATATCACCGTCGCCGTCGTAGGTGTCGTCGTCGTCGGTAGCGTCGGCCGCCGCTGGAGGTTGGCTGTGCACTTCGACAATCGTTTGATTGCGATGCAGCATCCTGAGGCGGAACTGTTCCTCCGAAAGGGGATGCAACCGGTGGGCGGCTGCGTAGGTCCGTGCCGGCGGCACGGGTGCCATGCTACCGACCGTGACGAGTGACGACGAGGGTGACTGTGAGCGGGTGAATCCCGGCAGGGAACTGGACGGAGGGGATGAAGTTTGGGTCGAAGGAGGTGGTGGACTTAGTGCGGACGGTGGCGGAACAAATGCTCCCGATGTGGCCGGTCCTTGTAGCCAAAATGCTGTTTCCGAAGGAGGATAGATAGATAACATACATGTTGTAGAGGAAAGAGGCAATACCGGTGGTGCAGCACGTATGAGGGAAAACATGAGTACCCCGTGGTGCAAAGTTTGAATGACGAAAAAAAAATATGGGAAGAGTTTTTAGGGACGTACCTGTCGAGTTGCGGACCGCATTTCGGTAGGAATTTTCACGCACCGGTCGCTGTCGCAGCAAACTACAGGCAGCACCTGACGCTGTTCCGGACGCAGCGGTTGGGATCTGCTGATCGTCGCTGCTCGTGTGACGGTCCGCGTAGAGAATGGTTGGATCCCGGGCGGAGCCGGATTCAACCGAAAGCGAACGCACCCTAACTGGAGTCCGACGGCAGTCGGATTCCGAGCTTATCGAGCGCGGTTTTTCTTCTAAAATAACGTTTAATAGTTAGTTTTTTCTAATAACTTGAAGGTGACCATGTTGAAACTTACCAGTAGATCGTCGCCAACCGGTACTCTCCGCCTTAAGCTCAAATTCTTTCCGCCGAACGGCGACGTTCGGTACTACTTGTTTAGTGTTTATCCTAGAACACAAAGATTTCAATTAAAACCGATATAAATTCCCGAACGGTGTAATGTGGTGGCTTACTGTAGTAAAAATCAGAAACTAACTTTTTTGTATTGGGAGATAGAGAAATGGTTCCCTTAGCAAGGTGGTAGAAAATGTAAAAACAAACAACTTTGCTGAAGAAATGACATTTCTATCTCTATCGGGTGCAGAGTTATAGAGCTTTTTCTTTGAAAATTCCATAAAAATTAGTTTTTCATACAGAACTTTTGTTAGTTTCATTTTACAAGGATGCAGTATTCTAGGTAATTACCGAAGCACTTAAAACACACGTTTCTGCAGAAGACTACAAACCTCCAGAGGCTTTTCTCGCAAAGTTATCGCAAGATACTTTGCAAGGAAAGCTACTAGAGGTTTTTAGCCTTCTACAAAACGTGTGTTTGGACTACTTGGATTATTACCTAGAACACTGCATTTTTGTGAAACGGAACTAATAAGAGTTCAGTATGAAAAACTAATTTTTAGGGAACTGCCAAAGAAAAAGCTCAATAACTCTGCACTCGAAGGAGATAAAAATTCCATTTCTTCAGCAAAGTTGTTTGTTCTTACATTTACCACAACATTGCCGAAGAAACCATGTTTCTACCTCCTAGCACAAAAAAGTTATAACTTTCAGACTCCAGAAGTTCCGGTGCATCGGTGTTAAACCTACCTGCTAAGCTCGCTTTTGTACAGTTCAGCCCGATCGACGCCATCCGGCGAGAGTGGCCGACCGGACTCGAACAGTTTGGCTTTCTCGGAAACGACGTGCATACTGTGTGGCGACAGGGGAAGGGCCGACTGTGAGCCACTCAGCTGGTTCTGCTGCTGCAGCGGTTGCAGTCCGTTTTGTACTGTCAGTGAGGGAGGGGCCGATCTGGGCGGTGGCCCAAAGTGGGCCGGATCTTCCTGCTGCTGTTGCTGCAGCTGCGGTTGTTGCTGCTGCTGCTGCAGGGAAGCAGAAGGGATGCCATTGATTCCGCTGAAGAATTGTTCGCGAATCGTTGACAGGTGAGTCGAGTGCTGTTCTCTGCTGCTGGCAGCAGCTGGAAGGTTCGGCTTTGACGCTGCCGACATTCCGGAGGAAGTCGTTTGCGTTCCAAAGGACATTTTCGTTGGTTTCGGTAAGGAATCTTGCTCGTTGGTAGTGGTTATCACAGGCATTAGTTGGGGTTGTTGTTGGTGGTGGTGTTGTTGCTGGTAATTGCTACCAGCTGGCGGAGGCCAAACGGATTTTTGAAGCCGGTTTGGTCTGCCGTAGAATTCCCGCTGTTGGACATCGAACGGAGCCGAGTGTGGTGGAACGGGCGCTGGGCGCCTCAAGAATTCCTCCTTCTGCTCGAAGCTTTTCCTCAATCGGGACATTATTGCACTATCGCCGCCGCCCATTAGGACGTCGTTGGCCGAAAGCGTGGCGGCGGATTTTATCGAATCATACGAACTTATCGAATCGTTATCCTTACTGTGCTGCAGCAATTTTTGCTGCTGAGCCAGGTACTGCTGCTGTTTGATGGGATCGAAATCGAACACCAGTGGTTTGGAGCGTTGCTGCTGCTGCTGTTGCTGATGGAAGGCAGCCACTGGCAAAGTGGGAGCCTCCGATGCTACCGGAGGTGAACGGATCTTCGGTACCTCCGCATAAATTGCCTTGTTCGCATTGGATGCAGCTGTTGCTGCAGCTGAAGGTGGCACATTGCTAGTTGCGGCAGCATTCCCAACAATTTCCTGCAGTGTACTGTAGAGAGATTCTTGCTTTTCTTGTACATCAGTCAGAACCCGTTTAACGCCTTGACCTGTTCGGGAGTTTGGCGTCGAAGACGCCTTCGGAATAAACAGCTGCTGCGGCTGTGGCCGCTGATTAGTTTCCGGATTGTAGGCCGTCTCGCTAAAATACTGATCAAAATAAGGGACAAAACAAAAATCAGTTAAAACCATCCAATTAGTGAAAAGGCAAAACACCCACCGTCTGGAGAAGATCGTAATTCTTCGGCACAACCTGCAGCGTCAGAGTTTTGGGCGTTTGCTGGATCGTAGCCACCACCTGAGCGTACGGCAGGCTGGCCACCGAGATGCTGTTCACCGCCAGCAGCCGGTCGCCTTCCTGCAGGCCGGCCAGAAATGCCGGCGAGTTCGGATGGACCTTCTTCACGAACACCGTATCCATGGGCTGGGCAAAGTTTGGCATTCCGGCAGCTGCCGCTAAACGTCCAACGTTGGGATCCTGACACAGAAGTGACAACAATGAAACCGAGTCGTGAAAGGGAAAAAAAGGTTCGCAATACTTACCGAAGTTGCTTCCGGCGGTGGATAAACGATGAAGTGTCGCAGGGTGAAACCGAAGTCACCATTGTGTCGGTGCAAAACTACAAGCCGTGGTCCGCTGAGCAATCCGGTGCTGGTGGGGTAGATCTGTGGAACATAAAGCGCGAAAGGAAAGATTTTGTAATTAATATTAAATTGTACCAGTTTCACCATCATCAAAAGCTCAATCAGGAGTTTCTCCGAAAAAAAACGAAACCACCAACCAACCAACCAACCAATAAAATCGGTTATTAAGTGGTCCATATTTTAATACCTAATTGGTTATCGCACAACACACAAAGGTTGACGGGAAAGCAAAACGTATTGATGGTAATGCGATCCTTTCCGGCCCGGGGGGCCGGGTGGTACCGCGACGGTTGAGAGGGTTGGATTTTTACAACACAACGCAAATTCCCGCGAAAGGAAACGCGCTGCGCGACGAAATGAAATTGAAAAGTGATATCCATAACAGCGCGCCTGCGC